>NC_141687.1:808201789-808849646 GCF_964263255.1 Lissotriton vulgaris | reverse complement strand
CACCCAACCCATCACAGGAGTAAGTTCCACACGCACCTTGTGGGCCTATAAACAGTCAGCCGCTGGGCACCAGTTTCCCCTTATATAATGAGAGAAGAATTCCGTGCAGGGCTCTGTCACCGCCAAATGCCAAATAGCGCCTTGTCTCCCGCTCGTGCCACACAGGGGTAATGCCACAGACACCACTCCTATTCTATGATTCACACATTAATAATAACCACTTCTCTGCACGGGATCCACAGTAGAGCAGAGTACTTATTGAACTTCAAAGCCACCAGTCCTCAACAGCGCGCCCGTTGCAGCCAACAGCAAGCAGCTGCCATTTTGTCAATGAGATCAGGCAAGAGGGGGGGCAGGCAGCTTTCACCCCTTGCAGGGCTCTCACCTCACAGTGATCATAAGGAGAGCCATCTTTCAGACCATGAGGGTCACGCTTTGTGGATTTTCTGCTTTATGGCACCCCCAACAGCGTAGATCACTCCTGGACCGGCTCCTCAGTCAGACGCAGCTGCGCAGCCCTCACACCACATGGCAGCCGCGACACTCACGTATCTCCCACTGCCCAATCAGAGTTCCAAGGCACTTCGAGAGGCCGGCCGCTCACCAGTTCCTGCCATAAGAATCTCTGCTTCCTCTTCTCACCAAGCAGGGAAACGACTGTCGCTCTCCCCACAGGCAGTAATATGCTCAAGTCGGCTTAGTTAAAACTTGCAGCAGGATCGAAAACTCAGGATAAATACCACATTAGCAGCCGGACTGCGGGAGCCTCACGAAGACACAGCCATTCCACTCCAGCGCCACCTAGCGCTCCCTCATTAAAGTAAAATTTATGAATGCATCTCAGTGGAGTGAAGCGATCAGAATGTAACCACCCATGAAAGAGAGGATACTGTACCTCTTGTATTCACTCTTGAAGAAGTGAAATAGCCATTATTTATAGCCAAAGTGGAAAGCCCCAGGTCCTGATGGGGTTCCAGTTGACCTATTGAAAAAGATTAAGGGGACCAGACTCCAATTAATTCAGTATGCAGATGACCTAGTTCTTTTGGATCACACCAAAGCTGGTCTTCCGAAATGCGTAACAGCACTAGCAGTTTGCAACGCCAAAAACAAATCCAGCAAAATCTAAAATACTAATTTTTGTCCGCTACCCAAAAAAGAAGCTAATAAAATGGAGAGTGGGACCACTTACGTTATCTAGCACACAAGCATATAACTATCTTGGAGTATGGCTCAGCGAAACTGGTCGATCACAGGTCCATCGAACTAACATCCTGCAGAAAGCCAAAATGATAACTTACGCCATCTGCAAACTTAATGCGACCTTGGAAAGCCCAACCACCGTAGCCATTCAACGGGTTCTAAAAGCAAAACTATTACCCTCCCTCAATTACGCTATACAGGCCTTCCCGGCCAAATTGAGTGAAGATCTCGAAAAGATTAACTGCGCAGCCTATAAAAATCTATTTTGCCTTCCACCATGCACAAGGAACACTTTAATTTGCCTAGAATTCAATCTCAGCCGGCAATCCTTGGAAGAACTGGCAAACATGGCAAAATATTATTACTTAACAACCACAGCTCCGGAGAACTCGATGAAGCAACTAATAAATAAAATATTTACAAAATCAGGTAACCCATGGTCAGCCAGCCTAAACCTAGCCAAAGAGCACCTGAGTTTAGTGATAGAAAATTGGGACCCTAGCAAAATAAAATATACTGCCATCAAATCAATTATGAAAAAGCAAGTAAGAACCTGCTCAAGAAAATTGGACAATGAAGCATTGACGGTCAGAGGTCAGAGGCTTTTATGACGGTCAGAGGCTTTCATGAGTCTCAAAGCTCTCCCCACATTTTAAATGGCACAAACCACATCTTGTACAGTCGTTGGGTAGGCAAGCCCTACAAAGGATCCTGGCTGCAAGACTGCATGTGCTCCCCTTAAAACAGCTGTATCCGGCTGTGAAAGTAGGCCCAGCTATCGCGGAATGTCGCCTTTGTCATTATAAACGTGAAACTCTAGCACACATTCTGTTATGCTGTCCTGCACTGCTATCAGCCCGTAGAATCCATCTAAGGCCTATTCTTCTTCAATTAGGTGTGCAGACAGTAAAAGAGGCAGTTCTTCAACTATATTCGTTGGACACGGTGAAGCACATGACCAACTTTGCCAAATTCATTTATTCTGCACGAACAGCATTAATGGATAACACAACCATGGCATAAAGTGACTTTTTACTTGGGGGAATCTTTTATGTAGCACATGCTTTCAAAACATACATTGTTTTATTAAATTTTAAATATTTTGTTATAATGATTACTTTTATTTACACTAATTGCTATTTTTTGCATTGATTTTAATTAATCATTCAAATAAAATATTTGTCATTGTCAAACTATTGAAAAAGGAGGGAGAGGGTGCGGTCTTACGGCCAGAGCTACCGACTTTGGAGCTGGCATTTTGTAACGCTTCCAGTGGCAGTTGAATAGTGGCAGCAGTGGTTGGCTTCTAGGAAATATCTTGGGGCCTGCTAGCTTTTTTTTTACCAACTAAGCACTGGGAGATAGGTGGTGTCTTTTAGGTGTGAATGGTAAGTGCCATTCTCTACCAATTCACCCCTGAAAGCAGCCACAAAACAGTAGCGGCCAATCACTTAAAAGCACGTACATGGTTTTCTGCTGTGGAGAAACAATGCTCTGTGCAAAGTGCAAACATAAGTGTTACATTGATTTCTCTTTAAGGCAGCCTGAAAAAACAAGAGGGTTTTAGCCAATATATTTGGAAAGGTTTATTTCAAAACAAATCGTTTTACCACATTTTAAAAGTATTATAAAGGTGACCTGTAACCCCAAATACATAACCCCTCCTGGACCAACTTGAACCTGTTACTAAGCCACCCGGATGCAGTATGAAGTTTGTATTGCAACATTTTGAGGGCGACATTTGAGGTCCCCAGGCAGCACTTCCTGCTGGCTTCCATGTCAAGCACCATCAGCACCCTCTTGCACAGTGAGGTCCAGATTTATTAACCTTTCACACAACGCAATGGAGCAGGACAACGTGCTACACTTCTTTGTGGAAAAGGCGGGAGAGAGCAGAAATGTGCCACGTCTACTAAGAAATCGCACTTTTCTGCTCTCTCCTAGGGCCATATGTATCATAGTTCCGTTTTGCGAATTCCAAATAGCGAATTTTAAAGAATCCCTATTTGGAATTCGCAAAACGGTATGTATGTACAAAATCGCTGTTTCATAGCGATTCCTTACCATTCCTAATTTGCGATTAGCAAATAGCTAATCGCAAATTACCCATTCATTTCTATGGGCCAGGAGGCCCATAGGAATGAAGGCAATTTGCTAATCGCAAATTAGAAATATTTTCAAGGGTGCAGGGGTGTCTCAAGAACACCCTGCTGCACCCCTGAAAATGACATTTGGGGCATATGGCGCACATACATGCCCTAAGGGGAATGTATGAGCTTCATATGGCACCTTTGTTTTTTTTAAAAAAAAGCTTTGTTAAAAGAATTCGCAACTTACCACCAACTAGAAGTTGGTGGTAATTTGCGAATCCTTAATGGCATTTTTGGAATATTTTTTCTTTGATACATTGCATTTAAGGAATCGCTAAATTTGCGATTCCTTAAGTGCAATCGCAAAATAAGGAATAGCAAATTTTGCGATTCCTTATTTTGCATCAAACATTTTACATACATACCATTTAGCTAATTAGCATTCGCAAAGGCCGAAATTCGCAGAATGCTAATTAGCTTGATACATATGGCCCTAAGTGCTGCCACACTTTAGGAAGCCCTCAGGCAACAGTGCAAGGGTGCCTGCGTTATGGGAAGGATTGTTTTTGTGCAGGAAGGGATGCCTTACCGAACGAAAAAAATCCTTAATGTCACTTCAGAACTTGCATTGCCCCTTGCCTTGGCGCAAGTGCTTAGTAAATCTGCCCCTTAATGTATGCATTCCAGTGCATCAGGCAATTATTGATTCGACTCACGTGACTGCGGTCACCTCCATGATAAGAGAGGTGATGAAGAGCTTATACAAAAAAAGTATCAGTTCGTAATACTAAAAGAAAAGGAAGGTCTTGTTAATAAACACTTTAAAGGGTAACTCTCACTAACCCAATTTAACAATCTTACAAAACCACCTCAAACGTCCAAGATTTTCGTAAATGTGCACCGCATTATTTTGTCTATGAAGCGGACCATTAAATTGCCCACACGTCCCAGTGCTTCGAGGTTTATTGCGGGTTTTGCTGCCGTAGACACAATGCTTGACCTTGGCCCGCGTTTAGTTGGTTGTCTAAATTGAGTGATGAGATGGTTTGGAACTCTACAAAAAATATGCTGAGCATTTCTCAATGGAAAAAACACAATGCACGATCGGGGTTTCAAGTGTGAACGAATCAATTATCTAAGTATTTAGCATTATTTGTACAAAGAGCAGAGCCTTGTGGCTGTTGCATGATCATTTCTCTTTGCTTTGCAGAGTTGTACGCACCTGCAGCAATGTAACATATTTAAAAGCCGTATTTGTCAAAATGCATGCTAAAATTATGGTTCGCGCATGCTCCAAAACGTTTAATCATTTCAAAATGCATATGGCAAGCATCCTTGAGTTCTTACATCTTGCTCAAAAGTGGCTGGTATATAAACTCTTTACATTTCAATGCACAAAACAATGAAAGGCTATTGTGCAGTATATTTGAATATAACGTGCCATCATGACTATAGCTCTGTTACTGGTTCAAGGGCATCATCAACCCAGGGCCACTGGAATTATGCGGCAAGAGATCATCAAATTATGCAGCAACATTGCTGACACTTGGTGATACTGTGTGGGTAACGCTATCACCTTATTAGTTCCAGTTTAACAACCAAACACAGAAATAAGCAACTGAAAGTTGAAAGCTTGCAAAGGGCCTTCTACTTTGCTCCAACACGTCGCTATGTTTTTCGAAACTTTTGATCCATTTGAGCTACAAACAAGATTGTTTTTGTTAAAATCTGCAGATTGTGCAGCAGATAAGGGATTATGAGGCAAATCAATAATTATGTGAAAAACTCAGAAGAAGCAGAATCGCATATTTGCAGTGGCCTTGAACATATCCAGGGGTTTAACCCAGTCCGTTTCTGTGGGTAAATGCGCTCATACACAATGACATTTGTGAAGGACTTTGAAGTTACTCAATTTAACCGGAGGTGACTTTCCTGGATCCTTTCCCTATGGCCGATGTCTTGCTCCCTCCGACACGACTTGGTCAACTGTAACAGTTACCTGCTTTCACCAAAACAAACAAAAGCAATCACTTTAAAATGCAGCATGAAGAAACTTAGATGAGACTCCTAGTATTCAATCATGACTAAACTAATGCACAAACAAATCCTAACATTAAAAAACAAGCATTTGCAAAGCAATAGGTCTCTCATTTGCGCGTGTTTAAGCTATTGCCATTGCAAGTGACAATGGCTTTTATTTATGTTTTCAAAACCAATACGTAACTAAAAGGCATTGTCATTTACAATTAAAATGGCTCAAACTCACGCAAATGCGAGACCTATTGCATTGTAAATGCTTGTTTTCATTGGCTTGGGGCAAAGGGGGGGGAGGAAAGTGTTAAGTTTAAAAGAAAAATGGAGTCAATTAAAGCATGAAGCATTCTGGTAAAAAGCTCCTAAAGAAAGGGAGAAGTAGTCCTTAAACAGATGCTATGATGGGACAAGTGGAAGGGTACAAGAACTAAGGCTCTGCTTTTGTGGGAGTAAACAACTGACGAAAAGGAGGGACAAAGAGGGAGGATCGACCACTAACAAGCAAGGAATTTTAAAGGACACTGAAACAAATGAATGAAAAGCAGGGGGAATGGCTTTAAGCCTAAGAGAAGTATATACTAAAGTAAATACAAGAGGTCTCGAATGCTCGCCCTGAAAAGTCTAAATAAATAGGTAACCCAGATTTGTTTTTAAAACCTACCATGGCCTAAGATAACACAAAGAAAAACGTAAGCCTAACTATTTTCCTGCAACCGTTCCAACAGTGCTTGTGTGAAAGTGCCTCCTTTGCATGGTCCACCCACTTATTGTGCTGCTGGTTATTTTACTCTGTGCACTGTGACACTGATAACCAGGTCCCACTGCGCGTGCTTTGACCCCCCGAAACATGTCATATTTGCTAAAACCTAAATGACATATTTAGCTTTCCTATAAGTACATTGTATATGGTATCCACATCGCATGGAAAGTTACATGTCACCTATGGAATCTCCACTACCACCCACTCAGTGATTAATGAGTAAAAAACTAAATAAGGGCAAGAGCCCAGAATTTTTTAATAGAGACCACAGGTAACTAACATTGTTTCAGGGCTGGGTAATGATTTATAGCTTCACTTGGTAATGCCGTATTGCTATTTTTCAATTCATTTCCATTTACATTTGCAAAAAGCCATACATTCTCTCCAAGAGCGCTCATGAACTATTCCATTATTGTTTTGTTCTAGTTGAGTTGGGACAAGGGCTAGGGTGTGTGAAGAGGTGCTTTGTGCTTCAGAAAAACTTTGCATCCTTCTAGTCTGAGCCATCACTGAATATTTTCTGACAGAATTAAGGCTCAATTGTTGTCTATGAAGAGGATCCATTCTTTGTGGCCCAGTTACTCTAGATCAAGCTGACATGTTTAGTTATGTCTGACATTTTCTTTGCCTGTATTGTGTCTTTTTGGGCAAATTGCTTCATTTCTCTGTGTCTCAGTTCCTACATCTGCCAAAGGCAGAGGTAAAATGTGCCAAACATGGGTATAAGGCAGTAAGTATATATTTACATGTATTTGCTAGTGTAAAAAGTTTGGCATGGAAAAACTGCTCTTAGATTACATTTGAAAGTAGCAACTGCACTTTGGCAAATGTGGAAAAAAGAGAATGTTTGCACATTAGCTGGTCCAGGAATTGACCGTGTATCAGAGATGGGGACATTTTTTTGGCTTATTCATTAAAGTTGCTAAGCAGTAGAGAGTTGTCCTTACTTATCTGCACTCCTACAAAGGATGCACGTTCAACCAAAATTTCTTAGGTACACATGTTTAATCTATATAAACTTGACACCTAGAGTGTGGATTGGGGGATGGTCTCACAGAAATTTCTAATTCTTAGAGGCATTCTTAAATTCTACCCACTGATGCACATACATGTTTGCCATTTTGTTTGAAACACAGTGATTACGAAAGATATCTTGATGAATGGGTCTGAGTGGAGTGCCTCACTGTCTGCTAGGGTTTCCCTATGTGCGGATGACTGACTCAGCAACCTGAGCTGTCTGGACTTAGAGCACTGCAGACAGTGGAGGCCCTTAAGGTTCACAGGTGGTGGCTGCGGGCGTTCGGGGGGATGAGGGTCATGGGAGGAAGAAACGGTGTGCAAATAAAACATAATTATAATAAAAAAAACACTTACCCTGCTGCACCTGGTCCCCCGTCCCTGCTCTTCTCGTCAGGCAGGTACAGGAAATACAGCCAGGCTCCCCTGACCAAACATAACGCTGCAATGCAACATTGTGATTGGTAAGCACCCAGGCTCCCCTGACAATCCAGAACCCTGCAATTCCGCGTTGTGATCGGTTTTGAGCATCCTGGTTCAACGCTCAACCAGGGAATGGGGGCCTCAGCTTGTTCTTCACGCATGGAGAATGGGGAAAGTGCACATGACTAGTTTGGGCAGTCCGAGAGGGCCGACCGAACAGTCATTGCACACTTAGGAGTGGGCAAACCACTCCTTCCCTACCCTGCTCTGAGAGCAGAGAAGCCCCGCCCACCGGCTTGCCTTCCTGCAAAGAAACAGGAAACGTAAAATGATAATAACTCAAAATTATTATCATTTTATGTTTCTTTTTCCTCACACTGCATAAAAGCAGTGGGGCGACGCTCCTCTGCCATAGCTGAGAAGCCGCCCCTGACTGCAGATTTCCCATAAATTTGGCAAATGCTCCAGTTTAAAGATCAATTCACCAACTTGGATTCTGATACTTGGGTGTCTATTTTGTCAGAGATAGAGAGCACATGCTTGGGAATAAAATCTAATGTATCCAATAGAGAGGATGCGAGCCAGCTTCACCTAATGGTCTGCCTTACCACTATCACTAATGGAATCCTCTTCAAAATGGTTTTCCTACCACATATTTTATATTAGTAATTAAATTACCTCTATGATATCCCTCACAACATTTTCTCTTACTCAAATTCTATGGTCTGGGTTTTTTGTGGAAGAGTAGGAATCCACAGATTTGCAATGTCAAAATACCATACATTCTACTTCAACTGAGGGATTGGAACTGCAGATATAATATACTTCCCACATAAACCTAATTAACAAATTGCTAAGTGACAATCCCTGACCCTCCATTTGAGACTGAGAAATTGACCATGGGGAGGAATACACCCCTTGCACTATTTATATGATTGGAGGCTAGACCCGAATTTGCCACCGGTCACTGTTATATTGATGAGACTGTGGCAGCAGACCCTCCAGAACATCTGGTTGCATGTAATATAACGAGAAAATCCACTGTGGTTGGATAGTTGGCTTGGTCAGGTACACTCATTTCATGACTTCAATGGATGGGATGCTATAGGAGTGTCCAATATTGGAGACATAATGATTGGTAAGAATATGTGTTCCTTGAAGACCTCTAAAGAAAATACAACATGCAAGTGAGTCAATTCTTCAGATATCTATAGATTGGGCATACCCTTCATTCATATATCAAGAACCTCACAGACGTTCCTGAATTTAATCCTTTAAAGGTGAAAATGCTTTTGGGCAATATGGTGAGATGGAAGAGTTACGCTCTGTAGATGTTACTAGTGATCCACTCCCCAGTCACATTTAATAATCTTTGGGAGGCTTGGTAAAGGAATGTTGGAGCACTCATGGACAAGAAGTCCGTCATATGGCATGACGCACAGAGCATATGTGACACAATATCTCATGGATGCCCAGGTTTGTGCAGTCTTAAATTTGGACCAACAAAGACTGACAGTGTTGCAGGCCCTGATCATGTGCTTTTGGGGGATTTTGAATGCCTACAGGATTAACTGGAAAGAGTCTCTGTCCACAGTAAGAAGTGCTGATTTGCTCACTGGCAACCATCAGCATAAATTGTGGTTGCACCCACTCTCCAGCTAAAATGTTTAGGCTTCTTTTGGGCACTTGCTATTTGAGTAGCAGTTAACCTTTCCTAAAGCTTTTTGAGTTTAGAGAGGCAATGTTGAGTTCCAGGAACCCTCCACTGAAAATTATTCTCCCACTGTGACTAAGCCCTTGAGTTCAGGCAAAGATTTCTTCAAGAGCTTAGGAAAACATACCTTCTGAAGACAAAGAAACTGATTTGCTAGGAATTGCTTTGTTGTGAAAAAACAACTACATTGTTTTAGCATTTGTTTTGTGCGAAAGAGATAGAAAACAACAACTTATAAAAGTAATGCTTGTAAATGCATAGAATGGACACATCCTCAAAACACTCATATTTTTACCCAAGTATTTAAAAACAGGAAGTGTTCTAAGCATGGGTAATTCCTCTTAGAATAAAATTATTGTTCAGGGTCATAATTATTGTCTGATTTGTTCTACGGTAGACAATAAAGAATGGACATTCTCATTAGCACTAGAATTGATTTCCTCTAATTTCTGTGGAGGACATGAGCCGGCTGCAAGGAGAATCTCTGAATGAACCATTTTGTTGGCAATGATAGAAGCAGAGGTCACCCATAATGTTTGTCTACATGAAGAACAGCAAGATTATTTTTTTACACAATTTTCTGACTGGAAGCAAATGTGTCGTTTTTTTTAACACAATAAGAAGATTCGCATGAAACCTGCATTGTACATCTCCAAATTAGAATTACAATTTGCTAAATAGTAACTTTGTCCATAGAATTTCTGTTCTTATTTTTGTGTGCTTATAACTGTATGCAGTAGACAACCAAATGTATTCAAATTGCTGTTTGTTATCGTTCTCGTGTTAACACCATTCGCCTGAGAAAATGCAATAAACAAACATTTCTCAGTCTGCAGAGTAAATGTTTGCCGAATAGATTGTTGACATATTTCATCTTGATCATAACTGTTCTTCACCACTTCCTTATATGTGAGGAGGTTTCATCGTCTTAAAAAAAATAGATCATCAGGAGCCAACTCCTTACAGTGGGCAGGACTGCCCGCCTAAAGAAAATAATACTGAGGCAAGCCCAAAGTTCAATAGAACCCAGATCACTGGCCAAGGGCGTTACACCCAGCAGCCCCTGCTGCGCAGAGGGCCCCCCACCCTACTCAAGGGCCCCCATTCAGGCCAACGCCATTGAACATCTGTGTGATATGGGAGTCCCATGCACCTCTCATTATATTCTGCATGGAGGCACCATAATTTTGTCTTTCACCACTGTCACTAGAGTTAGCTATTAAACTAGTGACCCAAAATTACACCAGAAGAAGCTAACTGGAGGTACCCCAAGTAAAGTAAGTGTCAGGCACAAGTTAAAGCACCATTAAAATAAGTAAAAGACACCAAATGTCAATAACCCACCACAAGTAACTAGTTTAAGAAACAAAATGTAGCATACCAACAGAAAACGTTCTAACATTTGCAACAAGAGTTTTAGATTCTATTAAAGACACAGAGGTGAGGATTATGCTTCTCAATCTTTACTTCATATAAAACCAGCAGCCAATAAAAAACAGTGTACACAAAACACTACATTTCCCAAGAGGCTTTGAACCACGCCTCCATTAAAACCACCAATAAGCAGTTGTTCTAGTCTACAAAATAGACAGGCACTTTCTTCCTGCCTCTTTCTTTGAGAATAAGCAGTCATTAAAGGAAAATATAGTCCCAAACGAGAACAACCACACAGATCCAAACTCTCAACGGAGCGTTACCCGAATACAAAAAAGAAATCCAGGCAGAAAAAGTGACTTTTGATGATGCAGTGGAACAGAGTATCGCTTGCTGGAAACTTACAAATCTTTAGCGTTAAATATGTTTCGAATCCGATCCTGAAAGCAGAACACAGTTTGAGTCCCCTCAAAAAATAGATATGAACAAAGTGGTGGGGTAACATATTTTATACATCAACCATGTAATATGATGGCAACAGTGAGACTTTTAATCTTACCTGTCCCAAAGGATGGGATAATCCTCGCCTCTGTTTATTTATTTATTTATTTATATTTAATTTTATAGAGCGCACAGCTACCCGGAGGTTTCCCGGCGCTAAACCAATGAGGAGAGTGTACAGTAGCAGAACTAAAGATCAAAAAGCTATGTGGCCTTAATATAGCCTTATAGCCCGCCGTAGCGGGCTATACCGGCTATTAAAGGCCCTCTGAATCGTTAAAGGCCCGAGCTGAAGGCGAGGGACTTTAACGAGACAGCGGGACTTTAATAGCCGGTATAGCCCTGCTACGAAGGGCTATAAGGCTATTAGAACATTCTGCCACTAGAGGGCAGAATGTTCTAACAAATTAAACAAAGGGTTCTCGAAACTCGAGGGGATATAAATCCCCTCTAGCTTCGAGAAGCCTTTGTAGAACATTGGAATGTTGCTCTGCGGGCCTTTACCGGCCCGTAGAAGCAGGGAGCACTCCATTGTCTGCAATGGAGCTCCCAACATTCCAATGTTCTAATAGAATATAACATTCTTGTCGCAAATGCTAGAAAATCTTCTATTCTATGGCAGGACCGGAGGCTCCGATTATGCTGGTTCGAAGCTCATAACTACAGAAGAAACATGCACAATAGGTTTATAATAAAAGATCTTAAACATGGAATCAAGTGATCAATCTGCAGCATGAAGAATGCTCTCTGATCTCAAACCCATAGAAAAAGCTTTAGAAGCCATGGGCACTCCAGCACAATGAGCACCATTCACAGAAATGTTAAATCCTAGCCTCAGACATGACCTAGCGGACCCAACAGGCCAAGTTTGCCGCTGACACCGGGCAAAAAGGCTTTTGTATAGCTAGCAATAATGGACCAAGAGGGTCAGTTCTATGAGCCAAAGTACATTCTTCGTAAACTTTTAAACATTTCACTACACATAATTTAGCATTGTGAGGGAAAGCAGGGTAATCAATAGAGCGTGACATGGTTTTAGTTTGTTTAGAAATAATAAAAGAAACACAAACAGGAGAAAACATCCTACCTGCAAGATCCAGAGAACGTATGTCCGACACTCGTCGGCACGAAATCAAGCATAGTAGCATTGTCAATTTGGCAAAAATGTGTTTCAAAGTCAAATCTTTATTATGAGGCCTGGATTCTAATAAGGATAAAACATTTGTAGCATCCCACAGTTGAGTGTATTTAGGGCTCCAAGGACGAGCCACCCTAATACCTTTCAGGAGTTTACATACCATAAGGTGAACACTCACGCGTTTTCCATCTATAGGGTTATGTCTGGCTGACAATGCTAATCTAACAATATTTACTGACCTGTAACCTATCCAGATCCAGAATATTCAGAAATGAAATTATGAACATCTTTCAATTCGGATCCCACGGGAGCCACCGCCTGTTGAAGGCACCAACCCACCCAATGTTTCCATGCAGAAGAGTATTATTTGTGGGTGGAAGGAGCCCATGCTTAGTGTATAAATGTGGCAGCTGCTGCCGAAATGCCTTCAATTTGGTCTATCTCCAGAAACTTTCCAGACCATGAGCGTCAATTGGTCTTGAAGGATGAAATCATGAGGCAAGCCCACTGGATTCAGGAGTAATTGAGGAAAAAACAGAAGGAGGATGGGAAGAGCTACAGATAATTCCAAAAGAGTCAGAAACTACAATTGTGTCTTCCACAGAGAAACAACTTGGACCATGGTCCCTACCTGATGTTGGACCTGGGCCGCTACCCTCGTAATCATGGCAAAAGGAGGGAAAGCGTAATTCGTCTGACTTCCCCAAAAATGGAGGAAGGCATCCATCCCCATCGCCATTGAATCCGGTCTACAACTGTAGAACTGTGGAAGTTGAGTGTTGAGCCATGGCACAACGAGGTCCACTAGACACAGACCCTGAGTTGACATTATCTCATGAAAAATGTGAGGATGGAGTTTCCAATCGCTGTTGTCTCTCAGGAATCTGGAGTTCCAGTCCGCTACCATATTGTCTTTGCTTGGGAGGCGTTCCACCATAACCGTGATCTTCTGTGATAGGCAAAAAAGGCCCAAACTCTCAGGCTATGTTGGGCAGTAGGCGTGATCTTGCACCCCCTAAGCGGTTGATATAACGAACTGCCGTACATTGTCCATCCGTAGGAGGATGCCGCAATTGCTCTTGATGGGAGATATTGACTTTATGGCAAACGAACCTGCTAGAAGTTCCAGACAATTGATATGAAGTTGCAATTCTTTGGCTGACCAGCGACCTCCTGTAGAGAAATCTCTGCATCTTGCTCCCCATCCCCAACTGCTGGCATCAGACTCGATGACCATGTCTGGGGAGGCTCTGAGATTGGCCTTTCCATTCTTTTCTACCATGTGAAGAAGCCACCATTGGAGTTCCTCTTGGGCTTGGAGAGAAAGGGAGATCAGGTGGTCGCAACTGAATTCTTGTTGCAAATAGGAAATTTTTAGGCACTGAAGAGCCTGTTAGTGAAGGGGGCCTGCGAAGATTGCTTAAATCGATGATGCCAGCAACCCCACAAACCTGGTCAAGGATCTCAACGATACCATCTGTTTCAACAGAGTAGATTTCAGTTCCCTCTTGATGGATTTCACTTTCAATGGAGGAAGAAGCACTTTTGTCTTGATGAAGTCTATCTGAAAACCCAGGAAATACGCCTGATGGAGGAGGACCATCATGGAGTTTTAAAAATGTATCACAAAGGGACACTGTCCAGGACAGGTGTAGCAACAACAGGGAGCGATCTTGAATCAGAAGAAGCATATCGTCCAGATAGATGATCATGCGAACTCCCCTCTCCCTTAAACGGACCACCACAAGTTTCAAAAGGTTGGTGAGCACCTAAGGGGCTGTAGAAAAGCTGAAAGGAAGGGAGCGGTAATGGAACCATTGACCCTTCTATTGGAATTGCAGATACTGATGATAGGAGGGGCAAATGGGAACAGACAGTAGGCATCTTTGAGATCTAGTCAAACCATCCAGTCTTGTTACTGAAGAAGATCTCTTAACAGATGGATGCCTTTCATCTTGAAGTGGCGATATAGCAAAGATGGGTTGAAGAGTCTGATGTTCAGAGCAGATCTTTGACTCCCACCTTTCTTTTGTACAAAGAGTAGATTGCATTTTAGGTTGAGGAGATGTCCGTTCAATGGCCTGTTTTGACAAAGGTTCCTGAATCTGAGTCTATAAAAAAAACTTGTCTTGTTGGGAAGAACGGAGCGGGGAAGGGAATGAGTCTTGATTGGGAGGAAGAAAGAATTATATTTGGTACCCCATGAACTGTATTCATAACTCACAAATCTGAAATAATCTTTGCCCAATTGTCGACCAAATATTTCATCCTGCCCACCAGGGGTTGGAGAGGAAGGAACGAGGGAGCCATTACCTGCAGATTGGTTGTCAATGTTACAGAAACCCCTGTTGACTCCATGATTGAAAGGGCCTCTGAAGTCTCTGGACCTGGTAGGGTAGAAACCTGCTTGGGCCAGATCTTGGGTGAACGCACTATGTATGGGGTTAAATCCATGTTGAGGACCTTGCTGGTTGAAGTGGCAGGTCGAGCGTCCTCTGCCACAGCCAGCCGTGCCAGAAAGGGGGTTAAAGACTCATGTGAGTGAGGTTTGGGATTTATCCAGGGAGGTGAATGTGTTGATGAACTTGGCAATATCCTTGACAAAGCGATCCCCAAACAATTGGCCTTCTGCCAGGGGGCCCGGTTCTGCTGTCTAGTTTGACCAACTGAGGGTTAATATGAAAGAGGATAGACTTGTGGCGTTCAGAAGCCATCGCTCAGTTAGCATTGCCCAAGAGGCAGATTGTCCTCTGAGTCCGGCCCACTAGAACTTCAGGATGGATAGAAGCCTCTGTCTTTTGAGCTTGGAGGGCCAGTTCCAACATGTTTGCTAAGAGACCAGAATGTCAAGGAGTATGTCCTGGTAAGCAATCCATAGCTTTTTTCGGATTCTTATTGTATTTCTTAAGAGAGGTCTGCATGGAAGTGTCTATATCCTGAGTGAGGACAGTCTTGTGGGGCAGGTCTGGGAGTGGATATTCAGAGCATAACCTAGATCTGACCTCTTTATCAATGCTCTTGCACAGATTTACCTGCATATACTCAGCCACTGCGGGGGCAGGGGTCCAACCGGAGGACCAAGGATGTACAATGTCAGAAGGATCGAAAGTGAAGGGGGAAATCAAAGAGGAGGAGATGGAGCGTTTGCATTTCTTGGAGCGTTTGTGCGCCTGGGATCCTTGAGAGGAAGAATTATCAGTATCTGTGTAAGTGACTGAGACAGGAGCAGAAGGGGAAGAGGGTACAGGAACAGGAAGAGGAGGGTTGGCAGGGGCGCCAGCATTATTTGCATAGTCTGGTAGGGTCCCTCTGAGCACCTTAGCGATAACCTTCACATGATGCCAAGAGGGGGCAGAAGGAGAAGAAGGAGGGGGAATCCCTGAGGGTGGAGGAGGTGATTTGCGCCCTGCCAGCTCGTCTAAGCATTGTGAAATGGGAAGGAGAGCTGAGCTGAGAGCCCTATCTAAGGACTTCTGAACTTTCTTATCAATAATGGGTTCCATGCCATTGTCATAACAATAGTCTTCGTCCTCATCAGGGCTGTAGGCCGCCAGACCTTGGTCATAGGTCTCATAATCTGACATCTTGTCTAGGGGAATAAACACCCCTCTCACAATCCCCAGAGGGAACCAAAGGTCCACCAATATAAAATCTATATATATCAGAAAATATAGTCAATGAGGAGTGGGAGATCAGGAATCACAATTATTGCAGCCCTGCTTTGCTCACAATCAGGGCGTCACTGGAAGCAATCAGCTGGCTGGAGGCTCAAAACGTTGCCCCAAAAGTTCAGCAGGACTTAATGCAGGGAGCTGGAGACAGTCCAATTGCCTGGAAACCTTGTATAAAAGAAGAACAATGCCCCGATAACTTGGGCACTGCAAGGGGGCCGCTGTTATTACAGCCTAGGGGGAAAACGACTCTGGTGATGCAGAGAGAAGTTGCCGAGCGTGTGGGGAGCTCCGCAGACTTCTGGAGAGGTGTGAGTGCGCAGACTGAAGGGCCACACTCACGACCTCGCTCCTTGGCAGGGCTGCCGCCTGCAAAGCGACTGCACGAGGAGCGCGAGAAGGGAAGACGAAAGAGAATTGGCGTATAAGGGAATGCCAGGGAAAAGTGAGAAAAAGCTTGAAATAGTGGATTAAATAAATAAAATAAAATGACATCCAGAGAAATGGAACCGCTCAACACGGGTGCAACACGCACCGAGAGGGAAAGCAGGGAAACTCAGAGAAGTGGTCTTGAGCAGCAAAACGGGTGCGGAGTGCTGATGGGATCTGAAACAAAAGGTTAATAAAGCAGATTTAAAGTGGCAAAGCCACCAACATACAGTCACAAAACAGTCCAATAATGCGGTAATGTTAGGCTAAGATCTACAAAATGGGGAGGCACTATTTTATAGAGTATAACCACTGCTTATTGGTAGGTTTAATGGAGGCATGGTTCAAAGCCTCATTGGAAATGTAGTGTGTTGTGTTTACTGTTTTTAATTGGATACTGTTTTTAGGAGTAGTAAAGATTGAGGAGCCTCAGGTCCTGCCACAGAATCACAATGACCATAACATTTTGCCTCATCAATGTTTGCACGGCCAGTGTCCTGGTGCTATTTTGTGCAAAATGAGTGGGATGTATCACCACGGCAGTGCAAGTGCTTGCTGGTTACAGTTGTGTGCATCTGTTTCTTCAGGGCTTTAAGTTGGATGGAATAAGTGAGAGGGCCTATGTAATTAAGGATGTGCCTTATACACATAAAGTACATTACTGTGATTCCTGATCTATATTTTGGTTCCTCTGAGCATTGTTATTGCAACCAGATATTTAAGCCAACAACTGACATACACCTAAAACCACTTTACATCTAAAACCACCCAGAACTGTTGGCTTTTTCACTGGATATTAGCTGTTTAAGATAAGTGAGTAACAAAGTAACAACAATAATTTTGTTGCAAAACTATATTGAAAATGTTTCAATTCTGAAATTGTGAGATTGTGAATTAAACATTACTGAGACCTGCGAAAGGAGTTAGAGGTCTTCAGAGCAGCAGCTTCGGCTCCTCTATAATGGCGGACGAGTGTCGCCCCACATATTTGTGGTGTCCCTTGTGCTCCGTTACACGTGTGCTTTTTTCACGCATAGAGGTGTGGTTGAGGATTCTTCTGATTAACACGTTGTATTATTTATTTTTTCCTTAAGTATGTTTGATCTTGAGTTGATCACTGCTGGGCAGTAACTTCAATTTCTGCCTCTCTTTTTCCTCTTTCTTTTCCTTGATGGATTCACTAGTATACCCTGCATTTCCACGCATGGGGGAGATAATGTCACTTGTGCAGCTGTGATGTTATTTTATTATGTGTGCTCTTGCTTGGCAAGTAAGAAGGTATAATATATATATAATTGTTATTATCAGAGTACCCATTGTCCTGATGAAGCCTACATCATCTGGATGAAATGCGACCGCGACTGCGTCGACACCTTTTTGCTTCGACTGGAGTCCCTTGTCAATTCAAAAAAATTTGATTTTTGTCTGATTTGCACCAATACAAATATAGACTGGGTTGATGTGTTAACCCCCAGGTGCTTTGTTTTTGGGACTACCATTGTGGTGTGCACTCTATTGTAAATTAAGTGGAGGCACCTACCCGAATTGGGATATATATATATTTTTATATATTTCTTGTGTTTAGGGTACATAGAAACGTTTGTTGATATTGTAAATGTGATGTATATTTGTATATGATGTATATGTGATGTTTTGTATATAGACTGTTGGTTGTTGTGCTTCCCTTGATGTCCGCTCATATGTGTGTTGATGAATTAACATATATATTTTCTTAATGTTTGATTTTTGATTCACAAGATAATTAACTGTTTCTTGTTTGAGAATTAAAATTGGATTGATCCCTTCGGTACCCCTTGTTGCTACTTCCTCATCCTTGGATGTCTCCTGCTCAGGTACGGGAGGGTTAAGTGGGCAGAACCCCTGACCATGTTTTTGCTAGTCTTTGCTTTACACTTTGTCAAGTGTGAGGGTGATTTTTCTTACAAACACATACAATGCATATTTGTTGTTTGATTGTTTAGTGTTGCTACATATATGAGTTTGCAGCTTGGGGAGCTCTTTTTCATTGATTGTATGTTATATGTTTGTTGTTGTGCTTTTTTGCACACGTAACACAGCTGCATAATATATATGTTTTTCTCCTTCTTCCCCACACCCCGTTCCCATCCCACATACCTTCTATATAGTTTAAAATGTCTCCTAATAGGAGTGCGGTGAGTTTCTATATGGTCTATGAAATATGTCTGTACCCCATCTAGTTAGTTTTACAGAAGGGGAAATCAATAGACTTAAACAATTACCATCTGTGCTGGGAGCAGATTTGGCTGGAGATAGACCTTTGAGTTCTGATAAAGGAGAAAAGTTGATTCAATTGCGTAAGAAGAATACCCGCACACAATTACATGCGGAAGTATTGATAGGGCACCTTAAATCCAATACTATACCTGTAGGCTTACAGGTGAGAAATATTCCGGTGATTTTTCTTCAAGATAAACCATATTTAACTGATTTCAGTGGGGTCGGTACGAAATGCTCTCAGGATTGGATAGTTCTATCTATTAATACCGATTGAGTATCAGCGAAGAAGAATTAAAGGAAATAAAAAAATTGGAGGAAGAGATACAGGGAGACCCAACTATAGTTGACACTAAAGCCTTGCTAGACAGTATTGAAAAGACTCTTACATACTTCAAATCGCACACTGTAAATCTAAAAACCACGAAATTAAGCAGGGATATAAAAAACTTTAAACTAGAACTGGTGTACCCTTACCTAAAGGACGACTTCTTCAAAAACACAAATCCGGGGAATCTCAATACTCAGTATAAAGGAAGATCCAAAACGAAATTCCTCACTTTCTCAAATTCTTCTTCTGACTCAGACCAAAGTGACGGAGGGTATTATTACCCCCCCGTACCCTCAATACCAACCACACTACCAGTACCAACAAAACCCCCCGCCTTTTGTAGATAGAGGTGGGAGGCGAGGTAGAGGCTTTAGACGAGGCTGGAGGCAACCACAATATCAATCCTTCCAACCTTTTCCACAGCCAGCTCCAGCACAAGATCTGAATTTTTTTCGGACACGCCAACGAGTGTACCCACGTTGAACATGATTGATGATCACCAGGGCCTTGGTGACAACCATATCAATGATCGCTTGAACACTGAACCCATACCAATCTATAATTTGTCTTAAATATCTTTGACCCCTGTGGAATTGAGAGTCCTCCAGAAAGGACTATCTTTTGTGCCTTTAACCATACAAGACCCTGTAGACACGAAAACTGAGGTCCTTCAGTTCCTTAGAAAGGTTAGGCTAAAAGCATTTTTCGTAGATCAAGAACAACCGATGGACTGGAATGTTAGTGGTCTCAAACTGAGGTCCACTTTTTGCCCCAACTCTGCTAGTATGCCAGACGAAGTGATACTTTTTGAGAACCAAGTACTAAGGGAGGTAGATAGATTGAACAAAAAGAATATCTCCTATAGATTCAATTTCTGGAAAGAAGATCGACAGGCATTGATTAGTCTAGCAAATAACCCCTTAGCAGTGATAAAACCTGCCGACAAGGGCAGCGGCATTGTGCTTTGGGACAGTGATGATTACGACAGTGAAGTATTGAAACAGCTTAATAATCCTGCACACTATCGCAAAATAGACAATAGCCCGCACCAATGTTGAGAGCCAAAATCCTACATCTGACAACTGAAGCTTTGGATCTGGGATATCTTGGCAAAAAAGAATACGAGTTTTTGAACACTTCTGAACAAAAGACACCTATGATATATGTACTTCCGAAGGTACATAAGGGCGCAAAAAAAACCCCGGGACGCCCGATTATTGCGGCATGCGGCTCAATGCTTGAGTCCCTAGCCAAATACATTGATACATTCCTTAAACCATTTGTCTGTACCACCAGGGCTTTTGTGCGAGATACTATGAACTTCATACATAAGGTGGAAAACTCGGTGTTCGATGGTGACCAACAAATGTTGGTCACCTTCAACATCGAATGTTTGTACACCAACATACCTCAAGATGAGGCGCTATTGGTTATGGAGTTGGTGCTAGATCGTAGAAGTAGACCCCACCAGGTCCCTACGAAATTTATCATAGAACTGGCTAAAATCTGTCTAAAAAATAACTTTTTTACGTTCAAAGACTCCCTTTATTTACAACTGAAGGGAGTAGCGATGGGGTGTTGTTTTGCACCAGAAATTGCCAATCTGGTGATGGACCAATTTGAGGAGGTGTATGTCTTCGGTGTGGCGAACCCATTTCAGCATTTGTTGTCGAGGTGGGTTCGCTACATGGACAACATATTCCTCATCTGGAACAGCAACAACGAGGAATTGACCCTTTTCTATGAGTGGCTCAATTCATGTTCCTCTGATTTGAAATTCACTATAAGTGCAAGCAATGATAAAATCAATTTTCTTGATGTGTGGATCTTTAACAACGGAGGAGCCTTGAAAGTTAATCTTTATACTAAACCTACTGACCGGAACACGCTTTTAGAATTCAGTAGTGGCCATCCTAGGAGCCTTAAAGAAAACTTGCCCTATGGGCAATTTTTGCGTATTTATCGCAATTGCTCCAACAAAAGTGACTACTTTGACAATGCAGAGACCCTAATGAATAAACTCTGCAATAGAGGATATTCCAGGAAGTTGATCAGAGCAGCACTTAAACGTGCGTGGTACACACCCCGAGAAAGTTTACTGACACCCAGAGACAAAAAAGAAGGCATAGCATTGACCTGTGTACTTACTTTCAACCCTAAAGCAAATAAGGTCAAACAGATTATTTAAAAAAACTGGAGACTTATAGATCATTTGAATATCCCTAAACCACTCTTTGCGTTTCGTAGAGGATAGAATATAAAACAGCATCTAGGGAAGGCAAATAGAATGTTACCACTCAAAAAAGACACCAGGGGCATGCTAGGATTACCACCTGTAATCGGACACTACCGTTGTATGAACTGTTCTGTATGTCCCGACACTAGGGATTTGAAAGAGATTGAGATCAATGGTCACACACATATGATGCACACTTTTTCAAACTGTAACACCAAGAACTGTATCTATGTGGTTACCTGTCCCTGTGATCTGGCATATATTGGGCAGACGTCACAAGCAGTCAAAATGCGTATTGGACAACATAAATCACGCATAAGATGTAAGTACATTGGGGCGCCTCTTGTACAGCATTTTATGGAGGCAGACCACAATGAAGAAGATTTGACTTGGGCAGTTCTAGTTACCATCTCAGCTAAAAATAAAATAGATTTAGAGACCAAGTTGAATCGAACTGAAGCGAGATTAATAGAGAGATACCACACGTCTGAAAAAGGTCTGAATGAACGTGATGAAATTTGGGCATTGATTTGAACTGTGGTCCGTTTCTTTAGGAAGCTTTCCTAATGTCCATTCCATTCCTTTGCTGCTTCCTCTTCTGAATTGAAATAGATGATGAGAAAATATTATACACAGCACTGTAGTATGTATAGTTATACTAGAATTACATCTATATTGATTCCTTTGGAGATTTTATTGTGTATATACAGGCTTACAAAATGTGACTATTCGATTTTGAATAGCCATTGTTCACTTGATTGTTGCTTTGTCTTCTTTGTATATAGGGCTAATATGTATGATTTAAAATGGGAACCCAATAGTGGAAATACAGGAGACTTTTCACAACACTACACATGTTTTGAGCTTCCTCTTTATGTCTTTTTGATTAGTTTTCGTTTTATGACGATTTATTATTAACTTCACCCATAATGGTTTTTGTGTGGGTTCTATGTTTTGTATGTGTGCACTTGCCTTGGATAGAATAAGGGCTTTTGGATCGGGTGATGCCGGTTTTTGCTCGGGAAGTGTGGATACTAGAGTTGTAGAGATCGTCCCTTGGGTTTATTTGTCCGTTTTCAGTGTTACTCACGGGTCTGACGCTCGTGCTGACGCTTGAGATACGTCATTTACATGCGCGAGGTCGGCCGCCTTTCCCTTCCTGGTGTTTGACTCACGCTGCAGCGAACACTGGTTGTCCGTGTCGCCTCCCACCCAAGATTGCAGGTAATCGCCCCTTCTCTTTTCTTCCCGTGCGGCGTTTATTGGCACACTAACTGCGGCTGCCATATGGACTGGATTTACATGCATGATTATGCGGGCCAGTGCGAAAGGCGTGACATTGTTATGGTTCTGTCACCATAACTACCGCGATCTCTCTTTAAAGATGGGTCGTGTGTTTTACTATGTCTTTAGGTTGACAGAGACTGTAAGTATTTGGGTGGGTGTAAGGTCCACGAGTTCTCGAGTTTCCCTCGCCACGTGTGGCCCTATGTGTATCACTATTGGATGGGCTTTCCGTCTCCACACGGGCTCCTTATATCTAGCTTTGTTTTTGCGAGACAGAGATACACACTGGTATTACTTATTATAGATTGCTGCTTTTTACTTTTGTGCTCCTATTATTAGTATAACAGACCTGTGGCTATGAACTAGCGTAATTAGAGGTCAGTGTGAGTTTTAATGGATTGTTCCTCTTTTTCATTTCTTCACCCCCTGATGGCCGTATGATGATGGCAGAAATTACGTGTGATTTACGCCACACCTGTTTTCCTCTTCCCTCATCTGAGTGGACTCATTGTATATATATAAGGTATGCAAGACCTATTTTTTGGAGTGAGTCTATGTAAATGGAGACTGAGATGAGACTCCTCTTTCCTGATCAGACTTGGGGTTGCGATTCATTGGTCTTTATATGTGTTTACTCTAGGAATAATTCCTTACACTGGGGTTAGAAAGTGATTCCCGCCCCGCCCCCCACCCCCGTGTGGGTGGTTGTGTGTACTAGCCGCCGATATCGGTCCGAAAATTTGCCAGGACCCAGAAGAATAGGTATATATTCTTCCTTTCGGGTGATAGGATTTGTTTTTTAGACACTTGAATTCACTGTAGGAGATGAGGGGTACATATTTGTGGTGTCCCTTGTGCTCCGTTACACGTGTGCTTTTTTCACGCATAGAGGTGTGGTTGAGGGTCCTTCTGAATAACGCGTTGTATTATTTATTTTTTCCTTAAGTATGTTTGATCTTGAGTTGATCACTGCTGGGCAGTAACTTCAATTTCTGCCTCTCTTTTTCATCTTTCTTTTCCTTGATGGATTCACTAGTATACTGTTGTAAATGAAGTCAGCAGGCAGATGTAAGGCTTAACACTTATTTATTAATATGTTGTATTCTCTGCACTTATGTTTTATGTATCCCTTTAAGTCCTACATTCCATTTTCCCTGATGTCATTTTCTCCTTTGTTCTGTCCTGTCAGTTAGCTACTGCTTTCTGATGGGAACACCAGCTTTTCTCTATGGTGCTTAATAAATAAGTGTTAAGCCTTACATCTGCCTGCTGACTTCATTTACAACACATGGCGACGAGGATGGGTGTAATAGAGCAGATCGAAACATCACCTTGGATTTCCCCTGTAGTTATTACAACCAAATCTGACGGAAAATTTCGTTTTTGTGTGGACCTTCGCACCCTGAACCAAAACATTGTGGTGGACAACTTTCCCTTACCGAACATCAATGAGTTGGTTCTATCATTAAAAGGGGGGAAGTACTTTTCCAAGTTAGACCTTCGTAGCGCCTATCATCAAATAAGACTACACCAAGACTCCAAAGCACTTACGGCGTTCATAACAACCGAAGGAATATATCAATTCACACGAATGCCTTTTGGTCTCGCCTCTGCTGCTGGAGTATTCCAAAGGATGATGGGTGTTGTACTAAAAGGTGTGCACAATGTTGTGTATTTTCAGGACGATGTTCTGATATTTGGAGCGACCATTGAAGAGCACAATGTGATCCTGAAAACCGTTTTAGAAAGGATGGAACAGGCAGGTTTGACTCTAAAGAAAGAGAAATGCAAATTTGCAGTGGAGGAGGTTGAATACCTGGGGTATACATTGTCTGTGGATGGAGTAAAACCTAAAAGAGACTTATTAGACTCCATTAGAAATGCACCTTCTCCGTGTGATAAGGATCAGTTGAGGTCTTTTCTCGGCCTCATCGAGTATTACGCTAAGTTTGTAAGGGATTTTGCAGAGAAAACCGAGAAGATCAAAGTGTTGTTAAGGAGTGGATGTAAGTTTGTATGGGGTGTGGAACAAGATGAGTGCTTCAAAAGAATCAAGGTGGAAATTTGCGAGGCGGGCATTTTGACACCGTTTGATACCAACCGTAAGTCAGTCCTGACAGTGGATGCAAGTGCTGTGGGTGTTGGTGCGGTCCTTGCTCAAGTACACGATTCTGGTCTCAAAACTGTAGCGTTTGCCTCAAGGACACTCACTACAGCTGAGAGGAACTACTCTATAATCGAGCGTGAGGCTTTGGCTGCGGCATGGGGTTGCGAGTATTATAGAATGTACCTGTGGGGGTTCAAATTCACATTATTGACTGATCACAAACCCCTGGTTAAAATACTTTCGCCTGGTGGTGCTGGCAAAGGCTCTGCCAGGTTAGCTAGACTCGCTGCCAGGATCCAGGAGTACTTGTACACTGTAGAATACATTCCCGGTTGGAAGAATTGCCAAGCGGATGGACTCTCTAGACTTCCACTACCTTGGGAGAGGGTAGACAAGTTAGGGGTTGAATCTCTCAATTCAGAGGGTTCTGTTGCTGCAGTAGAGGAAGTTGTTGATATGTGTGCTGGGGCAATCAGTAGAAGTTTGTGGAATTCTTCAATGGCTAAAGATGTGGTGTTGTGTGAAGTCAAAGATTTAATAGCGAAGGGACCAAGGAGAGAGAGTTGTCTATCTCCTGCACTTCGTCCTTATTTGAAGGTTCTGGACCAATTGTCTATCTTGGACAATGAGGGATTCATGATTTTAATGGATGACAAATTCATTCCTCCACAAGATGTGCGATTTACTTTGTTTAAGCTGGGTCATGAGGGTCATCTAGGGCAGTCCCTTACCAAGAGGAGAATTAGAGACAATTTTTGGTGGCCCGGGATGGACTCAGAAATCTCACAGTGGGTGGAGAGATGTACAGAGTGTTTGGAAAGTGAAAAGAGACTTAAGGTGGGTAGTCATACTGGTTGTGGCTCAATAGCTGATCCCAAGTGCCCGTGGCACACCATATGTCTCGACTTCATTGGCCCATTTCACCAGTTGAATCAGGATATGAGGTTTGGGTTGGTGGTAGTTGACGTCTCTTCCAAGTGGTTAGTAGTCAAATTCATGAGGGAGATCACCACGAGCAGCACTATAGCCGTGTTGGGTGAGATCTTTAGAGAGGAAGGTTTCCCCACAAGGATCATTACTGACAATGGGACACAACTCACCTCCCTGAAAATGACATCAGGGAAAATGGAATGTAGGACTTAAAGGGATACATAAAACATAAGTGCAGAGAATACAACATATACCCTGCATTTCCATGCATAGGGGAAATAATGTCACTTGTGCAGCTGTGATGTTATTTTATTATGTGTGCTCTTGCTTGGCAAGTAAGAAGGTATAATATATATATATAATTGTTATTATCAGAGTACCCATTGTCCTGATGAAGCCTACATCAACTTGCTGAAACGCGACCGCGACTGCGTCAACACCTTTTTGCTTCGACTGGAGTCCTTGTCAATTCAAAAAAATTTGATTTTTGTCTCATTGGCACCAATACAAATATAGACTGGGTTGATGTGTTAACCCCCAGGTGCTTTGTTTTTGGCACTACCATTGTGGTGTGCACTCTATTGTAAATTAAGTGGAGGCACCTACCTGAATTGGGTTATATATATTTTTATATATTTCTTGTGTTTAGGGTACATAGAAACGTTTGTTGATATTGTAAATGTGATGTATATTTGTATATGATGTATATGTGATATTTTGTATATAGACTGTTGGTTGTTGTGCTTACCTTGATGTCCGCTCATATGTGTGTTGATAAATTAACATATATATTTTCTTAATGTTTGATTTTTGATTCACAAGATAATTAACTGTTTCTTGTTTGAGAATTAAAATTGGATTGATCCCTTCGGTACCCCTTGTTGCTACTTCCTCATCCTTGGATGTCTCCTGCTCAGGTACGGGAGGGTTAAGTGGGCAGAACCCCTGACCATTTTTTTGCTGGCCCCACTGCGTCAGCAGATAAAAAATAAAATGATAATAAAACAATGTTATTATCATTTTATTTTTCACTGGGCGAGCTGATCCGAATCTAGGGCGGGGCTGTTACAAAATACATATAAATTTCCATATAAATTCATGTGTATGCACTTCAAAAGATATCATGCTTAGATAGATCACATTAACATGAGGCCTGGCACTCAAAAGGGATTCCTATCTGACCTTGACTGGACAAGCTTCAACAAGCTATTCTGTACCCCCCTAGAGGTCACCTTGCTTGTCCTGACTACATGATATTTCTTAATCTGGTTGTGCAAGTGTTACACAATGCAGAGCCTGCCTTTCTGGTCAGCCCATATCTTGCTGTTTTGCATGGTGCAAACATTGCACATCTATGTCAGCCATATTTGGCTCGGTGCCTTATTCTAGCTCTGCTGACATGGCATTTCATACGGTATATAACACCTAGAAACTTGTCACTCTGGGAAGAAGCGATCTGAGAACCCCTAAGGTGGCAGATCTGAGTTCTTCTTTGGCAATTAGCAATGACGCATGCTTTTGGTACCAATAAATAAAATTCACTCCGTTTCTGAGCAAACCTGCTATGTCTGGCGAGTTTCATTCACTTGATCTTGGGAGGGTGCCAGTATTTCCCCATCAGGGATGGGGTCAGACAATCCTCGATTGACAGCAGCAGGGATTGGGAGGAGGAGTGGTGGTGGTCACAGTAAGTGTGCATGTCGGTTTGGCCGCCGTCTTAGGAGGGCCAAACGGACATGCACCATTATATATCTCCAACCGAGCTGTGTTGTACAGCTGGGTGGAAATTAGACATAGAATTTCAGTCCCTTAGTGGGCACCTAACCAAGCAGCTCAGACCTATCCTGGCGCTGCTCTCATGCTGGGTAATAGCCTGAGAGCAGCATTTGAATTGGGGGAAGAGTCTAGGAGCCTGTGCCAACCCATGGACTGCCGGGAGAAGAGGAGCACAGAGGCAGCTGGCAGCGACTGCGATAGCGGCAGGTAAGTATTAAAAAAACATATTTACCCCCCTCTGCACCGCCCTACCACTTTGTATTGGCAGCAGCGCTACTGCTTTAGAGTGTCTCAATCACTTCTGTTATCCTCACTCTATGTTAGACACGTGCACCGTTTTTTCACTCCAAATCTTATCTATCTGTATATCTTACACTTCAGCTCTTTCGTCTTCAGGAGCTTTATTCTGAGAAAATGTTAAAACTATGGTGTTAAGCAGTGCATTTTCCAGCCCAGTTTTCACTCAAATGTTCTAAAAAGCCAATGGTTTTTAAGAAATACTCTGAGAAGAGAATTTTGAAATATTCAAGTACTTTCATGATTCAGTTTGGGTGGGCAGTTAAGGGCAAGAGTTTGTGAAGAGATGCTTGTTCTTTTTTCATTACTTCAAATAGAAACATTAATTTGCATTTCTATTGTGAGACAAAATATAACAATTTGGTGTAAAATCCTCAGAGGTGCACCTTGTGTGGCTGGCACATTGCCAGGGAGGCTAATAGGCACTCTTCCAGCAATACATGATGAGAACCAAATATACCCTCATTATCTGCCACCCTGTGGCATCTGTGGGCTGCTGTGTATGCTTAATTATTCATCACTGTACTGTGGACAAGCCTCTTAACTCTGCACTTTGTGTAGACTCAGTGCAAATCAAGCAGGTGGTGGCTGGCCTTGTAAGAAACATGGTTGGTCACTTAGACAGTTCTCAAAAGTCAGGAAAGCTGCATCTTCAGAGCTAGAACTCAGTTATACTGCAGAACTCAGTTATACTGAGGTTGCATTCCCCCAGTTATACTGGGGGAATGCAACCTCTGTTTGTTTGCGTCCAGCTCTCAATGAATAATATTGTAGTAGTACAGGTATTATATATAGAAGTGGTTTCAAAGTCGGTCAAGAGGGCCGCCTCTAGGTAAGATTTTCATAATGACCACACAAAAGATATTTACAAACAAAGGGCCCAATTCACAAAGGTAAACTTAGAACTGCAGTCTAAGTTTAGACCTGAAGTCTAAGGGCTCGATTCACATAGGGAAAACTTAGATTTCAGGTCTAAGTTTACCTTTGTGAATTGGGCCCTTAGACTTGAGGTCTAAGTTTACCTTTGTGCATTGGGCCCTAAGAATCTAAATAGCACTCATTTACATAGGCAGTTCTTCAACGTAAAAATCTGAAATGTTTCCATCATCCAACCCCTCTGGACCTATGGTGAATATTCCAGTTATATGGACTCTTGCACATCAATCCATGAGGTTTAGTTCTCAGATACGCCCACAAGAATTTCAAAGTGGTAAATCTATCACAGTATTTTTGGGATTACAAAGCAACAATAGAAAAGTACCAATTTCCTCACAGACAGGTGCCTGAACCTATGATTTCTGGAGCACTAACAACACTAGAATGTCGCGCCAGGTCTGTTTTGAGAAAAGGGACAGCTCTTGAATAGTAGGGGCAACAGCAAGGCTGAAATTTAGGAGTACAAGCAGAACTGTGTGAGTGTCACAGTACTGTAAGCTACAGCATGCTAGCAGTCAAGGCCGGCTTTAGGGTTGTGCGACCAGTGCACCCGCACCTGGCACTAGCCTACTGGGTTTAAATAACCTATAGGTTAAAAGCACATACTGCAGAGTTCCTTGTGTGTCCAGTAGTGTTTATTTGCATATGGCTGGGTCCATACTGGAATGGCATGGTGAGCAAAAAACTATGGATTTAGGCTCAGATCTCTGTACTGGGGTGAATGTATGACATTGTTCTGCATTCTGTCCATCAATTGTTATTTTTGCTCCAGTAGTGTTCAGGCAACAATAAAAATGTCACAATAACTTCGGTGATTAGTGTTCCTGCTCGAGAGATCAGAGTTTCGTCTAGTGACAGTTTTGACTAATCATAAAGTAGTACGGAGGGTGAATGTGCCTGCTCAAAAGAACATGTACCATGCAGATCACAGAAATGAGTGAAACTATTACAAAATTAAATGCATCTCAGACAGGGACTAAGGAAATATATGGGGCACTGTTTGAGGATGGTAGTGAGGGAATTCGTGGAGAAGGAGGTCATGGGGGGGCACCAGAAAAGGCTCTTGCACCAGATGCTACCAGCATTAAAGCCGGCCATGCTAACAGCACGTCACATATAAGGGAAATTGGCAGAACTGAGAGTCGGGCTCAGTGCTACATTAGAAGGGGTGCAGCAGTGTTGAAAGTTTTTCTGCAGAGGTTTGGATTGCTAGTACATTCTATAACTCAGAAGAGGTAAGATTGATTAGGGTTCTAATCTAAACCAACATTGAGTTTAATGATGAAATGACTAGAAATTAGGTAATGTAACATAAGGCTCAATAAGGATATCACGGGATATCACCTCATGTGACATAGGAGGCCATTACTGTGTGGCTTTAGGCCGAGATAACTTCATTAGAAATAAATGACAAGGCATAAATGTGCCATGTTTGAGCATTTCGAACATTCTTAATGGAAGTAACACATATGTTCACTAGTAAACAGCAGTTCTTGCTTGCAGCCTCATTTGCCCATGTGCAACCCCACATTGTATTGATATAGCTTCAAATGACTTACACAGTCTTTTTTGCTTCTGGCCTCCTATTTTTGACTGTGTACTGCTTTTAGTTTTTGCTGGTTTTAGGCCTCTGGGAACTTTATCACTGCTGTCCAGTGCTAAGGTGCAAGCGCTCCCTGCGTAATTTGTATCTGTAATTGGTTATCCATGATCAGCATATTTGATTTACTTGTAAGTCTCTGGTAAAGTGCTTTGTGTGTGCCCAGGGCCTGTAAACCAAATGCTACTTGTGAACCTGCAGCACTGATTGTGCCACCCACAAGCATAGCCCTGCAACCATGTCTCAGAACTTCCACTGCAGTATCTGTGTGGGCAGTTTTAAACTGCCAAGTATACCTAGCAAGTGCACCCAATTGCCAGGTCATACTATCCCTTTTACTAAATGTAAGGCACCCCCTAAGGTATGCCCAAGGTAGCCACAGGAGCATAGAGCAGTGTATTTGAAATGTAGGATATGTACTTGTGCGTTTTACATGTCCTGATTGTGAAAAACTGCTAATTTTGTTTTTCACTATTGCAAAGCTATCTCTCCCATAGGTTATCATTGGAGCTGCCTTGTAATCTCTTCCAAGTGTAACTTCCAAGTGGGAAGGGAGAGAGATTTGGAGTTTAGGGTTCCTGAACTCACAATTAAAAAATACGTATTTTAGCAAAGTTGGTTTTTAAAATGCATGTTTGAGAATGCCACTTTTAGAAAGTGGGAATTTTCTTGCTCTTCCATTCTGTGCCTCTGCCTATCTGTGGAATCCACATCGTCTGAGGGTAGGTGACAGTTGGACTGTTTGTGCATTCACTCTAGACCATCACACAAAGGGAGCTGAGATGTGCCCTGCATATACTGATGGCCCATCACCAGGCTGATGGGTCTTCCTGAGCTAGAGTGGCGGAAGGAATTGTCACTGAAACCTGAATAGGGCTGTGCCTGTCCTCATACAAGGATGGGTAGTGTAGCCTCCAAAGGAGTTTGTTAATAAGAGTCAGTTAGTTGTTCAATAGTAGTGTGACAGGTAAATTAATTATCCTGAGTGAATTTAAATCTTAGCGATGGAATGAAAGGATATACACTTCAGACTAACTAAACAAAACAAAACTTGACATTTAAACAATACAGTTGTGACAAAAACCAATGGACATGTGTATAGGCAAAAAATAGATTTTATCAAAATTCATTCATAAAGGGAAATACAATACAGAAAGAATATGTAAAACAGGAATACAGGATGAGGATCGGACAGTAAATCAAAATCACTGTAAAGCCTGTGGAACGCCTATCCAAGAAGATGTAGACAGTTTTCTTAAGATAAGGCTGGGAGTCGACGTTTCGGTCTTTATAGGTAAATCTCTAAGACCATCATCAGGACGGAAGAATGCTAGTATTGTTACTCCCTATTAAAATAGAATAAAACAATTTTACTGTCAAATGAAAACTGAATTGGATATTCATAATTACACTATACACGTGGATACAGCCAATTAGACAACAGACCAGAAATATAACTTAGTGGCCTACATTCAACTACAAACATAATAACAGAAAACATGTACATGAAATTTACAACGGAGACATGACATCAAGTGCTATTTTGCGTTTACGTGGAACAATTATTTACAGTGCTATGACTTAACAAAAATAAACAGTCATAAAGAGCCTATTTACAACCCAGTATTAGGATATCTCTGGCTATTACCGTGAGGCAATTATTTAAAGTGCATTAATTTTAATCTGAAACTCAACAGTTGTAAGAGCCTCTTTGCAACCAATTTTTTAAGGGTAAAAGTAAAATGGCGCCATCCCGAAAGTTTTACTGTGGTGTACATGACCTTAAGCTCTAAGGACAAGCATATTTATTTAAAACAATCACTGTCCACCTGTTTTAATGATCATTTTAGTATGATATAGATACAATCGGTACCTTGAAAAGGAACAGACTTTTTCCAAATGGTAAGACGATGTATTATTGAATATATACAGTCTGGCCAGGTCTTTATCTGTTACATGAAAAAAAGGGGGATTAATGTCTATGTTGATATCATTATCTGTGGTGATTTTTAGAGTTGATGTGGTGTTATTACCTCTGTTGGAGCGGGGACAGGCTGTTTTAAGGAAAAGTTTCGCTATTGATTCGTCCCACCTCTTAAGATTTGTGAGGGTTTCAGCGTCGTTAAGAGACCACAATCTGTGAGAGTCAAATGGTTTCAAAATTAGGAACCACTTTCTAAAAATGAGCATAGGTCCAAACGCTTTAATATATGAACAGGGACCGTTTACCTGTTATAGTATCATGGAGGGACTAAGTAATCTTTCCTCTTGAGTTAATGCTTCTTGCAAACTGGTCAAGAAAGCAATCTGGATGAAACGATCTAGGGATCAAAAAGTGGGCAAATAATTACAACCCAAATATATATTTTAGCTAAGTTTAGCAGAGTCCGAAGACTCACAGCATGGGTAGGGAGTAATTACCTGTATTAGTCTCGAGCGTTCTCCAGTAGCGGGAGGTCTCAGCCATCAATCTGCGCAAGATACTGCGGTGAAAACCGCCCGTATTTAAGCACGACTTGTTTGGAAGTCGAGAGAGGACTGTACTGACTGTTGTGTACGCGCCATCTTGGACTAGTCAAATGTGTGTTTATAAATCCTATAACGTTCTAAACGTGCTGATAGTTATAGACCGTTTAACGTTCTAAACGTGCTGATATATTTAAAGCCATTTCTACGAAATAAAAACAAATAGAAATGTAGAAAATCGCAATTTGAGCGAGAAAGGACTATACTGACTGTTGTATAGGCGCCATCTTAGACTGGTCAAAATGCGTGTTGATGAACCATTTAGCATTCGAAACTTGTTTATACATTTAGAACCAATTCTATATGATGAGAACAGATAAAAACGGAAGATATCACACTTTTAAGCGGTTATGACTATGTAATCACAATTTTGTTCAAATATAGCATTTTTATAATCTCTGACCATATTAGAACAATTTCGATTCTATGTGAGTCAAAACGACAGCAATATACTTAATTGTATTTCAACAAATTAGACTAGAAGAATCTGCATTGGTGAAAATTATACATTGAAGTTATAGAGTCACATTTATAACATTCAGAAAAATGACACTATGTGCTGTAACATGTATGAGGTTTGAGGATAGCTTATATACATAAAGTTGTGAACAGAGCCTATACTTTCCAATATTGTATAAGGAGATAACTTTATGTCAAACATGCCAGTGCATGCCATTCAGTAGATGAATTGAGTCCCTTGTTGACAGTGTCTGTGATGCAGATCAGTTTGCCCTCTCTCAAGGAGAGTATTCTGTCAAGGTTATTCTGTCTTTTATTCGGTTTAATGACCTCCAAGACCCACCATGTCATGTCGGTCTCTTTATGGCCAAAACGAAGGTAGTGCTCAACTAGTGGTGCATTCTCCTTCTTACACCTAATGCGAGATTGGTGCTGTAATATTCTTTTTTTGACTGGTTGACTACTACACTACTATTGAACAACTAACTGACTCTTATTAACAAACTCCTTTGGAGGCTACACTACCCATCCTTACTACGTTTTTACCCAAGCCCCCAAAGGTTTATTGGGTCGCTCACTTAATTTCCTGTCCTCATACAAAGCATCTCCATCCCCCGTAATGTGTCTGGAGCCAGGTTAGGGAACGGCAGGGCCTTGTGCACTACAGAGACTTTCCTTCCAAGTTTGCCTACTTCAAAGGCAGAAACGGGTATAAGTACTGGAGCAATGACACCATAACTTTGGAACACTTCTGTACTTATAAGACATTCTTCCAGGAATAAGAGCTGGATGCTGTAGTAGGGACTGAAACTCTGCTTGTTGATATGTTATGCTAGCCTTCTTCTTGCTGCTTCTGTCCTGGGAGTGAAAGGATTGGACTTTGCTTTCTACAACCTGCTGTCCAAGGCTCTCCAAGGGCTAATACATGTGTGCCTCCTTTTAAGAAGTCTCAGGGCTATCAAAGACTTAACTGCCAGTGCCTGGGCTCTTCTGTTGAAAGCCTTGACTTGTCAAGTGGTGCAAAAACCAGTTCCTGGGCCCTTGAAAGTAGAATCTTGTAAATCTGAGAAGAAAATCCATTTATTGACTCTCAGTGCCTGTTCTTTTAGATGTAGCACTGCTGCGCGGTTGAAAAACAAGTGCATTGCCACTGTGCAGCCGAAGAATCAATCCTGCGCCTGCCGTGCAGCTAAAAGATCAACATAGCCCGAGTCCTTAGCACTGTATCACCGACATTCATGGCGAACACTCCATTTATTATGCAGGTCCTACTTCGTGGCTGTGAAATCGGCACAGTGTCTGTTCCGCCACACAGACACAGCGCATCTGGATTTTGGACGCATCGTCCCTTGGTGCCAAGTTCTTCTTCGACATTTGCTTGCAGTAAGGAACCAAGGCTGCATGTCTGGAGTTCGACGCAACACCTCCTCTGAAAGTAAGGAACTGACTTATCACCCCCACCTGACAATAAGGAACAGGCGCGTCACCTCCCTGCACTACAATAATGAACTGATGCATCACTACCCCTGACAGTAAGGAACCAATGCATCACCTCCCCTAGGAGTAAGGAACCGATGCATCGCTTTGCTTTTCCAGCGCCGCACCTTCCCTGCACCTGTTTTCGACTATGATTTTGACAAATCCCAGGTAATTTGTGCTAAAAGTGACGCCTCCATAGTTTCCTATGGACTTAACTATTTGTGGTATCTTGACTTGTATATGTTGGATTTTTGTTGTTTTGGTCTTGTTTTATTCAGTTAAATATTGATTATATGATGAAACTGTTGTGGTGTCATTTTGTAGTAATTTTCACTGTGTTACTGTGTGTGTATGTAGAAAGGCTTTACACATTGCCTCTGAGTTAAACCTGAGTGTGTGTGCCAAGCTACCAATGGGATGAGCAGGGGTTATCTTAGCTGTGTGACTCCTTTACCCAGTCCAGAGTGAGGGCCCCTACTTTGACTGGGTGCAAACCACGGCCAACTAGAAACCCAATGTCTAACGTCAATAGGTTATTGTGAGGGACAGTGTCATGTATTGGAGTGCCCATTTATTATTGTGTGTTCAAGAGGCACCTGCCTTTCCTTCATGACATCCTTGCATGGCCAAGGTAACGGAAGCAAACAGCAAACCCCCCTAGTATACATAAGTATTCCATTTTCAGCTGTGCCCACCCTCCAAAATGTGAACAGATGATTCCACATATATCACAAAAAGAGAGAGAGGAAAAGAAAGGGGAAACGGGAATAAGAGAGAAAGAAATAACATAACAACCTCAACCCCTCCCATGCCAGTAAGTCTTTGTGTCCTGGGCCAGCATTACTCAAACAGCTGCCAACAAAAATAAGAAAGAAATTAACCATGAAACAAACCAAGTCCATTTTGGAAGCCCTCAGGGACTTGGCACACACAGGACTGGAGTTCTCCGATTGTGGTGCCCGCCATGCTTCTCATATAGTCCGGCCCAGCCCCACCTGAAAAAACTGTCAACTCAGGGTGTAGCAGGCTTCGGTCGTTGACTCGGATTAGGAGAGTCCCCGAAACCCTCACAATATATCATCTGATTCTCTGGACGTCAGATTTGGACCGTTGGTCATCATGTCCTAGGTATTCCCTAAGCTACCTGTCTCCAAGGCCGTGTCTGATTGCTGGTCTTGTTGCAGCATCTCGAAAGGGTGCCTACCAAGATATAAAGCCTCTACCACCACTTGCACCTGCTTTTTGGCAACATGCTCCAAGGTGGGACGATTCCCAAGCCTCTTTCATCTCTTGTGTCGGGGTCAAAGCATCATCCATTCACCAAATGGTTGGTCACTGCTCGTTTCCTTCACTCATCCTTTGGCATGGAGCCAAGTCCACACATCCTCAGGTGATGAGAAAAAGTGAGTGGAGCTGCTATCAATTACCTTGAGTTTTGCTGGATAGAGCAGCACATATTTCAGGAATAGTACCGTAGCTGGTGCTTAAGTGCTTAACCACGGTATAAGAGTTGCATTTCTGTTGCACCTCCACTGTGAAGTCCGGGTAAGCAGTTATAGTGTCATTCTCAAACCTCCTTTGATCGGAACAATTGCAATATCAAGTGTGTGGCCAACCTGACATGCAATGTGCCTACTCCGCCGAGAAGAATTTCGGTACTTTGACCTCCAGCACGGTTTTCATTAACCAGTCTTCCAAAAATAGTTCCACATTTGGGCCTTCAGAGCATTAAAAAAAGCCAAGAAAGCATACATTGTTCAGACGGGAGTGGCCCTCCACATCAGTGAAGGGAGGTGCCTCTGTTTGTAGGTCTCGCAACTGGGACTGGGGGTTTAGCAGCGCCGGTCGCATGGACATCAAGGATGACTCAGCCTCATCCACTATCTATGCAAGCTTTTGATGATCCGCACAGAGCAGATTACCATCAAGGGAGATGGTGTCAATCTTGGTTTCCAGAGTGGTTTTTGTGTCAAGAATGGCCTGGAGCACTTTTCTTGAACTGGGCAGAATGACTGTGGAGGGAGGCATCCAAATGACACAGCACTCCCAGATTCTGATCGGGGGAATCGTTGCGTTTGCAGTGCCCAAGCGGTCCAGGGTCTGACCCTTGGCAGGTTTGGATCTTACAATCATGCCTTCCTCAGTGTCCAGAATCTGTGGAGGAGCTATGATTCTTCTTTGAGCAGTCCCAGCAGCCCTCAAGATATCCCCTAGGTTACTCAATGGGCAAGGCGAAGGGGACCCCCCGGGTCCTCAGTTGGATCGTGGATCAGCAATACAAGCCCCTCCGCATATTGTTAGGCTATGGCGGGTAGACTGCGATGAAAGGGGAGGATGATCTGGCCACATAGAATGAGGATTCAGTCCCAATAAATAAAGCAGGGTTTCAACAGCAGACCCATGGAAGTCCCCGGGCACTCCCCACAGGTTATAGTTTTTTTCACGCCTACCTATGTAGGGGGGAGGGTCGTGCCAATTGAGGTTGCCCCTGCAGCACCCCCAATAACAGAATGTGGGACACCTCACAGACTTACAACAGGGTATTTGGAATGTAGCAGTCCACAGCAGAGACAAGACCAGGCCGAAGGACCCCTAAGGCTACCATCACCATCTTGGGTCTCCGCCCAGCTCCTCTGTCTCCCTTGTGGGTCAATACCTTGCAGTCTGGTTCATGGGTCCCCCACCTCACAGGCTGCAGCAGCACTTGGGCAGGCCCCGAATGCTCTGGATGTTCCAGCACCTTGGCAGTTCAACCAATCCAAGGTCCCACATCACACGAGGTCCGGGAATCCCACAAAGGAAGGGCCCTCTCCAGCTCTTGTCTTAGATGCCAAAGCAGTGTGGCCCTGGGACCCAAACCAGCCTCCCTGTATACATTCTCCCTGCCCTAGCCATGATACCCCTGGGTGTCGGGTTTCATTTTTTGTATACAGTTCGAGAGTAACACTGGCAGCCATCATCATATGGGATCTCCACCAGCTCCTCTGTCTCCCTCATGACCAATGCCACACTGTCTGTTTAGTAGGCCCTCCCTGCTGCACAAGGGTGGGTTTCCCTAATGCTCGGGGGTAGTCCTGCAGCATGGCTGAGCAACCATTCCACGGTCCAATGTTACACGAGGTCTGGGGATCCCGAAGATTGAGGGTGCTTCCCGCAGCTCCAGCATGCTTACCCACTAACAGGTTCTCTGCCCCAGCTGCAATATCGGACAGGTGTTGTTTTTTTGGGATTTTTTTATAGTTCGGGAGTAACCCCAGGCACGTACCCAACTCATACAGGGTGATTCTTGGTAGGATCGGTCGGATGCTGGAGAATGTTTAGTGTGCCCTAGATGGAACTCACAGGAGCACGTCTGATGCACCCACAATCTTGGACACACCCTGGGAACAGTCTTAACAACCAGAATATCGAAGGCCTGCTTTTCAAAGCACTTGTATTTTTAGCATCATTTTTGCCATTAAGTGCATCTTCTTTTCCAAACTGGACATAAGAACTTATTTCACGCTAAAGTATAGCACTTAATGCCAGATTTGCTTTTATTGTAATTAGGCATAAATTTGTATAATTTCTCCAAAATTTCACTGAACTACAAGAATTTTACACACCCATAGTCATATTAGTGGCTCTTGCATAACCACAATATTTACTGGCATTTTGTGGTTGTCCCTGACCAAGCCAAAGCCACCCATTCCAACTCTGGTATATGCCATAGCTGACGTACTGTAGACATTCATATCGTTTTTGTGTCCAACACTGGCATTAGGTTGCAGTGGCGGCTTGCAGAGTGAGTGCTTTGCGGGGGTGCGGCAGGGCAGGGGAGAGGCAGGGTGGGCTTTAGTAACTCAGACATACGATGGAACGGAGTAAGGTAAGTAAATAAATAAATAAAACTATATACCTTGCGCGCGCTGCATCGCCAACTCGGTGATGCAGCGCGCGCAAGGTACATAGTTTTAGTTTACCATCGCACTTGTGATGGGCCATCAGGATATTCAGGGCACACCTCAGCTCCCTTTTTGTGACTGTCTAGAGTGAATGTACAAACAGTTAACTGTCAATCTAAAGCAGACGTGGATTCCACAGGCAGGCAGAGGCACACAGCGGTAAAGCAAGAAAATGCCCACTTTCAAAAAGTGCCATTTTCAAACATGCATTTTAAAAACCAACTTCACTTAAAAGATGCATTTTTAAATTGTGAGTTCAGAGGCCTCAAATCTCTTTCTTTACCCAATTGAATGTTACACTTGTAAGAGGTTAAAAGGCAGCTCCAATGATAACTTATGGGAGAGATAGTCCTTGCAAAAGTGAAAAACGGAATGAGCAGTATTTCAAACCGGTGCACAGACATAATATTGAGTCCAAAATATCGTTTGGACAAAATATCGAGTATTTAATATAGACTGGACAAAATATCGACAGGACAGAATATAGACAACAAAAATATTGTTTTTAAGGTAAGTGAATTAATATCGACTGTAAAAAATATAGATAGTTAAAATATCGAAATATATAATATAGATAGTTAAAAATATAGATTTTTTAATAATATATAATTTTTTATAGTGTATTTTTATGTTATAATATGTGTGAAAAGTGTGTATTTAGTTTATAAATAATGTTATTAAATGACATTTTTTTTAATGAATATTGCGTAATGTAATTCTGTAGCGGGTTGTGGGTTTATAGGGGAATAGGGTGGGAAGTAATTTAATTATAATTAATTAAATATGTAAATGTATTTATTGATAGTAATTAGTAATTAATTGTTACTTAATTTATATTTGTTAATTAATTTCATTAGAATTTACAAATCATTTATATTAATTGATTAATTGTTAATTATGTAAATTTTACTATTTTAATTTCTGTAGCGGGTTGTGGGTTTATAGGGGAATAGGGTGGGAAGTAAATTAATTATAATTAAATGAATATGTAAAATTATTTATTGATATTAATTAGTAATTAATTGTTAATTAATTGATATTAGTTTATTAATTTAATTATAATTGTTAATTTATTTATATTAATTGATTAATTGGTAATTATGTAAATTTAACTAATTTATTTTCTGTAGCGGGTTGTGGGTTTATAGGTGCATAGTGTGCAAAGTAATTTTTTAATAATTAATTAAATAATAAAATTAATTAAATGTTATTTATTTGGAAATAATTGTGAAATAATTTTTAAGTATAAGAAAATAATTGTTAATGTATAATTAATTTGTATTAATAGGTGATTGATTAAAATAATTATTGTTAAATAGTAATTTTAAAATATTATTTATTCTATTAGATAACATTTTTATTTACTTTTTAGTAATTATTAATAGATATTCCTTGTTAGAATTTTGAATAATATATGAAATATTTACTTTCCATAATGTTGTATTCTCTGGAGTGGGAATAGTCATTTTTACCCCTACCCTATCCAACGCTTTCCCTACTGTTGCACCCACTGGAGTGAGAATAGTAATTTTAACCCATACGCTATCCAACACTTTCCCTACTGTTGCACCCACTGGAGTGGGAATAGTAATTTTAACCCCTACGCTATCCAACGCTTTCCCTACTGTTGCACCCACTGGAGTGGGAATAGTAATTATAACCCCTACGCTATTCAACACTTTCCCTACTGTTGCACTCTTTGGAGTGTGAATAGTAATTTAAACCCCTACGCTATCCAACGCTTTCCCTACTGTTGCACTCTTTGGAGTGGGAATAGTAATTTTAACCCCTACGCTATTCAACGTTTTCCCTATTGTTGCACCCACTGGAGTGGGAATAGTAATTTTAACCCCTACGCTATCCAACGCTTTCCTTACTGTTGCACTCTTTGGAGTGGGAATAGTAATTTTAACCCCTACGCTATCCAACGCTTTCCCTACTGTTGCACCCACTGGAGTGGGAATAGTAATTTGTACCCCTACGCTATCCAATGCTTTCTCTACTGTTGCACTCTTTGGAGTGGGAATAGTAATTTTTACCCTTACGCTATCCAACGCTTTCCCTACTGTAGCACTCTCTGGAGTGGGAATAGTAATTTTTACCCTTACGCTATCCAACGCTTTACCTACTGTTGCACTCACTGGAGTGGGAATAGTAATTTTAACCCCTACGCTATCCAACGATTTCCCTACTGTTGCACTCTTTGGAGTGGGAATAGTAATTTATACCCTTACGCTATCCAACGCTTTCCCTACTGTTGCACTCACTGGAGTGGGAATAGTAATTTTAACCCCTACGCTATCCAACGCTTTCCCTACTGTTGCACTCTTTGGAGTGGGAATAGTAATTTTTACCCCTACGCTATCCAACGCTTACCCTATGCTTGCATTCTTTGCAGTGGGAATAGTAATTTTTACACTTTTGTTATTGTACGTTAATAATATTGGCTATTATATAATTATATTTTGTTACTCTATATATATGTTTTAATAAATATGATTAAAAAAAATTTAATTTGACTTTCAATAATTATTATAAATTAATGTAAGTATTTTAAAGTATATTTTAGTAATTAATTATAAATAATAATGTAATTTAACATTGTTTTTATAAAAGTCGATATTTTTTACAACTATATTTTTGTAAACGATATTTTAAACTCGATATTTTTGTACTTACCTGTTAGTACATAGAAACTCGATATTTTGACAGTCTATATTTTGTCAACGATATTATTGCAACTCGATATTTTGGCAATCGATATTATTTCAGTGATCCTTTCAAACCAGAACATGTAAAACAAACCATGGAGCTATCATGGGCCTACCTCGGGCGTGCCTTACATGTAGAAAATGGGAAGATTTGGGCATGGCAAATGGGTGCACCTGCCAGGTCGACATGGCACTTCAAAACTGAACACACAGACACTTCAGTGGCAGGTCTGAGACATGGTTGCAGGGCTACTCATGTGGGTGGCACAATCAGTGCTGCTGGCTCACTAGTAGCATTTGATTTACAGGCCCTGGGCACATGCAGTCCACTTTACCAGGGACTTATCAGTAAATCAAATATGTCAATCTTGGATAAACCAATCAACAATTCAACTCATACAGAGAGCATATGCACTTCAGCACTGATCAGCAGTGGGAAAGTGCCCAGAGTCCTAAAGTCACCAAAAACAGGTCAGAAAAAATAGAAGGACAAACGCAAAAAGTTAAATGTTAAATTCTGCGAAAAGGGCGAGGCCCAATATTCTTATCCCCAAACTGCAAGAAGTGGGACTTGAAAGCTTTTTGCCAATTTTCTGCGTGGAGAACTGGTGTAGACAGTTGCCATTGAAGCCACAGTCGTTGATGTTGAATTGCTGGTGACCATCAACTTGCCAGTTTGCTCCACTGAAGGAAATATGAATGGGAACCCCGGTCTTCAGCAGCTGGCTATCGCCGAGCTCCACTTTAAATCTAGTTTGCCCCGCTGACGCAGGGCCGGACTGGGAACCAAAACCGGCCCTGGCAAAGTGCTCGGCCGGCCCCCCCTTCCCACTTGGGGGGTTGGGGGTGCCGCAGAGCGCTTTGCTAGGGCCGGTTCCGATATGCTGCAAAAACGGCCCTGTAACAAAATCGGCCGCCAAGGGCTCAAAACCGGCCCCCACCCTTGCGGCGCACCGGGGGATTGCCCGGTGCCCGCTATGGCCAGTCTGGGCCTGCCCTGATGACTCGTCAATGACTACTTTTTCTCAATAAAAGTTTGTATATTGACACTGGTTCTAATTATTGAATATTTGATGTTTTGTTGTCATTTTATTAATTAAAATATTTTTTATTTTTCTAATTTTTTTAGGGATTTGTATTATGTTTGTATCTAGAACATTGAGAACAGTTCATTTAGTGTTTCCAGACATTCATCCTGACAAAGATTATTTTTTATTTCAAGTGCGTTCTCAGCCCCTTCAACCAATGCTCCAAATTCTTACAGATAGCAGCAGCATTTTAAATGTGGAGTACCCACTGAAATGGAGGGCTGACAAGGTGAAGTACCTGGGTATACATGTGATTAGGAATATAGGGCTAGATGTAGGTAACTCTAATTTACCGACTCATAAATACCGAATTTTACCGATTCGGTATTTATGAATAGGTAAATTAGAAGGAGGGAGATGTAGCTAATTTTTAATTTTGAATTACCGAATCATTAACATTCGGTATTTTACCGAATCGGTATTGCCCATTGATTCCTATGGGCTTTGAAGCCCATAGGAATCAATGGGCAATATCGATTTGGTATTTACTGAATCGGTAAATACCGAATCCTGCAAGGGTGCAGGGGTGTCACTTTGACACCCTCTAGCACCCCAAATACAGGTTTGTGTTACATGTGGCACACATACATGCCCTAAGGGCATGTCTGTGAGTCACATGGCACAGGTGTGCATGCACAGATGTGCATGCACACCTGAATTCGGTATTTTACCACCCAATAGGATTGGGTGGTAAAATACCGACTCTTAAGGGCCTGTGGCACTCTTAGGAGTGTCACCTACATATGGATTCGGTATTTTAACCGATTCGGTAAATTTACAGAATCGGTAAAATATAGGCCCCCTACATCAGAAAACCCTAATACCGGTCAGTAACGGCCGAATTCGGCCGTTACCGACCGGTATTAGGGCTCCTACATCTGGCCCTTAGTGGAATTGCTAAGGCGGGACTCTGGGACAGCCTTAGACAACTTTAAGATGCAAACTGAAAACTGGTTACTGCTTCCACTATTATTGCTAGGGCAAATCTGGTCATTAAGATGGTAACAGAAACAAAATCCCAGCATTTATTCAACAATATCTCTATCTGCATAGCAAACAAAATCTTTTCCCACCTTAGACATGAGCTGCTGAGATTGATATGGGGTGGCACACAGCCCCATATTAAAAGGAAGGTCTCTATCCAACCAGTGGCAAGAGGAGATCTGTCAGTGCCATACTTAGATTCTTTACTACGTAATCACACAAACTCATTATGATAATTACTGGTTTAGTTCACAGCAGTTATCAGTGTTATGCAAAAATCAGCTGTTCGGAGAGATGATGTGGATGGGAATGGAGTAACTAGTTGGTAGTTAGGACTGGTGGGAAATAGCAAGCCAGGCTGGAAATAACATACCCTACTCACCTTTACTGAACATAAAATGCAACCTACTTCTGCCACCCAAACTTGAATAAAGTCTGAAAACATGATACAAAGTATTGACGTTTTGGGTGAATTCTTCCCAAATGGGGTCTTTATTATTATGCAAGAGTAAAAGCCCAGGGTGGTAACACTGCACTGGTGGTTCTGCCAGTGGTGTTGGAATAATTTTTGGAGTAGTGGTGTCACCATCTATGCTACATCACTAACTTCTTAGGGAATGTGAAAGGTTTGAAGAATCATACAGAGAACAAGTGTAGCAAATGATGTATGCCTATTCAGCAGGAGAGTGGAAATGGTCTGGTACAAAGGCGATGGTGTTTTTTCGAGCACTCTATCACAAATATATTACTAAAGCATGGCGTGGTAGCGCCCTGACATTTACTGACATACATTTTGCATTAAAAAGTCTGCTAAATTGGCAGAGATGTTAAGTTTTACTGATAAAAGTATACAGTGCTCAAATGATAATGTGTAGAAATCAGGTTTCATCAAATATTTATAATTTGCACAGCACCAAGTACAGTGTCTTGATCTTTGTGATCATATTAAAATGTTTGTTTCCATTACAGTCCAAAATTAAAAAGTAATGAACTTCATTTATTCTTTCGTAACTAATGATATAGTTTGAAACATTTGTTCAGTTCATTTTCAGGTATTTACATTTTCTTGGGTTTTAGAAAAAAATGACATCCCACAGCCTTTCATTTCACACTCCCTGTAGCCCAGCAACATTGTCAATTATTTCACTTTATAAAATGATCTTACTTTGCAGTCAGCAAAAGAAAAATGCACACAAATTCAAGGAATAAGCAGCAATTTGTCAGAAGTCAGTCTGATATTTGACCTCTGTCTTTAAACACATAGCAAATGCAACAACATTTAAAAAATATATATAATTTAAAGGCATCTTAATTGCTCATTTACCTTCTGAGCACCAGAATAGCTATTTTGAGGTTGTTGAAGCACCCCCAAGCATTGCTAATTACCACAGGTATGAGCTTTGCTGGATTTTAGATTTGAGCTGGCTACATGGTTCTTCTTCCCCAGACTTCCCTCAATCTCCCTCAGAGCTCGCCTACTCACTAAGTTGATTCAAAGAGATGAAGCAGACAAGGCAATCTCCTTTATGTACACGAAGATAGTGGGCAATAGGAACATCCAAGAATATGTCGCCAATCCAGCCTGGGCGACTGATTTAGGTTATCCACTGTCTGGTACATGCTGGAAGTATTGATACACTCAGTTTAAAGACATTCTGTTTTACTGTAGGCATACATAATCCAATTCCAATGGCTTCAAAAGCTGGCAGGCATATTGTAATGAACTGAAGGCGTTTACATTGATCTTGCACACCCCAAGACTTGGGGGACTTGCCCAGATCCTTCCTGATGCAACAAGAGCAAGAAACTGATTTGTGAGCTTACAAGGTGTTCCATATTAAATTGAGATTTCAGAAACTATAAATCTGAACTATGACGCTGATTTTGCCAGTGTGGGACAGATGCATCAACATGCATTATCGGATCAATTGCACAATGCTCACGCAAAAACTGTGAATCCTTGTTGGTAATGACTGTATAGTGTTGTTATATTGAAAATGTACAGAGAATATTAAAAAGAAAATTCCTAAATCAAAAAATATAATAGTCACTTGCAATTTTAATAAAACAGTATGACTCCTTCCTAGAATCCAAATGAACTTAGACAGGTATAGAAACCCGTTTTACAGTGGCATACTGGAAATTGTGATCTGTATTGGAGCAAAGAAAATGTATATTTGGCTCTGAATTACTGTAATCTGAAGACATAGTTTAAACGCAGAAGGATTACTGAAAAGTAACAAATGGAAATAAAGGCAGTATTGCAAAAGTAAAGCATTGGCCAACCATGCCTGGCACTTCAATGTGTACTACTTTTTAGGCAGATGTGGATATGTGATCAGGTAAATTGCTGCCACTCACAGCACAAGACAGTGAATGGATGAAGCAGGAAGACCGCTTGCTCCATGCTGTATGCTGCAGCGGGCGGAAGCAAAATATGAATGACTGTTGAACAGGCCAGTGGATGAAGAGAGCTCACCCAGGACTTTTTATATATGTATATATTTATGTTTTTTAATGATTTTTTGTTTCATTGCATGTGATTGGTGAAACAGACAAATCTGCCTCTACCTGTATGCATGGGAGCTGGACGTAGGGATCCGGGTGGGGTTGGAGGGGGGCTGCAGCCCCCCTAAGAATAACCATGCTGGAGTTCATATGGTGAATGAACAATTAAGGATTCCTTTAACATTGTGTTTATCATATCACGTTCTCTGCCATTCAAGGACAAAGGTCAAATGCCACGCTAAGTCTTCTGGCAACTTGCTGATTATTTGGAAACTGGTGTCTATTTTGTTTCTCTGACTGTGAAGTTAGAGGACATTGTAAAAGTGAACTAAGTGATATTCTTGCTAGGGTATAGGAAGTGAAAGGAAAGGCTGTAGGATGTCAGTTCAGTTTTTTTCTAACACACAACAACGTTTAAATACCTGTAAATGAACTATACATATATTTCAAAATATATCAGTAATTAGGAAAGAAGAATCAAAGCACTGTTTCTGTAATTCTAAAGTGTGATAGTAACGAACATTTTAATAGGATCAGAACAAATGAAGACTCTACTTCGTGATACGCAAGTGATAAATATTCGCTGAAAACAGATTTTCACACATTATCATGTCTGCACTATATAGTTTTACCAGTAAAACTGCATATCTATGCAGATTCACTGGTTATTTCAACAGAAAATATGCTGTCTGTAAATGAGAGGGGAATACCAAATCAGAGCTACAAAAATGCACTTCTGGCTACATACTCCACCTTTGTCACTCTCCTGCTTAAAGGGCATGGCAGATTTGCAACACCTGTTTTTTGTATGATGCTTAGGGACATATTTACTAAGAAGTGACGGAGTGTGGCGTTAACCTTCCTAGCTTAACGGCCTACTCCGCCACTTCTGAAACACAGGACTGCACCATATTTAGAACAATATGATGCAGCCCTCCATTTCCCCCTGCATTGGCGCTAACTTTAGCAGCCTAGCACCAACGCAGACCTTTTGCTCCATAGTGCAAGGATGTCTGCGTTGAGGGGAAGATTGTTTATGTGCACGAAGATCTTACTTCCTGCACATAAACAATTTTTAAATGGCATTTTGTGACTTCTATGTGTGCTGCTTAATACAGCACACATACCAATTGCAAAATGTCATTTTTTTTAAATGATTGCATGTGTGCAGGACTCAAACAATCAATGGCGTTTTGCTGTTTCTATGCGTGCAGCACATATGGAAACAGCAAAAACGAGGAGAAATGAATAATTGCTTATCATTTAGCCAGGTTAAGACCAGGTTTCCGCTGGTCTTAATTTTAGCACTGCCTCCTATTTACACCTCCCTTGTAAATAGGATGCAGAGTCAAAATCAATGAGTGTTGCAGTGGAACTCCCACTGCAACACCCATTGCCCACCCCTTATATGCTAAGTTAGCATGAAATGGGGCCTTATGTACAAGGCAATGTAAAGCCACGGTAAGTGCCTTAACACTGCCTTGTAAATAAGGTGAAGCCCCTATTGCCACTACAACCTGAAAAGTGACGCTGTGGTGTTGATAGGGGCTTGTAAATATGCCCTTTAGATTTTTCACTATTCATATTAGTTCAGCGTTATAACATTAATCAGTCTGAAAAGTGTTCTAGCACCATTATGCATACCAAATGATGTGTTACACAAAAAAGTCACCTCTATGCTTCGCCAGTGTGAGAGTTCCTTACAAATCAAAACTGGTTGATAATTTTAAATAATCAAGTCAATAATATAGTGCAAATTCGGTATTTGGCCCATATGGATTAAAACTAGTGGACATGACAGCTGTTGAGTTTTTTAATCTATTTTTTGTAAATAACCCTTTGATTCAGAAAACTTTTCTCTTTGAGGTATGCACCAGGTTTTGGTGGCAACAATTAATTCGATGTCATCACAATCGAATCCATGTGGCATCACTTCCTGGGATTGAGTGTCAAAAGTTGTAGAATGTACTTCCTGTGATGTCATCGCGGCCAAAGGATATGTGATATCACTTCCACTACTTCCGGCATTTTGGTGAATTGATGCTGAATGTTGAAGTGCGTACACATCCCAAGAATTCCCAAAATCAGGGATTCCCAGTACTCAGACCCACAGTGTTGTTTCTGGGTAGGAAACATTTAAATAATCAAAACCCACACGGGAAAAACAGAGAGAAAAATTGTATTTATCCACTAGCCATCAGCAACAAAGGAGGTTGTATTGGTGCTTTGGAGACTACTAATGCTACATAAATATACTGGATTGTTTAAAAATTTTCATTTAGTTCGTTATCCAAGGATTTTGGAAAATATTTATTTTTCTTTGTTGTTCATTTTGTTTCTGCTGTCATACGTAAAGAGAAAATATGAAGACATAAAAATGTACCTGCATTACCCAGGATACAAAACCCCAAACAACAATTATTTTTCCATTGCAGAAGTGTAATACAGTAAGCATCAAACAACTAGAGTGTTGTATAACAGATTGGCTTTTAATATTGTTTAGTAATTATTTCAACCAAAATTTTATCTGGTATATAGAGATTCATTTATTAAATAAAATGATGTTCGTCAATTATTAGGAATAAAAGTTTGTAATAATGTTTTTAAATAAGGATAATAAAAATAGAAATTGTTGGCGGCATCTGAAAGGGGACATGGGAGTACAGGAATCAAAATATAATAAACCTTGCTCAGAGAAAATAAGTAATAAAATGATCCATTTATCTCAACAAACAAATCAGGTATCATGCGCTTATTTTCAGACAAGGGTCATGAACTAAATGTACAATAGCAGTCAGAGTTGATTTAATTAAAACCATCTGAGTGTAACATGTACATGTGTTTATGAAAATGAATACATTTATTACACTTTTTTATCGCTCTAGAAATAGGTTATTATTGTTGTAAACCCTGAACCAGCACACCGCTTTGAAGAAGATTACTTAATAAAAGCAGCAACAAAAGCTGGCAGAAATGAGGTTCTTTGAATTTGCATCAACACTATATGAAAAAGGTATTTTACTCTGAAAGTTTAGATTTTTATGTGTGTCATTCTAGCAAGGTGGGTCCATTTCCATGACCTTAGCTTTGAAAAAAAAACTATCTCAATATGTGCTGTTGGAAAAAATATTTAGCATATAGTTTGACTGCAATTGCGCTGAAAAAAAAGATTCTCAATGCTCAGGAATCTAAAAAAAACTGAACTGTAACTAGGCTCACCACCAATTACAAATGGTCTGATCGGCGCTTTATGGTTTTAATGTGTTTCCTAGAGTATCTGCGTGCATTAAATCTGTCATCGGTTTGTAGAAATGTCTCCCCTCGCTGTGAAGTTTGAGGTGCAACAATTTGAGCCTGTTTTCAGAGTTTCGCTGGGAATTGGAATTCATGCGCAGCTGAGGGTTCGCCACAGTAAATGCAAGGACGTGTTATTCTAAAGCTGTCTTTTCACCTCATTATAACTTGGCGCTGTGGTGAGTGATGTCACGCTTGACCTAACACCAGCATGCCCATAAATGATACAGAGAATTTCTCCCTTTACTTCCTGCCCGTAGCTCTAGGAAGGAGGTTCAGATAAAATTCATGCTGTGATGACAGATTTAAAACTTGCTATGGACTGGAAAAGACAGCAACTTTGTTTTGCTGCCATATATGACGCATATCATTTTCCTATACATTACAGGTGATGACATCCTTTGCTTAAGAGTTATGTTTATGCACATATTACCAGTGTCTGTCTGGAAAAGGGAAACATTAAATATGTGCACTGAGTTTACAAAATGATAGACTGCTTTTTATACAGGAGCTAAGGGCCTGCACCTCAGGTTCCAAACATACTGAATTTTCATTTGTGAATCGGTGGAGTGCGGCCTGCAGGGTGCTCTCTTACACTTTTCTTTATTATAATTTTTTTTACACTTTTCACATTTGCAAGGAATAATTTGCAGCAATAAATCTATAAGCAGACCACTAACACCAGACTTCTGCAGGATTTTCGAGCAATTAAACTGAAATCCTATGAAACCACCAGGGCTAGTGAGTGAACCGCCGAGCAAAATGAAAAAAAAAACGCGGGACTGGGCCCTCTTGATGGTAGAGAATTGACAGTTAATTTGTAATATGCTGAATTAAAGAAAAATAATCCAGCGGAAATATGTTATACGACTTTGTTGACATGTCCATAGTTTACACATCCCACATGAATTGTGGCAGCCTAAGACTGCCACATAGTAGGCGTGTGTGGATCTGCAGAGTTGTGCAAAGTTCCATCTTTTGTCTTTAAAGAACGTATGAATATTTTCCAGATTTTATTTCAGCTCCACTAAGACTATAATTCCTAGAGGGGTGGAGAATTTGAATCTGTGTGCAAACATGAGTTTATTTTGACATTTGCTACAAACAGTGCTAACCAACAATATTTCACTAACACAATTCTGCAAATCTCATACATGCAGAAAGCAGTGTTACAAACACTTCTTTTTGCATATAATTGCACATCTTTTTCTACGCAAACTTGTAAGCAGAGGAATTTCCATCGTCTGGAAAATGCACCAGAGATTTATTACTTGCAGGGCAAATAATCGATGAGTTTAGCCAAATTCAAAATGAGTGCTTAAGTGAACATTTTCTTATTGAACCAACAGCACAATGCAGTGGTCAACTTTTATAGCAGAATATTTATAAGTTGAAGAAAATACCAGCTGATGTTTAAACCACCTAGGATAAAGTGCTTAAATAAACTACCAGGAAATACAGTTTCCCTTGGATCATCATGGTGTGCTAGCTGTTCGAACATTATCTGTATGACTAATGTAGATCTTAATATGTTGAATTATCATTCGGACCTTTTCCTCTATTTACTACTATAAAAACATTGTATTAATCTCAATAGGGTTTACAATTGCACACTTTATCCTTTGTGGGCCTGATTTTGAGCTGCTGGGGTAAAAACTCCACACCTTTAATGAACAGTATTGCTTGGTGGCACCACACCAGCACTATGGAATTCTGACATAAAGTACGTGGAATGGGGAATAACTAAGCAGACTCAGAATTACTTGGTGGAACTCTGCACTCTGAATGACATTCCCTATTTCGAGGGGTTTAGTGTGAATTTCTACTGCCTGTTCTGAGGAGGTGGTAAATGTGTGCAGTGTATTCTGTACAGGACAGTGGAGGTTGGAGGGGTTTGGGAAGTGTAAGGGAGGGAAGGAGATACCGTCTCCTGGCAAGTGGGTGCATTTTATCATCCCCCGTGACCTGGCTGAGGGTCGTGTGGGGCCAGGGAACAATATGAGCTGCTAAGCAGCCATTTCCCGAGGTAATTTTACTGGCAGGAATTTCTAGCTTGTAAAATCGGGTCCATTGTTTCTGCGCCCGGTGATCTGCGGGAACAAAGGCGCACACATGATTGAGCTGAGCAGAATTCCTCACGGGATTCTGCTCAGCTCAACTCATAATTGGGGCCTTGGTGTCTATTACACTAAGTTCGATGATTCAGCACTCCCACAACAGAGAGGAACCTCTTCAGTTGTGATTTATCCCTTCTCCTTTGAAGCCCTGAAGTACAATGGTGTGTCACTAATGAGGTCCTTTAAACCAAAACTATAGGATTTTTGTTATTTGCCTTTTTATGTTTTTGATGCTCCGATTTAAAGTTTGAATGCATTTAAAGGATTCTCTTCAGCCACTATTTCTTTTAATCTGGTTACGTTTGCCCCACTCCAATTGATTATTAAATGAATCAACTTATGTTACAAATTGTGTACCACACTTTTTACTTTTTTACTTGGGTCAGTCAAAATGACAGCTAAACCTTGTGTATATGCACCAAAATACCGTACATTTACATATTTGCCTGCAAGACAGTTGTCAGTTGTCATCAAGGATATCGCAAGAACACGTTTTCAAGTGATTACTGTTTCTGTCTACCACATTATGAAAGTGTGTTTTGTAATCAGTTGTATATTTTTGTCAGACTGAAAACATGTACGACTTAATGAGTAAATAAATCCAAAAATGCTACCCCTGAAAGCACTAAGAATCTGTTGTGGAATAACAATTTGTGAAGATGGTAAGTGTTAGACCTGTCTGCATAAGGCATATTTTTTGGGCCAATGCTAAACAGTGTTAAAGTGTTTACGCTCACTCCCCTAGAGCATGCTTAAGTTTGCTTATAACCGATTGGCATATTTAATTTATGTATAAGTCTCCTTGGAGTGGTATACCATATACCCAGCATCTGTAAATTAAATGTTACCAGTGGGTCTGCAGCATTTATTATGCAACCTACTTAAGTAGCACCATAAAACACTGCAGCTTGAATGCGGTTTTAAACTGCCTTGTCGACTTGGCAGTAAGTCCCCTTGTCAAGCCGTACTCTACCCTTTTATGACATCTATGTCACACCTAAGGTAGGTCCTAGGTAGCTCATAGGGCAGGATGCTGTGTAATTAAAAGGTTAGACATGCACTTTTAAGTGACGTGGAATTTCCTTATTATGTACATTACATCAGGGGATACCATATTCCTTATAATACTTGGTAACACCATCACCCTTCCTACTAACAGCTTAAATCCTTGGTGTGTTGTTCTTTAATATGAAAGAGGTATGATGTTTGCAGACATTAAGAATAAAAGTAGAATCTGTAGTTCAAAGTTAAACAAACCAAAAAGAAGTTACGCACTTGATGCAACATATGTTTGAACCATTTTAACGCACGTCAGATAAAAAAATATGCTGCAACTCAGAATGTATAAAAACATGCAGTGAGATTCTATCTATCATGTACATTATCTACAGTATGCAAAAAATAAACATGTTGCCTTTAATATCTTCTTTCCGCTGATCACTGTTTACGTAGAAAAACAAATCAGAAAAAGAAAAAGCCAGGTTTTTCTCTTTTTAAACTACATCTTTAATTATGCTTGATGCCCTCATGCTCACTTTGACTGATGGCTTGGTCAGTAGGCATTTTTGACATCAGAACTCAACTATATTAAAGCGTTACAGTTGAGCAGCTATTGCCATTTCTTTATTATAGGTGACTAGAGATCTCCCTAAGCACTGTAATAGAAAGAAATTAGGGTTAGCATTTTACACAGGGATTGCATGCTCCCATGTATTATAATTTATAATACATGGGAACATGCAATCCCTGTGTAAAATGCTAATTTATAAGGTGTTAGTAAGTAATGAGGCAGACTTTGCTATGTTTTGAGTATGTAAGATGTTCCTGCAGGGTCTCATGTTGAAGGAAGCATCTCCTCCTATCTGTTTAATGAGCGTGATCCTGACAATTTTGTTTCTTCCTGTAAATATTGTTTATGGTTTTATCGCAGCTGTTGGGTTTAGCAAGTTAGTAAATGTAACAATTTTGTATTTCCTGTCACAACATTTGTCACAAGAATGGCATGTATCGGAATTCTGCATGACGCTTTAATCAGCACTATATTTAAGTACCATGGCAAGTTGGCCAGACCTTCCAGACAAGTAGTTCTAAGACAACTGAGAGAATATATCATCTAAGACAGACAGGAAGTCTTCAGTAGAGGTCTAGCTTTAGTAACAATTGCTTCTTGAATTCACTTTTGTTTTACTCCACAGATTTTATTGGGTTTGCATTAATATAAAGCACAACATAGGTTCAAATACAACTCATAAATAGCTGAAACAGAGCAGAACAAACATAACATAATAATAGTGTGATGAAATGTGACAGTAACATAGACTTAGACAGTGACTCGTGCAGATATAATGTAGCCTATCATGCATATATATTTTGATACTTAAGAATAAAAATAATAATAATAAAGGAGTAAAGCAATTGAAGGAGGGTGGATACACAGCTAGATTACAGCTAAAGTGCTGAAAGAGGCTTATTATAATATTTATCATTCAATAACGTGCTACTACGGCGAACCTATGATGAGACTTAGTGCAGGGGCTGAGTTTGGCTATTGATATGGCAGATAAAGAGGTCTATAGTTATCTAGGGCAATGACCATGAGTATGAGGGATGAGTTGTGTAGTCAGGCAGTATACCCGGGTAGGGGAAAGGACTTGGACTTGAATTGCAACGACGTTTAAGTATTGATGCAATACTACATCATTTGTCCGTAGCAGAGAGGTGAACTGAGTCCACGTAGTGAAGCATGACGTGTGTAAGGGTTAGTGATGTTGGAATTCAGTGGAGAGTGGGATATAAGACTGGGTATCCAGGGAGGCTTGTTAGATGCAACATAGTTGTCTATGGTATCCCATATGGGTTTGGAGGTAGCTTTCCATGGAGAGTGCTAAAGGGAGGCATTGTCTGTGCCTCTGATGTGCGAGATCCAGTTGATCCAGGTGTTAAAAGAGGCTTTGTGCTTATTTTTCCAGTTGGAAAGGACTACTTTGGTAGCGGACGTTAGTAGTAGGTCTAGGAGAGCCCTGTCTGAAGGATTGTCAAGTTTAGTGTCTAGGAAACCTTTGATGAGGAATGCAAGTTCAAAGTTCTTTCTTGGGGTGACATTTGAATAGTACAGATATGAATGAGAAGACCGTAGACCAATATTTGGATAAAGAATTAAAGTGGAAGATGAGGTGAGAAAGATCATCAATTTCTTGTTTACAGTTCCAGCAAATGGGGTCATCTAGGATCTTTAACCAGTGTAGGCGTGATGGGGTCCAGAAAGTTTTGTGTATAAGCCAGAATTTGGTTTGAGATAGGACAGGGGAGATTTTCTGGGATGTAATTTACTTCCAAATGTGAAGCCAGTCTGATGCAGGTGTGGGGATGGACGAGTTGTTTTCCCAGAAGGACATTACGGCGCTGTTTAATTGCAAGGTTTTTGGGCGTAGGACTTTGTATAAATAAGAAACTTGGCCAAGTTGGTTGAGTTTCAGTAAAACGTTAGGCAGGGCTGGTGTGATGTTATGGCTGTTTGATTTAGAGATAGCTGTTTTCATTCTAAGGAAGTTGTAGAACTCTATCAAGGCCAGTTTATATTCTTCCTGTAAATCGGAAAAGGTTCTGGGGTTGGAGATGGAACCCATCTGATAGGGGAAGAAGATACCTTTGTCAATCCAGGATTGGTAGTATAATGTTTTTCCCTTATATTCAATTTGCAGGTTATTCCAGAGCGATGCATGGTTAGAAAGACTTATTCGTGTTGGTAGATGTTTGTCTAATTTTAGGAGGGAGCATTTAGTGTTGTGAGGAATGTAATTTGAGCCACCTAAAAGTGTTGAGTTGGATGAAAGTAGTTTCAGTGGATTTAGATTGTTTAGGCATGACCTTTCTATTTCTAACCATACAGGCTTGTAGTCATTTGGTGGGTGGATCCAGTATGATCCTTGCTTCAACATAAAGGCATATTGGTAGTCCCTGAAGTTTGCTTGTTCCACCCCCTCCCTCCCCCCCACCACCCCCCAGCTTATTGTGTAGTTTTTTTTAGAGCTCCCCTGGCTTATTTTGTCTTGCCAGATGAATTTGTAAATTGGTTTATCTAATTTATGGTGGAACTCTTCTGAGAGTAAATGGAGAAGCATGCTGATGAGGTAATTGATTATAGGGGTGATCGTCTTTTTTATGGTTTCAATTCATCCCCACCAAAGTAATGAATTTAGGGGACCATTTGTCTAAGAGTTCTTTTGTTTTCTCAAGGGTTATATGTTCATTAGGCTTGATGGTGTCAATTAGATCAGAGCCCAATTCAATGCCCAAGGGTTTTATGTAATCGGTCTGCCAATGCAGACCGGATGAACATAGAACATCCTTTGTGCAATGGAGATTCAATGGTTTTACTTCAGATTTGTCTCTGTTGAGTTTGTAACCTGAGTGTATGAATTGCGATCAATGGTAGACATCAACGCTTGGATGGACAGGTCTGGATTCTCCGAGATTATCAGAATGTGAGCTGTGTAAGCGGCTAGTTTATTATAATTGTTGTTAAAGCCAATTTCTGTAATGTCGCTGTTTTGTTTTATGTCTAGTAATAAAGGTTCTAGTGCTAGGAGAAACAAAGATGGGGATAGTGGGCACCCTTGCCTAGTGCCTTGCTGTAAACTGAGTGGTTGTGAAAGGGAACCGTTGATTGATATGCATGCAGATGGATTTTTATAGAGAGCCATCACCCTTTTTATAAAGTCATCCCCCAAATAAAGGATATTATGCATTGTTTTAGGAAGGCTCAGTGTACTCTGTCAAACGTTTTTTCTGTGTCTAGTGTTATGGCGACCGCAGGTATAGAGGATTCATTTGCTTTATTTATGACATGGCAGAGAAGTCATGTGTTATCATTTGAGATGTGATTTTTGAGAAAGCCTACATGGGAGTTGCTGATTATTCTAGGGAGGTGTGCATTGAGTCTTGAGGCTAGGATCTTCGCATAGATTTTATAATCCAGATTTATTAGAGAGATCGGCCTGTAGTTTTTCTGAAGTGTAGGGTCTTTCCCGTCTTTAGGCATCACAGTAATGTTGGCTTCGGTCATCGTTCCAGTGATTGAGCTCGAGTTGGCGATGCTATTGAATGGAGGTAGCATGGTTGGTTGGAGTTGAGCAGAGATTGATATATAGAATTTAGTAGTAAAGCCATCTGGTTCGGGGGCTTTATTGTCTTTTAGTGAACTGATTGCTTTTGAAATTTCTTTAGAGGAAATTTGTTTACCTAGAGCCACTTTGTCCGCTTCTGAGAGTTTTGGGGTTTTAATTTTCTCTAAATGGCTTTCACATGCCGACAAATCAAACAGTTGATCAGTCCTATATAGGGATTCATAAAATGTTTTGATGGTATCTAATATTTTTATAGGGTTAGTGAGGGAAACGTTGTGATCTTTAACTGCTGTGATTCTGTTTTAGTTTTGTTTATGTCTGAGGTAAGAGGCTAACATTTCTCCGGCTTTATTAGCTTCACATAGTTTAAGACCTGTGAATTTATTTATCCACACTACGGCTTTTTCACTTAAAATCCTATTGTAAGGGTATTTTTTCTGTGTAAGTTGGGAGCGAGTATTATTATCCAGTGAATTAGAGTGTCGAAGTTCTAGTTGTTTGATTTCCTGCTCTAACAATAATAGTATAGCATTGCTATCTTTATTGATTTTGGACTTTGATTTCTATAAGGATGCCCCTTAAGGTTACTTTGAGTGTGTCCCACAGGGTGTGTATATTTGTGCCTGGGAGATTATTGTCATTGAGGTAATTTTTGATTGTTTTTTCAATTTTATCCATGTCCATCGGGTTATTTATACAGCATTGTTGAAGCGTCACAGTCTCTTTTTTGTATTGGTGTGGTTGCCTGCTAGGAGAGCATTGATGCAGGAGTGATACGAAACTAGTTTATGCGAGATGTTCATTTAATCGATAAGATGGGTTAAAGAACCAGGTATTAGGATATAGTCTGTTCTTGAGTACGAGTTGCAGGGAGCAGAATAGAAAGTGTATTATCTTGAAGGAATCGAAATTTCACAAAGCCTGGCTATACTTACCAATAGCCCATATATATATTATAATTGAATAATAAGGCAGCCGGCAATAGAGAAAGTCGAATTGTTTATTCAATCAAAATACAAGCCCTGTCAGGGGAGCCTCAGTCTACACAACCTCGGGGGTGCGCAGAGGAGACTGACTTCATGCAAAGGATACAAAGCATATATATGTTTCACATTTCCCAGTTGACACCCTACAAGGAAAAACACAAGTTGTCAGTGAGCCAGCAGGAAAACCCATATAAGGCACAATTGATTGCTAGTAGCTAGGCTGAAGCTATTCCGGGGGCAAGTCAATGAGGTGCCTTCTTGTCTATCTGGAGTCCGGGGAGTACAAGAACGGGCTCTGCTGAAATGCACGCATCCCACAAGAGAGGCAGGTGTGACCTTGGGTTTCCCTGAGCTACACACTAAAGATCAGAGAAGGAAAGTAAGCCTTGCAACCTGGTTTCGTACCGAGAGCTAACTCATGTGACTTCTGGGAAATGATGCATGAACTAAGAGAAACGAAACAGACTGGCCGCGGTTATATAAGTAGGCCAGTATAGGCCGGGAGAAAGAAAAAAGGCATACTCATGTCTATTTGATAATATACGGTTATTAGTATATGTACACAGTTATATGATACATAGTGGGCCAATCATGTATATATCTAATTTTATAACCCAACAGACAGCCCTTTTGGCCTACTATGGCCAATATAACTGTCCTATTCCACAAACACCCCCTCATCGATCTGCATGAGGTCTGCTACCTCCTTCTGAATCATTTGCTTCTCTATCTTTTCCTGTCGGGAATTGGTTAGGGCGGAGGTTATTTTAGTGGCACAAAAAGTGCAACACGCTGGGCCACATTGGAGACATATGCTAAAATCATGAATATCTTCCAACCCCATGTTGCAAGGAGGCCCCAGAACCATCCACTAAGAGACCAAGTGCCGTTCTCCTCATGAAGTTCACTAGCCAATCAATGTAATTTCTTAATTGCAAGGTGTATGGTAGGGGCCGAATCAGGAATAAATACGCAACAAGGGCTGCCAATCACGCGGCAAGCTCCACCCCTATCTGCCAGGATGACGTCTAAAACCATCCGATTTTGAATAGAAAAGAGCCTCGTAGCCTGAAGTTCAACAGTAAGGTTGGTCAAAATTTCGGTCGTGGTTTGAACAACATTTTCCACTATTCTAGACAGGCGTCTTATATTCCGACTATTAAAGATCGGACCCCAAAATGGAACCAGACCCTTTGAAATGTCTTCAAACTGCTGCAGTGAGGTATCAGTCTGGTCTGTACTATCAGTATCATAGCTTCTAATGGTTCGATTAGATTTTACCTCTCTTTTCATCAATCGATGGGTCCTATGATAATCAGAAGGGGCAATATATACCGGGGGGTAGAGAAAGGACAAATAGCACCACCCTGACCATCCTCGAGGGAGCCAGGTGTAAGCATTCTCCCCGCATACAAAATATACATTAGGGGGTGTGATCATCTGGGGAGTACTGTTGGTCTGCAACGTATAGGTGTAATTACATGTACTACTCCCTACCTTAACGTGACCCCGCCCCTAATACAGAATAAGGAGGTGGCATTAATTATGGGAATTGGCAATGCTCTATCATTTGTAACATTACGTTCCTGAAAATGCTGGAAATACAAAGTCGAATTGAAATGTTCAAAATCCTGCATTTCTTCCTGTAACCAGGTATCATTAACATTATCGGTATATACATTCATACACGCGTTTGGATCTAAAAAACCCTGACCTCCATCCCCTTCAGCATCAAATCCCTGGTGTCGCTCTATATACTTCAAAATCGCTTCATAGTCCTTTTCATAATATATTTTGGGATTTTCAACATAATGTGAATACATTAATGATAATAGTTGCCACCATGCTTCGCAGCTAGCTAAATAGTACAAAGGAAGGGAGATGAATAGCTCATGTTGGTGCATGACTGACGGTAACAAGCCACAAACCCAACAGTTCGTTTTGTTCATGGTGCTGTGGGTTTGATGTAACATTTCTATAAAAACATTCTTTGAATAAGTCTCCCTATGTCTAGCTTTATGTGGAGGCAAAGAATAAAAGAGGCGTTCTTCCGGAGCAGGAGTAAATCCAAGTATACAAACACACACATCATTATCACAGTAATTATAACAATACAAGCAACGAATGCCACCTTCACTCTAGTGGGCCATCCGGAAAACAAGTGCAGATCATGAATATGATGCCGAGGGGCAAGTGGTCTTTCATCTTCCGACACAATTAGATCAAAGGGAAACATACTTGCTAAAAGTCCAAATCTATCTCGGTCCCCTGCTAAAAGTCCAAAAACTAAACTCTATATCCACAAAGCACGCATACCACCAGAGGGTTTCTTCTTCCCACAGAGGGATCTTCTCCCTGTGTCCGTTTTTAGAGCCTCACAGGCATACCCTTATCATTTCCAAGGAAAGAAACAGACTATAAGATTCCAGAAGTACGATCGCGGCCCTTAACTCAGTCTTTCTTTCTGAACAGAGCTCTATTTACACAATGTTCCAAGCTCTCTGCGAGTTCAGTCCAGTGTCTCGCTCAGCACCCCAAACACTCTACTCAAGGTTTTTCAGCACAAGGTCTTGGTCTATTTTCTTCCATTAGAGAGTGGGGTAACGCGCTGTTTTCGGGGCCGCAGATCGTATCGACAACGGCCAGGTTGCTCCTGGTCAGAGAACAATTCGGTATCATGGGTAACAAACTCGGTCACCCCTTGCGGTACCTCGGGACCTGCGGCGGTTTTTGACTGAGCTGCCACACCTCTCCCTTCAGGCAACACTTCACTTGACGGCCCTTTTTCTTGAGCATCCGAAAAGGGCACAAAGCTTTTGATCCACTCTCCTTCCTGACTCGGCACTCCTTCCAAGCTCCGCCGATCAGAAGGTAGGGGCAGCGGTAGGCGCTTCACGTGGCTCACGTGAATCCAGTGCTTTCGGCCATGCACCTTCACCGCTGTCCTTGTGGCCAAAAGGATCTGGTAGGGTTCTGACCACCTGGGCTCCAAACTCGACGTCCGCTGGTAATTCTTCACCAGTATCCACTGGCCAGGCTCCAAACGATGTCCAGGACCCTCCGGTAGTGGCTGCAGTGCGTCTGATACCTGTTGATGAATAGAACGCAGATCTTTAGTCAAAGCATAAAGGTAATCTGTCATCAAAGGATAATCAATATCCCTAAAAAAGCTGGGCCCAGGGACTCCCCACACATTTGCAGGACGGCCAAATATAAGTTCATACGGGGACAGACCAGTCCTAGAATGAGGAGTCGTTCTAAGGGATAGCAAAGCTAATGGGAGAGCATCGGGCCATTGTAACTTAGTGTCTGCACAGATTTTGGCCATTTTAAGCTTCAATATGCCATTATATTTTTCGACCAGGCCCGCTGATTATGGATGTCTAGCGGCATGGAATGTTTGTCTAATTTTTAGTCCATCACAAACACTTTGTACAAGTGTGGCATTGAAATGGGGGCCGTTGTCCGACCAGATAATTCGGGGCAATCAAAATCTAGGGAAAAACTCCTTGATCAGAACTTTGGCAGTGGTAATCGCAGTAGCATCTTTGGTGGGGTAGGCCTCGACCCATTTACTAAAAGCACATACCACCAACCAATACATACTTCAAATTATTCACCCGTTTCATTTGTATGAAATCCACCTGTAGGACTTCAAAAGGCAAGGATGGCGGGGCAAAATTGCCACCTAAAACAGATTCTCTACCTCCAGGGTTATGTCGTAAACACACCGGGCAATATTTGACAATGTGGGCTGCTATTTTGGAAATGATGGGGTTATTCCATACCAGGTCTAATACTGTGCTAATTCCTTTAGTACCGATATGGGCTGGGCCATGTGCTATGGTAACTACTGCATACACCAGTGCATTAGGGAGCAACCATCGCTGTTTCTCAGATCGGTCTATCCAACATCCATTCTCATCCAGTTTCCCAATCTCCTGTTCCCACCTCTGCATCTCTTCAATAGTTGCTTGTTTCGGTAATTCTTTCACACTTTCAATGGAATTATCAAAAAGGGATGTCTCGGTGGGCCATCGGGCAGATGTACTAGGAAACATGGGACTTCCTTTAGCCTGCGCCGTTTCTTTTGCCACTGAATCGGCAAAGGCGTTCCCCTTCCCACTAGAATCTACAACCTTCTTATGTGCACTACATTTAATAATGGCTAACTTCTTCGGTAAGGTTAGGGCAAATAACAATCGATCAATCAAGGGACCATGCTGAATTTTCTGGCCATGTGTAGTAAAGAAACCCCTCTCCCTCCACAGCCTCCCAAAACTATGGGCAATGCCAAAGGTGTACTGGCTGTCTGTAAAAACATTCACCCTTCGACCTTCACTCAATTCACAGGCTCTTAGCAAAGCTATCAGTTCAGCTGCTTGGGCTGAGTGGTGTGAAATACTTGCGGTTTCCACTACTGTTTTCAAAGTTGTAATGGCATATGCAGCTGTTGCAGTGCCATCTGGTAACTTAAAACAAGAGCCATCCACGTACAATTCTCCGTCTGGTTCAAGTAGAGGGGTGTCAGATAAATCTATACGCCCTTTTGTTTCTTCTTCTGTTCTAAATACACAATCGTGAATATCGACCCTTTCATCCTTTTCCGGGAGGGGCAATAATGTGGCGGGGTTCAAAGTAGTACATCTTTTGATGGTAATATGGGGGGCAAACAATGTCAATTCATACCCTGTCAATCTGGCACTCGTGAGGTGCTGGGTTTTAGTTCTATTTAAAAGGATATCCACAGCATGCGGTACCATAACTGTGAGGTCAGTGTTCAAGACTATACCCTCTGATTGTCGGATGGCCAGTGCTACTGCAGCAGTAGCCCTCAGACAACTCGGGAGGGCTCGAGCAACAATGTCCAAAACTGTAGAGAAAAATGCACAAGGTCTCTGTTTTCCACCAAAAGTCTGAGTTAACACTGACAATGAACAACCGTCTACCTCGTGCACATATAGTGAAAAAGGATTCCGGTAATCAGGGGTTCCTAACACAGGTGCAGAACACAAAGAAGACTTTAAAGATTCAAAGGCTTCTTGACATTCATCCGTCCAGGGTAAGGGTTCATGCACATCTTTGGTTGTCAAATGCAACAAGGGTTTAGAGAGAAGTGAATAGTTAGGAATCCATTGACGACAATAAGAGGTTATTCCAAGAAAAGCACGAACATCACGTTGAGTACGAGGTACAGACATGTTAGTTATAACAGATATTCGTTCAGGAGTCAAGCTCCTCCCCGCTTTCGACAGAAAATGGCCTAGGTAGGTCACTTCCTGTCGACAATATTGAAATTTAGAAAGGGAAACTTTATTTCCTTTCTCAGCCAAATGGTGTAACAATTTCACCGTAGCCTCTTTGCATCCCTCCTTTGTATCAGAGGCCACCAATATAACATCCACATACTGAATAATCGTATTTCCGGCTGGCAGAATTAATTCATTGAGGACCGCCTTTAAGGCTTGGCTATATATACTAGGGCTTTCAGTATAGCCTTGGGGAGAGCGTGTAAATCTAAAACTTCGGCCAGCCAATGAGAATCCGAAGTTATGCCTGCTATCTGGATGGATCGGGATGCTAAAGAAGGCATTCTTCAGATCTATTACAGAGAAATACTGTGCTGTGGGAGGAATCATAGTCAGAATCGCAGTTATATCCGGCACCACTGGATACTGTGGTACCACTATTTTATTAACCTCTCGGAGGTCAATCACAAAACGATATGTGTCTTTATAATCTGGGGCACCATCAACTGGCGCTTTCTTCGGAATCGGTAAAATCGGGCTATTACAAGTATTCGCCGCTGTTTCTTCTACTACCCCCTTTTTAACGAGGTTGCGAATAATGTGTAACATAGCCCGTTCACCTTCTGGTGAAATTTTATACTGTGGAATGCGAGGCAGCTGCACATTAGGTTTCAGAGTAATTGACACCGGGGCTATCTTTAACAGACCAACATCAGTGTCTCCTGCAGCCCACAGTGTCTGAGGGATTGTAGATAATTCAGGGGGAAGATGCTCGCCTTTTGCAAAATATTGAGCGTCCATTAAGGAGGGTTTTTGCATCGTCAAATATACACCATCCGGTGAACAATAAATTTGAGCATGTAGTTTTTTAAGAATATCCAATCCCAAAAGATTCTCACCACAATTCGATGTCAACAGAAAAGGTGACTGTATAGAAATAGGACCTACAGTAAAAGGCAAAGGCTTAGAAATGGGGCTTACCACAGGTATTCCAGAGAAACCTACTGATACATTATTTTGGCCGGACAAAGCAGCCCCTGGGACCATTGTATGAGCAACTGAACTATTCATTGCTCCAGTATCCACTAGGAATTTTCCCGATGCACCCAACAGTTCTCCTTGTACATAAGGTCCCTCTTGGTCAACTGGTACTGTAATGTGGCCCTCTCTCTGTCCTTGGCTGTCTCATGCATAATCTTACCCGTCGTACTCATACTCCCTATAATTCTCATTATAGTATTGCTGATTCTGTGGATTGTCAAAATAATTCTTACGAGAATCCTCTTCCTCTCTTCGCATACTGTTTCGATCCATATTTCCCCGGCCCCGCCCTCGTCCCCTACTGGGGCCGTTTCTTTCTAACAGCAAAGGACAATCCGCTCTCCAATGCCCCTCTTGTTTACAATACGAGCATTGATTAATGCCAATATTCGGGGGTCCTCGCCTTCCTCTGCCTGCAGTTACACCCCTTTGGGAAGGACCGCGCCCACCACGTCCCGCTGTCTGTCCTCTACTGACTTGCTGCAACAAAACTCTAGTTTTTAAATCTTTCGCCTTCTTTTCAGTCTTTTCCTTACTTTCATTTTCTCGATGCTCATAATATTGAGCCATGCTAAGGATAATGGACAGGGTGGCTGTGGTCCAAGTACTTTCAGCTGCCTGAAGGCCGGACATAATTTCGGGCAACAAATTTGTTACAAACCTGTTTACAAATAATCGTATTCCCCTATCTGTGGATAGATCCTGCCCACTGAAATCTATGAATGTTTTCTCAAACCTGGTGAAAAAATCTGACACACTCTCATCTTTCTTTTGTTTACAAGCCGTTAATTTATCCCAGTCTATTTTCTTAGGAGGGAGGAGGGTCTGCATAAATGTAATAATTTTATCTGGTACTGCTAAAATTTCATCTTGGGGTTTCTCTCCAGGTTTCCGTTCCTTATCCCAATTCTTTAGTTGATCCCAGGTCCCCCCTAGCTCAGGGATATGATCTATATCATGTATCTGCCTCCAGATATCAACCGGGATCAGAAGACCGAAGAATAACTCAATGTCAGCTATAGTCATAATGGCGGAGGTGGCAGCCTCAGCCAATTCGTTGTAATAGACTGTAGGGTTCTTACGAGGGTCCAGGAGCTGAGCTTTCAATGTGAGAACTTCGCTCCGTTTCCAAGGGGTATATACTCATTGGTCCTGAAGCCTCGCGTCGACCCTTGCTCTGGTAATATTGTCTCCAGCGTCTTTTATTTCTGGCAATTCCGGAAAGAAGAGGGGATGCACCTCTCTCATAGGGTTCTGAGTTCCCCAATCAGCACATTTCCGATGCATTTGTTCTCGATAATGTAAGAGAGTCCCTACATTCTGATATACCTCATCAGACTGCAATTGGAACTTATGCGCTCTTTCTCTTATATCCCTCAATATTTAAGGGGCTAACCCTTCCTCGAAACATTGTTCCCATAGCGAAATTAATCGAATCACCATATTCTCTAAAGCCAACTGCTGAGCAACAGGTTCATAATCTTTCATGGTACTCCAAATATCCTTCATTGGATAAATAGCGTTCCGCATCCATTGGGACACTTGATTTACTATAGCCCTACTTTCCTCCATACCTAACGAAGACCTAGTAAAAATCCGTTGATCACTCGAATCAGACCCAAGGCGCTTAGGCCTGGTATCTATGGTAGCCAGAGCTCGAGGGTCTATGGTGCTCCGAGCAGGGGGGGAGAGAAATATGGGATGCAAGGGGGAAGAAACAACTGAATCTGGTTGTAACGAAATCAAAGGTGAGGTAGTTGGTCGGAGTGAGGGAGGGGGAAGCATGCGCTCCGTACAGACCCATCCAAAGCCACGGCTCCCATAGGCTCCTTTATGACTGACGCAGCGCCAGGGTGATCTACTCGGGCCAAAGGCACTGCTGGATATAAGCCCTGTGGGGCATAAGTGGAGGTGGACGGGCGTCCAATAAATCCTCCAGCTCATCTCCAACATCGGGTCGTGCCACGTAACTTTTGTCTGTTTCTAAACGGAACTGTCTGTCCATTTGGGCAATATTTTCCTCAATCTTTCCTTTATCATAAGCTACGGCTTTCTGCGTTACAGTCTGTCCTGATTTAATCTTTCCCTATTTCTCCTCCCGTATACGTCGCCGTTTTGCCTCTTTTTACCATAGGTTCAAGGAGTCAAACATCGACTGACGGCTTTTCTTCATAAACATTTCATTTTGGAGGTAATTAATCTTTTTCTCATCGAACGACCCAGTTAGAGGCCATTGCAAGTCAGTATTATCACTGGTGTATTTGTTCCATAAAGTATTAAACAAAATTGGAGTAAGACCATGTTTAACATACATTTCGAAACTGGGGCTTCCCTCGGGAGGGGGGGGCTGTCTTTCTTCCAGCCGTGAACCTCTCCGACAGCAGCACCCAAAACATATTTTACTTAAACAAGGCATAACAAAAGAATAATATCACAATTCTTATTTATAAACTGTTACTCATTCCTTTCATGCGGGCGCCCTCCTCACCAATCACTCTCTCACACACTTCCTAAGTTTCAACCAAACAAAGTGCTGTAAAGCGTGTCAGGGTGACAAGTGAGCTCAATACAAATTCAAATGCAAATGACATGTCTTTTAATATGAACAGAGCCCGTCGACTCTCGTTCGGGGAATCTATTCAAAAAGAATTCCAGACCAGTCCGAAATTCAACCACAAATAAGCCACTTGGTAGGAAAAACCACAAACCCTCTTCCTAGGTATCCCCCGGTCGCATTCTGGTTGGGCCAGTGATTCGGGCTAAAGCTCCAGAACCCTAGCTTACCCAGTTGCTCCCAGGGCTTTCCCGGAGCGAGTTTGGCCAAGCGAGCACTCCGTGCTCTACAAGGCACCAAGTATTACAAATGTTTACCAAACAAATCCATAGGGTATCTGCCCGTGCAGCCCCTGCACTGCAACGTCAGACCCCTCCGATTCCCTGTGTGGACCGGCTTCCCCGACCACCAACAAGAAGCAGACTGCTATTACCAAGCGAACCCTTTTCTCAAGTGTTCGTAATCAAAAGACTCACTCACCTGGTGCACTCAGGCCGACTCCGATTTCTCCACTACCGATTTCTAAACAGACCGACACAGCCTGCTATTCTCTCGGGTTAAGCCCGTAGGACTCCGGCGTAGGGTCTTCAGCAGCTGGAAGGAATCCTGGACTCGAGGGGGGTATCTCCAATCTGTCACACCACAAACGGGTATTTCGAATCAAAATACTGTCTGTCCACCCACTCGGCCAGAACTCCTCCCTGTCCCTTCTGCTCCTGTTTACAGGAGGGGACAACCCTATCACGGAGTCCCGGCAGAGTCGCCAACTGAAGGAATCGAAATTTCACAAAGCCTGCCTATACTTACCAATAGCCCATATATATATTATAATTGAATAATAAGGCAGCCGGCAATGGAGAAAATCGAATAGTTTATTCAATCAAAATACAAGGGGGCCTTAGTCTACACGACCTCGGGGGTGCGCAGAGGAGACTGACTTCATGCAAAAGATACAAAGCATATATATGTTTCACATTTCCCAGTTGACACCCTACAAGGAAAAACACAAGTTTTCAGTGAGCCAGCAGGAAAACCCATATAAGGCACAATTGATTGCTAGTAGCTAGGCCAAAGCTATTCTGGGGGCAGGTCAATGAGGTGCCTTCTTGTCTATCTGGAGTCCGGGGGGTACAAGAACGGGCTCTGCTGAAATGCACGCATCCCACAAGAGAAGCAGGTGTGACCTTGGGTTTCCCTGAGCTACACACTAAAGTTCAGAGAAGGAAAGTAAGCCTTGCAACATGGTTTCGTACTGAGAGCTAACTCACGTGACTTCTGGGAAATGATGCATGAACTAAGAGAAACGAAACAGACTGGCCGCGGTTATATCAATAGGCCAGTATAGGCCGGGAGAAAGAAAAAAGGCATACTCATGTCTATTTGATAATATACGGTTATTAGTATATGTACACAGTTATATGATACATAGTGGGCCAATCATGTATATATCTAATTTTATAACCCAACAATCTGGTGTCTGGATGTTGTAAGCGCCATGTGTCTTTAAGATTATATTTGGTGCAAATGTTTTGTAGAAGGCTTAGAGATTTTGGTGGGCGATATTTACAGGTCGACTGGCGATCTAGTATAGGATCTAGGGGAAGGTTAAGGTCACTGCCAACTATAATAAGGTCATCTTGAGGTAGTTGGCTGATCTTTTTTGATACGTTTTCGCAGAAGGAGGTATCGTCCGCGTTTGGTCTGTATGCGTTTAATACCTGGATTAGGTACTTGCCTCTGTGTAAGTTTGTGATCAGGACTCTACCATCCTCATCATGAGTGGAAGACTCAATAGAGATATTGGAGTTTTTTGAGAGTAGGGTTACAATGCTATTTTTCTTATGGTTCGCTGAGGAGTATGCCACCTGTGAGATCCAGTTATTATTAAGGAGTAAGGCATCCTCGTCACTTAGTTTAGATTCTTGAAGGAGAATAATGTCACCTTTAGATTTTGCAAGGTAGTCCATTATTTTACGCAGTTTGAGTGGGTGGTTAATCCTTTCACATTTAGGGAGACAATGTTGAGATTAGTGGAGATGCTATGTGTAGCCTTCTTGAGTGTATGGTAGATGGGTTGCGATTGATAAGGGTCTTGAAACTGTTTCTTTTTTTAAGCCAAGCACCAGAACCAAGGGACGGTAGGTGTGTTGTATGCTAAACCCCTCAAAAGAGATCCAGTGCTGCCACTGTGTTGACTACTATGAGGTATAGGGCATATTCCAATAGTTCAAGGAGGTACAAGTAAAAGGTGGTGGAGGAGGAGAGTAGGTTACGCAAACTGAGTATGATACTTTGAAGAGATATCCTAGCTGGTGTGCAGTGAGTTTGCAAAACTGTGTAGTTATTCAAGATTCTTACTGAATTTACTCATCCTGCCTCTATGCAGCTCTCATTGGTCGATTCTTTATTAACTTTTTTTGTAGAGAAAATTGACAGAATATATAGTCAATTCCCGCATGACCCTGTCCGACTGTACACTCAGAGAACAGAAGGCAATTGCTCTTTGGCGGCTTCTACCCTAAAAAAAAATTCAGAATCTTCTCCGGAAGAAGTATCTTTGGCACTTAAAAAGGTAAAATCAGGCTCCCCTTCTGATATAGCGTCTTCTTAGGTTCAACTACAAATTAGCGCAGCTATAATTTCATGTCTAACGAGGCTCTTTAACCTCTCGCTACTACACTCGCAGGTTCCCACAAGGTGGGAGGAGGCCATAGTTAGACCTATCCTAAAGAAACCTAATCTGACCCCCGAACAATTAAACAACTATCGACCGATATCTCTTCTCCCCCTGTTTGGTAAAATACAAGAGTCCCTGATAAATGGTCAATTAATTATACACCTTGAGAAAAACAAAGTGCTGGATCCCTCTCAGTCAGGGTTCCGAGCATTTCATAGTACTGAAACAGCTTTACTCGAAGTGGTGGATAGCATTAGACTTTTCTTGGACAATCGGGGGTCCGCCATTTTAGTCCTGTTAGATTTGTCGGCCGCCTTCGACACCATCTCCCATTCCATTCTTCTGGATCGCTTGAGAGAAGCCGGTGTTGAGGGCTCCTCATTAGCTTGGTTTAGGAGTTATCTGAGTGATCGCACCTCTAGAGTACAAATTGGTGCCTTCCCCTCCAAGAGCCAACCCATAAATAAAGGCGTTCCACAGGGATCCATCCTGAGCCCAACGCTCTTTAATTTATATGTGTCTCCCTTGGCCAAAATCATCAAGGACCACGGTTTCGACACACTGTCATATGCCGATGATACACAGTTATTAATTACTCTTGGCCAAGACGTCGCAAAGTACCGAATGCAGATTCGGAAAATGTATGCTGGACATAAACAACTGGATGTCAGCCAACAACCTCCAGCTAAACACTAATAAAACAGAAATTGTTCTCTTTGGTAAAGTGCAGACGCTGTGGACAAACGACTGGTGGTCTCCTCCCTTAGATACCTGTCCCATCCCGAAAGAATCAGCCCGTAGTCTCCGTATTGACAATCAACTCTCTATGCGGGATCATGTCACCCATATAACACGTACTTGCTACGGGTTAATGCATGCCCTTCGAAAAATCTTTAAATGTTTTCCTTGGCCATCCCATTTGCCACTGGTCCAGGGTATGATTGTTAGCCGCCTGGATTATGGGAATGCCTTGATGGCTTACATAAACATTGATCTCCTTAATAAGCTCCAGGTTCTGCAAAATACAGCAGCCAGACTGGATTTAAATCTCCCAGCCCGCTCCCCCTCCGCTCATAATCTGAGGTCGCTTCATTGGCTGCCTATTAAGATGTGAATAGACTTCAAAATCTGCTGTCTGGTCCATAAAACTCTAAATGGACAGGACCCCCACAAACAAACACTTACTCATAGTCCTAAAGGTCCGAACAGCTAGACAAGGTAGTAATTCCTTTTCAAAATTGCCCCCACCATCTGGAACTCTTTCTACTATACATCTACAAACTGAGACTGAACATACAAAGTTTCGAAAATCTCTCAAGACCTGGCTATTCTAAATCTCTTTTGTTCCTAGCCATCTTTTCGGCCTGTGCCTGAGTCTTGGCAAAGCGCTATGAGACCTACAGGTGATGTATGCGCTCTACAAGAAACAGTACATAAACACATAGTGAAAGGTAGTACATTCGTAGTTGAGTGTGAGTCGAGTCCAAAGGAATGATACAAGGCAATAAGTAAGGCAGATATTAATGCAGACAAAGAAAATCATAAGTGTTCATAAGTAAAAGCAGAACAAAGAGCAGTAGCAAAACCCCCATCCCAACCCCCACCCAGCCCCACCCCCTGTCCCACCCACCTACCCCAACCCCCTGAAAAATAGAATATGAGTGCGACGACAGGAGCATCTACCTTCAGCACAGAGTGCCAGTAGCTAGCTAGTGATAACAGATTATGACATATTACATATTACCAGCGATCTAACTATAACTGGCTAGTGATAACAAATTATAACGTGTTACATGTTACAATTGATCTAATAACAGCTCAAAGGTATGATGTAGAGTAGTGTTACCATGCATACATCTAGTTGCATCTTGTTGCATTAGGAGCTGCCTGTAACCTATCAACTGGCAAGCTAAACAGATAAAGGTATCAGATAAAGTAGTGTTGCTGTACCATTAAACTAGATACAGGACAATATAAGTGTTAACATCCCAACACCCTGACTGAAATGACTGAATGAAGGTCATGTGTTAGTTTAGGGGACAATGTAAGCATAAAGCACCACAGAGGAAAATTTGATAGTACTGCAACATTTAACATTTAACAATTAGCTGTAATGTTTAGCTTATCTGAGTGATGAACGTTGCTCGGTGGGTGAAAGAGTCTTCACAGTTGCTTGCAGAAGAGGTTAGAGTAACTAAAGACCTTCAATTTGTGGTTTATGACTTCCTCTTATTGGAGATCGAGTTGGCGTGTTCCATTTCTAGTGAGTTGAGGTCATCCAGAATTTTGATAGGGCAGATGGGTCAAAAAAGAAGTGTTGTTTCCCTTTCACTGTAATTCTGAACTTTGAAGGCCCTGAGAAGGAGAATTGTGTCTGAGAGTGAGGAAGCCCTTCCTAGTTACAACTGTAGTTTTAGAGTAGTCTTGTGTGAAGATTATTTTATGGCCATTCCAGGTGATTTTGTGATTTTTCTGAACATAGTTGAGGATGGCTTTGGTGTGTTGGTATCTTAGTTGTTTACAGACAATCGGTCTGGTCATATTTTCTGATGGAGAATGAAACGTTGGAACTCTGTGTGCCCGTTCCATTTCTAGGTCTTTGTTGAATTTTATACCTGTGATTAGAGGGATCCAAGACTCTAGGAAGGAGATGCAAGAACTATTGGGATCTTCTGAGCCTTCGGCAACACCAAAAATTCTTATGTTGCCACTTCTGTTGCGATCTTCAAGCTCTATAAAATCTCTTTGCATGTTTTTGGTGACATTTAGGAAAGTTTTAATGTCTTTGTTGGAGCGGGCATTGGAGTCTTCCACTTTGCTTATTCTTTGTTCAGCTTCTGAGATTTTTCTGTTGATGTCAGTACGAATGGCAGTCATTTCCATCTGCATAATATCGTATTTTGTTTAGTTGATTTTGCCAGGTCGTGAACATCTGCCAGCTTTTTCAGAATTATTTCCATTGTGCTGTTTATATCTGCTTTGGATTTAAAGGGGGAGTCTGAAGGGGGAGGCTCAACCTTCGAGCGCTTGTAGTGTGGTTTGGTGCTTTTTTCAGCCATGTCGTCTGGAAGTAAGCAAGGGTTTATCAGCTAGAGTAGGGAGTTAATGGTTGTAAGCATGGAGCGATGTTTGAAAAGGATATTTAGTGCCAGATTATAACTTATGCAAGATGGTACAAAGGTGATGCAACAGAATGACGAGGAGAATATAACAGAGTTATTGTTGGAGCAGCTTGTGAGATCAGAGAGTTTGAAAACTGTGATCCAAACAAGACCAGTGGGTGACTAACACTGATTAGCATTGATTTGGTTTCAACTGACTGACGATAGGATGGTCGACGGGAAGCATGGTGAGCACCAGCCACTGACCACTGGTCGCCCCACAACACTGGTAGTACAGCTGCTTCTTCACCTACGTTCCTTCACACTCCCTTCACTCTTTCACTTCTCCCCTCCTACACGTAGGTGATATTATGCTTCTATTAAGTCCTCTTATTATGCCGTTTAATAACCGCTGAGTGATTGCTTAGTTCAACTTCTTTCCGCTTGTTTACTCTGTAGGGTGTTGGTCCTGTGCTGGCAGCAAGCAGTGATCAGTAAAAGGTGGAAGGAGAGACGAAAGAGGATTACCCTTGCGCGTCGATGCCAGTTGCCTCCCGCTAAATCCCATTGATTGTTGGACCGGTTCTGGCGGCAAGCAGTGATCAGAGATCAGTAGAAGGTAGAAGGGGGGAGACGAGAGATGCTTCCCCAATGCGCATCAGTGCCGGCTGCCTCACACTAATTCCCAGCGATTGTTTAATACCCCTAGTGCTGCAGAGATGCTGAACATCCGTAGAGCTTGCTCAGTGTCCCTTCGGAGTCTGGCGACTGTGCTAGATTTTCGAGACCCTACATGGCACGCCAAGTGGAGTTTGGCCGCGATACACTACGAAGGCGCTGGTGCCATATTGAGATCAGGCAAGGGAGAGCAAGCCGAAGACTGATCTGCTCCACAATGGTAGTGTTGCATGGGGGATCACTTGACAGCAACAGCAGAGCGGGCAGTGGTGAGGCCATCACAGGGGGAATCTAGAACAGATATACGAGATGAAGAACGCAGTTTAGTTGGTTTCAATGTCCGTTGTTAGACCTGACATCCTTGGCGTGGTTTTTCCCCATCTTTTTGCCTCTGACTCATGTATTTTTGATGCTGTGCTGGATTTCGTTTTTGCTGATTTAGATGCTTTGGACCCTCTGCCACTGCTGATCAGTGTCAGAGGGTAAGTGCTCCTTCTGTAAATTGTCATATTGATTGGGTATACCTGATTGGCATATTTGTATCACCACGAAGAGGAGGAGAAAGGGACTTTGCTGTGAGCTGTGACCCTGCCTGCTTGAAACTACAGAGACTTTGCTGTGTGCTGTGTCTCCACTGAATCTCCAAGGGCCTGAGAAGAGCTGGCCTCCTGTTGGGAACCCAGGGCTAAAGGTTCCTAAAGCTTTGCCAGAAAACAGCTGCAAGATCGTGCTGTTGTGGACCTGGAGCGTGTGGTGCTCGAGTGTTGAGAGTGAGAAGGGATCGGTGTGCTCATCGGCACATTCCCGACGAGGGTCGGAGGTCTGTGGTGCCTCCCCTCGCAGAATCCACTCCAGAGCGGTTGTGAGGCTACGAGGGCGGTCTGGCCTGACTGCGCCCTCTAAAATCATCTGCCGCCTGATCACCGCCGCTCCCCGGGGCCAGAAAACCTCTGCGTGAAGCGCCATCCTGATCGGCGCTGAACCGGCGAAGAACGAAGCCGCCGCGCTCCCATTGGTGGAGGGAGCCGAGCCCCCTCACTAACGCCGCGACGGGATTGGCCCGTGCGGCGCAGCGTCATCAGCGAGGTGGGCCGTGATTGGCCGAAGTAGCGGAGCGTCATTGTTTACCTGCCCGGGAGCCGCACTGCCATTGGCTGACTCCCGGGTGCTGTTGGAGGCTCGCCTGGAGAGCCGCGACGGGATTGGCTGCTTGGGCGGAGGCGGCTGGGAGAGCCGAAGAATCACCGCGATCACCGCCGGGCCCGGGAAGAAGTGACCTGACCTCGCCGAGGGATCTCCGCAAGTGCTCCAGCCCCTGGCCTGCCGTCTCTGCTCCCCGCTGCTCTCTGAAGGACCCAGAGCGGGCGGAGAGCGTCCTGAGACCGGCCGGGCGGGAGCAGTACTGAGCCTTCCCCCGCGAGGTGCCCCTGGGGGCCCCGCGTCACCGCGAGCATGGGGAAAGAAGTCCCCCCTCCTCCAGGATACCGGGTGAGACGCGCTTGAAGCGCTTGTGGTCCCTGAAGCCAGGGGATCATTGGGGCATATTTATAAATCAGTGGCATTGCTTGGACTGCTCATTTTGAGAGCGTTTTTAATCACAAAATCAGTGGCATATTTTTAACAGTGGCATAGTTTGGGACTGCTCGTTTTTAGAGCGCATCATTCATAAATCAGTGGCATTATTTTTAATCCCTGATTTGAGAGACTTGAGACTGTTTTGTTTTAATGCCTATTTACAATAACCATTAAGAATTAAGTGCAACCTTTAAGATAGAATGCTAAGTTGTCTACAGAAGTGATTCTCATACAACTGCTTCATTTACATGCTGAAACTAGATAAAGCTATATATTTTTATAAAAATATACTTACCTGTGTGGTCTCAGTTTGTGGTGGATTGGGGATTATTGTTGTGTTAAGTGCAAATATTATCCACATTGCCTCTGTTTAGCCTAGACTGCTCGCGCCATGCTACCTAGAGGGTGAGCGGGGGTATCTCAGAGGGTTATTCCTTCACCCTGACTAGAAGCAAGGGTCCCTACTTGGTCTAAGGTACTGCCTCTGCCAACTAGAGACCCCCAGATCTAACATTGGTGGACAGCGGTGCGGATTTTGAACTAATAATTGCACTTGACCTGCAGTGATTTCTTGTACATCACTAGTCTAGTTTAGCAGCACAGGTTGCGCAAGATTTTTTTCTTTTTGGTGAAACCTTGGTGTTGAAAAGGTTAGGAAGCATCATGTCTTTGAACGCGGCAAGCGTGAGAGTAGAATTGGAGGTGGATTTCGAAATTCAGGAGTTGTACAACTACAGAAAGGACTTCCTAAAGCAATTCTGCAAACAGCTTGGATGCCCAGTGAAGGGCAGCGCAAACAAGGAAGACCTACAGAAAGCTCTGAGGGCCTGGTGGGAGGCCAAACATGTTGTCTCAGAAGAAGCTACTGAAGTGGACGGCACACAGGAGAATGTTGTTTTGCTCAGTGATTTGCCAGTGCGGTCAGCATCTAAGGCTGGCAGCAACCACTCCAGTAGGAATATTTCTCCAGAGGAAGTGGAGGAGAATCAGAGAGCTAGGGCCCATGAGATTGAGCTTTTGAAACTCAGAGCGGACACCGATGAGAAGAAACTGCGCCTGGAAGTTGAGAGAGAGAGGCGCAGGAGAGAGCGGCGCAGGAGAGAAGGCATGCTCTCGCTTTGGAGGAGAAGAAGCTCGAATTGGCTCATGAGAGGGGCATGAAGGAGTTGGCCATCAAATATAAAGAGAGGGTGTCCAGTTCTAATGCTGGCAGCGCACAACCAGTACAGGCGGGTAAGGTATACATACCAAAGGATCTGGTACAGAATTATCAGAGGGGTGAGGATATTTATGCGTGGTTTAGAGCGTATGAACTAGCCCTAAAGATGAATGAAGTGCCTGAGAGGAATTGGGGGGCAGGATTGTGGAAGCATTTTGAGGCCTCTGGGAGGGATGTCTTGGCACCCTTAGAGGTAGCAGGTACTTTATCCTACCCCGACATGAAGGAGGCTTTATGCCTCAGGTATGGGCTCACTGCAGAACAGTACCGCCAGAAGTTTAGGAACTTCAAGAAGCTTGATTCAAGTACTTGGGTGGAGTGTGTGAGTATGTACACGCGTGCACTGGAAGGTTGGATAAAGGGCAGCAAAGTTACTGATTATGTGGGGTTGTGCCACTTGATTAGTAGGGAGCACTTAAGTAGTTTATGTGTCCCCGAGCTGCGCCAGCATCTTTTGGATAGCAAGTTAACTGATCCCAGTGAGCTTGCTAAGGAGGCGGACCGGTGGACTAGCACCAGGGTCCACAAGGGGGTGGTAAGTACCCCAGCCAAGGGTGGACAGGGTCCCCAGCAGAAGAGTGGGGGGGACACGGGTAATCAAAAGGAGTCTTCTAAAGGGCCCCAAAATGGTTCCCAGGAGAAAGCGTCTCAACCCCCCAAGTCCAAGAAGTCCTGGCCCCATAAGGGCAAGCAGGACAACAGGTCCCCACCTACTTGCTATGCCTGTAGGGAGGTGGGGCACATTGCCCCCAAATGTCCAAAGAAACCTCCAGCACCCTCTGGTGCTCCAGCACCGGCGTTGGCCTGTGTAGCTTTGGGAGGGGATTTGATTTCTAGTGGGGAGGAGGGGTTAGCAGTGATGACCCTTGTCTCTTTAGGAGACCAAGAGATGGCCCAGGAAGCCTTGCTGCCCTTAAACACTAAGAAATATGGGCAGAAGGTGACCATCAATGGAAAGGAGATAGACGCTCTGAGAGACACCGGGGCCAGTGTGACATCTGTCAGGTGTCAATGGGTGTCTGAAGAGCAGATCATTCCCAATGTACTCCGTCCTGTGGTGGCAGCTGACAGTTCAGTGCGCTACTGCAAGTTGGCACGTGTTCCATTTGAGTGGGGAGGAGTCTCCGGTACATTGGAAGTTGTTGTAAGTGATGCCTTGCCTGTAGATTGTCTATTAGGTAATGACCTGGAGAGCTCTCCATGGAAAGATGTAGAGCACAGGACTCACTTGGAGATGTTGGGTTTGCCTGCGTGGATCTGTGTGTCCACCCGGGCCATGACAGCCAGAGAGGGCGGTCTAGCAGAGCTGGAGCCTGGAACAATGGCCCAGGAACCTACCAAGAGAAGAAGGGGTAGAGGGCGTGGGAAACCGGCCCCCACTGTTCCCACGGTCCAGGAGGAGGCAGACCCAGAAGGGGATGCCCTGGAACCTACAGGGGAGCAGGTGGCCGAACTAGGGGAATTGCCTGAGCTGTCCCAGTGGCAGCAAGAAGGTGGTCCCTCCAGGGAGGAATTCTGCCGGGCTCAGAAGGAGTGCCCTTCTCTCGTTGGTGTGCGGCAGCAGGCTGCCGACCAGGCCGCAGGCCTGGGGTCCAAGGAGCATTTGATCTACTGGGAGGATGACTTACTTTATAGTGAGCCTAAGTTCGCTGAGCCCGGTGCAGCCCGAGTGCTGGTAGTGCCCGAGTGCTTCAGGAACTTCCTACTGGGTCTGGCTCATGACGTGCCTCTCGCAGGACATCTGGGGCAAGACAAGACCTATCACAGGCTTGTCACCCATTTCTACTGGCCCCAGATGAAGAAGCACGTCGCTGCCTTTTGTAAGTCTTGTCAGACTTGTCAGGCCAGTGGCAAGAGCGGAGGGAAGTGCGTGGCACCCCTCCAACCCTTTCCCGTGGTGAGCACCCCTTTTGAGCGGGTGTGCATTGACATCGTGGGGCCCCTGGATCCCAAGACAGCCCTAGGCAACAGGTTTATCCTGGTCTTGGTGGACCATGCCACTCGGTATCCGGAAGCCATCCCGCTCAGGACAGTCAAAGCCGCAGTGGTGGGCCGTGCCCTGATGGGGATCTTTTCCCGGGTGGGATTTCCCAGGGAGGTGGTCTCGGACAGGGGGACAAACTTCATTTCTAGGTATATGAAGTCCCTGTGGGCGGAGTGTGGGGTGACATACAAATTCACCACTCCTTACCACCCTCAAGGAAATGGGTTGGTTGAGAGATTCAACCGCACCTTGAAGGGCATGATTATGGGCCTAGAGGAGCCCATGAGGCGGAAATGGGACGTCTTGTTACCATGCCTGTTGTTTGCCTACAGGGAGGTGCCTCAGAAATCCCTAGGGTTCAGTCCCTTTGAGTTGCTGTATGGCCACCCTGTCAGGGGGCCTCTTACTCTGGTGAAGGAGGGGTGGGAGAAATCCCGTGGGAAAACCCCTCAGGATGTGTTCAGCTATGTGCTGGCCATTCGCAACCAGACCAAGCGCTTCAGGAAGCTCGCTCAAGAGAACCTGGAGGCTAGCCAGGAGGAAATGAAGAGGTGGTATGACCAGAACACCTCTCTGGTGGAGTTCCAACCTGGGCAGAAAGTGTGGGTGATGGCGCCAGTGGAGCCTTGTGCGCTCCGTGACAAATGGTCAGGGCCATATGAGGTGGTGGAGCGCAAGAGCGAGGTTACCTATTTGGTTAACCTGAAGACTCCCAGGCAACCCCTGAGGGTGCTACATGTGAACCGCCTCAAAACCCACTTTGAGAGGTCTGAAGGGACTATGCTCATGGCTACAGATGCTGGAGGGGAGGAGGATAGTGATCCTCTCCCTGACCTCCTGGCAGTCAAGAATCAGGATGGGTCAGTGGATGGTGTGGTTCTCTCCCCCACCCTGACCCCAGAGCAGCAGAAGGACTGTCGCCAAGTCTTGGGTCAGTTCGCCCCCCTGTTCTCCCTGACCCCAGGTGTCACCAAGTGGTGCGTCCACGATGTGGACACCGGTGACAACCTGCCTGTGAAACAAAAGTTTTACAGAGTGGCTGACAAGGTCAGGGCTAGCATCAAAGAAGAGGTTTCTAAGATGTTAGCGCTAGGGGTAATTGAGCCCTCCAGCAGCCCCTGGGCTAGCCCAGTGGTCTTAGTGCCTAAGAAAGCTGCTACACCTGGTGGCCCCCCAGAACTCCGGTTCTGCGTGGACTACCGCGGGCTCAATGCGGTCACCAAAACTGACGCGCACCCCATCCCCAGAGCTGATGAGCTGGTGGATCGGTTGGGAGCTGCCCGGTACCTGAGCACTTTTGATTTGACTTCAGGTTACTGGCAGATTGCCTTAACTGAGGGGGCCAAGGAAAGATCAGCATTTTCAACACCCGAGGGGCACTTCCAGTTTCGTGTCATGCCCTTTGGGTTGAAAAATGCCCCGGCCACATTCCAGAGACTGGTCAACCAGGTATTAGCAGGGCTGGAGGAATTCAGGGCAGCATACCTGGATGACATTGCTGTGTTCAGCTCCACTTGGGAGGAACACTTGCAACACCTCTGCGCAGTGTTGAAGGCTCTGCAGAAGGCAGGCCTCACTATCAAGGCCAGTAAGTGCCAGATAGGGCAGGGATCTGTGGTGTACTTGGGACACCAGGTGGGGAGCGGCCAGGTAGCGCCCCTACAGGCGAAGATTGATACCATTCTGGCTTGGGAACCCCCCAAGACCCAGACTGAGGTGAGAGCCTTTTTAGGTCTCACCGGGTATTACAGACGGTTTGTCAAAGGTTATGGCACCATTGTAGCCCCTTTGACAGAGCTGACATCTAGAAATCAGCCCAGAAAAGTGAATTGGACTGAGGCCTGTCAAACTGCTTTTGACACCCTCAAGACTGCCATGTGCACAGCCCCGGTGCTTAAGGCACCTGACTTTTCAAGTGAGTTCATTGTACAAACTGACGCTTCAGAGCAAGGCGTGGGAGCAGTACTCTCCCAGGCCAATGATGAGGGTGGAGACCAACCAGTGGCTTTCATTAGTAGGAGGCTACTCCCCAGGGAACAGAGATGGAGTGCAATCGAAAGGGAAGCTTTCGCTGTGGTCTGGGCTCTGAAGAAGCTGAGGCCCTACCTGTTTGGGACTCACTTTCGTGTTCAGACCGACCACAGGCCCCTCAGATGGTTAATGCATATGAGGGGCGAGAATCCAAAACTGTTGAGGTGGTCCATTTCCCTACAGGGGATGGACTTTACGGTGGAGCACCGCCCTGGTACAGAACACGCCAATGCTGACGGTCTGTCCAGATTCTTCCGCCTTAGTGATGAGGACTCCCAAGAGGTTGGGTAGTTCTCCCCACTTTCAGCTGGAGGGGACACGTGTTAGACCTGACATCCTTGGCGTCGTTTTTCCCCATCTTTTTGCCTCTGACTCATGTATTTTTGATGCTGTGCTGGATTTCGTTTTTGCTGATTTAGATGCTTTGGACCCTCTGCCACTGCTGATCAGTGTCAGAGGGTAAGTGCTCCCTCTGTAAATTGTCATATTGATTGGGTATACCTGATTGGCATATTTGTATCACCACGAAGTCTCTAGTAAAGTGCACTGTGTTTGCCAGGGCTGGTGATGACAGATGCTACTAGTGGGCCTGCAGCGCAGATTGCGCCACCCACATGAGTAGCTCTAAAATGGTGTCTCAGGCCTGCCAGCGCAGGGCCTGTGTGCAGTCAGTGAACTGCCATGTCCGCCTGGCCAGTGTCCCCACTGGCTGGGCTTAACCCTCCCCTGTCTGTGCACATCAGCCACCCCTATGGAAGGCTCCAGGTACCCCCCTGGGCAGGGTGCAGTGTATGGATAGGGTAGAGCATGTACTAGTGCAGGTAACATGCTCTGGTAGAGAGCAGCAGCCACTTTGTGTGCTCACTGCTGTAGGGCTGTAAGGCTCCCTAGGGTAACATGGGGAGGCTGGTCCCATTGGTTCCCATCCTATCTCCCTATAGGAACAAGATGGAACATCAATGAAAGATAACCCTGAACTCAGAATTAAATGACACATCTTTTTAGTGAAGGTTGTTTTTGGATCCTGGGGTTGAGAATAGCACTTTTAGAAAGTGGCTGTTCTTTTGTATAAACCTTTTTGTGTGCTTGGGCCTGTGTGTGTGGAATGCCTGCGTGACAGGAGCTGCAGGGCCCCGGAGGGGGTTGGAGTCAGCCCCGGGGTGAAAGGCGACATCTGTTGCCCGGGAAAGGGGAGAGAGAAGCGCCTGATAGTGCTGGGCTGTGCCTGCCTGACCACCGTGCTGGCTAACTCCCCTGCCGGCCCACTGTCACCTCTGGCCCTGAAGCTGTCAGGAAGAAGAACACCAGAAACATTCCAGAGCCAAGGACCCCCTTGCACAAAGGACTTCAAAGGCGTTCAGGGGTATAAGGGAAGGACCCCTTACTACAGAAGATTAGATTCTAAAATTCTACAATCAAGAAGGAACCTCTGCTGGAAGAAGGACGGCTGGAGAACTAAAGGAAGATTGCCTTGCTGTGTGCTCTAAGGGCTGACCTGTTCTGCTGTTGCAACTGAAGCTGAGGAGGAGAAAGGGACTTTGCTGTGAGCTGTGACCCTGCCTGCTTGAAACTACAGAGACTTTGCTGTGTGCTGTGTCTCCACTGAATCTCCAAGGGCCTGAGAAGAGCTGGCCTCCTGTTGGGAACCCAGGGCTAAAGGTTCCTAAAGCTTTGCCAAAAAACAGCTGCAAGATCGTGCTGTTGTGGACCTGGAGCGTGTGGTGCTCGAGTGTTGAGAGTGAGAAGGGATCGGTGTGCTCATCGGCACATTCCCGACGAGGGTCAGAGGTCTGTGGTGCCTCCCCTCGCAGAATCCACTCCAGAGCGGTTGTGAGGCTACGAGGGCGGTCTGGCCGTGACTGCGCCCTCTAAAATCATCTGCCGCCTGATCACCGCCGCTGCCCGGGGCCAGAAAACCTCTGCGTGAAGCGCCATCCTGATCGGCGCTGAACCGGCGACGAACGAAGCCGCCGCGCTCCCATTGGTGGAGGGAGCCGAGCCCCCTCACTAACGCCGCGACGGGATTGGCCCGTGCGGCGCAGCGTCATCAGCGAGGTGGGCCGTGATTGGCCGAAGTAGCGGAGCGTCATTGTTTACCTGCCCGGGAGCCGCACTGCCATTGGCTGACTCCCGGGTGCTGTTGGAGGCTCGCCTGGAGAGCCGCGACGGGATTGGCTGCTTGGGCGGAGGCGGCTGGGAGAGCCGAAGAATCACCGCGATCACCGCCGGGCCCGGGAAGAAGTGACCTGACCTCGCCGAGGGATCTCCGCAAGTGCTCCAGCCCCTGGCCTGCCGTCTCTGCTCCCCGCTGCTCTCTGAAGGACCCAGAGCGGGCGGAGAGCGTCCTGAGACCGGCCGGGCGGGAGCAGTACTGAGCCTTCCCCCGCGAGGTGCCCCTGGGGGCCCCGCGTCACCGCGAGCACAGGGAAATAAGTCCCCCCTCCTCCAGGATACCGGGTGAGACGCGCTTGAAGCGCTTGTGGTCCCTGAAGCCAGGGGATCATTGGGGCATATTTATAAATCAGTGGCATTGCTTGGACTGCTCATTTTGAGAGCGTTTTTAATCACAAAATCAGTGGCATATTTTTAACAGTGGCATAGTTTGGGACTGCTCGTTTTTAGAGCGCATCATTCATAAATCAGTGGCATTATTTTTAATCCCTGATTTGAGAGACTTGAGACTGTTTTGTTTTACTGCCTATTTACAAGAACCATTAAGAATTAAGTGCAACCTTTAAGATAGAATGCTAAGTTGTCTACAGAAGTGATTCTCATACAACTGCTTCATTTACATGCTGAAACTAGATAAAGCTATATATTTTTATAAAAATATACTTACCTGTGTGGTCTCAGTTTGTGGTGGATTGGGGATTATTGTTGTGTTAAGTGCAAATATTATCCACATTGCCTCTGTTTAGCCTAGACTGCTCGCGCCATGCTACCTAGAGGGTGAGCGGGGGTATCTCAGAGGGTTATTCCTTCACCCTGACTAGAAGCAAGGGTCCCTACTTGGTCTAAGGTACTGCCTCTGCCAACTAGAGACCCCCAGATCTAACATCCGTCATCTTTGGGTCATGCAACAGGGTGTTGGCTAGTTTTGGAAACGTGACAATAAATTACTATTAATTTAGTCGGTATAGTGAGCGGAGGGCTGTATCTGCCGACAACTTCTTGTGGTTCGTAACAGGCGAGCAGCAACTATTACAGCAGGGTTTAGGGAGCGTCTACCTCCCAATGATTTGTTGGGGTGATCAGCGACATTTTGCGAAGGTGCGCTCCAGACCTGCAAAACTGATTTTTGTCCTCCTAACTGCGTTAATGTCAGACGTTCTGGTACTCTGAGGTGCCGCCTGAGTGGAGGAAACACATTTCGAGTCTTGGTGCTGGTTACCCCTGGTCAGTCCTAGGGATAATGCTACATAACACTCTTTACCAGATGGAAAGACTGGATCAGGCAGGCATTAGCGCTGCCGTCCAAACCACGCTCCAAATTCACTTTTTTTTAAATGCAATTCTATTTAGAACAACACACTTTTTTGAAAACGTTCTTTTAGAAATCACATTTTAGTCACAAATAAATGAGTGCAGGAAGGATTCAGGATGTTGAACAAAGAGGGCAAAAAGCAGCAACCTAACCATCCAGGATCTTCAACAGCACAAATAACACATGTTGAGGTTGGCATTATAGAAACATTTTGTCAAACTAAATACATGTAGGGAGAAACTAGTGGAGATGAGAGTAAGCAATTGTACGTTCATAAAATCAATACATCTTTGAAGGCAAATTGATAATAAAGAGTTAGGAAGCAGAATAAGAGAGTGAGAGGAAATTATCAGGAGACCAGGCACCCTTAGTAATAAATCATACAGCCAGAATCTGCATTGAGATCTCAGCCAGACTACTTTTTGTCCCTGAGACACAGGAGTTACCACACTCTACAATTTGCGAATTCTCACCTTGGACCAGTTTGTGGGTTGTAATTACAAAGACTTCACCTATATAAGGACTATGAAATGATTGATTGAGAACTTTGGTTCAGTATTTTAGAAATTTGTGATTGTTTACTATCTGGTTATCAAGTCACTTTCAACTTTTGTATAATTCTCTAAGGAGCATTTTGCATATAAATGGACTTTTAAATGAGAGCACACTTTAGCGCTCTTGATTTTCAGATTGAGAATTATCAGAACATATCATGCTCTAAGGATATACATTGAACAAGCCCAGAAGAAGTCCTATTGGATGAAACACGTTGGCTATATCTGAATCAAAAAAGAAAAAGAAATGCTTTTGAAAAATTAATGAATAAAGAAACTCTTTTTATCACGGAAAAGATTCTGTGAGTCTGTGCATTTTGCTGTCCAATTATGAATGTATACTGGTTTTATTAACTAAAAAATTGATTGGGTGTGGGTGGTGAGTCATATTTGCTTTTAAGTTGATCAAGTTTTTCTCCTGGGTTTGAAGTCTAAGATGGCTGGTCCTCAAGATTTGAGCACTATAATATTGTGAGTTAGAAGTAACCTTCGTTTGTGTTGTATGCAGTATCCCTGTGCATCAGCCTCTTCTTTGTAAATGTGGATGAGTTGTGAGATGAAACTGTCAGGAGATGTTTCCTAAGGAGTATATTCTAGAGAAAGGATTCAAAAGTTTCAAAAGGAGTAAGTTTTCTTGTTATTATGAGAAGTTTTGGAATCATTTCTTGAGACAGGTGTGTGAAGCATCAACCTCGTAAAATGTGCAGTGGTGACAGATCTTATGCCTTTTCAGAATCAGGTGCAAGGCCCTCCTGATAAAATAGCTTCAAAGAGAGGTATTTGGACATTTAGAGGTTCAGAGATTTGGAACAGCATGCCTCAATCAGGAGCCGCTTGACTTAGGAAATTACAAAAGTGATGTGGTCCCTTTTCTTTTTTTTTTTTTAAACCTTTTTATTGGAAGACAAGCAAAAGACAGTAGTGCAGCACATACAAAGCATATTATGATTCAGAGAACAGCGCAATACAGTAGCGTACATGGGAAGTTCAGGTGCCAAGTCCAGTTGGGGAGCAATGTGGGCAGGAGTGGGAGCACAATATTAGCAAATACATGAGGTGGAACATAGCAGTATAGAACACATAAGTACATCAATAATGTGGGTATCAACCGTACATCTCTACAGGAAGAACAGCACCAGGAGAGTGGGTGCAAATCCAGAGTCCATTAGTCCCTGAGTCGAGGCAGTCCAAGCATCACCTCGGATGAGCAGGCAATGCGGCCCCCCCGCCCCCCACAATGATTACACAGTGTAAGCCATGCACGTTAAGAAGCATTAGTACACGGAGACTTTCCCGGTCACCGTGTCATATGGAGTGTTGTAGACCGAGGCGTGTTCCTATCAAGCGAGACCCCGTCAACCCACCCCGACCCGATCCTCACTGTCCGTATCAGAATCTTGCACAGCCCTGGTAAGTAGGTACAACTGTAGTGGGCTCCAAAAGTCCCTAGGCCTACAGCGCACAGGCATCATTTCTGCGTATACATTAAATTAGTCTTGACAATAGATAATATCCTTTAGCCAGTCCCCGAATCGCGGTATCCTGCCCCGCCCCCAACAACATGCCACTCGCCGTTTCGCTAACAGTAAAGCTACATCCACAAACCTGCGATAGGGAGCCGGCACCTCTTTGGTATAACCTAGCAATAGGACCACAGGGTCGAATAGTACCCCATCCTCAGTCATGACCCGAAGGGCGTCATGAACCTGCACCCAGTACTCTGAGATGGGCCCACACTCCCATGCCAAATGCAGGAAGTCGGCACCCGCCGTATTACAACGAGCACATCCATCGTCTTCCGCTAAACGGAACCTGAATTTCCTAGCTGGAGTGTAATAGAACAGGTGTATGAATTTATAGTGTATGATTTTTAAACGGCAGCTAGAGGAAATATTGGCAGTCCCACCACAACAGTACGCCCACTGGTCATCAGAAATAGCAATTCCAAGCTCAACATTCCACTGCTCTCGTGCCCGACTAGGCGACGCTACTCTTTGTTTCCTGATGGCACCGTACAACTTAGACACCAAATGACGCCCATCAGAGAGCAACAACACATGGAGTGGTAAAGCCACGCCCGGCTCCCTGGGGAACTCAGGCAGCAGCGACCTCAGGCCTTGCCGTAGTCGGACATAATAGAACATTTCCAGCGGGGAGTATTCTCCACCCCCAAAAAGTTGCTCAAGGGTACAGAAGGTGCCCCCACTAAAAAGGTCCCCCCAAGTAAGTATCGCAAGACGCTTGCACAGGCGTTGGAATCCCGCCTCCCGCAACAAGGACAGGTCAGGGTGATGCACCAAGGGCAGTGAAGGTGAGTAAAGAAACGCAAGATCCAATGTCTTCGCAACTCGCTTCCAGGCATATACCGTACATGTCACCGTTGTCTGGTGAGTATCCACCTCCTTAACATGCCCCAGCACCATGCCCTCCAATGGGAGAGGATGAGCAACCCACTGTTCAGCAGCTACCTGAGGCATAAACGGCGTGGGGCGCATCCAGTGATACGCATAGTGCGCCTGGGCGCTAACATAATAAAGTTCAAAATCAGGGACGTCAAAGCCCCCATCGACATACGGCAGTGTCAACGTAGACCACGCCACTCGTGCCTGTTTGCCCCCCCAGAACAATCGAATCAGCTCCGAACGGAGACGCTTGAAAAAAAACGCCCCAGGGTGATATGGAATGTTTTGAAACAAGTAAAGGAAGCGGGGTAACACAACCATTTTTATCAGAGACGCTCTACCCGCCATGGAAAGAGGCAACGATATCCATCTAGTAATGCTATCTGCCAGTTTAGTTATAGCGACGCCATAATTTAGCCTGATCGTCTCTTCCTTGTGCAAGGCCACAACAATACCAAGATAACGTAGCTCCGAATCACACCACTCCAGGGGGTAGTCAAGTGGGAAGCGGTGAACCGCTGCAGTGAGCGGAAAGAGTTGGGATTTCTGCCAGTTGATATGCACCCCAGAGATACCGCCAAAGGCAACAAACTCCCGCATTATCGCGTTAAGGTTCAACTGCGGATCTTTTACATAAAGGGTAACATCATCCGCATACAGAGATATCCCAATTTGACGCTGGAATCAGTTAAACGCACTCCGCTGGTGTAATTGGCGGACCCTACACGCAAAAGGCTCTATTGCGATGGCAAACAGGAGGGGAGAAAGGGGACAGCCCTGCCGGGTCCCCCTCGTGATAGGAAAAGGGGAGGACAGTACACCATTCACAACCACCCTCGCTACCGGATCGGTATACAGCAACTTGACCCAGGAGATAAAAATCCGAGGAAAGCCCATTCTGCACAGAACATCCACCAAGTAACCCCATTCAACTGAGTCAAACGCCTTAGTAGCATCCAAAAAGACTGCAGCTACCGGGAGCTCAGGCGCTATTGTCGGAATCAAGGAGAATAACGTTCGAAGATTATGAGACGTTGCCCGGCCAGGCACAAAACCCGACTGGTCAGGTAAAACTATAACGGGCATAAGCTCAGAAAGCCGAGTCGCCAACACTTTGGCCAGTATTTTGACATCGCAGTTGAGCAATGAAAGAAGCCTATAGGACCCCACATCCAGGGGATCTTTCCCAGGTTTGAGCAATGAAGTGATGGCAACTTCCCTCATAGACCCCGGCAATCTCCCCACCTCAAGGGAGTCCTCGAACACCTCCCGAAGCACCGGAGCCATAATATCCACGTAACATTTATAAAATTCGGCGGGCAGCCCATCCAGTCCTGTGGCCTTACCATTATTAAGGGACATAATGGCACTTCTGATTTCATCCACCTCAAGGGGCCTACCCAGAAACGCCCTGTGATCGTCGGATAACCAACAGAGCGCCAAAACATCCAGAAACCCCCCATACCTCACATCTCCTGATTGCTGCGTGGTGTACAAGTGTGTGTAATGATGTATAAACGCGTCTTGTATGTCTTTCGTGTCCCTACAGCGGGTGCCATCAGGTAAGACCAATTTCAACACATCTGAACTATGCCTCTGATGCCTCGTAAGCGCGGCAAGCACCTTCCCTGGCCTCTCACCTTCACAGTACCTCCTCGCCGTCCAATATTTCCCCCTATGTTTCGCCTCGCGTGTTGCTTCCTCCTCATATTCTGAGAGTTTACCCCGAAACTGATGCATGAGGTCAGGAGCAGGGCCATCCAGCATCCCGCGCTCCAATTGTCTTAAATCAGCCTCTAAGCTCGCAAGTGTACGAACCATAGTCCTGAGTACCCCACAGCTCTTGGAGATCGTGACCCCGCGGATTGTAACTTTAAATGCCTCCCATATCACTTCCACACTGTCTACAGATCCCCTGTTTCTCGGGAAAAAGGCTTCCACTTCCTCGCCGAGCTCCGCCTTAAAGATGGGATCCAACAGGGCAGATGGAAAGAGTCGCCAAGGTGGACGCGGCCTGTGCAGTCCAGGCACCGATAACACAACCCTAACTGGACAGTGATCTGAGTACGTCCTGGGGAGGTGCGCCACACCCTGTAGCCCCGCCACAAGTCCCCTGGAGAGGAAGACATAGTCCAGTCTCGCCCAGGTATGGGCCTGTGCTGTGAAATGTGTGCCCTCCTTCCCCGTGGGGTGTATATATCGCCAACTATCAATCAAGCCTGCCTCCTCAACAATGCCCCGTAAGACATCCCTGGCCTGGATATTGTACTGAGAGCTCCCCTCTGACCTGTCCTCGACAGCCCGCAGTGCCAAATTAAAATCCTCCCCCCACACAATATGCGAGGCATCTACCTCAAGAACATGGCCCCACAGTGTAAGAAAAAAAGCAGGGGAATCAACATTCGGTGCATAGCAATTCACAAAAAGCACAGTAACCTGCCCAATCCTCCCCCACAACAGCACATATCTCCCGTCTGCGTCTGTTCGTGAACCCAGCTCCTGGAATGTAAGTGATTTCTTGATCAGTATAACAACCCCACGTGCGTAAGAGGAGTACGATGAAAATTTCCTCACTGAGGCCCACCTCCCACCGAACGCATGTGCAGTTGCCTGGCGCAAATGCGTTTCCTGCAGTAATGCTACCTGTATGGAATGCCGATCAAGATATTGCAGTACATTACGACATTTCCTGGCATCATTCAGTCCACGCACATTCCAAGACAAAATCGATATCTTATCTAACATCAGGTTTGACATCACACAAAAGGAATGTACGACAGTGACCGCTGAAACATTGCACCAGGCGCAGTCCCCAATTCTATGCAGCAATACTTCACTGCTGCATACATCATACACCCCGCGCGCCGCATACCACATTCATCCATTCCGTCTTCCATCCACTGCAACAAACCCCCTCTTTCCCAACACAGAGAAAAACAACCGTGCAACAAGCACGCATCCCATCCAAAGAACCACGCGCACCAAGTACGTCCGCCCAGCGTAAGAGAACCTACCGGGGCATTCCCCCCCCTCCACCCACCTGACCAACCCCAACCTGTCAGGACCCCCTGCCACTCCCCCTCCCCACACTCCATTCATCCATCTAGCCACACAGAAAACCAGTTGTGCAAGAAAACTTAACAGTGGTGGGGTATTCCCGTTGGAGTGCCCACCAGAGGTGCACATAACCACTCTCTCACACCACGCCGATCCCCCAGCCGCAAGCTGAAGATACGACTCAGGCACAGTGTGGGAGAGGGTGCCCGGAGCAAAGTATTATCATCAACCATCGCCTCAACAACATACTCAACACGCGGAATCCCGGAGTGAACTGGCGGTCCACACATCCGCTTTCAAAAGTTATGCCTGTGAAACCTTAGACTCCAAGGGCAGCCATAGTAGAGTCAGTGCAATGCAAGTAGCTCAGCCTGCGTGCCGCTAGAAACCTGGTCAGGCGTCCTCCTCCTCCCCCGCCGAGCGGTGGCCATCCTGTCCCGCCTCGTCCTGCCGGCCAGCAGCAGCACGCTCCCTCTTGAGACGCTTTACAAAGTCTTCTGCCTGCTGTGGATTCGTGAAGAAGGTCTGCTTCGCTTGATGAGTCACCCTCAGCTTCGCAGGGTATAGCAATGCGTAGTCTACCTGTAGGTCCCTGAGCTTTTTTTTGACCGGCAGAAATTTGCGTCGCTGCTCCTGCACCATCGGGGTGAAGTCCGGATAGATGGTGAAATTGACCACCTCAAAGGAAAGTGAGCGGGTGGTGCGGGCCGCATGAAGAGCCGCATCACGGTCTCAGTAGTTCAGGAGGCGTGCAATGATAGGGCGTGGTGCCGCGCCTGTGGCCGGACGTGGCCCAAGGGATCTGTGTGCCCGCTCTACAATAAACTGCGTGGAAAACGCCTCCGCTCCTACCGCACCAACCAACAACTTTTCCACATACGTCTCCATTTTCCCCACGTTTGTCGTCTCCGGCACACCTACAACGCGTATGTTATTACGCCGACTTCTCGCCTCCAACTCCTCATTTTTGGCGGCTATTACCCTCAGTATATTGTCCATCCTCGCCAACTGAGTGGTATGAGTGGCCGCGGTGTTGTCGTGATCCGAGATGCGCTGTTCCGCCGTGGTCAAGCGCTCCTCATGGACATCGAGTTTTTGCACCACTGCGTCCATGCGCGAGGACAGCTTGTCCACTTTGTCCACAATGGTAGCGAACCCTTGCCGCATCTCTTGCATCATCTGCTGAAAATCCGGGGCAGTGGGCTGCGGACTGGCATCAGCAATAGGTGGGGGGGGGGAGCGGGAGCTCCCAGCCTCCTGCGCCAAGCGAGCGCCCCTCCTAGAGGCCGAAGAATCAAATGAGAGCTTAGGCTGCTTATTGTCCGGCTTCCCCATGGTCATGCACACACAGCCAGTCACAGTCCCCACAGTAAGAGGAGGCGAGGGGGTTCCCGGGTACAAGCCCCCGTACACCAATCAATGGTATGCGCCCAATAGAGCAGGCAGCAGAACAAAAACCCAAGAATGGGGCGCAGTAGTAGTGCAGTCACGCCGTATCGCCAGTATTTTCCAAGAGTCACATCACGTTGCTGCCTCCAGGAAGGCAGGGGGCAGTTACAACGGCATCAAACAAGGGGGGGCTGAAAGGAGATAGCCGCGGTACGCCACAGCACAACACAGACAAGTGAAGGTAGCGCCGCTTACCAAGTGCGACAGGATCAATGCGTAGGCCCCAGCTCCTATGTCGGTCACCAAGGAGCAGAACAGTCCAATCCAAGACAGTATGGCACAGAAAAGCACCATAGGGGGCACCGGTGGATAGCGCGGTCAGATGGGACTGGCACCAGGATAGCCAGCACAGCGCTCCGCTACAAGCCCCTGCACGACAGGCTCCGCCACACAGCAGCCGCCGCGCTGGTAATGGCGCCAAATGGAGGAAATTGCGGGCCCCCAGTAACGCGTCCAACAGGTCCTTCTCTAGACCGTATCACCAGCCACAGTCCGCTTCCGTTCATAGCCCGCAGAGCCAAAGCGTCCAGGGAATCGCTACAGATGGGGGCACGAGCAGGCAGACATGCCCTGCCACTCCCGCCTGTGTATCGGCAGTGTCCCAGATCCGGGGGTGACTCGGCGCCCCCGTCGCAGCTCCGCCACCGCTGTACAGGGTGGCACCTTTGTCGACGCTGTACACCCTCTGGTAACGATCACGGGCCCCCGGCACAGCAGCCAGCCATGTTCAGGCGAGTGATTCCGTAGCTTCCCTGAGGGGGGAGGGGATCAGGCCTCCACCCCACATGGGAGGCAGGGGTCCACAGTGATCTGAGTTGCCGGGTCGCGGAGCGCCTGACCTCCAGAGCGCCCGCCGGTGAATCCCCCGGACCTCCTAACTCCGGCTAGGAACCTCCGATCGGCTCGGGAGTTGGACCGAGTGCAGTTTACAGCCTACCAAAGGAGATTCCAGGGTTAGATCAGGTGTCGGCGATGGTCAAGAGGATAAATGACCGGATGAAAGCTCCGGGCTGCAGGAGCCTCACGGCAGTGCGGCCATGCTGCAGTGCGCCCTCTAGCGCCTCCTGGTCCCTTTTCTTAGTGTTGTTGAAAAATCTGGCAGCAGCATACTAACAGCTCAAAGTGAGACAATCCTATTTTGTAGTAGGCTTTTGAGGAGGGCAGAGCCGCAGTGAAGTTGGAAGATTATCACAGTCTGACCTGCACTTCATATCCTGCGGGGAGGGGATATAGTTCAACTTACTGTTAACAATAATGGGATCTGGCAGACTTAGTCATAGATTAGAAGTGCCCTCTCAGGTTTTAGCAAAGAAGAAAACCCAATAATGTAGAAGTTGTAGCAGATTGGGAGAACTATCTGCCAACTTTAAGGATTCAATCCAGAGTAGATTGATTGGTTGGTTAGTTTTAGAGGAAAGGTGAAGGAATCCAGTATCCAAAGCAGTGCACCATAATGCTTTTTCTACATCCATTTGTGAATGCAATGTACTGCTGATTTTATCTAGGAGATTATTCAGGCGAGTACAATCCAAGATAGCACTCTGTTTCATCTACATATTGATGAAATACGGTCTCAGGATTTAAAAAAAGTTCAACCAAAAGGTAAAAATTGCAGTTGGACCTATATAGGTGATCCAGCGGGACATCAACCTCCGGAGTTGTCTCTATCACGCATGCGGATGGGTGTCACATGAATGTCTGCCCATAGCACTCTTTAAGGCCCAAATACGAACTAACAGAGAAATCAAAAAGACAAGATGTTAGATTCAAATAAAATGATTTCACTGTGAACCACTTATCTCTACTCTAATCCCATTTAATTATAAAGACCATGTATGCATTAGAATGTAATATATAATGCGATTTTGTTTCAGCAGAGCAGATGCTTAGCATTGACCTCCAAGCATTAAGACGTCATGCAGTTGACGCATGCGCAATGCATTTTCACATTTAGAAGCCATCTTTAGTTGCACTTGGGTTACTTATTAGTAAAATACATAGGCAAGCTTCCCCCTTTTCTAAGAAGTATAAACATTTTGTGGAAAAATTGTATTACAGACGTTATTAGTAATTTATTACGAGGTTATATGAGAGGATTACATTCGAGCAAGTTGCTTATTTGCGAAGCCTTGCTCCATCATAGGTACTATGATCAAAATATGAGTGACATTGCAATGGATGGGGTGGCATGAAAAAGTAGTTCTCAATTATAACTGTTGAAATTGCTCTGAGAGATAAGACCATTTAAAGATGATTCCTTCTAGGCCCATTCTATTTTTCAGTGTTCAGCGCTTGTTGATGTTTTGTGGTTATGTTTGCCACAGCTTTGTCCAGTTGTATAAGAACGCAAGGGTGACAATCATTAAATATGTGTATAATATCTTTCATCACCATGAATATCACAGATTGAGCACTATGGCCTGTGCCTGAACCAAACTGAAACATGCCACAGTTAAGAGGAAACACACATTTTGAAAGCCATAAAAAGAAATGGTACACAGGAGACAGGACAGTTTAAGGGATCATGGTTAAATATTTTAATGAAGGGTTTGATGTGTGCAGCTTTGAGGCACTCAGTGCAACACCTTTTTAAAAAGGTGAGTTAGTGAGGGTCAGCCAATAAGAAAGAAGGGCTTGATCAAGGTCCTTGACAAAGGAACAAGGGATGGGCTACCAGAGGTATACACCTGTTACAACGCATTCCTTACAACGCACTACTGTTACAACGCGACTTTTACAACGCATACCATTACAACGCATTGCGCTGGGGGGCGCTCTAGGATAGGGAATAAGTATAATTTACTAGCCAACACCTTCCCTAGGGTCCACGGGGACTGGAGTTAGAATAGTAAATTATACTTACCACTATCCAGCACCTCAAAGCGCTATGCGTTGTAATGGTATGCGTTGTAATGGTCGCGTTGTAACGGTAGGTAGTTGTAATGGTATGCGTTGTAACATGGTACATCCGCTACCAGAGAATGGGGATTCAAATTGGAGACATCAGTGGAGGAACTGACCATGAATTTAGAAACCAACTTACTTACCTTTCTAGAATTGCACAAAACAATGCATAAATGTTGTAGAATGTTTATGTAGGAAATTATTCATAGAAACATATATGCATAATGTTTAGAATATTTGTAATATAAACTTTGAAAATACATTAACTAAATACATGAATATTAATGCATGTTTCAGATAAAAATAAATGTGCACTAAGCAACCATTTCTCAATATGTATCTTAAGAAGGCCCAAAAGTCTTCTCACTTGACTCTTGCTCACATTTACATGAATGAGATGTTTAGAAAAACTGCTTAGCATTAGTGACATCTTTCAGAAATGTGCTGACTATAACTTCATTTCCAAGAGGAAAATGGAAGGTGCACTCGTTGCAAAGTCAATAAACAAACGTCAAGATTTGTTCCAAAATAGTTTTTTTATTCAATAAATCTTTTAAAACTGGCCCACAGCCAAGGCGTTTCTTTCCCTATTCTTACCAGAGGGAACTTCGTCAGGGCTCCTATATGTTCAGCTGGTCAGGCAACCAAAAAGAGATATACATTTTCAGGTATTCGGTACCAATGGGGCAAAATGTTAGCCTCAATAACGGTATAGTTGGCGAAGTTTCTCGCAACTCCGGGTAGTAGGCGTAAAAATCTCCTATGCAGTAAGGTCGAACTGTAAATGGGGTCCAAACATAATTTTTCCATCAACGAACTGTGAAATTGAGGAGTAACGCTGTATAGGCTAATGAAGGAATGTCTCCTCGTCAAGTGGCAGGATAACCAGCACATTTCCTCTTGTGAATCTGGCTAATATTGACACCCCTGGACTGCAGGTGTGGGAAGTGACTGCACCACCTTCTGAATTTACTGTACATATGGACTGGATCTGCTTGACCTTGGTCTGCTGTTTGTTTTTTCCTTAATAATATGTATTCACTATAACTTCATGTTTATCCAGCTCCTTACACCATGTTAGAGCATGTATTGGTTTTAGAATAGAAAAATTCATGTTTGCGGATTGTTCTATGTAAGTTAGCAATCACAGCACCACTTTCTTTGTGGGCGCCATTTTGAGTTATAATCTGAACAAATACTTTGTCATTTCTGAGAAGCGGCCTCAGTTGGGTTTCATTTCCCCGAGGCTGGGATTCGCTTCACTAATGAATTCACTGTCCTTATTAGTGCATACCTTTCCCACTAGATAGAGGCCTTCTCCCTTTTGTAAAGTGGGGGGCACGGGCAGAGTGACTTTGAGTAGTAGATATTGTGTGCCCGGCCTCAGAATTAAAATGTATCCTCTGTACTTCATTGTTTAGCTGCCTCTGCTTGGAAAATGTTATTATGGGCGTGCCTTCTTTGGTTCTGAAATGTACATAATGTATCTCTATGCTTGCTGATGTCAGTCCCTCTGCAGCACTTCTAGTGACTGGGCATACTGGGCTCCACTCTGAGGGTACCTGAATAAACAAATATTGGTTTGTATGCTCTAATGTCTAACCAACTTCATTTGGTATGGAAGGCTGAGAGGTAGTTGTGAGTGACCCGGGTGATCCGAATTGGGCCACTTCCTTCAGTTGGCGCCCCGAACAGGGACTCCTTTGGTTGATTGATCCATCAAGGCTATCGTCGGGTCGGACTGACGGATCAGGGATCCCTGCACAAAGAGTTCCTTGTACTCGTAGCTGCCCTTTCTGTCCCGCCGGATGGTACCTCGCCCAGTGGTCATCCGGACCGGAGTCCTGAACAGCGAAACCCAATGTTCTGACACTTTGGTCTGAAGAGTCAGCAGTGGAGAATTGGTTTGTTTGTGCTACTCATATCAGGTGCGTTTGTTTTGGTTCTTTGTGGATATGGTACTATTGTGGTTTGAATTTGGTACCATCTGAGGACCATTTTTGGATAAAAGCATTTGCAATTGCTTTTGCCAGGCGTAAATAGTGAACTCATTTTCCTTTTGAAAATGCCTGGAATCAGAAACATTTTCTCTTTGTGTTGTCACTGTTGTTCTACAGATGCTCTATTAGAATAAGCCCAGCCGGCACATCCAGAAGACACTCCAAATTTGTATATGTATGTGAAGCACGGTCTTGGCTCTATTATATTTAGTACATTATGGCACAAATATACTAGGGGCAACGCTGAGTTACAGTGGCCGTAGATGGGCATTTTTGATGAACAAAAGATTGGGTCCTTACAGGAACAGTTATTTAAGAGACAGTCTATGTTTGATTCTCTCAGAACATGGCAGAAAGTAGCTAGGCTGCGACTAAAAATGGAAAACTGGAAAAGATGCACGGAAAGGGAAGATGTAGACGCTGACTCCCCAACATCTCTGAGTGCTGAGACGTGGATTTGAGGATAGAGATTTGACAAAATTTAAGGAGCGTATGGGCCCATTTATTCGATCTGAAGTGGGGGAAGGGGAGATGAAGGTAGTAGCCAATCAGTCTGTGTAGTGGGGTCATATTCCCGTTTACAATGTGGAGGATGTTTGGGAATAATGAGAGATTATGAGCCCTCTGTGCAGTAGCACGCCCATAAGCATATGTCTGCAACATTAATTAATGTCTGGCAGCAACATTTTGGGGATGATGCACCACAAATGTAATTTGATATTAGGGATCACGTGTATGCCTGGCCAAGTTTTTGGGAATATCACGACATTAATTGCTTATAGGGATAGGTTGCATGAGAAGAAGCCTGCCCTCGTATCTCAGTTTCCGATGCGAGTAGTTCATCCAATATATCACCAAGAAGTACCAGAGTTAACGGACCAGTGCTGTACTGTTACTAGAGTGGGTGTAGTGGCCCGTTTCCAAGAGCAGTTGGTTTATACTCTGTGGAAAAGAAGTGAGGTTTTCTCCCTTAAAGCTCAGTTGCCCGGCCCTAGGAAAAATCCTACTGCCTATTATGAAGAACTGACTAAAGTTGCCTCTTCTACTGTAATGACTCTTGCTGATATTGAAATGTTCTTTGGTCTTCTTGTTCCAGTTGACATTTGGAGACAGGTTCATACTCAAAATCATGTTGCTGAGTTAGGTGGTACATGGGAGCAGATTAAGGTATGGGATCAGAAAAGAAAGCCATGTGATAAGCCACAAGCCGAGATACTTGCATTGCCAGGCCGCATTATTATATATATGCATTCTCTTATTCCGACTCCAATTTCTTTCCTCAGTTTGAAGATACATTCTTGGATTATGGTGGGCAGGACATGTCTATTGAGGGAGGTCTTCGATTGTTGACAGGTTTGTTTCTAACTTACTTCCTGAAATTGCGACTCATTGCAAGCGTCTGAGAGTACCTGGGCCACCTCTTCCCCTTCTGTTATTTTGAATATGGCTTATTTCTAAGAACATGTGATCAGGAGGATAGAAAGAAGACATTTAAGGAGCATAAGGAACTAAAGACAAATGTGCTGTTACAGCAAGCATTTAGAGGAAATGGTAGGGGACCTGGTGGTCCCGCCAGACAGCTTCCACGCAGTGGCAAGCAGTCGACCACGACACCTGTGGGGCCGAATCTGTGTGCATATTATAAGGTGGAAGGGCATTTGTAGAAAATTTGAAATATTGATGTACATAAGCAACGTTCATTTCCCTTTTCCCACTCCTCTCCCTGCGCGCACCATGAATACCGTAAAGCATTGACTGCATCCCTCTGCCAGCAAAGGCCTGTACCCATGTGTACATGACAGCCATTTTAGGCACCCTGGCCTTTTGCCCGCCTAAGATTAGAATCACCGGCTTCCCTTCTGCGCGTATTTGAAACCCCCCCTCTCTCTCACATGCATAAACCATGAAACCCTCTCCCTCTGCGCGACCCTGCCCTGAAAGGCAGCCCTTCTGCTTGACCCACGCAAACCCCCCCCCCATTCCCTCTTGAAGAGGCATCCTTCGCCTTAGCTGACATAGCCCTCCCCAGCTGCACCTGACTGCCCCCGCTCTCTCATGTACGGGTCATAAGATCTCTCTCTCTCTATGCGACTCTGTCCCTGTGTCCACCCTGGCTCCCCCTCCCTTCTCCCTCACACGAGCAAGTCATAAACCTTCTTCTTCTGCAAGGCCCCGTCCTTGGGAGTCACGGCCGCGCCTGACCAACACCTCCTTTCCTTCCATGAATGCCCCTCTGTTGACAAGCCTTCCCTCCGCGCTCGACTGTCCACGCGGCATGAATACCACTCCTTTGATGACCCCTTCCCCCGAGTCCGACTGACCACACATGTCCGAGGCCGTCGCCTAAGCCAGGAGATACCATTTACTGCCCCTTATTGTATGAAGTCACTCCTCTTCAAAGGACCCACTATTGATCCTGGCCACCCCACCCCCTGGGCTATGATCAGGCGCACACATCCTAAACAGTTGACGGAACACTCAGCTGCGTGATTGCCCTCCCCTCTTATCAGCAGGTCAAGGGTCCCTATTGTGAACATATGTGGGGTAGGATTGCCACGAGGATTATAGGGATGTCTTTTCTTTTGCGTCACAATGTCCTGATTGTAATGTCAAGTGTTTTGTAAGGTATAAAAGAAGACGTCTCAGCTCACTTGTTAGAGCACCTCCTGAAAGACACTGTGTTTCGTGTCCGAAATGACAGGCTCTCCTCATGAGAAATAAACTCTGTTCTTGATTCCTGCCTCCAGCGCCCGTCTCTTCATTTGGTAATTATTCAGAATGGAAACTAAGAGGCGTCTTGCGCCAGCAGCCTGGGCATCGATACTAGTATGGGCTCCTGTTTTACAATTGGCGTCCCAACGCGGGGTCCATCAGTGACATAAGGTCCGGTAAGAGAGATCCAGACGAAGAAGTGAACATCTAAAATGATTGGAGTATACCTGCCTTGAGAGGGCCCTCGCCCGGCTGCCGATCGAAAGAACTTCACCAATTCTGAACGGACCTCTCTCGAGTGACCTATTGTCCTGACTGGAATCCCACAGGAATGCTACACGGAGTAAGAGAACGATCGGGCGCTGGAGGAGGAAGACGAAGAACTGTCCGTATGGTCCGGTCCGGGTAAGATTAAGTAGGGTGTTTTTACGCCTGATTGGTAGGGTGGTTCTATCCACCTGATTGATTGATTGATTGTATTGGAATCGGTATTTGTATACTGATATTGTTGGTATTGGTTCATTTAGCTTTGGATGCTACTTGAAATATTGGTTCTCTTCTTGAGAACGAGACATTCTCTGTTTGCAAACGGCGGTGAATAGGAACGTTCGTCCCTCTTTGCAGATAGAGAAGGGTAGGTAATGCAGACTTTTGTCCCCGTTGTAATCCGTCATGCCTACTTTTCTCCCCACTGATTGTTTGAAATCGATTAATAATCGATAATTGCTCTTTGAGATCTTCCCTATCTACAAACTGAGACGAGTAGAAATATTCTGTCTTCCTTTTTGGATAGCGAAGGGCAGGTAATGCAGACATTTGTCCCCGTTGTAATCCGTCATGCCTGTTTTTCTCCCCACTGATTGATTGGTTGCCTGGACATTGTTGTTCCAGGAATTGTTTCGTTTGAGGTATTTTCTGCCTGCAAACAACGTGGAGTAGAAATATTCTATCTAGTCTTTGCAAGTAGTAAAGGGTAGGTTATGCCCCTTTGTGAATTCGTCAGTCCTACCCACTCCCCACTGATTGGTTATTTGGGGGGTAGCTCGCATGGTCCGCCCAGGAGACTACCCTTATGGAGGACATATGCTCCCCACTCATGGGCCATTTGGTGGAAGTAGACCATCTGGTCCGTCCAGGAGGCTACCCTAGTAAGTGGAAGTACATCGCTTGGTCTGTCCAGGATGATACCCTAATGAAGGAATATATGTTCCCCTTTTGATCGATAATCTCGTTCCACCCCGGACCATTTATTGGAGGGAACTCGTCTGGTCCGTCCAGAAGTACCCCCTAGTGAAAAGGACACATAAAAATATGAAGTGATCACCGTTCCCTACTAACAGAAAGTTTTAGCTCGAAACACGCTAAGGAAGAGAAGGAAAAATAAAAAGAAATCAGGCTAAGTCAGTAACCCCCTGATGAGCTCTTGACTTCACTAAAAATAAGAAACATTAGAAAAAGTTCGTAATAAGAAATATAAAATGGCGGAGATTTGACAGCAAGACAGCCACGAGGTAGCTAGGTTACGCTGCCTACTCCTGCTCCAAACATGTCTGCCTCATTGCCCACCACGCCCAAATAACGGTCACATGAAATAGATACAAATCAATAGGTACCTACCCCCATTCCGGAAGCTCCCGAAGTGCAGCGGGTCCGCGGTTACGCCCATCCGGAAGGCGAGGCCTCGAGGCATGCGGGGCTCGCCTGGCCGCGGTCAGAAGGAGAGGCTGTTGGGCAGACGGCCCAAAGAATCATAAGGACCTCTCCATCTCTCCTCTTCTGCTGCCCTGCCGGCCACGGGGGGGGGGGCTGTCTTGCCTCAGCCTCCGACCACCCCCCCCTCTCACTCTCGCCTGATCCGGTCCGCAAAGGAGGCCAAAGCCGAGGCAAGGACGGCGGCGCTTACAGGTAGTCCCGCCACATGTCGACGCCTGGACAATTGTAGGTAGTCCCGCCACATGTCAGCGCCTGGACAATTACAGGTAGTCCCGCCACATGTCAAATAGGGGGGGGGGGATGTCTTGCCTCAGCCAACGACCCCCCCCCCCATCTTCATCGCCTGGCACGGCCTTACCGAAACGCTGGAGCCGGAGAACGGCGCGGGGTCGCTGGAAGGGGGAGGCGGCGCGAACGAGCCTCCCCCACCTCCCTCCAGGTGGAGGCTTCCAGCGACACCCCAACGCTCTTTGCTTAAAGAGGGTCCACATCGAAAAGCGGTCTTTTGCCCAGGACGGGCACGCGCTCCATGCCTTCTCTCCTCAACCTTGAAGATTCTATGAGAGCCGGGGGGCACCCCGATCCCTCCGCGTGGGCGCCCCCGCCCCCCTCACTGGGAACCGCGACATCGGTGCACTCCTGCCGGTGCCAGCCTCGGTTTGGAAATGGCTAAAATGCAGCCACGGCACAGACTTGTTCAAGTTCCGGAGGAACACCAGAATGACCCGGTAGGAAAAATTGTTGCCGCCCTCCCCACTCTTTGACTGTTGTTAGACTGTTACCACATTGTGCAAAACTTTTTGAACTACCAACGGAAGATTCTGGTCCAACCACGAGTCATTGGAGACATTCTGACTATGCTGGAACCTGCCTGACCTCGCCCAAAATGGCGCCGACACAAAATGAGACTTTTTGAATAAACTTTGTTGCACCCTGATTGCGCAGCTTTTTGTCCCAAGATATGTATGCAGTTTTTTTTGGATAATGAAAGTAGATATGAAGGATATTGAGTATGTGCTCGGACAATGAACTGACTTAGGGTGGGTACTGATTATGATTTGGAAAATGAATTGGTGTAAATTAGATAATGAATGAGCATTGGATAATGAATTTATGAATTAATTAAAACTGAATTACTGACATGCATCATGCTTGCTCTGTAGGGAAGTTTGATACGATTTTATTGCACTGCTGCACTTTATGCAATGAACTGCCACCAACTTCGTTCTTCTTACGTACAGTTCCAATCTGCCCCGTGGCCGGTCCACTGGGTTGTAGGCCTGTATTTATACATCAGCACTTTTTATTAAAAGTATTTTGAAAAAGAAAGCATGGTTGTAGCAGTTGCATTAATGAGTTTTGGATGTTTTACTACGATGAGCGAAGAATAAGTATGATCAAAGCTGAAGGTTAAAAAGGACCAGATATTTAACAACTGCATTATGTGTCACAGGCAGCTGGAAAAATGCTTTAGACGCACTTAAATCGACACCACAGAAATGCCACCTGACCGCTACCCTTGCACCCAACAAGAGGGGTTGCGACCAAGTAACTCATGTAGGTACGCAGATCATTAATGGTTATATATCTGACATTACTGGTACCTCTGGGCTTAAACGCCGAGATGGTAAAGAAATGCAGTACGTGGAGATAGGTCGAGTATGTGGTAGGTAAAAACATTTTCGGATTTATGCGCGCTGATGTGTTTTGAATGCCGCACCCCACCCCTTCTTTTTCCTCCCTTCTGCAGGTCACGTCAAAACGTCGGCTGAAGTGTGGGAGAGCGATGATCGAACCACCGACGAAAAGGGAAGGAGGGAATATGTGCATAAGTCCTTATGACGATAAGTTTTTAAAAGACGTAGACTTAAACATGACTGTTCCTCCTTAGAACGTAACGACTGGGAGGATGGACTGACATAAGAAACTTGACGGGTACTGTAATGGCGGAAATTGACTCGACATTAGCACGCTAGATAATGCGATTATGACGTTTAATTAGATAGGGAAAGGACTAGGGAAAGTCCTGAGGTAAGGGTACCCAGGCACCACCCGTCTGGGAAGTTAGAAATGTTGCTGATGTTCAAAATGCACTGCCCCCCTTTCTCACACTCCTATAGATATAACCAAGCTGTCCGACTGTTCTCCCGATCAATGCTTGCCGCTGCCCCAGCCTGAAGAACTTCCCACCGAAGGAAGAAACTGAAAATGGTTTAAGATCCAACCATGGGTAAATAGCGCGACCAGGTTAATTTCTCATCGACTAACCGAGGTGTAAGTATTGGCAACTGAGAGCGCTCGCAGAGATAACAAGCGAGAAGGAAAAGGAGGGAAGGGTAGAAAGAGCTAAGCACGTAGATAAATAGGATAGTAAAGTTACGTAGGATATAATATGGATTTTGTTGGCCAACTATTGTTTTCTGTTTTGTCATGAATGTCTTATATATGTGTAATACGTGTACTGTCTTCCTTCGTCTGAGTGTGTGTGTGTGTGCTATAGGGGTTTATGTTCTCCCTCTGTTTCGTCTCTCCGTTACCTGACCCCTGTTGTTCTGTGTTGTGAACGCACTAAATGACCTATGTTTGTACACGTCTCTCTCTCTCTTTCTCTATCTTTCTCCCTTTTTCCTATATCTGTCTGTCTCTGTCTCTGTCTGTCTGTCTCTATCTCTCTCTCTCTCCATGTCTTACGTGTACCAAATGGCTCGTTTAGACTACGGGCGGCTCTCACTCTCTGAGAGTCTCCCTATTTCCATCTTCCTTTTTGGTAAAATCGTGCCTCGCTGGCACTAGTCTGATTGGATACTTATTGAACGCGAAGGTGTTCAGCGAAATTGACCGAAATCAAAATGATTGTATCTCGCCATATTACTACCTCTCCTTTCTGCAAAATGAATGAACTTGAATTGGCTGAGAAGGAAAGGACAGGTAAGAGGCCTAAGGTCCCCCCCAATCTGGCCATTTATAGGGGAACTGTATGTCAGTGGCACCTTATTTCTGTTCATTAGAGACGAACGCCAACGTCTAGATTGACCCCCAATGCCCAGATTGCCCCACCCTCTTTTGCACCCAAGCGCGAGCACCCGAAGCATCCCCGCCCCATTTGATAGACCCCAGCTGCTGTCCCGGATATAAAACATGATGACCATGAGTAACTGTCGTCCCTCGAGAAAACCCTGTTTTACTTGACTCTCGATGATGGCACTCCTGCCCTGCTTTGAAAAGGTTAGCCAGCCTTGAAGGAAAATGTTAGAACTGTTAAGGCTAAGGTTAGAAAGACGAGACTCCCTGGAAGTTCCGAAATGTTGAATTTGATGAAATGCACAGTTGATAAGAGTCTGACTTTTCTCTATATGTGGCATATATAGATGATGAATAAACTTGACATGAACTCAATAAGAATGCCGACATATGCACTGCCTGGTAATAGACCTCTGACTGTGACCAATGAGCGTATCTCCCAAACGCGTAGGATTGAGGGAGGAATTCGCATGCATAAATGTCTTCGTCTGCCAGCTCTCTAAAAAACTTGTTTTGTACCTATTAAAAGATTCACGAGCACCGAAGGAGAAGGGTCGGACGTGACGTACAGCCTGGCTGCAGATCTTGGGACACGTGTGACCTCGACCAAAGGTGGAGCTGCAGAGCAACTAGATACGGGACGAGACAGCAATTCCAAACGTGGAAAATGAAACTTGACGGGCTGCCCTGAAGCCCTCCGCCTGCTAACCCACGTGTGCCTGGAGTCTCCGTCCCCCTTCTTTGGGCCCGATTGATGGGCCTGCCTGCTTGTTATGCTTTGCTCCCTTGGTCCCTTTTGTGTGTCCCAGGAACCCTGACCCAACTCCACTCTCTCTCCCATCGACTATTTGAACCACACACCCTCTTTTTCCACGTGACTTTTTGCCAAAAGGAAGAACTGCATTCAAATGGGAATAGGGTGTTGCGACGGAAATATAGGTGCCGAGCATAAGGGGCCGCCAAACGGATTGTTTAGGGAACAGGACTGTGGTCTAACAGCAGAGGACTGACCGCACCCTGCAACGCGTAAGGATAGAACCGAGCTGGACCTATAGCTCCACCGCCGGTGCTCAACAGCGCCAACGAAAGGACACGGACTAGAGCCTACCAGTGATGGCTCACTGCTAAAAGACACTGTGACGAAGAGATCTTGTGTATTGAACCGAATTCCGCCCTCAACTACTTGGTCAAAATGTTCATTGGTCACATTTTTAAGTCAGAAACATTTATGCTATGTAGTGCTTTGAAACGATAGGAACTTGACAAATGCAATCTCCTATGTGCTGCATTCTGCCAAACACATCAACTGTCCATGATTATATGCCATATGTTAGTATTGACAAATGCTAATTCTTCGACCGCACCTGTTTATATGTACCCTCATCGATTACGAAAATGAACTTTGCTATGTAAAAAGGGGCGACTGTAGAAAATTAGAAATATTGATGTACATAAGCAACGTTCATTTCCCTTTTCCCACTCCTCTCCCTGCGCGCACCATGAATACCGTAAAGCATTGACTGCATCCCTCTGCCAGCAAAGGCCTGTACCCATGTGTACATGACAGCCATTTTAGGCACCCTGGCCTTTTGCCCGCCTAAGATTAGAATCACCGGCTTCCCTTCTGCGCGTATTTGAAACCCCCCCTCTCTCTCACATGCATAAACCATGAAACCCTCTCCCTCTGCGCGACCCTGCCCTGAAAGGCAGCCCTTCTGCTTGACCCACGCAAACCCCCCCCCCATTCCCTCTTGAAGAGGCATCCTTCGCCTTAGCTGACATAGCCCTCCCCAGCTGCACCTGACTGCCCCCGCTCTCTCATGTACGGGTCATAAGATCTCTCTCTCTCTATGCGACTCTGTCCCTGTGTCCACCCTGGCTCCTCCTCCCTTCTCCCTCACACGAGCAAGTCATAAACCTTCTTCTTCTGCAAGGCCCCGTCCTTGGGAGTCACGGCCGCGCCTGACCAACACCTCCTTTCCTTCCATGAATGCCCCTCTGTTGACAAGCCTTCCCTCCGCGCTCGACTGTCCACGCGGCATGAATACCACTCCTTTGATGACCCCTTCCCCCGAGTCCGACTGACCACACATGTCCGAGGCCGTCGCCTAAGCCAGGAGATACCATTTACTGCCCCTTATTGTATGAATTCACTCCTCTTCAAAGGACCCACTATTGATCCTGGCCACCCCACCCCCTGGGCTATGATCAGGCGCACACATCCTAAACAGTTGACGGAACACTCAGCTGCGTGATTGCCCTCCCCTCTTATCAGCAGGTCAAGGGTCCCTATTGTGAACATATGTGGGGTAGGATTGCCACGAGGATTATAGGGATGTCTTTTCTTTTGCGTCACAATGTCCTGATTGTAATGTCAAGTGTTTTGTAAGGTATAAAAGAAGACGTCTCAGCTCACTTGTTAGAGCACCTCCTGAAAGACACTGTGTTTCGTGTCCGAAATGACAGGCTCTCCTCATGAGAAATAAACTCTGTTCTTGATTCCTGCCTCCAGCGCCCGTCTCTTCATTTGGTAATTATTCAGAATGGAAACTAAGAGGCGTCTTGCGCCAGCAGCCTGGGCATCGATACTAGTATGGGCTCCTGTTTTACACATTGGCGTAGCGAGTGTTCAGCTCTTTTGCAGATGGTTGTAGTCCCTAGAGGAAAAGGTCCTTGTGGACGAGGTTGTGGGACTGATAGAGTTCAGAGTGCTGCAGTCTCACAGGGTAGTTCTGACAATAATTACTTTGATGACCCTCACTATGGACAGCCATAACATGATGATTATGACATGGATGAGGCAACAGGAATGTCTTACAGCAAGGACAGCCAGGGACAGATTGAGAGACAAGTTCTGATACCTGTAGGTCAACGTGGTCCTTATGTCACTGAGGAACTGCAAGGTTCGACTAAGGAATTTTTGGTGGACACAGGTGCATCAAAGAGTTCTGTTACTTGAAATATGGTCCCTGGGGCGGCTCTGTCCGGCCATAATAATGTTTTGGTAGGTTTTTCAGGTGGTTGTAAGCCCGATTTCATTATCCCTTGTACTGACTATTGGTCCTTTTACTGTGGATTCTCCATTTTTGTTGACATCTAATTGTGGTGAAAATTTGATGGGTTTGGACTTTGGAGAAATTGCATGCTACTATTTATTGTTCCACAGAAGGTGTTTATATGACAATGGGCCCAAATGTGAGTACTAAACAGTGTCCTTCTCATCCCCTTCCCATTGAATTTGCTAATGTGCCATCCACTTTATGGGCGACAGGTGATACAGATGTAGGACTATTGCACATACTACCTGTTTCGATTCAAGTGAAAGACAATGCTATTTTGCCTCGTATTCCTCAGTATAAAATACCATAGGCTGGAGAACGAGACCTATTGCAAATTATTCAGGATTTAATACAAAAAAGGAGTGGTTGAAGAGACGTCCGCCAATATTTGTAATAGTCCCATCTTCTGTTTCTTAACCGGGCACCCTCGCGTTCCCCTGATGATCATGAGGATGTTAACCGTTTTGTGATTGATTTGCGCAAAGTTAATAGAATAGTGGTTCCCCAGGTTCCAGTGGTTCCAGATATTACCACACTTTTGACAATGATTTCCTTCAACTGCTAAATTCTTTTCTGTCTTTGATTTGCGTTCTTTAGTATTCCTATTCATCCAGATAGTAGGTATTTGTTTGGGTTTACACTAGCTGGCAGAAGCTTTAGATTCTGTCGAGCTCCTCAGGGCTATACTGAAAGTCCAAGTATCTATAGTCAGTCTTTAAAGAGTCAGTCGATGACCTCCTCATTGCTTCTGACACCGAACAGGGTTGTAAAGACAGTACAGTTAATTTATTGCTACACTTAGCTCATCAGGGACATACGGTCTCCCTTTCTAAATTTCAGTATTGTCAACAGGAGGTTACCTACTTAGGTCACCTACTGTCAAAGGAGGATAAGAGGTTGATCTCGGAGCGCATCAGTTCCATTGTTAAAATGCCCATTCCACAAACTCAAAAAGATGTGTGTGCTTTGATAGGTATCACATCTTACTGTCGACAATGGATACCTAACTATTTTTTACTAATAAAGTCTTTGCTTGCATTAACAACGAGAAAAGTTCATGAGCCTTTGCCTTGGATGCCTGAATGTCAGCAGTCTTTTGAGCAATTGAAAACTGCGCTTTGTTGGGCTCCAGTACTCGGCACACCTATTTATGGTAAACTGTTTGTGTTGTATTTCCATGAGATTACTGGTTGCACGCTTTCTGTTTTGAGTACAAAATAATGGGTATGCAGTTCCTAAAGGGGAGAAGAGGTGGCGGGATCCCAAGAAGGAGTTTACAGGTATATTACAAAAGGAGCTGGGGAATCCTTCCTTTCGGAATGAGGGCCCTCACACACCCAGCCCGCTAGGTGTCATGCTTCATCATCAGGCATGCTCCTCGTTGGGTTGGTGCTGCAATACCCGAAGGACACCCTATTTAGGGACTCTTTGGCGGAGATCTTTTATTTCATGCCGTTTGGTGCAGTGGGTGTAAGTGGCCTTGTATGAAGTGAAGAAGTGTGTGTGTGTGTGTGTGTAGGTCAATTAGACCTACTGAATTAAAACAGGGACATGGAAGAGTCAGCAAAACAACTTTAATGACCCTGCCTTCCACCCTGATTAAAATGGAGTGGCGACCCGTCAGCAATAATGTTGCAGGGTGTTGCACTCAATCTCGTGCAGTCAACATATTTCTTGCCTAATAGTCAGGTGGATCTAGCGGCAATTCCTCATAAAATGTGGTGAATCTACACTAAAGACAAAGGTAATGCGGTGTCCTAACCTAATATTACCGTATAGAGGTGTAGTACATGTTGATGCGGAAGCCAATCTAAAAACTAACAGCAAATGGCCCCATCAAATCACGGCATGTGAAAAATACGTTAAAGTAACATGTGGAAGTAGTACTGCACCAAGGGGATGGTAGACCTACCTGGCACTGCCGGATCCGGGAGGTGCTTTCTGTTTTAACGCAAACATTTTGAGATAAGGAACAACAGTGCTTATTTTTCTGCTGTCCTAGATCCAGTTGTGAGAGCCCTCCCTAGTTGTCTAAGAGCGACCGTTGCTGTGGCGACTTTGATCAGACAATTGGCTGGACTTGTACTGGATACTTTTCTCACAGTCATGGTACCCGATGCTGTAGACACTCTTTTGAATAAGACAAAGATATAGCACCTCACCAGTGCATGTCTTACTGGCTATGAATTGACATTGTTTGCTAAACACATCACAAGCAAAAGATGTGCTCCTCTGAATCCAGCCACATTACTACCCCTCCCTTTCGAGAGTGATGAAGTCGACAAACATCACTGCATCTTCCAGACAGAAGAAGAGACAAAAGGACGGGTAGACCTGACTGATGGTCCCTTATCTGACCCACAAGGGGAATTATATGTCGATGGCTCTTGTTTTAAATTACCAGACCACACTACAGCTGCAGCTTATGCTATTCCCACACTGCATACAGCAGTAGAGACCTCACAGGTCCCTTATCGGTCGACACAAGCTGCTGAGCTTGCTGCCCTTATTCAAGCTTGTGAATTGAGTGAGGGACTGGCTGTTAATATTTATACTGACAGCCAGTGTGCCTTTGGGGTCCCGCATAATTTTGGGCGACTCTGGGCTGAGAGAGAGTTCCTTACTTCCCATGGCACAAAATTCCAACATGGACACCTTATATTGAGGCTTTCGTCTGCTTTGACACTCCCTAAGAAGTTGGGAATAGTAAAGTGTAGTGCTCATAGGAAAGTCACCGATGATGTAGGTTGGGGAAATGCTTTTGCTGATCAGGCAGCTAAGGAAGCAGCCCTGATAAAAATGAAAAGAATGTTTGTAGCAGGTCCAGAAAGGTGGGTTCCTGAAGTTGTTATGTTTGAAGACTGTCTTGAAAGTGTAAAGGAGATACAAAGTGAGGCCACAATAGAAGAATTAGTGTTGTGGCAGGAAAGTACAGCACAATTGAATGATGAGGGATGTTGGCTCGATAAGTCAGGGAAGCAGAAATAGATGTTGCCAGATGCATATGTTCTTCCTGTAGTCACTATGGCTCACGGTACAGCTCATATTAGTGCTAAAGGCATTTGTAAATTATTTGATCATGTATAACAGAATGATAACATCTCTAAGACAGCTGTCCACTTAGTGAAGTTCTGTATGGTATGCATGATGCATAATCCTGGGAAAGGTACCCCTACACCCCCTGGAAACTTTGCACCACCCACTTTTCCTTTTGAAGTCCTTCAAATGTACTACATCAAGCTAGAGAGATGCAATAATTTGAAGTATGCTATAGTGGTTGTATGTGCATGTAGTAAATCAGTTGAGGCTTATCCCATTAAAGATAACACAGCCATTAAGACTGCAAAGGTACTCCTGAAGGAGTTCTTTCGTCGTTTCAGCTTGCCCTTATTGATCTGGAGTGACAACGGAAGACATTTTAATGCAAAAGTGATCTAATTGATTTGTGAAATTCTTCATATTAGGCAAAAATTCCATGCTGCCAATCATCCTCAGTCAGCAAAGTTTGGGTGAGAAGTACAATGGTACTCTCAAACTGAAATTGGCAAAAATTCAGGATACAACAGGGTTACAGTTGCCGGATGTTTTACCATTAGCACTTTTGTCAGCAAGGATGACAGTTCATTCTAGAATGGAATTGTCACTGTACAAGGTTGTGTTCGTACGCCTGGCAAATGTCCGAAGCGTCCCACATCCTCAAAGGTTCTCTGAAATTGAGTACCTTATATTGATTGATTATCTTGGCCAGTTAACAGAAAGTTTACGTTCTATTCACCAACAGGTCCAGGATTCCCTGCCTTCCATGCCAGAGGGACCCATCCATGATATTCAGCCTGGAGATTTTATATTGATCAGAAATTTTCAGCGGAAGAAAAGTTTGGAGCCGCAGTGGAAATGGCCGGAGCAAGTACTTTTGGTAACGCGTACCACGGTGAAGTTGGCTGCCCGTAAGAACTGGATCCATGCAACCCATTGTCACAGGATCCCTTTGCCCTGCCCTAAGGCTAGTGAGTAATTGACGGCATCAGGGACTCTGAGTGCGAGACGGAGCCTCGGTTTGTCCCATTTAGCATTGTCCAACTGACATGGACGCAAACAGGCAAGGAAAATGATGAAGTGTTGAATGCAGTGATTCCTCCGGAAATATGAGCTATTCAGGAGCCCTTATTTGTGGATCATTCTGTACCTGGGGCCACCAGGTATAAGTTGTGCCCTCAGCTGAGGGACAGTCCACCAAAAGAGAAGAAAGATTAGTTAGGGATGGACTGTGTAAGTTAGGGAGTACTTTGTTATACTACCAACAGAGTTAGTTCAGGTTGAAGGGAGCTTTGTGCACTGCTTGAACATTGGACAGGATATATCAAAGTATACCTTGGAGGTATACAATCCTGATCAACGTGGGATACCAACTTAGGACAGAGTAAGCTCCACCGCCGGTGCTCTAGAACGCCAACGTATTGATGGACAGCAGGAGCGTGTAACAGTGAGGCTCTGACAGACACTGGGAACTTGTATATATCTTTTACATTTCCCCCCTTTTTTCTCATCATTTCTCATGAATCCTTTTGGCAGAATGATTGCAGAGGAGGAGCAGCCAGTGATACCCCTTGCCCAAACTAATGTAGTGTGGTCCTGAAAGAAGAAAGTTGTATGTACTGCTCTTGTGGTATTGTAGTTAATAATACTGTGTGGAGTGTCATGGGTTTTGGAAAATGGTCAGGATGCATCTTTACGCACCAAGAGTAAGGTTATCCCTTAGAAGAGGACAACACCAAGTAATGTGTTTTTAGACACAGTACATTTTTGGAGAATGGGACAGTTTGTTACACCACTGAATCTGCTACTGGTTTATGGACTTCCTATCCATTGTCTCTTGTCAATTATACTTATACTCGCCTGTCACAATTTGTAGAGGTTAAAGGGGTGTTTGGTCTGGTTTATCCAGGCCCCTGGCTCTATTACAGAAAGCCACAGGGAAAGGGTTATCTTGGGTGCGATAACACTAGCTATTGTGATAACTTTTATATGGAAGAACAGAATGTTACATTGGTGGGTTTTCATTATTAAGAATTGACAGTCACTCAGAAGGGCTGGTTATGCTTGCTCCCCTATCATTAACAGCAGGGATACTTCATTGTATAATAATTGTTCTGTAATAGTATTGTACAAGAATTCAATGTCCTTGGTATATGAAAAAGATCCAAGAACATTTGGAATGAATACTAGATATGCTGCAGTAGATAATGACAGACCAATTTACGCACATCCGGGGTTTTATTTCCTGTCTAATGGTACTTATTCTAATGTTCATAATGGAACAAATGATTTTGCTCTTGGGATGGTGTTGCCTTTAGGTGTACCTTGTAAGTACAGCAAGCCTAACATAATATGGGTGAAAAAACATTAATAGAGGAGTTCTGTGAAGGAGTAACTGATTTAGAAGTCAATTACAGCAATGGGATCATTTTTGGATACATCCTGCCCTCCATTTTCACATTAGGAGGCACCTCCCTGGCCAGGGGTGAAAAAGATAGAGAGTACTTTGGGTGTAAGTTACAGATTGTAGCCAGTACTACAGTGGCAACCTTACGTGACATCATCACTCAATTGTAAAGTATGCAGATATATTTGGAGCAGACTAGATATGCAGTTAACTTCATCTTGGCAAAGAGTGGTGGTGTGTTCACTGTAGTCGGGGATCAGTGTGTAGTCAGGATCGAGAATATGGAAAAGAATATCACAAAGCATATATTAGATATCCTTGAGAATGTTAAGGGAATGGAGAGTGGAAATTGGAGGTGGTCACTGTTTGGTAATTGGGGCTGGGTCTTTGAAAAAATAATTTATCTGGTTGTGGTGCTGATACCTTGCTGTGTCAACATTCAGTGCCTCCCATTTTACATTCTTTCGCCACCAACCTCACCTCACTTTGCGCTCAAGCTGTCTACACCCTTACTCTGCGAACTGATAAAAGTAGGCAATTGGAAGTGGAAACCTGGGGAAGACCCACCTACAGGTATCATGACTGCCTTGAGTGTTAATGAAACCAGATGAGATAATTCTTCAGCAAAGCTCGAGTGAGCTTGATGACAATCGTCATAATACTTCCAGGAGAGACTGGGAGCAACTGACTTAGTCCGAAGAGTATCAAGGCAGCATAATCATGGGATTTAAAAAAATAAAAAATAAAAAATCAGCTAATTTGTCGAATATGAACCCATTTTTAACTGCAACAAGTCCCAAAATGCTGTCTTCCTTCCACTGTAAGATCTGGCTAGGTCTAACTTAGAAGTCGCAATCACTGAAGTCAGCCAGTCTGAGAAAAAGGGAAGAGTAGATTCTGTCCATCGTTTGTATATTTGTCTCCTGGCTAACAGGATAGCGTAAAAAAGCAATAATCTGAATGGACCCGTAATTTGATATTTGAAGCCAAAAATAATCAAGGATTGGTCTATCTGAATTGGACAGCCCCAGGTGTTTGCCAAAAATTTGCTGACGCTTTCCCAGAAGGTAGTCAAAGCAGGGCACTCTTTAAACATATGTATGTCCGAAGCTTGGACCAGATCTCACAGCTAACTGCTGGGCCTTTCACAATTTTAGAGAGCTTTTGAGAGGAGAAATAAGCCCTGTGAATGGAGGTTTGACCATGCAGGTTTGACTACATCGTGGAGGATCTTACGAAAATTCTGCCATAGATAGTCAACGTGTTGGTCAGGTGAAAATTCCCCCCACAGTTCCTCGGCCAGTTTAAATTTGCAGTCTACGGACTCAGCTATGGCTTGATACCAAAAGGAAACCTCCTTCCTCCCAGGTGGTTTAGCCACAAGCTGATGTTCTAAAAAGGTGCCACTGCTTATAGGGTTCTTAATGTTTAGTTGTGATTGGGCCCAGCTTTTCAACAGAAGGTATTTAAACCTTGATAGGCCTACTCCGATTTTATCTTTAAGTTGTTCCCATGAGATAAGAGTGCCATCAAAGGCCAGGTCCCCCCAGACGGTCAGCCCAGCTTCTCTAAGGGGTAATGCCAGTCTGTCTCTCAGGCACTCCGGAGAGCCCAGAGAGTCCCAGAGCAGGGCCAGGCTTGAAAAATAATAAACCCAACTGTGCTTTTAAGTTTAGCCCACGTTTTAGCAAAACCCTGAAGGACCTTCAGCTTAACCTTTTTGAAAATCTATGGGTCTCCAAATGTAAACAGATATCCCTCCTCAGATAAGTTGGCTCCCCTAAGCTTGGAAAGAAACATCCCCCATGCTCTGGTGCTAACCGGCATTTTCAGAAGCATAAGTGAATGTGTAAGCTTAAAAGCCCAGGAGTAAAACTGAAGATCTGGCAGAACAAGGCCCCCTTTCTCTCTCCTGCAGCTCACCTTTTTCCAAGCTATTCTTGTTGATTCATACGCCCAGACAAAGCAATTATTATCCCGCTGTAGCTTATCTATAGCCGATTTTTCGAAGTGGAGAGGGATACAATTAAAGAGAAAGGTGACCATGGAGAGTATCGACATCTTAACTAGATTGACCCTCCCAAGAATAGATAAATGAAGTTGGGTCCAGGATTTCATCAGCTTCTGACACTCCCTAGGTTTGTCTCGGCTATCTTTGTTATATCTTGCACAATTTTAATCCCCAAGTATCTCATCTTAGAGCTGATCAGGTGCTGATTCTGGGTCCCCACAGGATTCCAAACCATGATTTCTGTCTTCGCAGCATTAATCTCGTAACCTGAGACAAGTCCAAAATCTTGTGCCTGGCTGATCACTGCTGGGAATGCTGTTGACAGGTTGGCAGAAAAGAAAAAGATATTGTCAGCATACAGAGCGACCTTCCTCTCCCACTGCCCATACTTGAAGGACTGAATGTTAGGCTCTTCCCTGAGCAGTTGGGCAAATTGCTCAATATATAGGTCAAAAAGGAGAGGGGAGAGTGGGCAGCCCTGCCTGGTCCCCCTAGAGATCTTAAAGGATTCAGTGAAGTTGCCATTAACAAAAAGTCTGGCAGTTGGTTCCTGATATATCAACTGACCAGCTTGGCAAAACTTTTTCCCTAGGTTAAATTTTCCATAGACTTCCGTCAGGTAGATCCAGTTGACCCTGTCAAAGGCCTTGGTGGTGTCTAGAGTCATGGCAGCTAAGGGGAGTGAATAAGTGGAGGCCAGATTGATCATAGGTAAGGTCAGATATTTGCCTTCCCTTGACAAAGCCTTCTGGTCAAGAGATGGAGAATATGGCCCGCTAAAAGTCCCTACCTGGCCGCCAAAATTGAAGCGAAGATTTTATATTCTGCATTCAAAAGCGAAATGGGCCTATATGACCAACAACTTGATGGATTTTTCCCAGGTTTCAAGATTAAAATGATTGTGGCATCATTCCATGAGACTGGGAGCTTTTGGCCTTCCTGTAGTATCTGGTTAAAGAGCTTTGTCAAGGTAGGAACGATCGTCTCACTAATTAGTTTATAAAGCTCGGCTGGGTGACCGTCGGGTCCTGCAGCCTTTCCGCTCTTACAGAGTGATATAGCCCTCCTAACCTCTTCTTGGGTAAATTCCCAATCTAAGTGATCCTGCTGTTCGGATTTCAGGGAGGGGAGTGAGATTTTATCCAGCCAGCCCATGACATTAGATTTAGCTACCAAATTGGCCTCTCAGTAGATATCTTGAAAAAATTCCAAGAAAGCATCTCGGATTTCCTTATCTGAAGAGAGAGTGACATCCATACCTTCAATATTAATTTCTTTGATCTGGTTTCTTACCCACTTGGATTTGGTTTTCCACGCAAGGAGCTTTCCTGCCCCTTCTCCATATTCAAAGGGGGCAATCTTGCTTGCCTCCCATCTTCGGATGAGCCGGGTGTGCAGGATGCTCTCCAACTAATATTTCAATTTATTAAAATTAGTCTGATGTTCTTGCTGAATTTCAGGTAAAGCCTGAATATTTAAATTGACCTCTGCTGCCTTCAGTTTAGCTTCGAATAATGGAATCACCCCATTATATTGTTTATTTCTGAAACTCGTCCTACTTGTAATTTGACCCCTCAGATTTAATGAATCCCATACAACCGATATCGAAGCCGAATCTAAATTAATTCTCAAAAAGCACTCGGTTTCCTGGGATAAAATGAAAATCTCCTCTTTCTCCAAAAGTAAGGTTCGGTTGAAGGTCCATGTTCTGGCTTCGCTAAACTGTGGCCACTCTAAATCTAATTGCATGCCAGAATGGTCTGAGAGATGAGATGCCAAATAGGAGATATTTTTAACTCTACCTCTTAAAGGCTTGATTTATGCCGGTACTTGTAGTTTCTATAAGAAACACCCAACTGCCGTCCATATCTTTCTCTCCAAATATCAGAGAGAGCGGTTTGTATCATCATCTCTAATAAGAAATCCCAAGACTTGGAAGGGACAGCAGCTCTATTGTTTGGTGACTTATCTAATGAAGGATTTAGTATGATATTAAAATCTCCCCCTAGGACTACCGGATCAGGAAAATCCAACAAATGAGAAAAAATTGTTTTAAGAAAAGAGGGATCATCTTGGTTGGGTCCGTAATAGCCGACTAAGGTAAACTGGAACCCCAAAATAATAACTTTCGCAATGACCCATCTGCCACATGGGTCAACTAACTGATATAGGATCCGAGCCTTGGTAATTTTTTTTAAATGGGATTAAAACCCCTCTAATATTTGCTGACTGATTAGTACTGACGTAGGAACCAACCCATCTTTTATTTTTAAGAAGGCTAACAGTCTCTTCTTTGAGCAAGTGTGTTTCCTGGACAACAATGACCTGCGCGGGGGTGTCCCCAAGATATTGCAGAATCTTGTCTCTTCTCGATCTTACGCGCAGGCCATTGATGTTGCAGGACAAAATCTGTATAGAGCTCATGGCGGGTCAAATCGACGGCCTGTTGCCCAGAGAGGAGATTGAAAAAGCCAGCACCAGCACCAGATCCATCGAGATTCCATAGTTGTGACTCTTGAGATTGAGATTGATAAGATTAATATAAGGCAAATGTGGTAGTTTTTTTGTTTTTTTACCCCACTGCTCCTCACCCCAATCCCTGTGCCCCAACCACCCCAACCCTGGAGAACCCTTACCCCAATTATCTGGACAGATGGAGTCCAGAGATTGCATCGAGGAGCAACCCAACCCACCCCACCTTAAAAATATGTAAAAACCCGCAAAACTACTAGGGAGAAAAATGGAAAGGACTTGATTAAATGAAATCCTTATGATAACATGTGTGTGCTTATTTTTATGTATATGTTTTTATATTATTATTATTATTATTATTTTTTTTTTTACTTTTCTACTCCCTCCTTTAATCTCTAGTTTTCTTCTTTCCCGTTAAAGTATAATTTTTTAATTGTTTTTTTTTGTACAATTTCGTCTTTTTCCTACTTCAATTGTCCAACCTCTCACCACCTCATATATGTGGTTTCCTATAACTCCAAATCCATTATCAATTATGTAGATAAATGAAAAAAGAGAGAAGAGTGGGAAGTGGAAAGAGAGACTACCAACTAGAAAGAAGAAATACGATAACCATTCCAAAGGGGAGTTTCTCTATTAGGGGGCCCCATTGCTAATCAAATCGAGCAGCTCATCCGCCTCTTGAACTGATCTTAAGTTATGCATTTTATTATTATGCATAACCTTCAGGAAGGCAGGACCTTTAACTGAGCTTCCGCACCATGCTTCTTAAAGTCGTCTAACTTCCTTCCCAGCTCCCACTGCCTGTCCAGCGTGGAGCTGGAAAGGTCGGAACAAATTTCGAAAGAGAACTCTTTAGCCTTCAATGATTTTGCTTTCAGTGCTAAGTTAAGAATCCTCTCTTTTAGAGTGAAGGTGAGAAAGTTAATTAATATCTTTCTTGGCTTAGATCTATTAGGATTCCTACGAAAGGGATCCCTATGTACCCTCTGTATGTCACGACTCAATGATTCTTCTGAGTCCTCAAGCTGTAGGGAGTTTTTCAGTAGAGAAACAACATATGATCCTTCACTCCCCTTGGGAATATTCAACAGATGCAGATTATTCCTGCGAGCATTGTTTTCCAATACTTCCATTCTGTCACGGAGGTCCGTCCCTTTTTTCCTTAGCAGTAGAATGTCTGACTTTGCCGTCCCGAGATGATCTTTCATTCGCCGACATTATTCTCCAAGGTCTCAGTCCTAGAGTTCAGCAGATCCACCTTCTTCTCCAAAGATTCGTAAAAGCTTCTGATCTCTCCCTGGTTGACAGCAGTTACCGCAAAACCCTTCTTTATATCCTTGATCAGTGTGACAAAAAGAGCTTCCAAGGCTGTAAATGAAGACCCAGCCACCGCCTGTTCCTTAGGAGGGTCCCTGCTGAAGGCCGCTGCTGTCTGCGTCTGGGTTTGATCAACAGGGCGAGTGATAGAGCTGATTGTAGCCAAACCGGGCTCCAAAATAGTAATGGGATTACCCTGCTGAGAGATCTGATTGGTTTCAGGCTCCATGGATTTATCAGCTACTGCAGTCTGAGATAGCGAAGGTGCTATTAAAGTAACTGGACTTTTCCTGAGGGCATAGCCCTGTGTTATAATATCAAGGGCCTCCAGCTGTACCCTAAAGTGTGAGTGCAACGATGGAGTAACCCTAATTTTAGTGTTGGATGGGTTACTTTTAGACCTGCTAGGTTTGATACATCTGCATTTAACTTGATATGTCTGAAAGGCTGAGCTACCAGGCGAAGCAGGAGTGAAAGGAGTATCAAGTGGCTCATGTGCGTCTTCATCAGAACTTTGGTCGACCCAAGAGCACTTATTAGAGCTATTTTTTAATATTAAATTGGTGGTCCCCAAACAAGCCCCTGCGTCCTTTTTATGTCTCTTAGTACCCCCCTTAGGAGCAATAGTAAGTTGCAACTTCACCTGAAAAGGGACCTGATCCTCCTGGGGGACTTGGAACTCAGGGACAGAAGCCGCCTGTAATCGCTGGTTATCAGGATGCTTCTCCAACACTACCGTCCACCAAACTCTTGCAAGGGAGCTCCTGCTGCCCTTTCAGGAAAAAGCCACTGATGCTGTCTCTGACGCTACTCACCCAGAGGTGTCCACGAGCAACCGCTCTGCGGCCCCTACAGAGCTCCAGGGCGGGACAGGACGGAGAAGCTCCTATTCGCCTCTCCACGACACATCCCCGGGTAGACGTCGGTGACGGTGTCAGTATCCACGGCAGCAGCTCAGGAAGAAGCCGAAAGAAATGCGGTGAGACGGGGGTCCGGGAGGTTGAAAGGGTTTTTAAAAAACAGATAGCTGGAACAGGAGCTCCGGGAGCAAGCGGCTACTTAACATGCAGACGCCATGTTCTGAGTGCCTCCTATTTTGTTGTATTGCACCACTCTCATTACTCCGAGATGGAGAATGTTAATTCATTATACTAATGCTGCAATTATGGTCCAGAAGGAGATAGATGATCTCAGGCACATTGAAAAGGGCATTTTTAAGACTTCCCTCCTTACAGTCTCCCAATCCTGATGCTGACAGTATGGAGTGTTCCTAAGAACTTTACTTATGATTTTATGTTTTATTTATTTGTGTACTCTTTTGCTATTGCTAAAAAATGTTCAGCTCATGCTTAAAGGAGGGTCTGTTAGAATAGAAAAATTTATGTTTGCGCATTTTTCTATGTAAGTTAGCATTCGCAGCACCATTTTCTATGTGGGCACCATTTTTCAGTTATAATCAAAACTAATCCTTTGTCATTTCTGAAAAGAGCCCTCAGTTGGGTTTCATTTTCCAGAGGCTGGGATTTGCTTCACTAATGAATACACTGTCCTTACTAGTGCATACCTTTCCCACTAGATTGGGGCCTTCTCCCTGTCGTCTAGTGGCACAAAGGGCAGAGCGACTTAAGTAGTAGACAGTGCGTGCCCAGCCTCAGGATCGAAACTTATCCTCTGTACTTCATTGTTTAGCTGCATCTGCTTGGACAATTCCATTGTGGGCGTGCCTTCATAGGTTTTGAAATGTACATAATGTATCTCTATGCTTGCTGATGTCAGTCCCTCTGCAGCACTTCTGCGACTGGGCAGACTGGGTGCCACTCTGCGTATACCTGAATAAACAGATATTGGTTTGTATTCTCTACTGTCTAACTGACTCTTCATTTGGTATGGAAGGCTGAGAGGTGGTCATGAGTGACCGGGGTGAACCGAATTGGGCCACTTCCTTCATTAGAATACATTCAGCTTGCTAAAACCATTTATGTTAAAATATGATTTAGAGACGCTATAAATGATGTTTCTGAATAACATTGATAGATGCTTTCATATTACTGACTAAGTTATTGTTTATGCATCAAGCTCATAGAGTATCGAATAAATTGTATTGACTAATGGCAATGACAGTACAGGCTGTGGGAGTTGGAAGAAGGAGCATCATGTGACCGATGACACCACCTTGTGAACTATTCCTATTGGATATCAACAGAAGACACCTACTGAAAAGTTATGAAAGTATGAGTCTATATTAATTAGTGTTCCTAGGTAGTTAGGCATGGATTTTCGGATTTCTTTGACTTTGACTCAGACTTCTACTTCCCTTCCAGTAGTCTTGCTGCTGGATCTCTCCATATCCTGAAACTCTGCTTTATGGAGAGTTGGTTTATTTAGCTATTCCTCAAAGGTGACTACATTTGAAGTTGTGGTTGTCAATGCTACTGCAAAGATAACATTCTTATTTAAAGTAGTTATTGCAGCTGTAGGGAACTCAACTGAGTTTTCAGGACTACTCTTTATGAGATGTTCATTTTTTATTCGCTCTTCTCCAGAAGAACTCTTCATGGGTTTTATTTGAATAGGTCCTTTAGTCAGTTTTCTGGGTTTCTTTATGGAACACTGTATATTTTTCTAATGCTGGCTCTTAACCAATTCTATGTCATATGTCTGTAAACATACTAATCCAAATAAAGAGATATAGATATTCTAACCTTATGATAAATAAAGGTTTTGAAACTTTACAAACCTCTCATCATTGACTGATCATAAATTCCAAATGTCATTGATGTTTTGAACTGATTTGGAAAGCTCTAATTTGCCTTTGGGGAAAAGGTTTGGTAACCTCTCCGCAGCCACAAGGATCCTCTACGATGAGATTTGTAAGTGGGTGTATATTAAGATTGAACCATCCTGGTGAGTCACTGGGCTCCAGCAGCAGTGAGAAAGAATCCTTCAGAGATGGGAGACAAAATATCAAAGGATAGATCCGCTTGATGCAAACACAAAATGAGGAAACAGAGGAAGGGATATTAAAGAGTAATGTCCTGATTGAAAAGATGGTCATTGAGATAATGAATTCCTGTCTAATGTTATTTATTTTGTCAGAGAAAAATTAGGAAAATTTGCTGCATCCAGTAAAATCGGACACAGAAGAAGAGAAGTTATTTTCTTGAGATTTGCTCATTTCAAACAGTTTCCTAGGTATGTTACTAGAGAAGTGTTTTTGACATTGATATTCGGGGGCTTCTTTACAAGCAAATTGCGTAGCCAGTACGCCACTTTTCCCATAGTAAAAGTGACGCACCAGAGGCACAAGGGGCTTGAAAATAAGCCCTTCTTGATTTTTGAAACAATGCAGGATATGTGGCTTTTTCTCCACAACATGTCAGCTGTTCTAACAGAGCATAGTTTAAGACTGAGACTGGCGAGAACCAGTTAGAGGCTTTGTTGTTGTTTAGATGTTTCCTAGAGAGAGGCTAAGATCATCTGCTTAGATAGGAGAGTTATATTTTTCAAATTGGAGATTAAAGTTGTTTGAGGCAGGTAGCCATTAAGAAGTGAATGAGAATGAAGTGTCCTAATTTTACACAGAAAACAATGTGACCTAGCCTAAAACCGTAGAGTCAACTTTGAGGGTTCAGCTAATAATCAATGTTTCTAACATGAAAAAAGTTTTCTTTTTAAGGAAGAAAATCCTCAACCATCATTAGTTGGAATGTTTCATAATCAGGTACCATCTCACACCACAACAATAGTTGTGGTGTGAGCTACAACTCCTAAAGTTTAAGGAGCTCATGAATTTTTTATATCGTATCCGATGTGAATGGAACGTGTGGGTAAGATGAGCAGAGTGTAACAGCTTGAAGGAAGTGAAGTTAAAACTGAGGCTTAATCAGACTGCAACCTTTATTCTTGTCTGTTAGGGACAGGATTACCAACAAATCGAATGGGACAGAGAAAAAATGTATATATCCCTAGCTAAGTTTACTTGGTCAACATGTTTCTGCCCTAATATGCCCTTTAACAAAGTATAGGGGCATTCATTAGGACCAATGTTTATCAGTCACTCTACTATGTTATGCATATATGCTATAGTGTTCAAAGAAATACAAATATTTGATGCACATGGTGGTCACCAAAGAATAAAGGAAATCCACCTCTCAGTTACCCACAGTAGTTGTTATTGGTTTACAGTTTTATATAGTGCTAACTAGACCCGTAGGTATTGGAGCCTTTACATTAACACCAGCTGCATTACAGAAGGACACACTAATTTTTAGGCACGGGAGATTAAGTGATTTGCCCAGAATCAAAGGATTTTTGAGTCTCCTGCCAAACTTGAACCTGGTTCCCCAGCTTCAAAGTCGGCCACTGTAGCCATTAAGCCACACCCTCTCAAGGGTTTTATCTCCTCCTCTCGAAGTTCACCTTGGAAAGAGACTCAGAGGTCAAGCCGCTATGGTCATCAGCGTAGCCATAGCTACCCAGGTCCGTGGTATCATAATTGTGCCCAGGTATGAGGCTGAGAAGCAGTAGTAGGGCTGTTGAGAGGAAAAGGGCCAGATGAGGTTAAGGATAGAGCCTTTGCCATGGTTGGTTAGTACATAGAGAGGAAGGTTCACTCCACCTGATTCTAAAATCAGAAGAGATCAAGTCAGAAGGTTCACTCCACCTGATTCTAAAATCTCTCGGATGGATACTATCAAAGCAGAGAAAGAGCTTGGAGCTGATGAGTTCAAAAAGATAATTTTCAAAAAAAGTGGAATATTCCCAGGAAGATGATAGATACCGAAAGTCTCATTCTGCTCATGCTAGCAGCTGCGGTCGGTGGTGGGAGTACCTGCCAGGCGGTGACGTGGGGAGGGGCAGGGTGGGGAGTAGTAATTTATGGATTACGGATGTTTACAGGTAAGTAAACATGTAAATAAATAAAACAAATTTCGTTGCGTGCACTGCATCGCATTTGGGGATGCAGTTCACGCAACAAAATTAGTTTTATTCATTTATATGTTTACTTACCTGTAAACCTCCATAATCCATAGTTTACTACCCCGCCCACCCTGCCCCTCCCCCTCCCCATCTCACCACCCGGCAGGTACTTCCACAACCGAACGCGACTGTATGCTAGTAGGAGAGAGATTAGTTTGTCCTTTTGCCAATTTTCTAAAGCCTGGCAATGTTCATGTATAGATTTGGCCTCTATAAGTTTATAGAGATTTTTATTTGTTTTTATTTTTAATTTTCATTTTTACTCATTCCAAATTTGTTTATGGTGGAAAGGCATACCCATAACTGTAGACATTTTGTAGCAATAGACAATGATAGTATTTCATGCCATTTACTTTTTCCATTCTCTTTAAATGTAATAATCAGTAAAGCTATCTATCAGTACAACTAACTCCCCTTGCCAGTGACTTCTGTTGTTCATGGCTAACAATAATCCCTTTTACATATATTTCCATGTACCACATTTTATGGTGTAGCATATTTCAAATGACTGTTGGTGTGGGGGAGTCCGTCAAAAGCAGGACTCCCTAAACTATGACCATAAGTCCTGTGGTTTATTAGCTTACGAGCATTCACCTAAATATTTATACATTTTTCCAAGTCTATCATCCATTGCTTTACAGTTGAAGTAGAACACAATTCATTGTCAGCCTCTTATTGGCTATTAGCAATACAACCCCTACACATTAGGTAGAGACAGTGTCAGACCTGACGTAGGCAGATCCCTGCTATATGTTGAATCACATTACCGATATTTTAGTATGATAACATAAATATTTTTATTCACCACCTGGCAACATCACACCTGTTTATATGAGTCATCAATGGCAACTTCTCCAATTTGCCATGAGTATGCCATCAATTACCTCTTTATAAGGAGCTGAAATCTCTGCCCACCATGATGATGGCCTGATAATAAGGTAAATGATCTAGGCCGAGCAGGAAATTCTGTAATAATGCTTGCGAAGTTTCACTTTACCCAAAACATGAATAGAGGTAGGCTGTACTGTTATTTTAAGATGCCGAAAACAGATGGGTTTTGAGAGATTTCCTGAAGGTCTGGAAATTTGTAATTTTTCTCAGAGTGATGGGGAGCGTATTCCAGAGTTTGGGGCCCTTGTAGGATAGTGCTCGGCCTCCTTGTCTAACCTTCCTAACATGAGGGACCTGAAGCAGCAGTTGATTGCTAGAACGCAAAGGACGACCAGGACTATAAAGATTGAATTTTTCAGCCAGATATGTTGGGCCCGAGCCAAAAAGGCTCTTATGTATTGTACAGCAAATTTTGAATTTGATACGTTGCCGAACGGGCAACCAGTGGAGTTTGTCAAGAAGAGGGCGCAAGGGGGATCTGGCAGGAGCATTAAGGACCAGTCTTGCCGCGGTGTTCTGGGACCCTTGTAATCTGCTAAGCTGTTCCTCATTGGCAGATATAAAGAGGCCGTTACAGTAGTCCAGCCTACTAACGACAAGGGTCTGGACCAGAGTCTTTCTGTAACTATCGGGCAAGAACGGAAACACACGCCTCAAGAGTCCAATGACCCGGAGACAGGACCCGGTTACCTGGTTTGCATGCTCTTTTTGCAACAGTGCCTGGTCTAGTCGCACCCCAAGGTTCTTTACTGCCTGTTTGGGGGATGGCACCAGCCCCAAATCCAGTGGCCACCATTCTGGTGACCACAAAAGCGGGGGCCCCCCAAAACAGCATGACCTCCGTTTTGCCCACGTTGCATTGAAGACAATTGGAGGCCATCCAATCAGACACAGCTCTCATGCCATCTGCAAAAGATTTTTTAATTGCAGGTGTGAGGGTCTGAAAAGGGAACAAAAGCTGGGTGTCGTCGGCATACAACACCGGGTGAACCCGTAAGCTCTCACAATGTCAGCTAAGGGGGCCACATACACATTAAAAAGTGTGGGGCTTAGGCATGAGCTTTGTGGCAACCCCTTAGTGAGCTCCCTAGAGATTTGTAAAAAGGAAATGCTTTTGAATGCATTCAGTATGATCTTTGCTCTAATTCCTGCAGTTTTTAATGGTATTCCTGAAAAAACCCTCAAGCAGTAAACAGAAGCATTATCAGTTTCTACTTTTTTTCAAATGTGACCAGAGCCTTGAAAATTTTCTCACCATGTAAATGATGAAAGGGCGAGTCATTAGTGATTCCTGCTTTGAATTCTGATGGCTTCCAATGCCAACCCACCCCTCTCATAAAGCTGCATTAGTGACTCGTAACTGAACCGAGGTTACTTCCCCAGCCCACATATTCTAACACGCAAGGTTTTCAGCAAAGAATTGGATGGAGGGTAATTTGTGGATTTGTACAAAAAGATATACAAATATAGGGAATGTGAGCATATTTAGGCAAGTGAATTATCGTTATTGTTAATCTGATACACTTCTCTACTAGATATTCAAACATATTATGATTATGACAAAAAAACTATTCCAGGCTCCTGCTTGAGTTTACACCAAATATTTGTTCACTGTTCCTTAGAAACATATAAATTGTCCCACTGTTTTAGTACAATCTGTCAATTTCAGGTATTTGAATTTGCCCAGGTTTGTGATGTGTTCCCAGTATCTTTTGCAATCCATAATTTTCTCACCTACCCTTCATAGGTTTGTCTCAGGATTATTAAAGTATGGCTTAACCCCTTAACTGCGGGGCCTTTTTGCCCCCAGTGCTATTTGGGGTAGTCCGCGCTTAGGGCTCCATACTTTTTTCCACATTAGATATCCATGCCAAATTTAAGTCCTTTTTCCCCATCATTCTATGGATTTTAAAGGTAACAAGGTTTTGTAAATTCCCTGGAGGGGACTGAGAAAATAGGCAAAATATAGCAAAATGTTTAGTTTTTGAGAAATATAGGAAAAAAGTGCTCTGAATTAAAGTGTCTGTGTTTTTTTCTTAAAAAAAGGCATCAACAAATGGCTTGCTGTGCTGGAGTCACCATCTTCCCATCTTTCAGAAACATGCATAGTTGAATCAAAAATACTAATTTTGTACCAGCGTTTTGGCATTTTTCAAAGATGTAGCCTATTTTTGTGTTCTCAATCTACTTCCAGTTTGTGGTGGAAACAAGCGAAAAAAAACCATAGATGATCCAGGAAAGCCATTGAATTGACACAATTGGAAAGGGATGCTTTTCCTGGGTAATTTGTTTACATCTAGAGGACCATCTAAGGAACCAAACAGCCAATATTGCATTGCTGGCTTTGTCTAGGAATACTTTTGCATGTGTATGCCTGACTACTTTTTCTACACAATACAAAAGTGTACTTCTCCCAAATATTTTGTTTACCCCACCGGAACTGTACAACTAACCAAGCGGCCTGATACACATTGTAGACTTTAACTTGAAGTATTCTTGCACACATTGCTTACAGCATGCATCATTTAAGATCCCAAGATTCCACAGTTTCTAGGGAACTTTAGACAGATGACTTTTGTCCTGATGAGACACAAAGACTACCAACAGGGTGAAACATTGACATCCCCTCACTAAGTTTCTTTCAAAATATGTTTTGATTCACCAGAAGATACCATATATGAACAGACAGGATCTCCACTTATGTTTGCTAGTTATGAAATCCTATGCAACCTTGGGTTCAGTTCAGTGTCTTGTTCTATATTGTTGTAGATTAATATATATATTTGGTCGCTGTCTGAGCACTGCATCATCTGCACTAATTTTGATACATCCTATAATGTATATTGTCCCTATACTAAAAGTGTGAAAATCATGATCATGCAAGATAATATGCCCTAAGTCCTTTTTCAAGAACATTCAAAATGATATAACGATATGATACTAATTGATATTAAAAATTACAGTGTAGGTGAATGAGTCCCACAGGACATTTGATTGACTTATTACACGTACTTTAGTTCTTGTAGGAAATCAGAGTGGTCCTTGTGTTGTATACATATGTTCTCTTAAAAGCACTTCAAAAACAAGTCAAGACTTTACGTTTTTGCAACACAGTGTACTCCCTCACAACATGGCTTATGTTCTGTCCACCATTTTGTGCAGTGTGGGGACTATAATACACTTGTCAATTGGTGAACTTATACTTACCACTTTCAGAAGGCAGATCGAAGTGTTGAGCAGGCCATAAACAAGTCCATGATTTCCTCAAGTAGAGGAACAAAATTTACCTTATGGCAGCTCCACCTCAGGCAGTTTCCCAATACTTCTCTTTTGTACTGTACAACATAAAGCATGTAGGAAAACACAGGGCTGGCTGAGATGGGCACTGAGGCGGTAAACATGACTCTCCTGCTTTCCTTGCTTAGAGCAGGCTCTAAAACTATGACATGGTCAAGTCTTTTTAGCTGTTTCAGGAATGCGGTTAGCAAAGTGTCGACCCTGTAGCCTTGCCATGTTTCCCAGAGCATATGGAGGTTGGGGCTTCTGTAGCATTAAGACTTTCAATGATGGTTAATTGAAAGTCAAGGAAAGCCATGAGTTTTACCGTGATGGTCTGATGATGACCAACATACATGATCTGATAATAAACAACATAAATTATATGTTGACATCTGGATCAGGTAGGTAAAAAGTTTCTTCTACCAAGTGCGAGTTTTACGACTTGCACTGTATGGCTGAAGAACGTGATCATTTTTATCCATTCCACCCATGTACTTGTTGTAATCGAGTACACAGGTGGACTTGTGAACTTCAGCATCTGACCCCAAACTATGGTGGGGGAAGGGCTTTTGTTATGAAATGTAGCGAGTACATACACATCACATTTATCAGAGAACTTGACTGCGAGCAGTTCATTGGAACGCAACACATAACTCTGTGATTTTGGGAGCTACTTACAAACAAGCTCCTGTGGAAATCCTTTGCGGTGACAACAAACTGTACCGGATGCAATAGTGCCAGCTTTAAACATCTCGCTGAACAGCTCTACTCCTGTATAGAAATTATCCATATAAAGGTTACAACCTATTTGAAGGCATGGCTGGACAAGCTCCAATAGAATCTTTCTTGTGACTACTAGCGTGGGAGGACAATATACAAGATTTAGAGTGGAGTCCTTCCCTGTATACACTCTCAAGCTGTACACATAGTCAGTTGAGATCTCATGCAGCATGTACAGCTTGATGTTATAGTGAGCTCTTTTGCTCGCAATGTATTGCCTGAACCGCATTTGCCCTTTGTACAGGATCAAGGACTTATCAAACACTATATTTTTTCCAGGAGTATAAATCTCTGTATACCTGGCAGACAAAGGATCCACAACAGGCTGAATTTTGAATCGCCTGCCATTGTCTGTATGTCCCCGGTGCAATGCAGCAGAAGTGTAAATCAAATAAAGCATATATTGCTGCAAAAATAAAATCTCTGCTCAGGTATGGTGCGAAGAGGGGTGTTAACCAAACTGTGCAAGTAGACCAGTAGGACTGCAAGCTTGGTTTGTGCACAAACCCTATTTTGAGGGTAAAGCCCAAAAATACCTTCAACTCCTCTAATGAGTGGGAGTCCACTGGTAGGTCATAGAGTGAGGCCCTACAGTGCCTCCATGCTTCCGCAGAAGTTGTTCAGCACTCAAATTTGTTTGCAGCACAATTTGCTGAAGGAAGTCAACATCCAAAACTAGTTGGATGTAGTAAAATGTCACAAAATTGTCCTTATTGACTTTACATCCAGTGTCACAAGTGAATGGCGACATTTGGGGCTGAACTAAATTGAGAGGCTGTCAAGAAAGCACTCCATCTGTGTTTGCTGCCACAACTACTTGCTCTCTGGGTTGGTCTACCCTGCTATGGTCGCTCCACTATACAGACTGTGCTTGCAAAGGGACAGCACAACTGCCATCATCCTGTTCCTCAGAATCGCTGGAAGACGGGTTGTTGGATGGAACCCCATCGACTGAAAAATAACTTTCAGATTCTGCTCTCTTTTCCTATCCCTTGGATGCTGTCTCAGTAAGTGTTGCCTAAGGCTCTGACACTGGCTCAGAGCTCTCCTCCATAACCCAAGTTAAGGCTTGGGCAGCAGTCATCCACCAAGAACCCATCTCTTCTGACTGCCTAAAACCTTCCTTCTAAAACACTCTCCTACAAGGAAGGCAGAAGTATTGTTCTAAATCATGCAGTGGGTGTGTGTATTTGTGAGATGACTGAAACAATAAATTCACACTTTTATGATGAATCTGCAGGTTCTCCAAAGAAAGAAAAAGACAAAGTATTACTTCATCTTGCCACATACCCAATACCACAGCATACGCACGTCATGGCTTATGCAAAACTTTATTATTGGGGAGCTGCTGGATCATTGCCAGTATAAAAGTAATTTCCCTAAGCTACAAATGTACCTTTTATCTCACAAAGCACACATTCACATAGTAGCCACGGTAATTTGTGCTCAGGTGTCCTGCTTGTGAAAACTCACAGTGCTATCACCAGGGTTAATGGAATTATGTGGGAGGAGAGCACCAAATTATGAGACAGGATTGACTACATTCTGCAGCAAGAAAAGGAAAATTATGCAGCATAGTTCAGCACTTTTTTAAATAGTATGTCTTTAAAGTCAAAGCCACAATCTGCCTTTCAGGAGAAAACACACACAAAAAACCATATATGGGCCCTAAAGTAGGTTGAACTATTTGCTGCGGGCTGACCCCCATGTGATTTCATGGGGAGGGGAGGGCGCAATCAGCCCCCTCTTCCCCCAGGGAAAACACAATCCCCAAAAACTATTTGGGTGTGCCCAGTGGGTGGGTCTGTATGAAGGTAGGGTCCTGTCAATTTCACCTTTATATTTTGTGTTTTTTTTAACATTCTCCTTGGGGAGCAAATGCGCTTCCAGAGGAAAAAAAAAAATAATTGTCCCTGGGGTCTGGGGGGCACAGTCACGAGGGCCGGCCACCTAACATAAATCCCCACTGACCTAGTGGGTTTTCTGGCTGTGGATTGTGGTGCAATCTACAGCCAGTAAACTGTTTCAGAGAAGCCTCATTGGAAATGGGAGACTCTCCCCTTTAAAATGAGGCCTTCCTAAAATGGCCTTTTTTGGCTTTTTTCCCCCACCACAGCAGGAGACAGCACTCACCTTCTTCTACCCGCTGCTCCAGTGGGGAATCTGTGACGTCAGCACTCCTTGTGGTGTGCCGACATCACAGATGGGGGGAGGGGAGGGAGGGCGGCGTGGGCTGCTGTGGAAGAGATTCCACATTTCGCCGCCCTTTGTTATGAAAAAATGAATTGTTTGGTGCAAACACCGGAGGATCCATTTTAGCCCTCCCAGTGTCAGCCAAGGGCCAACAGACAGACTGGGTAAGGAGTGCAGCCGCCGTCCATTGGCCAACGGGCGCACTAAAGGGGTTCATGTATGATTATTATTGGTATTATTATTATTAACACCATCATCATCTTTATTTCAGGTTTATTAATGTATGTCTTAATGTAAGTTTATTAATATTGTATGGTTAGTGTGGCTGGAAACATAATCACGATATGCATATGCTTCTTGTGCATATAGTAACAGGGGCAGAGGCTTTGAGAATGCGTTCTGTTCTCTGAAACTGGCTGGGACACTGCACTATGGCCTCAGTGTAGAAGTATAACAGCCAAAGCTAAGAAAGACGTCATACGTAATCAAATTAAAGAGATTAAGAAATCAGACATAGGTGAAGGTATAACAGAAAGGAAACAAATTGTAGAAGCATTCCATGACTATTTTGTGAATGTGTATACAGAGGATCTTTGTCCAAATAAAGTAGAGATAGAAAGCTGGCTACCCTTAGTGAAACCACTTTCAGTGGATGATATGCGTGAGTTAAATAAGGAAATCACTCAAGAAGAGGTGAGGAAAGTGATTAAGGAGAGTAAAAGAGGGAAAGCCCCTGGGCCAGATGGCCTCCCAGGAGAAGTATATAAAGTTTTAGGAGACACAATTGCTCCCACATTATGTCATTTGTATAATAAAATATTTAGAGGGGAGGTAACAATACCGAGCTCATGGAATGAGGCAACTATTATTTTAATACTTAAACCAGGGAAATCACCGAAGAGTTTGGATGCTTATAGACCTATCTCACTTTTAAATTGCGATTACAAATTCTTCTCAAAAATCTTAGCGGACAGACTCGGTAAAATTATTCATAAATTGATCCATGAAGACCAAAGGGGTTTTATCAAGATGAGATACCTAAAAGAACTTACATACTCATTAAGAGGAATGATAGATATAGCTTCCAATTATGAATACCCCTTGGCAGTGATCGCATTAGACGCTGCCAAGGCTTTTGATCGAGTTAACTTCACATACTTAAAAACACTCCTGCATTATCTTAACCTAGGAGAAAAATTCACGCAATCTATTTTTGCCTTGTATTGCACACCAACATCGCGTGTACTGGTTAATGGGACTCTCACACACCCTATTAAAGTAATGCAGGGCACCCGACAAGGATGCCCTTTATCACCCTTGCTTTTTAATTTATATATAGAGCCTCTTGCCTGCAAAATTAGAGCTTCAGAAGAGATACCCCCTTTTGTGGTGATCGACTGGTCAAAGAAACTTGGATTATATGCAGATGATATTATTGTCTATTCTTCAAATCTGGTTGGCTCTTTGGAAAATCTAGTGAAAATAACAAAGGATTTTGGAAAGATCTCTGGTTATCAGTTAAATCAAGACAAGACTGAAATATTGACCTGGAATCTTAACACAGGAGGGGTAAAAACTACAGCAGAAATGAGATACCTTGGGGTTAGGATTACACAAAAAATCGAAGATTTGGCAAAGACTAATTTTGATAGGGTCAAAAAAGAAGTTGTTGATACCCTAAAAGGATGGATGAATCTACCTCTTTCAATATATGGACGATCCAATCTTGTAAAAATGGTGATTGTACCAAAAATTACTTTTCTGTTTAAGACTATCCCGTTGGGCTTTAAAAAGGAATGGCTGGTTAAGTTACAGAGTACGATAATATCCTTTATTTGGGCGTCAAAGGCCTCTCGGATTTCATGGAAGAAAATAAGGGGGAAAATCAATAAAGGAGGGTTGGCGGCCCCAGATATACAAATTTATGCATGGGCTTTTTGCTTAAAAAATTGCAGGATGTTGTTGGGTACCCTATCTAGTTCTCCGATTGGCGAAATGTTTGGAATATTGTTGAAAAGGTCTGGATATCATGATTTTGGTTTTCTATATAAGTTTGCAGACCCTAATTTTTTTTTAAAAGTGAGACTAAAAATTTTGAGAGATTTGGCTGAGATATGGCATAAAATTAGAAAAATATCAAAATTGCCCTACTTTAGCTACATGGCTCCAATATGGGAGTCTCCTGGTGCTCCATCTTGGACAAGAGACGCGCTAGCACTACATCTGAAAAAGGAACCTGCCCTGCAAAGGTGGAAAGATTTGTTTCAAGATGGCAAACTTATAACATGGGGTTTTTGCCAGCAAATGTGGGGGCCGGTTTTTTTCAAAATATAAATATCTACAGATCTAAAGCGGGGCAAATGACTTGGAAACAGAGATTGGAATTGAAAATGAGTTTGAGTTAAAGTTGGAGACAGGGATCTTTAAGAAGGAAGTGGCCTTTTGGTACTGGCAAATACTAGAAATGCAAGATGGACCATTCGTTTTGCCAGAGACCCTGTGGATGGATAGCTTGCCAAGGATCGCGACAGAAAACCAATGGCAAGTAACTATGTTCATGCTTTATAGTATTGTTAAACCTGCAAACCTAAGGCGAAACCTTTTATTTACCATTCACAGGGCATATTGGTCTCCGTATAGACTTTCTAAATTTAAAGCTGGAGGAATTGTTGAATGTCCAAAGTGTAAAGTTCCAAATGTGGATGATTTGCATATGTTTGTGTCCTGTCCAAAAATCAAGCAATTCTGGATAGATGTAAGTAACTCTCTCTCCAAATCTCTGAACCAACACATTGAGGTAAGCCCTGAATTAATTATTACCGGGAGATATGATTTAGAAAACAGATTTTTGAATAACAATGTTAGGCCTATTTTTTATGCTATGTTGCTAGCACGTCGAGAGATATGTAAACTATGGGTCTCACCACTTAGTCCTAGTTTAATGGATTGGATTTTAGCTATGAGATATATGCCTAAGCTTGATATTTTAGACCGTTCTAAGAGAAATAGAGGATTTTGGATACCCTTCTTGTTATGTTTTGGTTGAATTATTTATATGTTGAAGTCCGATGATTAAGCCCGTGCCTGTCTCGCTGGTATATGGTTTTTGTTCAGGACGACAAATAGACACACATGTTGAGTTAGGTGGCCAAGAGGGATAGTTCAGAGGAAGGCCAGACTCAAGAATATGTGATGTTTATGCCCCACTACTCTAAACCAGCCTATGAGATATAAAAGCCCAGTGGTGGACTAAGATAGAAGTTTTTGGTTGGCGAGGTGGCAAATGAGGATTAAGAAAAAACAAAAAAAAAAAGAAGTATAACAGCCAAACTAAAGCTAGGAAGAACTCACCCAACACCATTCTCCTCAGGACCTCAATCAGAAATTGCCATTCAACTAAATCAAAGCCATTTTATACCTAGAAAAGCCTAGCCTTCTGGGTTAATCTGATGTAATGTCAGAAAAATCTTCAGTGAACCCTAATACTCTCATTCATCCAAAACATACAGCAACAATATGAGGTGAGGTATTCTCTTAGTCAGTATTTTTTAGGGGTGGGCGGAAATTTCTGTTCCGCCCATGGAATGTGCAGAAATTTGAACCTTCCGTACAGAAGGTGGAAAAACGGGGCAAATTTCCGCACATTCGCGGGCGGAACAAAAGTTGGCCGCCTGCCAGCCTCCCGCTGCCCGCCTCCTGCTACCCGCCCACCTCCCGCCCGCCTTATTAAATTATATTTAATAGTTAAAATACAACTTAAATAAAACGTACCTTATTGCACTGCAAACTTTCCCATCGCAGCTTCATCTTGGAAACTGCGCATGCGCGGGAGCCTGCGCATGCGCAGTCCTAGCGATGAATGCGCATGCGCAGGCTCCCGCGCATGCGCAGTTTCCAAGATGAAGCCGCGATGGGAAAGTTTGCGCCGCAATAAGGTAAGTTTTATTTAAATTGTATTTTAGCCTTTAAATATAATTTAATAAGGCGGGCAGGAGGCAGTCGGGCTGCGGGCGGGCGGGCATGCCTAACAGAAATATCGCGGAGAGGCACGGAGATTGGTTCAATCTCCATGCCTCTCCGCGATAGTCCCTTCCGCGACTTCCTCCCACCCCTAGTATTTTTGCCAATGCTTTATTGTTTAAGCTAATCAGAGACGGAGTGCAAAATGTACTACATAGATTAAACACCTTGCCTGGTTGCAACAGTAATATTGCCAGGGCCTTCCTAGATGTTTGGGTCAACTTTCCCAACTTGTGCACTCTCTTGTACATCTTAAGCATGTGTGGGTACCAAACTTTTTTGGGAATTTAATAGAATGTGGCCCTCATTTATGGGGTTTTGTTATAGGGCCGCATGGCAAGTCACCTTGCTGTGCTGCCCTACTTCAAAGTGAAATGGCAGGAATGCAACATGTTTATCCAGTCCAGTGCATTCCTGTCCTTCCCCCCACCTGCACTTTGACACTGTTTAGATGTGGCAAAGTGTCCAAAGCATCTAAGTTGGCAACACCATGTCAGAAAACAGGTCTAGGGGAAAGCAAAAAGTTTAGGGAACTTTAGCCAGAAGGGGCCAAGTCCTACAAATAGCAATCCCTCTCTTGGACATAAAAGGCAGGTTGCAAAAAGTTGGGCATTATTAACACCCACTCTGCCTTTTAGAACATTCGGTCTAGGTTCTCGAATGTCCCCACAAGGATCGAAGTACCACGCATTCCTGTGCAATAAAGATATTTCTTATTTTGGCTTCAATAGTTTTCTATGCTGAGCACGGATGTATTTTGTTAGCACGCATACTATTACCACGCATACCATTAGCACACAATTTTTACAACGCAGGATCACTTACAACGCATACCTTTACAACGCATGACATTACAACGCAGATACTATTACAACGCATACCATTACAACGTAAGTATAGGTAAGTATATAATTTTTTTAACGAATTTAATTAATACTTTTTTAAATAATTAAATTATTTAAATTAAATTTTATTAAAGAATTTGTTAATATATATGTTAAAAATACCCCTGTACCCCATAACCCAAGCCCAGCCCTGAACCCTAAAAATACCCCTGTACCCCAAAACCCAAACCCAACCCTGAAACCTAAAAATACCCCTGTACCCCAAAACCCAATCCAAGCCCTGAAACCTAAAAATACCCCTGTACCCCAAAACCCAAACCCAGCCCTGAAACCTAAAAATACCCATGTACCCCAAAACCCAAACCCAGCCCTGAAACTTAAAAATACCCCTGTACCCCAAAACCCAATCCCAGCCCTGAAACCTAAAAATACCCCTGTACCCCAAAACCCAAACCCAGCCCTGAAACCTAAAAATACCCCTGTACCCCAAAACCCAAACCCAACCCTGAAACCTAAAAATACCCCTGTACCCCTGTACCCCAAACCCAACACTGAAACCTAAAAATACCCCTGTACCCCAAAACCCAATCCCAGCCCTGAAACCTAAAAATGCCCCTGTACCCCAAAACCCAAACCCAGCCCTGAAACCTAAAAATACCCATGTACCCCAAAACCCAAACCCAACCATGAAACCTAAAAATACCCCTGTACCCCAAAACCCAAACCCAGCCCTGAAACCTAAAAATACCCCTGTACCCCAAAACCCAAACACAGCCCTGAAACCTAAAAATACCCCTGTACCCCAAAACCCAAACCCAGCCCTGAAACCTAAAAATACCCCTGTACCCCAAAACCCAAACCCAGCCCTGAAACCTAAAAATACCCCTTTACCCCCAAACCCAACCCTGAAACCTCAAAATACCCCTGTACCCCATAACCCAAACCCAATACCCCTAATAAATGTTTTTAAAAAAAGATAAACTTACCTATACTTACGTTGTAATGGTATGCGTTGTAATAGTATCTGTGTTGTAGTGTAATGCGTTGTAAAGGTATTCGTTGTAAAGGGTCCTGCATTGTAATAGTTTCGTTGTAACAGTATTTTGTGGTAAAAGATGCATGGTAACAGTTACATACCGCTGAGCACCATCACAATGCTGTGCAAGCTCACTCGGGGGCATTTTTAAAACAGAATGGAGAAGTGTGACCTTAAGCAAACATTTCTAATGCCACACTTCTCCATTCTGAAAATGCAGGGAGGCGTCATATTCACAAGGATGCGGCGCACCCCTGCGTTTCCCCTAGCGCTGGTGCTGAGATCAGCTGCCTTGTGCCAACCCAGTCACCCTTGCACAGTAGTGCCAGAGTGTCTGCGTTGGGGGAAGTCGTTCATGGGGTTTTGAAACTTCTATGTGTGTTGCTTAATGTAGCACACATAGAAGTTGCCAAATGTCATGAATCATTGGTAATTTGCTGTTTCTATGGGTGCTGCACAAGGCAGCATACATGGAAACAGCAAAAACAAGGAGAAATAAAGCCTCCTTGTTTCGCTTAAGACCAGGTTTTCCCTGGTCTTAATTTTGGTGCTGCTCCTATTTACGCCACCCTTGTAAATGGGGGGCAGCATCAAAACCAATAGGTGCTGCGGTGGAACGCCCACCGTAACACCCATTGCCCTCCTCTTTCATGCTAAGTACAGAGTGAAAGGGTGACTTATTTACAAGGCAGCGTTAAGCCACATTAAGTGTAATCGTAGGTACAGTAATAATGTAAGTAATGCCTGTAAATCATAAGAAAGCAAATAAGTAAATAAATATTAAATAAATAAATAAATAAATAAATAAATAACAAAACAAGCACACATAATTTTAAGAACATTATTTCAGCAGCAGTCCTTGGTATGAGAGGCTGCCCGCCGAGTAAAGTTACTGCTGACAAGTTCTTCACTGATGTTCACTGTGGAGTGCTTGGAGATTGTGTCTAGTCCTGAATGACACATTTTGTCTGTAACTGTATTTTCCTTGTCCATTTTTTATATGGATCCGGCTGAATTGTGTTAGGTGTATACTGACTGTTGGGAGGAATCAGTATGGATAATGAGATGGTTATTGGTTATTGGAAAGGGAAGTGTGGGATACTTGCCACAGGCTGCTTGGCTCATGCTGCATTACTCTAGGCAGAAATGGCATCTTGAGCAGAAAGACGACATATTCCATTCAATGACACACAATGCATTCACTAAAATTGATTGCGTTCTTATATCACCTGAGCTACTACGTGCTTTTCAAGCAACCACAAAACTTCCCAGTGCGGCCTCTGATGATTCTCCAGTGGTCCTTGCATTGCTGCTGGCTGTGGACATTTGGAGATACAGATTCCAAAGCAACAAGATGGCAGCACAGATTCTGTCTTCTGCAAAGAACAAGCCCCTATCGCCTCCACAACATCACATTTAGTTGGCAATAGGGGCTTCGCCTTATTTACAAGGCAGCGTTAAGCCACATTAAGTAACTTTACTCGGCGGGCACCCTCTCATACCAAGGACTGCTGCTGAAATAATGTTCTTAACATTATGTGCGCTTGTTTTGTTATTTATTTATTTATTATTTATTTACTTATTTGCTTTCTTATGATTTACAGGCATTACTTACATTATTACTGTACCTACGATTACTTACTTGTTCATTTCTTGAAATTTAATAAAAACGATTTGAATTTCTAAAAAAACATTATGTGCGCTTAGGTCAGCAGATCACAAGAACGTGGTTGTCCCCAAAATAAAGCGATCTAGATAGGAAGGAAGATCTTTTCCTATGGTCTGTAACTCCCTTCCAAGGAACATCAAGGCAAGAGTCAACCACACACGTTTCAGAAAGCTCACTAACTCCTGGCTTTTCTTACAATAGTTGTAAGAATATTCTAGGGACTGTGCATGTAGGCCAAGATGCCTGCGGGCAAACAAGTGCTTAAAAAACTGCTTTCATTTCTTTTACCCATAAGATTATAAAGTGAACTCGTGACCATAACAGCACGAAAGTGCTATTGCCTCCACTTCAACAACCTCAGTGTCCAATTTGCATAGCAGGTTAGAGAGCGTATTGTCAATATTTTAAACAAAATCACACCTTTTGCACGAGCCAGTGTTTCCTGCATACCTTCATGCGTCATAACTAGGTCTCTCTCCCTTGATCCTTTTTGGCGTTCCTCTTTAGCAGTTCTTTGTACAAAGCTCGTGAGAGAAACCTTGCATTATACAAACTCCTTGGGGTGTAACGTACGGTATTGCATAAAACATAATTGAGTAGTCGACTTTGCCCTTTTGTAGAAATGTCATGGTTTCCAGGAAAAATCTCAGAACCCTTTTTACAGATGACATAAAGTTCAGAAACGACATCACCTCGGAACCTTGGCCCTTCTGTCTGACCAGCTGCAGCACAGTGCTGCGATCATGATAATTTAAGAGATTTGCAACTGAAAACCTTAGCAGTCTGCCTGGATTGGGACATGAAAAAGTATGTGTGTTCTTTCTACCACAAAATGATTTGAGAGGGAGGATTCACAGAAGAGAGTCACCAGTAGATGCTTTCCATAGCGCTACTCTGGTTTTGATCAATACCGAGCATCAGCGGCATAAGGAAACTTGAGGGGGGCCCTCTGCAAAGTACAGGAAGGTGCTTCCTTCCATACTCAGTTAAGAGGTCTCAGGTCAGGGTGCTGCTGTGCTGAGGGGAAGGGGGGGGCTGGAGCTCCGGACCCCCACACCGCGGGGCTGTGGGGGCCTATGTTAGGCCACTGCTGAGTTTACATACGATTTTTCTTTGAGATTTACTTGCAATATCTTCTATGTAGGCATGCAGGTTTATGTTTGACGACTCATGCGTTCAAACTCCTCATAGCACTAATCCTGCTTCATACTCCACCAAGATTGATCTATGTTCCTTTTGGTCACGCCTGACACCATGCTTGTACATCCTCAATTGAATATGTTCTGTGTTGCAATGATGGGTGTCCATTTTTAAGCCATGCCCAATCTTCCATTTGCTGAACATGACTTTTCTGTCTGAACAACATTGGAGGATGTGTTCGCACCTTCAAAGCCATTTTCCTCATGCATTTTATGTGCTACAGTGGGCCCTTGCGAACCACGAATGTGTTTGCTCGTGGTTTATCTGTTTTGCCCATGCCCAGTGGCATAACATAAAATCATGTGGCACCCCTGCAGAATGTGATGAGGGATCTCTGAGTCTGCCCTATCTCGCAAATTTTCATTGGTGTTAGGCTGAATGGGTGCCCTGAAGGATTAAGGGCCCATTGAACCTTAAGGGCTTCAGGGGCTTGCAGTATGCCCTTGCTCATTCCTTTAGTGCCCAAATACTACTGGCAGAAGGAACCTGAAAAGTAGAGCTCTACAGTTCACAATACTTCCCACCTGTATAATGTCTCAGAACTTCGGATATATCTTAGCAATCACCCAGAGTCAGTAACTCGGAGACAATGATACTATTTGTTGCTCACTTCAACAGCAGGTCATTGAAGATTTTTCACTTCACACACCGTACACACTAAGGTGTGGTTGTCTCTTTTGAGGATATAAGTCCACCCATATAGATGTCCACCAGCCTGTTTGCCAGTGGCACTTTAGATTGACGCAAAGTACAGTTTCTTAGGTTCGGATTTATCAAAGCTACACATTTTTTATCAGCAGCCGGGTAAGCTGCTGCAGTACTCTGTCGCCAATTTCTTTTGCAGGATGCTAAACCTGTCAGTTGCACTAGTCTTCATCCATGAATCATCACCCACTCCTCCTAGATAAGCCAGGCCAATATACTCAGCACCGCAGTGTTGTCGCTGATTAGCTAACTGAAACCTCTTAGCTGTAACTTCAGACCTGGATTCATTTAGTAACTAAACCCCCACAGCATTGCTAGTTTATCTGTCAGGCTGTAAGTGCCAATCAGCTCGCAGTGACACCCAGAACTATTCCTCTCACACCAAGATTGGGTGACCACCTGGCATGGAGGCAAATTCTGGACAGGACATTTGTTTCTTTAACATATTGAAGTGTTTTGATTTATTAAATTTGATCACAACATTGCAGTGCCATTTATTTGATGTGTAAGTTTTAAATATTAACTTTAAAACACTTTTTAACCCTCCCTTATGACAACACAATGAGTGAACAAAGTGAACCATTATCTGGTGTCCCTTACATCGTGACCAATATTACTGTTATGGATGGGGAAACATTGCAGGTTAAAAAAGAAAATACAAGTGAGCTTTCTGTACAGGATCCATCTTGAATTGAATTATTTGAAAGTGCTATCAAGTAAATTAGACACATGAAGTCAATTGTTTTGACTTGGATCACACAATTTAGTCATGTAAGGAATTTGGGATTTTGACCCAGGCTTCCTGGTAAGAAGATATTGTGCAATTAGGCCACTGACTATATACATTTCATATTCTTAATCCCCTTTAAAACCAGAGGATAGTGTTTTGTGCACTTTTGTCAAATGAATAGTACACTTTGTTAAATAATCACAGGTTAATCCAACAGAATAAAAAAAGGTAGATTGTGAAAATAAGGGCCTGCAGGAAAACCATATGCTAGTATCACAGACTTTACAGAGCTATTTAATGCAGCCAGCCATTGAGGTGCACTACAAGAAGTATGGATACTTTGATCCTAGTGCAATGGGGGCAGGGTCAGTGAGTGCAGAGGCGAAATCAAAGGCGTGGCAAAAAAGAACAAAATATTCTGTAACTCTTTTGTTGGTCTTTCACCATCAGGTAACTACATAAAAAAAAATGAAGGGCACCTTAAAATAAAAATAAATGAAAGTTAAATTAATCAGTGGGAAATGCACTCTTTTATGTCATGAAGCCCCCATTGGTTAATAAGATCAATGCAGACGTCTGTGTGTGTAACCAGAGGTCCATAGAATTGAATCTTATTGGCAGCAGGGAAAGTGAATTGTGTATTTTTAGTCCTCAGAGGTGCCTGTATGTGCTTGAAAGAATTGTGAATGTGTAAGTCATTATTCTAAACTTGCATTACACACAGTATAATATAGGCTGCCACAAAATGAGCAAATGCATTTAGGTGAAAAATAAATAGATTTGTATAGATTTTAGTAATACTCAGATTATACCCAGGGCAAACATTTTTGTTAAGTGTACATTAAAAACACACACTCCAAAGTTCAGCTGGTAACACCCTTAAAATGCCACTAAAATATAATAAATCTTTGTCATCAGATAACTTTAAGTGACTCCATCAGTTAACACCAAAACATGTTTCAAAGTAGCCTTTACATTTTCAGATTACCCAAGTTCACACAAATTTACATTTCTTTCAGGCAGTAGGCACCTTAGCAAGAAGGCTGTTTCTACTTTTTAGTTTAGTTCTCTGCCACTCCGTCAGGAGCACAGCAAAGGAGGCTTTGTCCCTTCCACTTCGGCTGAGCCATCTCTTAAGCTTTGTCTTTTATGTGAAAGGCTAAAATTACAGACAAATGCTGTCCAATGAACATTAGGGTTAATTTAGTCCATGTAAATTATGGATAGGTGGTCACTTAGCCCTAAGAGGATCCCAGGCAAACGCAATGCGACATGTCTGTCCCAACGCACTTGTGCTTTAAAGGGCACCGCCATTCTTTTTTTTTTGTTTAAAGAGCTTTATTGAAGTAATTAGAAACATAGGTACAGTATACAACAATAGTCATAAAAAGCTAGCCAAGACAATAAAAAAGAGTTGTAACTAACAAAATAGCATTTTAAATTTTGGGGTTTTCAGAAAAAGTTGAAACCTAGAAAAGAATGAAAGAAGAAAAGAGAAAAAGAGAAAAGATAGAGGAACGAAGGGAGGAGGAGAAAGAGAAAAGAAAGAGGAAGAGAGAAAAAAAGTGTAGATATAGTAGTATCTTCATCTAATATCATTTGAAAACTTCAATATTATAGTAAACATAATGGTGCCTAACAAAAGGATAATAACTGTACTCTTATCAAATAAAATTTTAAAATAGAAGAAAAGAAGGAGATACTAATGGAGGTTGGTAGACAAAGGAGCTATCTCGATTACGTAATGCTGATGTGGATAGAAAGTTAGTAAGTTGAGACCAAAAGGCTTCTTTATGAATGAGTTGTTGAGAAGTTTTATAAGAAGCTCCATCCAGTCTGTGGTCATAGAAAAGAAGATTCCACCAGGCGGAGAAAGATACCTTAGAGGCATCTTTCCAGTTACTGGTGATTACCTGAAAGGCAATAGCAATTAATAAGTCCACACATATGCCCACCTTGCAATATCCAAACTAATTTACAGAGGTACTTCCCAAAAATATAGAGTAAATGTCAAAGGAAAATTCAATAGAACAAATAGAGGAGATCCATACCTTAGTTCAAAATCGAGCTATATTGGGGCAAAGATAAAAGGAAAGCATTAAAGAGCCAAGGGTATTGGACCAGACCCAACAGTTCGGGGATAAGTGTGAACTATACTTGGAGAGAGATAATGGAGTTGACAATAACCTTTGGTAAAAATAGTAAAGAGTCTGAGTAGTGCTGGAGTTACAGGAGGTGTGGTGTATTAGAGTCCAAATGGAGTTCCAAGTGTGAACAGCGAGGGTATGCTGTAAATAGGATTCCCATAGGGGCGCCACTTTACTTTTAGGGTGACTAGGAGAAGAAAAATGGAGGTATTTGTAAACATTAGAGGCCTTAATAAAGGGGGAAATGGATACAGGCTAGAACAGAGGATCTTGAGCAGGAAGGGGGGATCTAAAAAGTAGAGAAAGCTGATCCGTCGTAAAGAATCATATCTGAGAAATTAGGAAACAGATAGATCAAATGTGGACTGAATCTCTTGTGAGGAAAGACGGTGAGAGTCCTGTACTAACTGCTCAACCCGGAAGATCCCTTTGGCAGCCCATGTTTTCTAAAAAATAGTGCGATTGGACATTTTAATACTCTTGTTGTGCCAAAGAGGTGAATCTAGAAATATCTGTAAAGGACTAAGAGACTTACATCTAATAGGATAAAGGTGGAAATAAATTTGGAAATCGTTGGGTAGTTAAAAGAACAAGGGGGATGAGTAAAACTGGCTAAGAGAGAGAATTGGAAAGGAGAAGTCAGAGATTCTTCCAACTTGTGCCATACCGAGGTAAAAGCTCAATACAAGGTAGATAAATATGGTAAAATTTGGCGAATTAAAAAAGAGGAGTGATATTGTCGGAAATGGAGGAAGTGAAAACCACCCTGTTCCTTAGGAGCAGAGAGTAAGGCTAAAGAAATACAGGCCTTCCGACCGTTTCACAGAACTTTACTCAAAATTCCATTAAGGGTTTTACAAAACTTCAATAGAAGTTTAACTGGTAACATAGACAGATAATAGTTAATAACAGGGAATACCATCATTTTACTGGTGTCCAATCTGCCCCACCAAGACAAAAAGAGGGGAGACCATCTGTCAGTCATATTATTTACTTTTAATTGAATTTCATCCAAATTATACTGGATTGTTTTTGGAAGACAGGAAGAATATTTTATCCCCCAGGCAAGTCATATTATTAGTATTCCTTTTAAATTTAATTCCTTCAAACATACTTTTTAGGCAATACTTATTTAAAGGAAGCACTTCAGATTTTGAAAAATTCAATTTATTACCAGACAGGGCCGCAAAGGAAGGGTGAAGTTTGGTAAAAGCAGATAAGGACGTAGAAAGATCCGAAACATACAGCATAATATCATCTGCGTAGGCCATAAATTTTATTTCAACAGTTTTATGCGTAAAGCCTCGGAAAGTGGGGGAGCGCCCTGGAGAATGAAGAAAAGGCTCAAGAGAGAGAATAGAAAGTAACGGGGAAAGAGGACATCCCTGACGGGTACCCTTTTGTATAGGGAAATAAGAGGATTGAGATCCATTAACGAAGACTGAAGTGGTTGGGGAAGAGTATAACAAATTAATAAGAGACCGAATAGAAGGACCAAAACCATGCCATTTAAGGGCACACATCATGAAAAGCCAATGAACGCAATCAAAAGCTTTTTCAGTGTCAAGGGTTATGGCGGCGATAGGGGAGGAGCTTTTAGATGCAAGATGTATGATGTTGAGGTAAGTTCGAGAACTGTCGGCAATAGTCCTTCCCTTAACAAACCCTGTTTGTTCATGACCAATTAAATCAGGAAGTACCTGGTTAATACAAAGAGCTAGAACCTTGGCAAAGAGTTTACAGTCAAGATTAATCACAGATATAGGATGGTAATTGGCACATCGGGACGGATCTTTATCTTTTTTGGGAATGAGACAAATCATAGCTTTAAGAAAAGGGCCTCAAGCCTCACCATTGAAGATAAAATATTGAAAAGAGATAAAAGATGGGTCAGAAGGACAGAAGAAAAGCAAGAGAGGGCTAATTTAATCTCTGGATGAGATATCTAATTTTAGGAAGAGGGGAAGAGCGGGGGGTAATGAGTTAAAAAAAAGAATCCAGAGCTGCATCCGAAGGAGAAGATACGGGAGTATAAAGGGTCTTATAGAAATCTGTAAAACAAGTTAATATTTCTTCATCTTTGAGGCGGGGAATATCATGATCATCTACGATCTTAACTATTCTAGATCTTTAAGATTTAGCCTTCAAGTAGTTCGCCAACAGCTTACAAGCTCCAATACGACCCCCATAGAATTGAGTTAATTTTCAACAACGTCCCCGAAGCCTCTTCCGTAGATTTCCTATTAAAGTCAAGTTTTGTTTAGACCAGAATCTTGAGGGTGTCTGAATTTTTTGAAGAAAAATATGGGTGTTCCAATTCTTTAATGGAAGAAAGAAAAGAAGCGGATTCTTTGGGATATTTTTTCCTTTTAGTAGCAATATAATCTATAATGAAGTCTCTAGCTGTTGGTTTGAAGGAATCCCAGACAATATGTAAGGGCATATCAGGACTTACATTAATAAGAAAGAATGCAAAAACAAATTCTTTAAAGCGGCTTAGAAAGGAAGGATCTTTAAGAAGGTAGTTATTGAAACCCTAGCGACAAGATTTAGAGGGTAAGGAAGGAAGATCTAAACTAATCAAAACAGGAGCGTGATCAGAAATAAGAATGGAGCCAATCTCTGCATGTAGAAGGTTGGAAAGGAGATGAGTGCTTAAGAAAATATATTCAATTCTAGAGGTAGAGTTATGAGTAGGGGAATAAAATGTAAAATCTAAACTGTCAGGGTTGAAAATTCTCCAAGCGTCAACCAGGCCCCTCGCCCGTATGGTCCGAACAAAAGTTTTTTGCATTTTGTTAAGAATGTACCTAGAGGAGGATTTCCTTTCTGTAAAAGGGTGCATGACCTGATTACAGTCACCACCCACTATGAGATTAGAGTCAGAACATGCATGAAGGGGAAGAGACATGGACTGCCAACATTGTGAGTCTATGCATGTGGGGCCATAAATGTTAAGTAGAGAAACATGGGATCCGTTATTAAGAGTATGAGGAAGGAGCCAATGTCCATTTTCATCCCTCTCTTCTTTTTCCACCGTAAGGGATAAGGAATTGTGAAAGAGTATTACAACACCATTCTTTCTGTCTTTGGATGGGGAACTATAAATGTGACCCACCCATTGCTTTTTGAGGGAATTAACATCATTCTCACTAAGGTGTGTCTCTTGTAGCATAGCAATTCTACATTGGAGCTTAGAGAGATGGGTAAGTACCCGTTGTTTTTTAACTGGATTATGTAATCCCTTTACATTCCATTAGATAATCTTAACCTTATCAGTCATTACAAGGCAGAAAAAGCATTAATAATAATTATAATATTATAGATTTCAATGGAGTTATACAGTCAATATAAAAACAACCAGAAACAGTACAATTAATGCATAGAGAAGTGTGCAAATACATGTAAAAATGAATATGTAAAAGGTAAAAAATACTGAGTAAAAAGACGAACAGAATAAGAAAAAGTGAGGTATAATCAAAAAGAAAGATACAAAGTAAAAAAATAAGAAAGAGACAAGGAGAAAAAATAACATCTGAACAAAGATGAGAGAGTAAAAAAATAAAAAAGTAAAAAAGAGATGAGTGATGAAAAACAAGCATTTGACAGAAAGCCGAAAGACTTCAGTCAAGAGAGACAAAATAAATATCGAGAGGAAGAAAAATAGCATCGGGAAGCAGAAGAAAGAGAAAGACGGCAGAACCGACACAACACAAAAATCCGAGACTGGTGAGAGCAAGTCAAGGAAGATTAATAGATAGAAATAGATAGAAGAAAGGGGATATATTATATAAAGACAGAACTGGGGAAACTATCATGAACTAAAAGTAGAACAGAAGATAACAACAAACAGAATCACCAATTAAATAGATGACACTTACCTAACAATCGGGGTAAGCGCAGACCCTGGAATCAGAACAAAGAGGCAAGGGGAAGGAGAACATCCGGGGAATGGATCCATCCAATGATATAAACAGCTAAAAAAGAGAAAAAAGTAAACATGGAAGATTACAAAATGAAATCAATCAATCAATCAATCAATCAAAGCATTTGTATAGTGCGCTACTCACCCGGAGGGTCTCAAGGCGCTTGGGGTAGGGGGGTCCGCTACTGCTCGAACAGCCAGGTCTTGAGTTGCTTCCTGAAGGCGAGGTGGTCTTGGGTCAGGCGGAGGTGGATGGGGAGGGAGTTCCATGTCTTGGCGGCCAGGTAGGGGAAGGATCTTCCTCCCGTTGTTGCTCTTCGGATGCGGGGTACGGCGGCGAGGGCGTGGCTGGTCGATCGAAGCTGGTGGGTGGGAGTGTAGAAGGTCAGGTGGTCATTGAGGTATTTTGGGCCTTGGTTGTGGAGAGCTTTGTGTGCGTGGGTGAGGAGTCGGAACGTGATTCTCTTGCTGACGGGGAGCCAGTGCAGGTTTCTCAGGTGTACAGAGATGTGGCTGTGTCGGGGGATGCCCAGGATGAGGCGTGCTGAGGCGTTCTGAATGCGCTGGAGTCTTTTCTGGAGTTTTGCAGTGGTTCCGGTGTAGAGGGAGTTGCCGTAGTCCAGTCGGCTGGTGACAAGGGCCTGGGTGACCGTCTTCCTGGTTTCGGTGGGGATCCACCGGAAGATCTTACGTAGCATGAGTAGGATGTTGAAGCACGACGAGAAGACGTCGTTGACTTGTCTGGTCATGGAGAGGTAGGAGTCCAGGATGAAGCCCAGGTTGTGTGCGTGGTCTGTGGGTTTGGGTGCGTTGCCCAGGGCAGGGGGCCACCAGAGTCATCTCAGGCAGAGGGCGAGGATCCCAGGATGAGGACTTCCGTCTTATCTGAGTTCAGTTTCAGGCGGCTGTTCAACATCCACTCGGCTACGTCTTTCATCCCTTCGTGTAGGTTGGTTCTGGTGGTGGCGGGATCGTTGGTGAAGGAGGGGATCAGCTGGGTGTCGTCGGCGTAGGAGATGATGGTGAGGTTGTTTGGTGTGCAATGGCCGCAAGGGGGCTCATGTAGATGTTGAACAGCGTGGGGCTGAGTGATGATCCTTGTGGTACGCCGCAGATGACTTCAGTGGCCTCGGATCTGAGCGGGGCAGGCGGACTCCCTGTGTTCTTCCGGTGAGGAAGTAGATGATCCACTCCAGTGCCTTCTCCTGGATTTCAATGTTGTTGAGGCGCTGCACTAGGGTGCGGTGGCAGACCGTGTCGAACGCTGCGGAGAGGTCCAGGAGGATGAGGGCCGCTGTTTCCCCGTTGTCGAGCAGGGTTCGGATGTCGTCGGTGGCTGCGATGAGGGCGGTCTCGGTGCTGTGGTTGGCCCGGAAGCCGGACTGCGAGTGGTCGAGGCATCCATTCGTCTCGAGGAAATTGGCCAGCTGTCTGTTGATGGTCTTCTCGATGACTTTGGCAGGAAACGGAAGGAGCGAGATGGGGCGGTAGTTTTTGAGGACGGTGGGGTCTGCTGATGTTTTTTTCAGTAGGGCACTGAGTTCGGCGTGCTTCCAGCTCTCTCGGAATGTGGCGGTGTCGAAGGAGGCGTTGATGATGTCCCGTAAATGGGGTGCGATGACGGAGTCGGCCTTGTTGAAGACGTGGTGAGGGCAGGGGTCGGTTGGGGATCCGGAGTGGATGGAGTTAATTGTGCTTATGGTGTCTTCGGTGTTGATCGGGGTCCAGGCGCGGAGGGTGGTCGTGGGGGGCGTTGGTGTGGTCGTAGGGTGCGTCGGCTATGCACTGAAACTGTTGTGTATGTCTAACCACTAAGGGTTAACAAGTTGAAGTAACTAAACAAAAACAACATCTACAGACCATAGACAACAACATCATAGAAGATGAAAGGTAGCAGAACATTAAAACTAATGCAGAGATATCAAAGAACAAAACACAACAACTGAGCAATGCAACTCAGGCCCCGCCAAAGTCCATCTCATCTCCTTTGTGGCGAGAAATAAATTGTCTTAATTCCTCAGGACGATTGAAGGAATAGGACCTCTTTTCGTAGGTTACTTTGAAGAAGCAAGGATGCACTAAACCATATCTGACATTCATGGATCAAAGAGCTGGGTGAAGAGAGAGAAACTCTTTATGTCGAGCTGCAGTAGCACGGGCAACATCTTGAGAGAAGAAGATTTTTTTGCCAGACCACAACTGACTTTGCAGATGACAGGACCATTAAAAGTTCAGTGTATTCCAAAAACAAAACAATTATCCCTCTGGGAGGTTGAGCTGATGATGATGAAGAAGAACCAGAAGATTTAGGACCAATGCGATGTGCACGCTGTAAATTAAGAGATGTACCTTCCTTCAGACCAACAATCTTGGGAATGTGCACTTTTCGAAAAGCAAGCATGTCAGACACCTCCTCTCCTCCAGGAATACCATAAATATGAAGGTTATTGCATCTGTTGTAATTTTCTAAATTTTCTGTTTGAGTCTTGAGGAGAGTAATCTCTTTAGAAAATGGTCGCAACTTGAGGTATCAAGTCCTGGGTATCACTTATCCTTTGTTCCACTACAGACATTCTTGATTCCAGGTTAGACCATTTCACATCTAGCTTCTGAAGGGTTGCATTGGTGTCAATAACAAATGGTTTAAGTAATTCTATCTCTTCCATAAGGTCTTTCATAGTTATGGGTAGTGGCGATTTGGTAGGAGAATTAGGCTCCTTCTAGTGGCGCTTAGAAGGTGCGACTGGATTAGGATCCTTACGGGATGAAGACAGACTTGCTGAGATTGAGTGTTGACCAAGAGAAGGAGAAGGCTCCATGAGAACAAAAATATTGAGGACTTAAAAATATCTTCAAAGAAAAGATAGATGGAGCTGAAAGAAGTCAGTTGGCTTTATCAAGATTATGATGAGGAAACAAACCCTCTGCCACCCCAAGATCTATTAGCAAGTCATCCCACAATGATAAAAAACAGCCTTTTAAAAATTAAGGCATTAAGAATCAGAAAAGCTCAGCCCAGCCCTTCTATGCTAGAGAGGGCAAATGCATAGAAAGCAGAGCAATTAATACACACCAGCTGGTTTAATTAAACAGATGCAGCTCGCTGTAGGTGTTTCAATCCAAAATACATCAGTTGTTAAGGGCACTGCATATATAGAAAAGCGTGCATTCATGAGACACAGTTATGAGCAATGGCCACAAAAAAGGGGATTTATCCATCCATATTCAATTAGAAATGGCTTAATAACAGTCAATATCAAATGGGAACCAGTAGGAGTTGTGACCTTGAATTCCGGATAATAAATACCACACAATACCATGAGGAGCAATATTTCCTGAAAGGAAAAATTTCCATTGGTGCAAACAGTGAAAAATAGAAAGGCAGAAGAGTTTGTTATATTAAAAAATTGCCGAGCCAGTTGTACACCATTAGTGTCAGTTAGTTATTGAAAAAATATAGTAAAAGAGTCCCAAAGCAAAAAACAGTTAGGAAGGAAAAAACTGTTATTAGGTTCAAAACATTGTGAGGAGCACAAGATGGTGGTCGCGGTAAAAGAAATAGAGCCGCTGCAAAGTACCTAAAAAATCCAAAGATAATTGTTGTTGCAGCATTTAACCAGAAGTTGTCATCCTAAGAGGCATGTTTTGAAGCGTATCCAAGGGACAGTGCATACCTGAAAGTCCCAAGTAGAAACGCTGTTATGAGCCGCGCTGCTCACAAAATGGTGGCCACAAACCCCACACGGAGCAGGCAGCCAAACCAAAGAGAATTATGACAAAACAGAGGCTCACAGCGGCGGCAAAATATGCAGAATAGGGGCAGCAACCATTCCTACTCAGAATCTGCAAACAAAGTTCCCCGCAGAGCCGCAATGTAGGTCACCCTTCCTTCATCACTGGAACTCGTTGGGAGCAAGGTGAGCCCACTGCCATCCCAATCGGCGCTCAAGCCACGCTCCCCTGTGCGAAGTTCTATGCTATTCTTGCGTAGTTTGCGAAGTTTGCGTTACTTTGCACTTCGCAAATTGCATGTAGCACAGTGCAAATGCGCGTAGCGCAGGGGTAATTTTTTGCTTGCTCGCGGTCCTCAACATCAAGTTGGCAACCGCGAGCGAGAAAAATGACATCCCGATGAGACTTTTTCCTTGTTCGTGATCAGCAACATCAAGTTGCCAATCACTAGTGTGGAAAATAAACCTCCCGGTGAGATTCTCAATGCGGGGAGGTCAGGTTTCTCATTGCAAGTGGTCGCGTATGCTCGCGACCGCTCGCGATTAGAAAGTAACATTTCACGTTGAGAAAGCTACCGCGCAAGTAGAAATCTATTAGAGCGGCAGAAAACGGCCGCTTGCACTGTGCAAGATGCGGTTTAAACTGATTGCACAGTGTGGACAGGCATCCAGAACTGTGCAATCAGTGCAAACAGAATTTTGCACAGTGCACTAAGCAGTTCACGTAGCTTGCGTAGTGTGAAGTGCACTTCATGTAGCTACGCGTTGCGCCACTACGCGAACTACACCCAGGGTTAATTACAATGCGTTGTTTGCCTTATAAGTTTCTGAACCTGTACATTTGTGGGCATTCACTGACTGGCACAGTTTTTACTACTGGGAATGTTTGACAAATGGAAAAACACATAAAATTATGTCCAGAAATAGATGTGAAGATCTGCATTTACTTTAACATGTTTTCAAGATACAAGGCCAGTATTTGTAAGAGTGGTATAACCTCTGTATACTTTGTGTAATGCAATTCACAGGTGAATTTTCCATCCACTGCATGTTTCCACTTGCTGTAGTGTAGTTCCTATTTCCCTTATAGGCTCTGCGCATTGGAATAATATACACTATAGTTTTAGCATAGGACTGAGGTCAGTATGCTCCTTTCGAGTGCAATAAAGTTAATTACTGTATGTGCCAGCTAAGTCAGAGGTCACTAGAAACTTCTCGAATAATCAAGAAGAGATAAGTTTCTGACAACCGCATAAACATGACAACTTTGTTTCCTTTAGAATCAGAACATGTCTCAGAATCATGGAAACAATAGATAACAGTTTCACTCAGTCAATCGTGCCATGATTCAGTAAACCTATGTACGGGTATCTAAATCGACACACAACATTGCAAGGTTCATAATGAATTTGCCGGTGGTTGTTAGAAATGGGGATCTCTAGTTGGCAGAGGTAGGTAACTTTGTTCATATAGGGACCCTTGCTTCAAGTCAGGGTAAGCGGGATACACTTCTAAAATAACCCCTGCTCCTCCCTTGGTAGCTTGGCACAAGCAGACAGGCTCATCTCAGAGGCAGTGTGTAAAGCATTTGTGAACAATTTCAGTAATACAGTGAAAACACTACAAATGGACACCACACCAGTTCAGAAAAATACGTAATCTTTATCTAAACCAAAACAAGACCAAATAACAAAAATCCACAATACACGAATGAAAAATGTGGCTTTCAAATGGTAGAAATAGTTCAGTACAAAGCAAATTGCAGATGCAACACTTTTCATACAAAGTACCTTGGATGCTTCATGCAAACAAACAAAATAGGCCACAGGGAAGGCGATGAGTCAGTTCCTTATACTCAGGGAAGGTGATGCGTCAGGTCCTCGCTCCGGGGGAGGTGATGCGTTGGTTCCTTACTGCGGCGCAGGGGAGTTGAGGCGTTTGTTCCTTACCGGAGAGAAGTTGATGTGTCGATTTCTTACTGCATGGGGAGTTGATGCGTTGGTTTCTTACTGCGTCCTCCAACGATGCGACCGACTTGGTGCCACGATGTGACAATCCGGAACATACGTAGATTCTAGCAGCTGCACTGCAGGGCTTGCGTCACGCTCGGTGCAGTGATCTTTGACTTCAGAGGTCGTGGCACTCGATGCAGTGATTTCTCGAGCCGCGGCAGACTCTGCGATGGTTTTTTGGCGATGCGAAGGAAACAGGTACAGATGCATCATGCTTCTTTGATGTTTAGATGATTTTCCAGCATCCAGCGGAAAACAGTTCTCTAGAGGTCCAAAACAGCAGCAGGCACTTCTTGCAGATCAGAACCCCCAGCAAGGAAGTTCAGTGGACCTGGCGGTGAAGTCTTTGTGTCCCTGAGACATCGGAAGAGGAGGCAAGTCAGTGGCAATCCCTTGGAGATCTTCCTCTTGATGGCAAAGTAAACAGCAACATCCTTTTCTCCTTTCCTTGGCAGCAAGTAGACACTGCAAGCCAACCACAGACAACAAACAGCACAGGGGCAGTATTTCTCCTCAGCTTCTCCGGCTCATCTCCTTGGTAAAGGTTCCCCTTGATTTATAAACCAAAGTCCTTTGTTCTCTGAAGGCAGAGAGTGTCTGTACCTAGAAACCAGTTCTGCCCCTCACTGGTGCAGCCTCTTGGCAGGAGGTGGAGACAGCATTTTTGAAGGCAGACCAGACCCCTTCAGGTAAAAAGGAAATCTCCTACACCTACTCTGAATGCAGCCCAGGTCTATTCAGCCCAACCCTAACTCATCAGATATCTGGAGCCGCTGCCCCTCTCCAGCCCCTGTCATCCAAAAGACAAACATGCAATACACAAACCTAGTAGAGGCACACTGGATGGTTAGGCAAGAAAATACCTACTTTCTAAAAGTGGTATTTTCAAACACAGAATGTAAAAATCACCCTCACTAAAAGATGCATTTTAACATTCTGAGTTCAGGCATACTAAACTTTACATTCCTACCTTGTTCCCAGGGCCAGTTATGTTTATAAGATGTTATAAACAAACTCCCCATTCTGTTCTATGGGAACAGGTAGCCTCACAATAGTGAAAAACCAAATTGCAGCATTTCACTATCAAGACATGCCACACACATGAAGGAATGTCCTACCTTTCACATACAATGCACCCTGCTCACAGGGGTACCTTAGGCATACCTTAGGGGCGACTAATATGTAGAAAAAGGAAGGTTTAGGGACTGACAAGTGTGCGCACTTGCCAAGTCGACATGCAGTCCCAGACTGCACACAGGCTCTGCAAAGGCAGGCCAGAGGTACATTTTGCAGGTTGATTCTGTGGGTGGCCCAATCACTGCTGCAGCCCACTAGCAGCATTCGATTTACGGGCCATGGGCACACTATACCAGGATCTGACAGGTAAATCAAATATGCCAATCATGGAATCACTAATCCATAACAACAATTTACCAAGGGAGCACTTGCACTTTGGCACTGAACAGCAGTGGTAAAGGGCCCAAAGCATCTAGACCAGCAAAACGGAGTCCAACACACAGCAAAAACACAGGAGGTAAAGGCAAAAATGCAGGGGAGACCCACGCCAATGGTGCCAAGTCTAACAGTAGTCAATAGAGAAGATGTTCTAAATATGTAGGTAGGTGCTAGATCTGTCATCCTTAGGGTTGTCTTCCCCCAAACTTGTTGCCTTCTCAACTCCTCTTTTTGCTGTATCTTTTTGTGGGCCTTAGGTCTCTGAGCACTTTACCACTGCTAACAAGTGCTTGTGCACACATGAATCTACTCTAAACATGGTGTTATTGGTGTATACATGAATGACATATTTAGTTTACTTATAAGTCTCTTGAAAAGTGACATATCATGTACCCAGGACCTGTCATCTAAATGCTAGTAGTGGGCCTGCAGCACTGGTAGTACAACCCACATAAATAGCCTTTCAAACCTGTATTAAACCTGCCATTGCAAGACCTGTGTGTGCTGTTTACTGCCACTTTGACTTGGTGTTTAAAACTAATTGCCAAGCCTAAAACTGAATAGCCCTAAGGGGAGGGTGCTGTGTAATGTAAAAGGTAGGACATGTACTCCTAAGTTTTACATGTCCTGGTATTGACACACAGCTAAATTCTTTTTTCCCTACTATGCGGCCAACTCCTCTCATAGGCTAGCTTTGGAAATTCCTTAATTTAGTTTTAAGCTTTAAATCCTGATTAGAAAGGAGAAGCTGCATTATGTTTCATATCTTTGAAATAGTAATGAAAAATACTCTTTAAAGATAGATTTAACATTCCTATTTTAGAAACATCACATTTAGAAAGTGGACATTGCTCTTAACGTAGCTCTATGTGCCTGCAGCCTGTCTTCAATAAACATCTGGGGTGGGTGAGACAGCCACACTTTGTGTATTCCCTCCTGACAGCCACAAACACAAGAAGGAGTGTGACATAGAACTCATCTGCATTCATCTGCATTCTGATAGGATGTATGACGGTACGACGCAGGCTATTACCACGCGTACCGTTACAACGTGTGTTTTGCAACGCAAGTTGTTACCACGACTTGCGCTGTAGGGTGCGGACTTAGGAATAGTTTAATTTACTATTCCAACACCAGTCCCCGTGGATAGTAGGGAAGGTGTTGGAATAGTAAATTAACTATTCCTTGTCCTTGAGCGCCCTCCAGCGCAAGTCGTGGTTAACACTTGCGTTGGAAGAGACGCATCATAATGGTAGCGCTGGGTAACATCCGTGTCGTAAAGAATGTTCCCCTTCTGATTGCACTTCTGGACAGGAAGAGGGGTGGGCGGAGCTGACACTTACACTTGAATAGGCAGTGTCCTGTTTCCAACACAAAGGACAGATTGCCCCCAGAGATAGCCTTGCAGACAGGGCTGGGATGATAGAGGACCTGTGCACCTCAAGAACCTGCTTTGAGTCACCCCTATTTCAAAGGCACATTTAAGTATAAGTACTGGGTCTCTGACCCTACTAAGACAGAACACTACAGGACCTGTGAAGAACTCTTCCAGGAATAAAGACTGCTATGCTTCAAGGATTGCCACTCAGTATGACTGCTGCTCTGGAAGAGCAGCTCTTCTGCATTACTTTGCTGCTCTGCTGCCTGCAGAACTCTACCCCACTGATGATCAAGGACTGAACCCATTTCACTAGAATCCAGAGTGACTCCAAGAGCTTACTGACTGCCCCTTGTTCGGAATTGCCGGAGTCATCAAAGACTTCTTTCAATTCTGCAACAGCACCTGGAGTCTGCCATCTAGCAGTCCTTTTCTGCCATATGATGCCAATCCGGTCCTGGACCCTTGAAAGGTGATTTCTGCTGTCCAGAAAAATCAAAATTGACGACTTTGCACCAATCAGAACCAACAGTTTGCCCTTTGATACTAACTAAGGAGTTGACTGATGACATCACTTTGACAGCCTGTGTGACTCAACAACGATGCACAGTGTGGCTCGACGGTGACGCAGTGCCTGCATTGTAAATAGGTTCTTCATCGTGTGCGTGGATTGAAACCAGCATATCAAATCGTCGACGTTGATGCTTTGCTCCATCCAAGGTAGTTTTTCAGCTAGACCTGCATGAGAACTGTAGCCAGCCTGTCCTCCATCGTGGTTGGTCTGAACTTTGGATTTACCCCGGTCCAGCGCAACCTCAAGTAACTGAGCGCTATTTGACTCTAAGTACTAGATTTCGATTAAATCTTCAAAAATTCATAACTCTGGTTCTACTTTTTGGATGTTTGTCCTTTTGGTCTTATTTTACTCATACAATGATTGCCTATTTTTCTAAACCTGTGTGGAGTCTATTTCTGGTATTTTGATTGTGTTACTGTGTGTGTGTGTGTGTGTGTGTCTGTTGCACAAATACTTAAAAAATGTGCCTCTTTAGATAAGCCTGACTACTCTGTGTCAAACTACCAGAGGGTGAAAACTGGTTATCTTGTAGAGTGTATCTAGCTTACCCTGACTACGAGTGTAGTCCTTACTTGGACAGGGTGCATATCTCTGCCAACTAGAGACCTAATTTCTAACAGTAGGGTCAGTGCCACACGTTACCCGAAGCAAGCATCAAACTCTGTCGGGGTGTGCAGCAATAACAAGCCCAGACTACTTCTCTCTTCCAGGCTTGGGTACCAACCAAGAAAATGTGCAAGAATTGATTAATGCTCTACTTCCTCATCTCTCATTCATTACTTTACCATCAGTAGATAAAACTGCTGGTGGTGGAAACATTGGAACTACTTGGAAATTCAACCTCAGACTGACAATGAGACCATACCTATGGCATATTGTGTGCTAACATAACATCAATTCACAAAAGGGGGTGGTGATGAACAGAGTGTCTGAATTGAGCAGACCACTCTTACCCAGTCCAAAGATCAGGGCTTGATCCATCACCGTTATTTATCTCACTGCCCCATCCCAGCTCAGAACCTGGCTATATGCAAATCAGTCTGTCCCTGGCCCAGTGCATCATGGGAACAGGGCAGACTAAACTACCAAGCCAATTCTTCACCAGAAAGGAGACAAGCTACCGGGGACCGGTTTCTGGCATTTCAGCCGTCTTCGGCCCGGCTTGCTTGAATCCTGATGGAGCAGTGAGAAAGGGACTCATGTCTGAGTATACCCTGCCACACCTATAGTGGCCAAAATCGATTCACAAAAGGGGGTGGTGATGAGCAGAGTGTCTGAATTGAGCAGACCACTCTTACCCAGTCCAAAGATCAGGGCTTGATCCATCACCGTTATTTGTCTCACTGCCCCATCCCAGCTCAGAACCTGGCTATATGCAAATCAGTCTGTCCCTGGCCCAGTGCATCATGGGAACAGGGCAGACTAAACTACCAAGCCAATTCTTCACCAGAAAGGAGACAAGCTACCGGGGACCGGTTTCTGGCATTTCAGCCGTCTTCGGCCCGGCTTGCTTGAATCCTGATGGAGCAGTGAGAAAGGGACTCATGTCTGAGTATACCCTGCCACACCTATAGTGGCCAAAATCGATTCACAAAAGGGGGTGGTGATGAGCAGAGTGTCTGAATTGAGCAGACCACTCTTACCCAGTCCAAAGATCAGGGCTTGATCCATCACCGTTATTTATCTCACTGCCCCATCCCAGCTCAGAACCTGGCTATATGCAAATCAGTCTGTCCCTGGCCCAGTGCATCATGGGAACAGGGCAGACTAAACTACCAAGCCAATTCTTCACCAGAAAGGAGACAAGCTACCGGGGACCGGTTTCTGGCATTTCAGCCGTCTTCGGCCCGGCTTGCTTGAATCCTGATGGAGCAGTGAGAAAGGGACTCATGTCTGAGTATACCCTGCCACACCTATAGTGGCCAAAATCGATTCACAAAAGGGGGTGGTGATGAACAGAGTGTCTGAATTGAGCAGACCACTCTTACCCAGTCCAAAGATCAGGTTCTGAAACTGGGATGGTGCAGTGAGCTAAAAAACGGTGTTGGATCTAGCCCTGATCTCTTGACTGGGTGAGAGTATTCTGTTTAATTCAGAGACTCTGTCCCTCACCACCCCTTGTTGTAAATATTTTAGTCCACCCTAAGCGTGGAAGGGTATACTCAGATGTGAGTCCCTTGCTCATTGCACCATCAGGATTCAAGCAAGCCGGGCCGAAGACGGCTGAAATGCCAGAAACCGGTCCCCGGTAGCTTGTTTCCTTCCCAGTGTAAGAATTGGCTTTTGTAGTTTGGTTTGCCCTGTACCCATCATGCACTGGGACAGGAACAGACTAATTTGCATACAGCCAGGTTCTGAAACTGGGATGGTGCAGTGAGCTAAAAAACGGTGTTGGATCTAGCCCTGATCTCTTGACTGGGTGAGAGTATTCTGTTTAATTCAGAGACTCTGTCTCTCACCACCCCTTGTTGTAAATATTTTTGTCCACCCTAAGCGTGGAAGGGTATACTCAGATGTGAGTCCCTTGCTCATTGCACCATCAGGATTCAAGCAAGCCGGGCCGAAGACGGCTGAAATGCCAGAAACCGGTCCCCGGTAGCTTGTTTCCTTCCCAGTGTAAGAATTGGCTTTTGTAGTTTGGTTTGCCCTGTACCCATCATGCACTGGGACAGGAACAGACTAATTTGCATACAGCCAGGTTCTGAAACTGGGATGGTGCAGTGAGCTAAAAAACGGTGTTGGATCTAGCCCTGATCTCTTGACTGGGTGAGAGTATTCTGTTTAATTCAGAGACTCTGTCCCTCACCACCCCTTGTTGTAAACATAACATCAAGGCTACATAAAAGAACAAAACCAGCCCTTTCAAAATATTCAAAACAGCCCCCCACTCTAGGAGATGTTGACTATAATGGAGCCATGCTTGCTTTCATGATTGGGTGATGATAACCCATCCAGCTCTAACAGCAGCCTTTAAGTCTGCAGGCCGTAGAGAAAATGCATTAGATCATAATGGCCAGTATGACCTTGCTTAACAACTTTACAGAGTCTAACTCAATAACTATTTTAAAGAGTTTATTTACACACCATAACCTTTTGTTTAAAATTCTCCTGCAAAAATTTGCTTGTAGGAGATTTGTTGTGTGGTTCTGGGATGCACTGTTTGAAAAATGTTCTAAATTTGACCTCAAGGGAACTGTAGATGTGTTGTGCACTACATAAATATTACCTACATTCAATCAAATTTGTGAAGTTTACAATGTTGGAGAACCTATCCAGGAATTATACATGTAGTAAGAGTAACAATAGCAATATTAAATTTGCTATTCTCATTACCTTCCGAAGGCTAAAATCACTCACTATGCTTCTGCGACTTGAAGCAATCAGGGGCGACTCCTCCCCATGGGCGGAGGAGCGTCGCCCCACTGCTTCCTCTCAGTGCGAGAAGCAGAAACATAAAATGGTATTTTAAATACCATTTTAAGTTTCTGCTTCTCGCACTGCGAGAAAGAAGAAGGCAGGGTTTGGTTGGCAGTGGACCGGTGGGCGTTCCTGCTCCAGGAAGGGGAGGAGTGGCTAGCCCACTGTTGTGGGCACTGACTGTTTGGTCGGCCCCAGGGCCGACCAAACCAGTCATGCACACTCTGCATTTTCTCTTTGTGGGCTGCATAGAAGAACCTCCTAGCCAATCACAAATCTGCCATTGCAGGGTATTGATTGGCTTGGCGGACGGGAGGAAGGCTGCCTGCTTCCTGTATGGAGCGGAGAGAGGAGAGAGTAGATGCAACGCAGGACCGCAGGAGATGGTAAGTTTAAATTTTTAAAAAAATTAAATTAACCCTCTCCTCAGCACAACCCCCTCCCAGCTCAGTGATCCTCCCCCCCCCCCCCCCCCCCCCCCACCACCATCGAGTCATTACGGCCACGACTGGAAGCAATTTGGTTTTGCAGTGTGTTGCAAAATATGCAAATTAAATATAAATGTAAACAATAAAAAACAAAATACAATTTGAATTCAGTCTGTTTGTATCTAATCTTATCAATGTTTACAATCAGCATCTTCCTCCCCCGTGCAAACAGAAGACACAATTTTGGTGATTTAACATTCATTATTCTTAATTTTTGAGACATATATCTATTGTGAATGATAGTTATTCCAGAAACACTGTTTTACAACAAAGGGACTTAGTTACAAGCACCTTACGCCACCGATACGTCACTTTTTCACATATTAAAAGTGACGCAATGACGGCTCAAGGGGCTTGTAAATAAGCCCCAAAGTATATAGTGGTGAGGATGCAGTGGTCCCATGTCAATCAACAAAACTCTGGAAGTTGAACCTGTCTCATTGACAGGACAACTTCCCCTGTGGGAATCAGCCATCACCGCAACTTGAAATGGTAACTTTTTAATTGCATTCAACCGAAACTGAGATCTCAAACCATTGATTAATTTCTTTGTGACTCACAAAGAGAAGGGCACCTCTTTCACGCTCTTTCCTGTTTGCAATTTAGAAAGGGTCACAAAATCCCTTTTTTTGACACAGAAAGACTTTCCCAGCTCAAAATCAATGTTGTACATTGTGAAAAGGTGTTTTGTGGTTGCAAATCCTGATTCACAGGTATTGGCAATCAATAAAAAACTTAGCACATGAGGCCACTTGTGCTTTTGTCTCATTTGTTCACAGACACTCTGTGACAGTGAGCAGATCATGCTTGTCTTTAGCATTATTAGGGAACCAGTCTTGCATCTCGTTAATGCTGAAAGATTGACCCTACTGCCATGATGCACTTTGCAAATAAACGTATTGAAGGTTTGGCCAATGCGTGGAGACACACAAGGAATGGAGGCTGTAATTGTGACCGCTGAAGCATTAGGTACATTATCTGTTTAGTACACTATTTAGTAAAGTTTCCCACCTTATCAGCAATATTGCTTGAAAATCAAACAAACTAAGGGAAGTGGTGATTAATAATGCTCTACTTTGCTCCGGCATCTGCTGATGAGGACCTGCGTTTTGGGTCAATATTGCCTTCCCCAGTGAATACACTTTACAGGTTTCTAATCCATGCTCGAGGTTTGTCTGGGAAACAGAATACCAATTTTAAACATTTTCTATAAATGTTTGTCTTTTTTAACTTTAGGCAAATGAAACCAGGCACAAGGAGCAAGCTAATTACATGTGATATTCCCATGCGCATGACACTGATTATTTCTGCACGATGGCACAGTTTACCCCTCTTCCCCTTGGGTGGTTGCCTAAGCTTAAACATTTGTATGGGAATATGGAGGTGGGTGCACCTTGAATACAATTCGCACTATTGTGTTCCCCAGTAAATACACTTCACAGGTTTGTAAACCATTATTGACATACTTCTGGAAAAGAGGGCAATAATTTAAAACGTGGCCTTGATATGCTATGTATTTTAAATTTAGCTGTGATTGACCTACCAATCAAATAATTTTTCTTATATATAAACAAAAAGTGGCGTATTTACGACAAACTGTCGGAGCACTGAGCTGTGCCAAATTTGGCAGTGTCGCGCTCCAACATTTCCAAAATGCAGGGATGCGCCATATTTACATGAGTTCAGCACACCCCTGTGATTTCGCTGGCAATACATTTAGCTGCCTAGTGCCTGCACAGTTACCCATGAACTATAGTGCAAGGGCGCCTGTGTTGCAGGGACTGATTGCTTATGTGCAGGCAGATGTCCTTTCCTGCACATAAACAATCACTAATGGCAATTTGTTACTTCTATGTGTGTTGCAGAATGCAGAACACATAGAAGAAGAAAATCGTAATGATTTAATGATTGTTTATGTGCAGGAAGGTACAACATTAATGGCCTTTTGCTCTTTCTATGTGTGCTGGAGAGTGCAGCACACAGGGAAAAAGCAAAAAGAGGAGAAGTAAAAGTATTTCTCCTCGTTTTGTCATTTTAATGCCTCCTCTTGCATGGGGTTAGTTTTTGGCGCTGCCTCAGATTAACACCTCCTTGTAAATCTGGACAGCTCAAAAGCAATGGCTGTTGCGGTGGAACGCCCACAGCAACGCCCATTGCACGTCCCTTTCACACTAAGGGATGCATGTAAATAGGCCATATTTGGAAGGCAACTTTAAGCCCCAAAAAGTGGTGTAATGCCGCTTTGTAAATATGGAGAAGGGCATAGTGCCTCCTGGTGGCGATGTCCCCTTGTAAAAATAGACCCAAAGCATTTCAGATTTAAACAGGCTTCATTGAGTTTAATGACCTATGGCAATCCTTTTAGTCATATCAATACTGTTTAGAAATATGCTTAAAAAATACTATATGTTGTACTGAGTATTTGGTCTCCAGGCACGCTAAAAGCACTCATGCAAAAACACAAAACAAATCCATTTGCACTATTGTCCTGCTTATGTATTAGGAAAATGTGTCGTTCTGCTCCAGTCCTTGTTACAGAACAGTTTTTGCACCGTAGAAAACCTGAAAAAATGGACTCCGGAACCATTGATTAACAAATACAAAAATATTTCAGCTAATAAACTATTAGATGGTGTAGTAGATTTTGATAACAAAGAAACCCTAGTCTGTAAACTTCCAAAAAGGCAAACTAATGTTGCTCTCTTTTATTAATTAAATAATATGAAAATCAATAAACTGATGTCTTTGAAACTAGACCAATATTTGATATTTGAAAAGTGGAGACACATATTAATTATATGAACACCGAAAAAATAATGTGAAACGGGTTGTGCCACATTTGCACCATTGCATAATGCACAAGCATCAAACATAATGCGAGTTGATTTGTGCTACATTGCACCAGTGCAACGTTTGAGTAACACTCTGCTTCAAGATCCTTTTTCAATAATGACTAACAAAATCAGTATTATTCACAATACATATGCAGGCTAATATAAAAACACATAGGGTCTGATTATGATGTTGGTCCAAATGACCACCGACTGACATGGCTGTGGTGAGATTTCGACCGACTCAACCGCAAGTTCTCTGAGTACCGTATTACGATGTATACCAGGCAAATTTCCAACTGCGTCGGTAGGAGAAGACTCCGACATGACCGCGATGGTCAGAAACAAGTCTAATCTGACCACGTCAGTTGGAAAGGCTGTTCTATAAGGATTCTGACTCTGCAAATGCATCGGTTGTACCACCAAGCCAATTATGATGTATCCGCCACGGTTCCATGACAGCCAGTCTGCCACATGGAAAGTGTAAATCACAGAAACTGGTGTTAACTAACACAACACTAACCATAGTATGCCCTCACAAAACTACACAGCTGATGTCAATTCAAGGAGTAGCCACACCTACCAATCCACCTATAAATAAAAAAAATGAATAGACCATGATCCTTTGCTATCACAATCCTGCAGAGTCTGATGGAGTACATTGCTGTTTCTAGTTACATACATTGCGCCTTCACGCACCACAATTACATCACTTACTGCACATTTCACCCTTTTTTTGGTTCTTTTTTTACTGGACACCTTTTCAATCTCACACTCCCACTCACTAATTTACAATGACCAAAACGAGGCATCCATATTTTTCAGATGAGGAGTTGACAGTGCGTGTGGATGAAATCTTCAGAGTAAAGCCAAAGTTATTTGGGACCCAAGTCCAACAAACTTCCCTCACCCAGAAAAACCTGATGTGGGACAGGATAGTCAACAAGGTTAACGCAGTAGACATCGCCCATCACAATGGAGGATATCAGGAAGAGGTGGTACAATGTCAGGAAAAGGGTCAAGGTCATAGTCAACAGAAACCACTGGGTCACACAGCGGTTTGGTGGTGGCCCTCCCGTGCCACATATACCCTTTACAGCCTTGGAAGAGAAGGTGCATGCCATCATGCCGCCAGAGAGCTTATTTGGATATACAGAAGGAATGGAGTCTGGGAAGTGACCACCATACATCAGCTGTGAGTCAGCCATGATACCTTACCACACATAACTGCAAAGGCCCAAGTTTTGTGAATATTACTTTTTGGAAAGGAAGCAGTAGCCAATGTATTGTAGATGTGTAACTAATACAGACAACCAGTATACCTGGACTGAACATCCAAAATTACCCAAACAATCACATTTACAAATGTCTACAAGTTGGATGTAAGTGTATACTCATTTAACCCATCATGGCACCAACAATGATATCTGTCAACATTTACAAAAATGGCCTTTAACTAGAGTAAGTAGTTACCAGGTATGTAATGCAAACTTATTCATCAAGTAATTAGATCTCCCAAAAGGAATGGAATTTACCTCCCATCAGCCACTCACACTCCACCTAAGAACAACAGACTCATGTGTAAGCCATTTCTCCTTGCAACTTCCCCTCACTGGTAGTAAGCAATAGGCCCAGGTGGGCTGGCTGGGCTGGGTGGGAGGAATACTCACTGCACTGACCACAAATCCTAGCAGCCCTTCCACTTCAAACTACAGCAATCTCTGTCAGCCATCTTGCTACAGCACTCACCCTCACTGGCAGGAAGTCATTGGTCAAGTGGGAGATAGGGGGAGGAGTGCTAGAAAAGACCACAAATCCGAGCAGGCCTTCCACTCCAGCCATCTCTGTCAGCCATTATGCTACTCAATTTACCCTTACTGGCAGGAAGTCATTGGCTAAGTGAAGGATAGGGGGAGGAGTGCTAGAAAAGACCACAAATCCTAGCAGGCCTTCCACTCCAAACTACAGCCACCTCTGTCAGCCATCATGCTACTCAATTCACCCTCACTGGCAGGAAGTCATTGGTCAAGTGGGGGATAGGGGGAGGAGTGTTAGAAAATACCATTCATCCCCGCAGACCTTCCACTCCAAACTACAGCAATCTTTGTCAGCCATTTTGGCTACTGCACTCACCCCCCCCCCCCCCCTGGAGTCATTGGTCAGGTGAGGGATAGGAGGAGGAGTGCTAGAAAAGACCACAAATCCTAGCAGGCCTTCCACTCCAAACTACAGCCATCTCTGTCAGACATCATGCTACTCAATTCACCCTCACTGGCAGGAAGTCATTGGTCAATTGGAGGTGGGGAGAGGGAGGAATGTTTCTGCACTCACCCTTACTGGCAGGAAGTCTTTGCTCAAGTGTGAGGAGCAGTGTTAGAAAAGACCACAAACCCAAGCAAGTCTTCTACTCCAAACTACAGCCATCTCTAGCAGCCATCTTGCGACTGCACTCAACCTTACTGGCAGGAAGTCATTGGTCAAGTTGGGAGGAGGGAAAGGAGTGTTAGAAAAGACCACAAATCTCAGCAGACCTTCCACTCCAAACTACAGCAATCTTTGTCAGCCATCTTGCTACTGCACTCACCCTCCCTGGCAGGAAGTCATTGTTCAAGTGGGGCGAGGGACAGGAGTGTTAGAAAAGACCACAAATACCAGCAGGCCTTCCACTCCAAACTACAGCCATCTCTGTCAGCTATCTTGCTACTGCACTCACCCTCACTGGCAAGAATTCATTGGTCAAGTGGGGGAGGGGGAAGAGTGTTAGAAAAGACCACATATCCCAGCGGCCTTCCATTCCAAACTACTGCCATCTCTATCAGTAATCTTGATACTGCACTCACTCTCACTGGCAGAAAGCAATAGGCCCAGGTGAGCAGGCTGGGAGGAGTACTCACTGCACTAACCACACATCCAAGCAGACCTTCTAATACAAGCTCACAGAAACCTGTGATGTACCGCCAAAACCATTTACCTCACATCGCACTATGGAGCGTAAGGTAAAATTCACTGAGCTGTGTATACACAATGGTATGCACATACATGGATGCCTACTTAGGCTGAGGTACCCCAGTCTCTTGAGCAGAAAAGAATAAGCCCATCACTCACTGTATTACTACATTGAACAGGAATATACACAACATGTTCAGGGTTATGCTGTTACTTCAAAATGAGCCCATCACTCACAGCATGACTCCATTACACAGAAATATACACAAACTGTTCAGGGGTAGGCTGTTATTTCAATGTGTCTGGTGATACATAGACCATGCACAGCACACACGAATAACAAATAACATTAATAATAGATGAGTATGTATGTCATGCAAATCTTTATATGTTGAGCTCACTACACTATAGTGTCATATACTGTGTCAGATACAAGTCAATGTCAGTAGACATGTTACAATCCAATTTGAGAACATGAGCATATCAACACAGATGTGGGGCAATACCATAATCCACACCATGGTTAAGTTGCATTGTTTATGCCAAACAAAGGCTAACATCATGGTGATAGGTGTCAAATCATCCTACTAGAAGTGTTTTGGCATCCAGGCATCTACTCAATGGGTACCAGTTGAGGTATGATGTATAATAACATAATTGACTGTGTCATATCTGTACCAACAGGGCAATCTGGGAACACCTCAATGCAGACTGAAGAAATCAGCCAGGCTCCGACTCTAACCTTGAATGAGTTTTTGGTGCAGAAGACCCTCCCGTACCCTTGGACGAGGAGGGGAAACCGGGCCCTTTAGGTTTGGCTTGGCAGACGGCACCAGCACATCCAGCGGTATCCACTGCCACATCTCCCACCTCAGGTACCAACACACAGCTGACCCCTACCCTGACAGATACACCATCAACCATGGGCAATAACACCATCACTGCAACACAGTCCACTCTGGAGTTAATGGACACAAGACCAGTCATTGAGGAAGGAGGATCTGCTTCGACTGTGCAGGCACAAACTGTGCCAGCCCATGAGGATAGGGGTGGTGGAAGGGAACGTGTGGATCCACACCGCCAAACAGCTGGTGCCACTGATGCTCAGGCCAACCTCTCCCAGGTACTTGATGCCTATGAGGGGTAACAGGCAGCAATGGGCCAGGTTTCTGAACACCTCCGGAACATTGAACAACTGCAGGCGCCCCAAGACCATAGACTTGAGTGCTTCAATGAGCAAATGGACTAGGTCATAGGGGTGCTGAGGAAGATCAGTTCCACCCTCCGCCAGGCATTTGCACACACAAATACCCCTCCCTGTGTGACGTCTCCAGCTGTAGCCATCAACAACTGTGCACACTACAGGTAGGAACACTCAGTCTGGTGAAGAATCCTCAGTACCCCCGGAGCCTGCAGTTGTTGTCCCCCTAAACGTGAAATGGTTTATCCAAAGAAAGATAAGGGATTGTCAGTTGGCAGTGCACAACCCCGAACCAGTAAAAAACGGCACACCTGATATCCTTCTTTGTGTACTAACCATTCACTTTGTTGACTATTTATGCCAAATGCTCCACATCCGATGGAAGTACACTGTTGGACTTTAGACTCTGATAACTGTGGCTATGACTTTTTGGATAATAACCAACAACACTGTCAACTTCTCTAATTTTTTTTATCACTGATTCATATTTTGTGTCATCAGCTATTCACAATGTTTGATACATCAATCAATACCAGCTCATGTTGCGCCTTTGACATCTATGTCAAACTGTTGTGAGTATCATGTGAGCACTCTGATGAAAGTGTAATCAACCTAGGTTAGCAAGTACATGTAAATTGTAACTTAAGTGCCACAAAGTCAATCAATCGTGGCAACTCAAAATAATCACACAGATTAGAGTAAATCAATCAATCAGAGTACTTGTAAAATGCGCTACTTACCCGTGAGGGTCTCAAGGCTCTGAGGGGAGGGGGTGCCGCTACTGCTCGAAGAGCCAGGTCTTGAGGAGTCTTCTGAAGGCGAGTAGGTCTTGAGTCTGCCGTAGGTGGGTTGGGAGGGTGTTCCAGGTCTTGGCGGCGAGGTACGAGAAGGATCTGCCGCTGGAGGTTGTTCTTTGGATGCGGGGGACAGCAGCGAGGGCGAGGCTGGTGGAGCGGAGCTGGCGGGTGGGGGTATAGAAGCTGAGTCTGCTGTTCAGGTAGGCTGGTCCGGCGCTGTGGAGTGCTTTGTGTGTGTGGGTGAGGAGCTTGAAAGTGATCCTCTTGTCGACGGGGAGCCAGTGTAGTTCTCTCAGGTGGGGGGTGATGTGGCTGCGGCGGGGGACGTGGACGATCAGATGTGGGGAAGGTGTTTTGGATGCGTTGTAGTCGCCGTAGGTGTTTGGCTGGGATTCCTGCGTAGAGTGTCTTGCCATAATCCAGTCTGCTGCTGACGAGGGCCTGTGTCACCGTTCTTCTTGTTTCGGTCAAGATCCACTTGTGGATCCTGCGGAGCATGCGGAGGGTGTTGTAGCAGGAGGAGGAGATGGCGTTGATCTGTTTAGACATGGAGAGGGAGGAGTCGAGGATGAATCCTAGGTTGCGTGCATGGTCGGTGGGTGTCGGTGCTGTTCCCAGTATGGTCGGCCACCAGGAGTCGTCCCAGACTGAGGGAGTGGGTCCGAGGATGAGTACTTCCGTCTTGTCCGAGTTCAGCTTCAGACAGCTGTTCCTCAGCCAGTCGGCGACAGCCTTCATTCCCTCGTGCAGGTTGGTTTTGTCAGTGTGTGGGTCCTTGGTGAGGGAGAGGATGAGCTGGGTGTCGTCGACGTAGGAGATGATGTTGAGGTCGTGTTGGTGGGCCACTTGTGCGAGGGGGGCCATGTAGACATTGAACAGCGTCAGGCTGAGGGATGAACCCTAGGGGATGCCGTAGATGATGTCGGTGGTCTCGGATCGGAAGGGTGGGAGGCGGACGTTCTGGGTTCTGCTGGAGAGAAAGGACGTGGTCCAGTCAAGGGCCTTCTCTTGGCGTGTCTTTATAGTGCGATGGCAGACCGTGTCGAAGGCGGCTGACAGGTCCAGGAGGATTAGGGCTGATGTTTCGCCGTTGTCTAGTTGGCGCCTGATGTCGTCTGTGGCGGTGATGAGGGCTATCTCGGTGCTGTGGTTTTGTCTGAACTCGGACTGGGACAGGTCCAAGATGTTGTTGTCTTCCAGGTGGCGGGCCAGTTGCATGTTGACGATTTTCTCGATGACCTTCGCCGGGAACGGGAGCAGGGAGATGGGCCGGAAGTTCTTGAGGTCCTTGGGGTCCAGCTTGGGCTTCTTGAGGAGGGCGTCGATTTCGGCGTGTTTCCAGCTTTCCAGGAATGTCGCTGTTTCGAATGAGATGTTGATGACCTTCCGTAGTTGGGGTGCGATGGCAGTGTCTGCTTTGCTGAATACGTGGAGTGGGCACGGGTCGGACGGAGAGCCTGAGTGAATGGAGTTCATGATCTTGCGTGTCTCGTCGTCGTTGAAGTTGGACCAGGTGGTCAGGCGGTTGGCGCTGGTGGTGTTCACAGGGGAGGTGGGGTCTGGCTTAGTCATGGCGGTCATGGTGTTGACACTGTCATGGATGTCAGTGATCTTGCAGTGGGAGAAGATGGCTAGTGAGTTGGACAGTTCTTGTGAGGGCGGTATGTCGTTGGTGTTGGCGCTGGGGTTGGAGAAATCCTTTACGATGCTGAAGAGCTCTTTGCTGTCGTGTGCGTTGTTATCCAAGCGGTCTTTGAAGGAGGATCTCTTGGCTGATCTGTTGAGGTGGTGATGTCTTCAGGTGGCGTCCTTGTGGGCTGCGTGGTTGTCCAGTGTGCGTTCATGGAGCCATATCTTCTCCAGTTTCCGGCATGCGCGTTTGGAGGTCTGCAGTTTGTCGGTGAACCAGGTGGCTCTCTTGCTGGGGTGGTTGTTGGAGGGTTTCTTGAGTGGGGCGAGGGTGTTGGCGCTGTTGTCGATCCACTGTCTGAGGTTGCACGCTGCGGTGTCTGGGTTGGTGGGGTCGGTGGGTGGGTTTTGGGTGAGGGTGGTGATCAGCTGGTCTTCGGTGACTTTGCTCCAGCAGCGGCGAGGTAGCTGTTGGGTGCGGTGGTGCGTGGTTGGTTTATTGAAGGTGAAAGGGATGCAGCGGTGGTCGGTCCAGTGGAGTTCATTGGTGTGGTCGAAGGTGACATGGGTGCCTGTGGAGAAGATGGGGTCCATCGTGTGGCCAGCAGCATGGGTGAGTGCGGTGACGAGTTGTCTGAGGCCAAGGTTGGTAAGGTTGTCGATCAGGGTGGCGGAGTTGGCGTCATTGTTGTTCTTGAGGTGGATATTCAGGTCCCCGAGGAGAATGTCGTTCGTGGAGGCGAGTGAGTGGATGCTGGCGAGGTCTGCGATGGAGTCGCTGAATTGAGCTCGGGGTCCGTGGGGTCTGTAGATGAGTGTTCCTCTGAGGGTGGTGTTGGGGTCGGTGTGGATCCGGAAGTGCAGGTGTTCGACGGTGTTGAGGGTGTCGTCTGCGTGGGTGGCCACCTTGAGGGTGGACTTGTGGGCAATGGCTATTCCTCCTCCGGTTCCGTTCGCACGATCCCTGCGGGTGATCTTGTAGCCGTCCGGGTTGGCTATGGCGATGTCGGGCGCCGAGGAGTCGTTCCACCAGGTCTCGGTCAGGAAGGCCACGACTGGGGCGGAGGTGTCGCACAGATCCCAGAGCTCGACGGCATGTTTGCAAGCGGCACGGTGTTGAGGAGTATACAGCGGAGGTGGTTGGGTCCAGTCCTTGGAGGTTTGGTGGTTCTGTTGCAGGTGAAGCTGCAGGTATGGCAGGAGAAAGGTCCGTGAGTCCGTTTTGGGGCGGCTTGGAAGCAGGTGTGGTTTCGGCCGACGTTGAGTGCGTGGAGGGTGCTGGCGACGTAGCAGAGTCTGGTGTTGTGGCTTTTGCAGGGTCCAGGGGTTCTGGCGCTGGGTGCGGACAGGCGCAGACGGGCTTGCACGCGCCAGCGGCGCAGCCGCTGCGGGGCCTCCATAAGAGGGGGATAGTGAGGGAGGAGCAACTGGGAGGCGGGAGAGGGGTGGCCAATGGGGAGCAGGGGGCGTGGGCCGCAGGGACTCAGCGGCGGGAAGGAGCGGGAAACGGCAGCAAAACAGGCGGGCGGCAGGGAGCAGGCCCAAGGCAGCTGGCGGCCGTGTGGTGTCGTGGGGAGCGACCTGCTTGCGAGCAGGGTCAGAGGTTCAGTGTAACATACAAACTTTAGTTCAAGGTACATATTCACAGATAGTCATTTGTATGAACAATTATCACAAGTTGACATCTCACTCAACAATCTATGCCACCAAACTTATTTTTCATGTTCAATTAACTAGACAAAAAATGTGTAGGAGCTACATCAGACAATGCAAACGTCAATTCAAAACACACATTTTATTTTCTGTGAACACCTAGTGGCAGATCACAAACACCATAAATGCCTACACAATCACTGGACAAATGAAAAGCACACAGGACTGTACAACTGGCCAGTGTGAACAGGTCCCATTACAACAAATTGTGCTGCATCTTTAGGAAGGGTACACGCATGTGTCAGTGGTGTGGCACTTGCTCTGTGACATACAATGATAACACACATCTACAGCTATATCACGTTTTGAAGATTCAATCAATCAATCACTCAATCAGGGGATTGTGAAGCACGCTACTCACCTCTGAGGATCTTAAGGCACTGGGGGGGCGGGGGGTGCAGCCACTAGTCAGCGGAAGAGCCAGGTCTTGAGGCTCTTCCTGAAGGTGTGCAGAGTGGGGGAGTGTCTGATGAGGATTGGTAGCTCATTCCAGGTCTTAGTCACGGTGTAGGAGAAGGTTCTTCCACCCTGTCTGGCTCTAAAGATGCGTGGAGTTTCGGCGAGGGCGAGATCGGCGGAGCGGAGGTTCCTCTTGGGTACGTGTAAGGAGACTCTTTTGTTGCTGCATTGGGGTCCGGTCTGGTGGAGGGATTTGTAGGCATGGGTGAGTAGCTTGAAGGTAATTCTCTTCTCGACAGAAGTCAGTGGAGGTTTCATAGATGTTGGGTGATGTGTTCATGTCGTGGGATGCCAAGGAGAGTCTTGCCACAGTGTTCTAGATGGTCTGGAGTTTGCAGAGCAGGGATTTGTTGGTTCCAGTGTAGAGAGCATTTCCATAGTCCAGTCTGCTTGTCATGAGTGGGTGGGTGATGGTCTTTCTGGATTCAGGGGATCCATTTGAAGGTCCTGCAAAGGATACAAAGGGTGTTGAAGCAGGTGGAGGCAATAGCATTTATTCTGTAGGGTGATGGTGAAGGAGGAGTCGAAAAGATTGATCATCTAGGTGATATGAATGGGAACTACCATGGTCTATCATCACAACCACAGGGGTTTTGAGCACATGATGGTTCACTTATTGCAAAACAAGGTACACACGATAGGATGAAAGTCCATTGCATTGTAGCAACTTTCATTCCTACGATTGCAAGCATGTGCCATCACAGTATGTGTCCTTAAATTCTGTTCCAGACATTTCCCGGATCGTTTCAAGTCGCACTCAGACTCAGCATCATATGCTTAGTGATGGCACAACTCAGAAACTCCCCTTAGTTGATCACATGGCAAAGTGAACTGAAAAAAACAAATGAAATAAGATAAGCAATGGTAAATCATATCTCACGGGTAAGAGCAAACTGAAACTTAAAGCAGAACAATGTCACTGTTAACTTTAGTTAGAACTAAATGACACAGTGTATATGTAACTATAACCATATCCCAAACCTGACCTGCATAAACATTGGCACACTTATCCTACACTCTGATGTGAACATATACATACTCCAAACAGCTACACAACAACAAACACAGTGAAAAAAAGTTTCTTTTGGTCAGAGCCGGTCGCTCCTCCCGCCGCGTGGCCCATCCTGAGTGTGCCCGGTATCCGCTTGCCGCCGCCGCTGCCGCTGCCAGTATTGTATCTGCCCCCCCTGACCTGTATTGTGCAGTAATGTGCCTGCAATTGTTTTTTATCGTTTGCACCGTCAACTGTTGTGCCCCTGTTCTCGCTCCCCAGTGTTGTGCCAGTATTGTATCTGCCCCCTGCCCCATGACCTGTATTGTGCAGTAGTGTGCCTGTAATTGTTTTTTATCATTTGCATCGTCATCTGTTGTGCCCCTGTTCTCGCTCCCCAGTGTTGCGCCAGTATTATATCTGCCCCCCGACCTTGTTCTCCAGTATTGACCTGAAATTGTTGTTATCGTCCACTGTTGTGCCCCAGATTGTTTTTGTACCCCCACTGCCGCTTTTCTGCCGCCGCTGCTCCACCCTGCTCCCGCTCCCTGCCGCTGCCCCACCCCCATTCCCTCCAGCATCACCGCACCGCTCCCCTCCCACTCGCCACCCCGCTCCCGCCTCCCAGCTACTCCTCCCTCGCTCTGCCCCCCCCCCACTCGCCACTTATTAAAATCAAGCTTGTCATAAAACATAAACGGTTGATTAAAAATGGAAAAGTGCTTATAGTGATTTATTTCACACATTTATTGTGGGCGAGCCGAGCCCTCACCTGGTTTGAACTTTAATTTTTCTTTTTGGTGCTGAATCGTTGGTCCCTCTGTCCTAGTGGTGATGATGATGATTTGTTCTTAGAAGTGAAGCTTCTGTCTGTTATGAGAAAAATGGTGCGTGTTAAAAAGCAAGCATTCATCAGTTGTGCCAAAAAGTGCAGCAAGACAACACCCTTCCCTGGAAAAAGGGACATTTTTACTTTAGAGTAGACAGTCACAAATTATTAGATTGGTTTCTGTATTCACATTTCTTCATTCCTAGACAAAATACTAGTGAGTGGTGTATGTCTATGACATCTAACATTCTTAAATGTACTTTGTAGGTGGAACATCTGGTGCTGGGCCCAGCGCGGAGGTGGAGGAGGAAAGCTCTGGGGAGGAGGCGGTACAAGTGCCGGACCAAACTGCTGTGCGGGTTGCCACAGTAGTGGCGGGCAGTGGTAAGCTCTTATATTCCTTACTTATTGAGATTGCAGACTGCATAGTGTGCTCTCCGTGAGAAAACGTAAGGTTTGTCCAGATGAGAGGCATGAAGAAGAATGATTGACATATAGTTTGAATGGATGGATGCCTGGATCATGGTACTATCTGACTCTTAGATAACATATGTGTATCTAGAGAGAGTAGACGGTCACTGGATGAACTAAGTGTTACTTTGAAGAGCATGTAACACCGCACCCGCACAACCGTCCCAGTGTAGGAAAGGCAAGGTAAAGAAGTTGTAATTTTGTCCGAATACTACCATGAATAGTAGCAGTAGTTTGAATTGCAAGCACAGCATATATCCGGCTATTAAGATGGCCACTCACTACCTCTGTTAATAAGTTTAGTAGAACTCGGTCCTTCATGTGAGGATGTATCACTGTTCACCCAAAAAAAAGCAAAGCACCTAAAGTCATCCCATATGTAAGCAATTACATACCATGTGCAGTGATACATAATCAGATTATTTATCTTCTTCATTTTCCTTTTCTAGTATTCATTGGCACTGTAGGGTGAAAGTTAAATTAATTAAGCAGTAGCCCTTGTAACAGAGTATTCTCAGTGCCACCAATAATAGAAAAGTAAGAGCATCACCACCTGCATGTACTGGACTGGCACAGTAACGCAAGTCTGTCTCACTCATCATGGCGGCGTCTGTTTTTCTCGGGTGCAAGTTGACTGCGCTGGCATTATGACGGCTTGCAGATGTTAAAGTACCAATTTTGCTAAACAAGAGAGAAGAAGAAGAATAAGACTGGTGTACTGTCATAGTCGACTCTAATGGAGTGAGTCCATAGTGCTCGTAGAATTGATTCCTTAAACTCCCACTAATGTTAGAGCAAGGATCAAGAAGTGGGAGGTTAGATAGATACTGGCCACAATAGTTATGTACTGCGCTTGTAAGTTGCTAGTTCTACTGTGACACAACTTTCTGCTGAATCATTTTGTGTTAATCTTAAAGAGCATTGGTTACAGACTATGTCTTTCTTTCTTCATATAGATGCTCCTTCCAAACCAACATGGAAGGAGCTGGCTAAAAGGGCCTGGCAACGGAGGCTGGAGGCCACTGTCGCCAAATATCGGCGGCTGGTGGCCCAGGAGGAGGAGGACACACAGACTAGTACATCAACAACATCCACGGCGACACCTGCATCCTCCTCCGCGCTCCCTGGGTCAGCCAGTCAGCGCAGCAGGTCTCCAGCGGTACTGAGCCGGGGTACCACAGCCACCCGCCACCGCTGAGCAGCAAAGAAATCAGCTGCCCCCCACAGCAGTTACAATAAAAGGATGCACCGCCTTTCTCTGAGGGTTTCCTACCTCGAGCAGGAGCTCCTCAATACCAAAACCCTGCTCGAGACCCTCAGCAAGGAGCATGCCGACCTGGCCCGAAAAGTCAACAGCAGCCAGCAGTAGGAGAAGACTGTCCCTTGCCCCTTTTTTAAAGACTTCTGGGGGGTGGGAATTGGGAGTTGGGTTTTCTACTTTTTTGGACTTCGTTTTCAGGGACATTTGTTGGGGTTCGGGAGGGGGGGTGGGTTGGGTGTCACTTGCAGGAGATTATTTATGTTAGGGACATATATATATACTTTAAACTTTATCTTAGCATACATGTTTTTTACTGCTTTTGAGGCTGGTGGGTGGGGGTTTAACAGTCCAGAAACTTAAGTGGCATCTTGATTCAAGTTGTGTAAGTACTAATGGGCCAAATGTTTTCAAAACTAAGTGCCTCTCACAGAGTAAGTGAATTCAATAGTCCTAGGACCGTCAGTCTCTCGTCTCTCCTAATGCTCCATTATACTACCTCCCCCGGAACGCTTATCTTACCTGTAATTTGTGTTTGGAAATAGGGCTAGGCACAGGGCTGGCTGCACGCGAAATGGCGATTAAGGTTGGCAATCCTGGGTGGATGAAATGTCATCATTGCGGTGGTACTTGTGGTGTTACACAGTGGCAGTTGCAGCATCTGAACAAAAAGAAAATGAAACCTTGTTTGTCCTTACCTTAGCATTAGAACGGTACAATAGAGAATATAGCAGGTGACAGTACACTAGAACAGTGCCACAATGTAGCCTAACTAATGGTAAAGTATTGAAAGTATAACTAGTACTTGTGTTGAATTTCTTTGACATTGGCAACTACTACAAGAAATAGTACCGAAGGTGAAGGACACAGCAGCGTAATAATTTGCCACGTCTAGGAGGAGGATGTTCTTGATGATCAATCAAGTTGATGGCGCACATGAAAATCTGCTTTCATTTTCCAATAGTGACTGAGTGTCAAGCTGAGTAAGAACAGAATATATCCTCGGATTCCTTCACCAGCCTGTTGCTATGACCTTATCCTCCCCAGCAAGTGTGTGGAATTATTGCTGTCATTTAGTCACACATCAATCAAAACCACACAGCCCGGGGGAACAGGGTTAGGGTTTGGAAATGGATGGGAATGGGGGATTTTGGGAATGTTTTGTTGAGAGAAGAAAAAAAAAGCACAGCATGGACAAACAATAATTGAAGATAAAGAAATCTTTGGGTACAAAGTTAACCATAAATCTTTTAAGTAACATAAAGGAAGTGCATGCACTACTGCATGCATGGTTACTGAAAAGTAAGTAGTACTTTCGACAACCGTGAATGAAAGAATGCGACAGTACAGGGCTGCAGTAATAATTATGCGTTTTCACTTGCCTATCTCTGCACTCAGAGAAACACTTCTTACATTAAATTAGGTTTAAAAAATAGCAGAAGTAAAACCTATAGAATGGCTGTAGGGATGAATATAGAAGCAGAGATCAAAGAAATTCAGAGTCACACTCATAGAAGTTCACAGCAATAACATTACTTAAAAGATAATTAGAATTGAACGGATACTGTATCTGTATGTTGTTGTAGTTGTCCTGTTGAATTTGGTAAGTTGCATGCATCAAATCATTCCTCTTATTAGCGGGACTCCTCCATTCCAGCTGACGCTCCGTCCATCAATGTTGGTGACCAGAAGACACCCTGTCCAGTGCCTGCCTGGCGGATGCTGAATTGCGGCTCGCTTATGTGAAGCCTGACTTCATCCTTTTTTTCCCATTGCACAGACTGAAACCCGGCCTGTAATTATTGATGGAAAAACAGGAAGTGATATTAGAACACCACTGACAAATACCTATAAGGTATGTACGCTGTGTAGTGCAAAAAGTCACACTTTCAGTTTCCTAATAGACAGTACAATTTTTTTGAAACTGCGTACTCTGTCTTAGTCTCCTTTTGAAGGATAAATAAGTATGGGCAAATTAATTTAGCGGATCTTTCCCCTCAAGCTAGGTGTACTGTAAACTGTGTTTTAGAACAAAATTAGACCTTCCCAGCAGTGCTCCCAGACCCTTACTAAACCCAGTCGCAAAAATGTAGAAGACCCCCAATCAGATCTCAAAAAACGAGGCCTAGTAGAAAAATGGTGACAAAACGTACTTTGAAAGTAAAGTAGGCCCAAATCCCCCCTTACCCACCGTGGATTGTGTTCAAACCACTTGCAAGCAAGCAAAAGTATCCATACCCAGCATCGCTCCAAGACTCGCAAACCCCCCCACAAACAGCCCCCCGCCCAAACACATGCAATACAATACTGCTAACCCTAACGAGCCCTAAGTTAAGAATAGTGGCAAACAATTTCTTTAACTAGGCCAAATCCCCCCTTTCCCACCATGGATTTTCTTCAAACCACTTGCAACCAAAATTACACATTCCCACGAGTGCTCTAAGACCCCAGAACTCAGTTGCAAAAATCTAGAACACCCCGAAACACATGCAATCCTGCTGCTAGTGCTAACCCTAACGAGCCCTAAGTTAATGTGCCAAAACGCTTTTCAGCATGGATTTTCTCCAAACCACTTTTATCCGGTATTAGACCTTCCCAGCAATGCCCCAAGATCTGCCAACTCACCCACAAAAAAGCAGAACACCCCCATACAGGCAAAAAGAATAAAATGGAAAATCTCATACTTTGAATATTTTGGGCCTTCTTTCAATTCTGTCCAAACGCGCTGTGCAGCTAGGCCCTAACTCCCCTTTTCCACCATGGATTTCCTGAAAAACAAATGCAATCCACATTAGACTGTGCCAGCAGTGCTCCCAGACCCCAAAACCCACCCACAACAACCTAAAAGTCCACCAAACAGCACCCCAAAAACAGGCAAGTGATCAAAAGCGCAAAATCTTTTTCTGCTCCAATTTTCTCCAAACCAGTTTTATCCGGTATTAGACCTTCCCAGCAATGGCCCTAGAGCTGTCAACCCAGTCGAAAACAAGTAGAAGACCCCCAAACAGCCAAAAAGCAAAACTTCAAAAATGGGCACTTAGAAATGTTCTGGCAAATTTCCAAAATCACTCCACGCGCGCTCTGCAGCTAGGCCCTAACTCCCCTTTGCCACCATGGATTTGCTTCAAACCACTTGCAATCAAAAGTATCCATACCCAGCATTGCTCCAAGACCCCGAAACCCACCCACAAACACCAGGAAACATGATAATGAGCAAAAAGGCAAAAACTTTTTCAACTCTGATTTTCACCAAACCACTTTTATCATGTATTAGACCTTCCCAGCAATGCCCCAAGACCCGCCAACCAACCCGCAAAAAAGCACAACACCCCCAAACAGGCAAAAAGCAAAAATGGAAAATCTCATACTTACAATATTTTTCGGTCTTCTGTCCAAATGCGCTGTGCAGCTAGGTCATAACTCCACTTTTCCTCCATGGATGTCCTGGAAAACAAATGCAATCAACATAAGACTGTGCCAGCAGTGCTCCCAGACCCCAAAACCCACCCCAAACACCAGGAACCCACCCAAACAGGCCCCCAAAAACATGATAGTGAGCAAAAAGTCAAAAACCTTTTCAGCTCTGATTTTCTCCAAAACACTTTTATCTGGTATTAGACCTTCCCAGCAATGGCCCCAGAGCCATCAACTCACCCGCAAAGAAGTAGAACACCCCCACAAGTGCAGAGTCTTTCTTCATTGGGCGTAATCCAGCCATCTGCTTTGAGGGAAATAGGAGTCTGGAGGAGGAGGATAGAGGAGCATGTTCTTGTGAACTTGTGAACCTGAGGAATGCAGACTGCGGCACCTTCAAATCAATAAGCAAATAAGTGAAGACAGTTCTGCTGATGGGCTTGTTTTTGTGATTAGGTGATTAAAGTTTTTTTATATAGGCTTTGCAAAACAAAGAAAGACAGACACACAGGAATAAAAGTGAATAAGGACGAAAAAGAAAGTTATTGATTCATTGGCTCATTTTCAGGGCCCGGTGTCAGGGAAGAAGAGTTCGTCCTCATACTCTGCGAATTCAGGCGGGAGTAGGTCACCGAACAGAGAAGAACTTCCCTCATCTAGGTTGGTGTCCACCTCGTCTTCTTCCTGCGTGTATTCTCGTATTTTGTAATCTGGTGGTATGACGTGCTGATTCATCTTGATCATTGTTAACCTCTCCACATTTTTGGGCGAGAGGCGGGTCCTTTTGTAAGTTACAATGCCACCAGCAGCACTGAAAACACATTCAGAAGACACGCTTGCGAGTGGGCAAGACAAGTACTTTATAGCCAGGTTGGAGATCTCTGGCCACAATTCTTTTTTCCCATGCCAATACGCCAATGGGTCATCATGAACATAGACCTGTGTTGAGTCATTCAGATAGTCCTGCACCATCGACTCAAGGCTCTCCACGGTTCCTCCACTTTGCTTACTTTTTGCTGGGACCTTTTGAGAAGCAAACCCAAGCAGAGTTAGCCAATCCTCTTCTTCACACAATGTTACTGTTGTGTCTGGTGCAGATGATCCGGTTGCTGGTGTCTTTAACGTCTGTGAGGGAAAATCACTCACTTCTGCCACAGGTGCAGAAGTGGATTTTTTGACTCCGGATGGCCTGCTGATGCTGATGTACTGCCTTTTCCTTCAATTTCCTGCCGTTCTCTTTCAAATCTCATGGCTGACACAGCTAGCCAACGTTTGTACTTTGAAACTTCTGCGTCACCAAAAGGAAAGAATACTCTGCCTGCCGGTGCCTTTTTGTAGCGTGGATCCAGAATAGTAGCACAAATGTAATGCTGTTCTGTGTGGATCTTTTGAAGACGTTCATCGCAAAGTAGGCGCTCTAATAATTTCTCCGCCAAATCAAAAGCTTCTTGCTTTTCTTCATCTTTTTGAAACGTAGAAGACACCGCCTTCAGTTGGTGGCACAACAATGTGATAGCTTTTCCCAAATTACAGTCCTCCCTGCTGACTGCACGCGTGAAGACCTCAAAAGGACGAAGCATGTCTGTCAGGCTTTGAACTAGCTTCCATTGCTCTGCATGTATCCTCAGGTCCTTCAGAGCTGCACCCTGTGTAAAGAAATACTGATCGACTACCGCACACTGCTCATACAGATGCTCAAGCATGTAGAAGGTTGAGTTCCAACATGTTGCCACCTCCTGGATGAGGGCTTTCACTGGCAGTTTACGTTGATGTAGCAGGCCCGTCAGATGCTTCCGGGCCTTAAAAGAATGGCTGAAATGTGGGCACATTCTTCGGCAGGTGGTCAGTAACTCGCACACTGGACTTTCTTCACTCAAGACATTTTTTAACAACCAGGATTATACAGTGCGCCAAACACGGCACTCTGAAATAGTTACCCTTATCCATGGCCTTAACTACATTGGCGCCATTATCCGTGGAAACATAACCAATCTTGCGTTTTCTTGGGGACAGCCATTGAAAGACCTTTGTGTTAAACTCCTGCAAAATGTTTTCTCCTGTATGACTTGTCTCCATGCCAAACATGGCTAGTGTTGCATGTTTCCGAGCAGCTTTAAAAACGTTGTCCGGGTCAACACCTGCCCTTAGCTTTGCTGTAACCCCTGAAAAAGAGACCCAGTGTGCAGTGATGCACATGTAATCAGTGGCTGCACAGCTGGTCCACATGTCTGTTGTCAGATGTATAGTGTGAACAGCACTCTTCTGCAAAGCTGCCCCAATCACCTCCAGCACATCTTCATGTAGTGCTGGAACCGCAACTCTGGCAAAATAGAACCGGCTAGGAACCTTACATTTAGGGCAGAGCGTTGCCACTAATTCAAGAATACCAACCCCTTCCACAAAAGAAAAAGGGAGACGGTTCAGAGCTAGCATTTTAGCCAGCTTGGTGTTATACAGACGCGTCATTGGGTGGTTGCGTTCAAATGGCGCATCTGAAAACAACATGCTTCTAATGGTGGGCTGGACCATGATTTTACGGGATGATGATGATGATGACTTCTTCGACCCAGTTACGCTCGGTGATGATGAATTTTTTCGCATTGTTGTCTCACTCTCTCCCACACTCTTAGTGTGGCTCACAGGGGGTGTGCTTCTGACAGGGGTACTGGGTGTAAGTGAAGTGTTTGACGCTTCTTCCTCCTCGTCATCATCAGATGAAACATCAACGGATACAGTTTGTTGACTTGCAATTCGGGTTTCCTTGATCTCCTTTAGGTGTGCATGCCATTTGACAGTGTGCTGTCTCTCAAGATGACCTCTCTGGCTTCCGGTACCATGGTTGGTACCAAGCTTACCACGACTAACTGCAAGCTTACAAATGGTACAAATGGCTATGTTTTCCCTTGTTGTGCTAACATTAAAGAAGTCCCAAACTGCGGACTTCAAATGTCTGTGGGGGGCGGAGGAGGCGATACTGGTCATGCTAATGCCAGATGAAGTGGAGGATGTGTGTTGCCGAACTTTACTACGTTGTGCACTTGCAGCACCACTAATTGAGGAAATGGAGGTCGAGGTGGATGGAGGTCCCTTCTGGCGAGAAAATATGGAAGTGGTAGGTGGTGGTGTACTAGTTAACTGCAATGGTGGTGGTCCCATTGCCTCATCGACAACATCACGCTCAGCAGCTTTTCGGGCTAGGGTAAACATGTCTGTTTGCTGCATGCCCGCTGAGCCTGGAGTGACCTTTATGATGACTGTGTCGTCGTCCTGAGAGTCTTCATCAGCAGGAGTAGTATACGCCACTTCTTCTTCAGCGTCATCATCACACTCCATAAGTACAAGAGTTTCGGGGACCTTCCTTTTATGCCTAGCTACCTTTGTCAGATCATGGTGTGCCTCACTCTCAGACGGCAGTGGTGGTTCCCAATTTGGATCCATATCATCAGAAGGAAGGGGGCTTGAAGAAGATGTAGACACCATCCTTGATCTTTTCCTTACTAGGGATGTGGAAGACAATGAACGATCAGGAGGAGTGGCTTCCTCAAATGATACCTCGGCTTGAATGTCGATTTCCTGATGTGCCCCTACTTCGGGAGGAACAACTATTGTGGGCACTTGTGCCGCTCCATGCACCTCTGCTTGCGCATCTCCTTGCGCTGCCTCTCCTTCCCCATGTACTTGGGCTTGTACTTGCACATGTGGTTGTTGTTGCGGCTGTGGTTGTTGAACACTCGTCAGATGAGTTACAACAACCTGTGTTGATTGAGGGACATTGCTGTTTCTTTCTTGCGATGAGCCAACATCACTGGTCGATGGTGATTGAACAACTAGACTGGCTGCCTCTAAAGCACTCAAGGGCTTGGACTTAAGTTGGCGTGGTGGCACTGAGCCCAATGGAGCGGGGGTGCTGCTCCCAGCTTGGTCCCCAGCAGACCCTGCGGCTGCTGCAGGCGTACTTTTTTTTCCCCAAAAAATGCGGCGGTCGGCACACCAGTCTCCTTGGTAAGTGGCGCCACTTGCTTCTTCTGCTCCTTACTGGCAACTTTCTTGCTAGAGGAGCTACGGGGAACTTTTTTTGGGGCCATCTTCTTCAGATGTCAGAACAGCAGGCCGCAGTTGCACGAGTTGCAGAGTTGTCTTGTCTGTGGCCACATGTGACGTCGCGTGATGTTATGCTGCACACACCACTGCATGACTTCTTCCTGGCACTGGTGGTTCTCTTGTGCACCTAAAAGCATTGGAAGACAAAGGAACATCAGTTACACACCCCAAAAAGTCGAAAAACACACAAAAATCAGCACAATCCCATGCCATCCATGCCCTCCATGATGTTTACATTAAAGAGATTATGATTGAATAAAATGAATTGAGCTATGAAGCATGGATGAAAGTTAATAGTTTAAAATTAAAGAAAAAAAGCAAAGAGTAAAGCACAGGAACTTAATTCATTTGATTCAAATGATGTCGTGGCAGTGCAGCTCGGTGGAATCTCAGGAGGTTCCCTTGGTGGATTTGAAGTATGGTACGTGCAACGAGACGAAGCGCGAATGAGTTTTGCACGCCCAAAAAAGTGGAATGATTGAAGAATGGTTTAACTATGGATTACGCAGGAGTGCATCTCAACCTCTCCAACCTCATTTGAATAAACCCATTCGTCTCAATTGAGGTAGCACCCAACAGTAAAATCACGTTGAAAGAAAGTTTAAAAAAGAATAACTCTAAGGACAACATGAAGGTTCAAGGGACCTAATGACGAAAAGGCACAGGAGCCGGGTTCTCTTCCATTTGAGATTATTACGGACTTAAACATTTCATTCATTTGTATATAAAAGGAGGACTGCAACATCACACATTCCGTTTTAATGAGTGGCAACCATGTTATTTAATTTTATTTTATAGTTGAGTGAACAAGGGTCGTTTGAGATAGGGCAGGCAATAACATAGTAAAATGGATTGCATCTTGGGATATGCAGTATTAAATGCAAAAGCACGGTACACCCAGCCCGTTTTCAATGTTAACAAACAGCCTTTTTCACACACAGGTGTTGCTAAGAATTTTGAGGCAGTAAAGTTAGGACTAGAAAAAGCTACTGCAGATACAGAGTTTCACTTGAATCTATTTAAGAGGACATGCGTTGCTATACGCTACGAGAAAGAATGTTAGGAAGATTTAATTCTTTTTACTTGGATTAACCAGCATGTCACGGTAAGCGCAAAGTAATTAGCATCTGCAAGTCCGATTTTTTGGTTAAAATAATGATTTTGAGCGTCATATGAAAAGGCAGGACACACTTTTGTATTTAAAAGCCTAGCTAATTATGAGAGAACGATGAAGGGGCAACAGAAAGCAGTATGTGTTAGGAATGGGATAAATATACTTTCTATAATGTTGCAATTAATGTTCACAGAATTACATGCATTTGGTAGTTTATAGACGATAGTTTTTAAAATACAATGTAGCATGTTGCATTAAAATTGAACGAATTATGTTTATATTTGTATTCGTAGATGCCCCTGACGAAGGGAATAAGTTCCCGAAATGTATTGGGTGGATGTAAATAAATTATGGCATGTGGAACCTACCATGGACTCCTGAACCTTTTTAGAAAATCGGTGAACCAAAGATTACGATTGAATAAAATGAATTGAGCTATGAAGCATGGATGAAAGTTAATAGTTTAAAATTGAAGAAAAAAAGCAAAGAGTAAAGCACAGGAACTTAATTCATTTGATTCAAATGATGTCATGGCAGTGCAGCTCGGTGGAATCTCAGGAGGTTCCCTTGGTGGATTTGAAGTATGGTACGTGTAACGAGACGAAGCGCAAATGAGTTTTGCACACCCAAAAAAGTGGAATGATTGAAGCATGGTTTAACTATGGATTACGCAGGAGTGCATCTCAACCTCTCCAACTACATTAAAGAGACCCCACAGAAAGACTCGGTCCATGCACCACTCACTACCCCTGGGCATAAAGGATGAAAGCTAGGCAAAATGGGTGCAGGCCTGAGAAAACTGCCTGCCTTCAAAATGGCCCCTTGCCCCCCAGCACATGGCCAGGGCCTGCCTGTACCAGCACTCAAAATGGCCCCCACCCACATGGCCAGTCCCCATCAATACCCCAAAAAATTGAAAAACACACAAAAATCAGCACAATCCTATGCCATCCATGCCCTCCATGATGTTTACATTAAAGACAGAGACCCCACAGAAAGACTCAGTCCATGCACCACTCACTACCCCTGGGCAAAGGCCCCGACAGCAGCCAAATAAATCGAAAAACACACAAAAATCAGCACAATCCCATGCCATCCATGCCCTCCATGATGTTTACATCAAAGAGACCCCACAAAAAGACTCAGTCCATGCACCACTCACTACCCCTGAGCAAAAGGCCCCAACAGCAGCCAAAAAAATCGAAAAACACACAAAAATCAGCACAATCCCATGCCATCCATGCCGTCAATGATGTTTAAATTCAAGACACCCCACAGAAAGACTAGGCCCATGCACCACTCACTACCCCTGGGCATAAAGGATGAAAGCTAGGCAAAATGGGTGCAGGCCTTAGAACACTGCCTGCCTTCAAAATGGCCTATTGCCCCCCAGCACATGGACAGGGACTGTCTGCACCAGCACTCAAAATGGCCCCCACCCACATGGCCAGTCCCCATCAACACCCCAAAAAATCTAAAAACATACATAAATCAGCACAATCCCATGCCATCCATGCCCTCCATGATGTTTACATGAAAGACAGAGACCCCACAGAAAGACTCAGTCCATGCACCACTCACTACCCCTGGGCAAAAGGCCTCAACAGCAGCCAAAAAAATCGAAAACACACAAAAATCAGCCCAATCCCATGCCATCCATGCCCTCCATGATGTTTACATTAAAGAGACCCCACAAAAAGACTCAGTCCATGCACCACTCACTACCCCTGGGCAAAAGGCCCCAACAGCAGCCAAAAAAATCGAAAAACACACAAAAATCAGCACAATCCCATGCCATCCATGCCCTCCATGATGTTTACATTAAAGAGACCCCACAGAAAGACTCAGTCCATGCACCACTCACTACCCCTGGGCAAAAGGCCCCAACAGCAGCCAAAAAAATCGAAAAACACACAAAAACCAGCAGAATCCCATGCCATCCATGCCCTCCATGATGTTTACATTAAAGAGACCCCACAGAAAGACTCAGTCCATGCACCACTCACTACCCCTGGGAAAAAGGCCCCAACAGCAGCCAAAACAAATCGAAAAGCACACAAAAATCAGCAGAATCCCATGCCATCCATGCCCTCCATGATGTTTATATTAAAGAGACCCCACAGAAAGACTCAGTCCATGCACCACTTACTACCCGTGGGCAAAAGGCCCCAACAGCAGCCAAAACAATCGAAAAACACACAAAAATCAGCACAATCCCATGCCATCCATGCCCTCAATGATGTTGAAATTCAAGACACCTCACAGAAAGACTAGGCCCATGCACCACTCACTACCCCTGGGCATAAAGGATAAAAGCTAGGCAAAATGGGTGCAGACCTGAGAACACTGCCTGCCTTCAAAATGGCCCCTTGCCCCCCAGCACATGGCCAGGGCCTGCCTCTACCAGCACTCAAAATGGCCCCCACCCACATGGCCAGTCCCCATCAACACCCCAAAAAATCGATAAACACACAAAAATCAGCACAATCCCATGCCATCCATGCCCTCCATGATGTTTACATTAAAGACAGAGACCCCACAGAAAGACTCAGTCCATGCACCACTCACTACCCCTGGGCAAAAGGCCCCAACAGCAGCCAAAAAAAATAAAAAAAACACACAAAAATCGGCACAATCCCATGCCATACATGCCCTCCATGATGTTTACATTAAAGAGACCCCACAGAAAGACTCAGTCCATGCACCACTCACTACCCCTGGGCAAAAGGCCCCAACAGCAGCCCAGAAAATCGAAAAACACACAAAAATCAGCACAATCCCATGCCATCCATGCCCTCAATGATGTTTAAATTCAAGACACCCCACAGAAAGACTAGGCCCATGCACCACTCACTACCCCTGGGCATAAAGGATGAAAGCTAGGCAAAATGGGTGCAGGTCTTAGAACACTGCCTGCCTTCAAAATGGCCCCTTGCCCCCCAGCACATGGCCAGGGCCTGCCTGCACCAGCTCTCAAAATGGCCCCCACCCACATGGCCAGTCCCCATCAACACCCCCAAAAATCGAAAAACACACAAAAATCAGCACAATCCCTTGCCATCCATGCCCTCCATGATGTTTACATTAAAGACAGAGACCCCACAGAAAGACTCAGTCCATGCACCACTCACTAGTCACTACCCCTGGGCAAAAGGCCCAACAGCAGCCCAAAAAATCTAAAAACACGCAAGAATCAGCACAATCCCATGCCATCCATGTCCCCCATGATGTTTACATTAAAGAGACCCAGAGAAAGACTCAGTCCATGCACCACTCACTACCCCTCGGCAAAAGGCCCCAACAGCAGCCAAAAAAAATCGAAAAACACACAAAAAACAGCACAACCCATGCCATCCATGCCCTCCATGATGTTTACATTAAAGAGACCCCACAGAAAGACTCAGTCCATGCCCCACTCACTACCTCTGGGCAAAAGGCCCCAACAACAGCCCAAAAATCCAAAATTCCAAAATTGTAGTTGCAGCAACTGTAATGCCCCAAACAAACTTACCTGTGACATTTCTAATCCAAAAGTGATCCAAAGAAAGTCAAAAAGGCCTCAAATCCAAATATTCAGCAGCATCCACAAAAAGTAATCCTTCCAGGTCAAGATCCAAATGAAAGTGACCAGCACATGAAGAAAGCACTGGGAGGAGCCTGCTGGACAGGAACAGGAAGTTGGAGACTGTGGGGCACTTCCTTCCTCCCACCCCCCCCCCCCCCCCCAAATGGACTCCTTGCAAAAAAAGTGCAGGCAAATGTCAACCTGAGGAGTTATTCTGATAAAAATCATCATTTTCAGAAGGTTTATGCTGCTTGCTGGTGCATTTCTTATGCAGAATTGCAAATTTTGCAATTTCGCGAGTGCGAGATTGTTGCTGCCCGCCACATCTTCGTGTTCGCAATTGCGAACTCTCGCGATGCATGCTGTGCAAGGTGGCAAGCCGCGATGACGTAATCGCGGTTGCCAAACTCCCGCGGGATCCCGCAGCAAGATCCAAAATGGCGCAGCATATGCAAAATATGGAGAAAAACAACTTTGCAAATGCTGAATGACGGTAAGTGAACGCCGCGCGCCGCAATATTGTATCACCAAGCAAAAAAATCCGCTGCGTGCGAATTTGCGAAAGTTCGCTGTTTGCAAATTTGCCGAAAATCCGCAAATTCCGCGAGCGGAACGGATTTACACCCATGCTTACATATTTCTGTACATATATATATGTCTATGCCCATTTGTATTCCTACCTTTATGTTGGGTCTGTTCCTGTATTTCCAGTTCAGACTGAGGATACCGGATGCTGACAATCCCTCATTCCCCTGTACAACACGCTATAGGACACTTTCACATTACTGCACCTTCGCTTTGTGGCCACTTCAATGTGTAGGGCAGAGTCTTCAAAATGAGGTGCGGTTCCCCATGGTGGGGGCCTTAGTGATATCGGGGGGTGCAAGTCTCTTGCCAAGAGTAGCATAATGTTTTGTTTTAAGTGTGAGAAGCTTGAGCGGCTGTAAGAGAGCCTTGTAATGGACTGTCAATGACAATGTTGCTCATTCAGTCATTTATTTTCTAACTGGGAGTATGTGTCAGAATGGTAACATAACTTAAATAATACCAATCCTACTGTTTTGAATTGACTTATATTCTCTTTGGTGTGCTATGATACCATTAATACCATATTTAAAGCCATCATGAACTGGTGTAATCATTTTACACATGGAACGTTGGAGTTCCTTCATAGGTCTGTTCATCATTTCATCTTCAGCATCACCAATTGAGTTAAGGGCATTTTGTTTGACTCTTTGAGAGACAATGGAATGAAAGAAATCAGCAACTTCAGATGCCTGGTTTAGACATATTAAGACATTGCCAATTTAGCTGAATAATTGTGCAAAAATTGAGGGGGATCCGAGATTTCTTTTTTTTACGGGGAGGGGGTCACAGCATTGATAATTTTGAAGCCCACTGGTGTAGGGGTAGGTGTGTCACTTACTGGTGGCAACGTCCGTGACGGTCTTGGTTTTGCTAATCATTGAGTAAGTACAGAAGCGGTATGACGTGCACAATGGGCTCCATCACTGCACAGGAAATGTGGAACTGTGTTGTGGTGACTTTCAGCCTTTTGAGCCTCCCATTCCACCAGCTCTGATGAGGTGGTTTAACCAACACAGACAACGCATTGGAAATACACATTGTAATAGGGTGGGTGGTTCCAATGCCCGACTGGCTCAGATCTGCTCCATTGGATCTTTCCGAAACCGTTAAAGTCTGAATTTCCTGTTGGATTCGGAAGAACCGCGTAAGGTTGGTAATCCATGAATTGCAGTGCATCATAATACTGCAGTTGGAGCAATTGCTTCATAGGCGAGATTGGGCAGTCAGACTGACCCCAACAGGCCTGGGAGGCTTACGACCGACATCGTAATAAGCTCCATAGCACCATATTAGGATGTCAGACTGACTGCGACCGACAGGCCGTCGGTAGCGGTCCATCCAAACGTCCAAGGCATATGTCCGACCACCGTATTACAATGAAGAGGTCAGAGCGATGTTGTCGGAGGGACCACCCGCCACCTCCATCAGGATCAAGGATCTTCTCCGGTGTTGGTTGGAGACCTAATCCCTACAATGGAGTCAGTGCCTGCAGAGGCACCACTGGAGGGATTAGGATGTCCCTTTCCGACAGCCTTTTCAAGTTGGCCTTTCTGACATGGAAAGGCAGTCGGAAAGTAACTTTGGGGGCCCCTAGCAGGGCTCCCATGCCCCAAGAACTCCACTGTGTGGCCTGGGGGGCACATGTGGTGTAGCCCAAACATCTATGTATCGTGCCCTGGGAACCACATGGTGCCTGGCACACAGTGCATAGATGTTTCGAAACATACCCTTTACCATTTACAGACCACAGCACAAGCCCGCAATAGTAAAGGCTATGCTTCTGACAACAGTACTGGCGGTCACATCATAATATCGGGAGTGGAACCACCTACTACATGGTTCCGCTCAATAATAAGGACCATAGATGTCCATGTTCAATATGTTGGCAAGTACTTTGAAAAGTTTGTATTGCCCACATTTATTTCTCACCATCTCTGAATAGAGTTTGGAATTGCTCGCTAACAAATTGCTTCAAGCATAAGAAGGCAAACGTGTGAACACCACTGTGGTTTACATTTTACTCTGTACATGACATTTTATTTCTAACACACTGTTTTCACGAAACAAAAAATGACTACATACAATATGTGTGTTTTTCACGGCCTCCAGTATTGACTCACAGCGACTTTAACTCTTGTAAAGCCTGTGGTCACTTTTTTGGGGGTATGGGTAGTTACACTCCAGCCTGCACTGCCATGCCAGGTCATCGTGGTATAAGAACACAAACAATCCAAGAAGACCATTGTTTTTGCATTAGCTGGGGCTCTTCCGTCAAGAGCTTGTTTCCAGTTGCAAAGTGAGCACTTTTTTTCCTCGCAGAAAAAGTCCTTGTCCTACATTCCACCAAATCAAGGGGATTTTTTTTCCTTTCCCTTCCTGGAAAGGGATTTATGGCAGCACTGTGCTGGAGAAAAAGTTCAGTTTTCATGACTTGCATTTGTGGCAATGATCTCTGCACATGTTAATGGGTGTAAGCCATCTAGGAATCCCTTTGTGAATTCCTGCCAGGCATATAAGAGGTAAATTCAGACGTAAGCTTACCAGTACCACTAAATTAACCTTCGTGAAGAAGGCCCATTGGACCCAGATAAAGTGACAGTTCTGCAAAATCTGTATAACTAGAAGCACAACCACAAGGTGGATTCTATCAGTTTGCTGATGCTGACGCGTGCACATTCATTCAGATGTATATTGAGAGACATGGGGAATAATTAATTATATTTCTTGCAAGAAGGACTTTGTCAAGCAATTCATTATTCTAGATCCTGTACTGAAATCTCTTTTGGGATCCCATTCTCTTCATCTGTTACAGGAAATGTGATAAGGAGTGCTAAAGATAAGAACCAGTAGTTGTAAAATGTCACCAGAAATGTGTCAGCATTAAAAGTGTTTAAACGCAGATGTAAAACATTGTTTGTCTGATCATATCATATTATGCATTAAAGGTAAGGACCCGAGTTTTTTCGTCGACTGTTCTTCATACTTCTTTAATACTGCTTTTCTGTCAACATCAATGATTTCAATCAATTTGAACAACTACGAGAAGCAATATTCTGAAAGAAAGACAAAAGGTATGAAAATCCAACAATGCAATAAAACGTTGAATTTCTTTTAGGACACTCATTCCTCAATGTGGTTGTAAACTTGTGACAATGGAAGGATAACTTGCCAAATAAATATATGCCAAGCTAAAATAAATGTTGGCTAGTCTTCAAAAATATGTATACAAATAAGTGTTTTTTTAACTTCATTTGCACAGTATAGTTTTTCCTTTGTAGGGGGCATATGGTTTTCCTCTCAGTGGTGGTTGTTATAGGTTATCCCTACAATGCAAACTTTGTTAATTTTCAATTCAACTTTTTCCCCAAGGATGGGCAATGGCAAGAAATTCCTTTGATGGAGAGAATGTAGGGTTTGTGGTGCAGGTATGTACCAAGCTAGTATCCTTTCACTGTGACCTAGAGCCAAGAGATATATTACATTTCCTTGAACCAGGATCGTCTGGGGCAAAAGTCCGGTTTAATTCCGTCTGTGATGGCATAAACTGTCTCACCATTGAGAATCAATGGCAGAAGGCATACCGTGACTGAGTCACCAGTTAGGAGCCGATTCCGATCTGGGTCGGAAAGCACTCCGACAAGCCGGATCCGGGTTGTTTTCCGACTGATTCGGACTCCTGCAGTCTGACCGAGCGAGTACGATGCGGCCGTATGCTGTCGGACTCGGTTCGGTCACACTCCCATAGAAGTCAATGGGAGACGGTCGTACAACGCGTACATGGGCTCCCATTGACTGAATGGGTACGTCGCGGAGAATTGAGCCCCCTACATTGGGTACGTGTTGGTGCCATTGGCACCGTACATGCCTGTGTTGGGGGGACCCATGGGTGTCCCCCTGTGTCCAAGTCGTAAGGCTGCGGTTAACAGGGGGTCCAACGCGGACCCCCGAAGTCCAACTCCAGGAGCTATTGTGAGCCGGATGCTCTGACTCGATCCGGCTGTCCGAATCGAGCATCCTACCAGCTCGGTCGTGAAATGTCTCCATTGCGCCGCGGTTTGCTTATGACCGAGTCATCGGAGCGGTTCAGACCCGGAAACGATTCAGAAGGAGATTTCGAGCTTGTTCACATCGTACTTCGACGTACGGACCTGTGTACGACTCGGATGGAAATTCAGCCTCCGAATCCGGTCCGCTAATGCTGAACCTGATTCGATGCCCTTCAGACCGAGATCGGAATCGGCCCCTTAGTGTCCAAATCAGGAGGATTAGTGAGCTCCTTGAGTACAAATTTCTCTGGACCTGTTTTCCTTATTTGAGGATGTTTGTGAATTAGCCTGGCAGAGGGAGTCTTTGTGCCAGAACCTTGATAGAAAATGTAATAATGATAAGTTATGTCTGTTCATCATAGGAACTATGAGAGAACCTAAAAAAAAAATGGACAACCCTATGCAAAATGGCGCTCACATAGACGTTACACTATTACATGATTACGCAAATGTGCAGCAAGCTTGCCTTCTTGGATTCAAATAGATTTGCATGTGTAACTGTGTCTTTCCGAGGACTTGCTATTAGAGGAGCTTTTTTGCTGGGATGCTCCACACTGGGTTGTCTTATCCACTATGTAGATGCTAGACCTGACAGATTCAGGGTGGTCTTCTCCCAAATTTTCTGAACTCATTTTGGGTAGCTTTAGGAGTCTGGATACTTTATCACTGGTAACCAGTGCTAAAAATGTGCTCTCTCCCCAAAACAAATGTGGTCTCTCCCCTAAAGACTCAATTTACTTATAAGTCTTTAGAAAAGTTGTACCCCCTGTACCCAGGGCCTTTAACTAAATGTTACCAGTGGGCTTGCAGCACTGATTGTGCCATCCATTGAAGCAGCACTATAACTACGTCTTATCCTGCCACTGCAGAGCCTGTGTTGAACTCTACACTGCTGTGTCAACCTAGAAAAATAATCCTTTTGCCAGGCCCAAACCTTCCCTTTTTATGCATGTAGATCACCCCTAAGGTAGGCCCCGGACAACCTAAAGCAGAGTGCAATGTATTCAAAAGACAGGACATGTTCTTTTAAGTTTTACATGCCCTGGTAGTGAAAAACTCCAAAAGTCATTTGTCACTGCTGCAAGGCCTGTCTCTCCTATAGGATATGTTTGTTATTACCTTACTACATTTTATAAGTGTAATTTTCAATTAGGAAGAGATAAAACCCCCAAGTCTGGTGTCGCTGTAATCCTAATGTATGGTGACATCGGATTATAATTTACAATTCAGGAAATGCTACTGTTAGAAAGTTGACATTTTCTTACTTTAGCCATTTGGTGCTTGCTGCCTATCTTTGATTAGTCAGGGGGAGGGGGGTGACAGCTGGGCTTTTTGTATTAGCCCCAAGACAGCCGTACACACAGGGAGCTTAGGTGTGACTTAATGGGCCATTCTGGGAGGATGGGAGGGAGACGCTGAACCCAGCCTCACCTACACCTGAATTGGCTGTGTCCTGTCCCCCCACAAAGGGCTGCACACCCCCTGTAGTTATTTTGGAGCCAAGGCACGAAGGGAGGTCCTCTATGCACTTCAAAGACCTGTCACTGAAGTCTTCCTCACTTCAAAGGCGCAACTGGGTATACGTTTTGGACCTCTCAGACCATGACTTCTGCACACTTCTGGACATGTGGGCCCTCTTCCAGGAAGAAGAACTGCTGTGCTGCTAAAGGATGGCACTCTGCTGAACCTCCTGCTTCTCTCTCTTGCCTGGGAAGAAGGACTGGACCTGCATCACTTGAACCAAAAGTAACTCAAAGGACTAGCTCACTGGCTTCCTGATCTGAAGTCTCAGGGACATAAAAGACTGCCAACCAGCCTGCTCCAACACTTGGAATCTGCAGTTAGTGAGTCTGCCCTGCCAAGGGGTGCCACCCCAGTCCCGGACTCAGGGAATCCCAGCACCAGCATCTGCTGGCTTGCCAAGACTAATGTGCCCTATGTGGAAGAGGAGAGCTTTGGAGGGAGTGACGTCCAGTGGGGAATCCGGGTGAGAGGATTTGATTAGTGAGTTGTGAGGAGATGCCTGTTTCACCGAACGGGTCATCGCCCATGTGCAGTGTTAAGTCAGCGACCGAGTTTAACAGGTGAGGCCGTAATGAAAAGTGCTGCCGTTCCGAGCGGGCATTAATCTGTCTGCAGTATAAGTCTGCGACCATGTATGCCAAGTGGGGCTGTCGTGAAGACTGCTGCTGTACAGATCAGGCTGGAGCCCAAGTACAGTGGAGGAACAGTAGCCATGTATGCTAGAGTGGCCGCTGGGAACAGGCAAGAAGTGTATGCTGGTCAGGATCAATATTGGAGGAGAGAAGTCATTGTGTGAAAATAGTGGGCCTGATCTGTGACTGGGACCAGCATCTGGATCATTGCACCCCCCATCCCCCACTACCAGGTGCTGAAATTGAAGAACGTACCCAGCTTGGAGGAGCGGGAGAATTCCCTGGCTGCTGGCACTGCAAAACCGTTTGCGGGAAACTCTAGGACAGGCAAACGCAGTCTGCCTGGGCTGCATGAGAAAGACTTAATGGAGACAGCCACTGTGGCTTCAACGGGACTTCTGAGACTCAGACTACTAATGAGGCTTAACCTAAATGTTACCTATAGTGAATGGGGAATAATCACTTCAGCTAGACTCAGGGCAGTGGGACTCAGGGACCCGCATATGAAACACTGGAGTCCTGACCTCAGGGGACTATGTGTATTGTTTGTGAATGTTGTATTTTTCTTTGTGGTCGTATATAAATATGCAAGCATTTATTTAAGCTACTGTACATATTTTGAGTTGGGAGTCTGTGTTCACCCCGTGTCTACCCTCACCCAAGAAGCCTTGGATTGCTTGTCCTGCACTACCACTGAGAGTCGAGTAGTAAAGGGTTCTTGGTCCAGTTGCTCAGAATCCCATAGTGGGTTAGGTTGGGACATCAGGAGTAAACGTACTTCAACCCCCATGGTTTGACCCAGCAACCCCTGCGTGCCCTAGTGGCCCTGTGAACAGGGTTCTCACATATCCCAGTTGTCCATGGTAAGATTTGTACCTACATACTCATTGTTTTTAAAGGTAGATACTTATAATGCTGTCCTGAGTAGGCCTTTAACTCAGTCGAAGGCTGAAACATGTTGACATATACATATGAGACTCTTTGACAAAAAGTTTAATATTCATTGACCACAAATATATAGAAAAGACAAGAAATAAATGTGACTCTTGTTTGAGTAATTGTCTCATATTTCCAAATAAAACACAGGATTGAAGGCATTTAAACATGAAAATAAGCACTCCCTTGATGTGCACTGGAGAAATGCTTTCATAACTCTATTTGAATGTATAAAAATAAACAAGTAAATAAAAGGTGAGGAAAATATGACGATTTTCATTCATGAGATCATATAATTTATAGATGATTGTATAGGAAATACTATAGGAAGGCCCAAAGATAGATATACAAAGATAAGAATGAGACAACAACATGCCATGCATTAAAAGGCAAAATCAGAATTAATCACTAGTTGATGATGCTTTTGTATTGTTTGTAAACATCATTAATTATAAGGCAGTTTGAGTGTGGACGCTTCCATATTGACCAAGGACACCACAGAGTTGCCCCACTGTCTTTTATAGCTAGACTTTGAGAAACACAAGACGTTGAATCGTGGAAAGCCTAAACTAATATTAGCCATTTGTAATTACACGGACTGCAACCAAGTCCATCATTTTGTTGCCACCAGTACACATCAGACAGGAGGGCCAAGCCATCTCCAGATCAGCCTTGGTCCCACTCCAATGCAAGCAGTCTGAACTGCCGGACCAGGTCCATTCTGAACCAGAACAAAAGCAACCCCAGACTGGTTACGGACTACTGGACCTCTTCAGTAGAGCGCAACTTGTTTTCAGTGGCACAGTGAGCACGGCACCCACGTCTGGTGATACCAGTTGTACTTCGGGCGTCGCACTGAGGAATACAAAAAAGCAATGAGTGGAGAGCTTGAATTAGGTGCACAGACAGAATATTGAGTTTTAAATGTTGACATACACAAATATAGAGTTGGAAATATTGTGATGCAGAAATATCGACAGCAAGAATATCGTGGACAAGAATACCAACTTGGAGGTAAGAAATATCGTTTTGGAAAGTAGTGAAGTCATTGATATCGTTAAAATATCGATGTTTTAATTAGTGTTATGTATTTTAGTATGTATTTTAAAAGTATGTGAACAATTTTTTTTGTATAAGTATTCCTTTTGTTTTTTATATATGTATTACATTTTTTGTAGTTATTCATTTTATTTTAATTACATTTGGCATTTTTTAGGTCTGTAGCGGGTGGGCTTTGTAGTGTTAATTGTGGGAATTAATGTATTAATAATTAATTTTTAAATGGTTATTACTTATTATTAGTTAGTTGGTAATTATGTTATTTGTGTCATTTTTTTGCAGCTGCTTGCGGGTTTATAGGGGAATAAGGTGGGAAGTAGTTTAATTACAATACATTTACTAATATTTTTAAGTATTTATTTAATTTATATTTTATAGTGTTAATTGTGGGAATTAATTTATTAATTATTTATGAATTGGTTTTTAAATATTAATAATTAACTAATTAATTGGTAACTACTTATGTTAATTGTGTTATTTTTTAGGAGCAGGAGGTGGGGATTGTAGGGGAATAGGGTGGGAAGTAATTTGTTTATAATTAAGTAATACTGATGTGTTAATTAATGCTAGTTACGTAATTAAAATGTAAATATTGCAATTGTGTAATTCATTTTAGATGTGAGTTGTGGGGTCTATAGTAGTAAAGGGTGGGAAGCAATATCTTTTAAATTAATTAATAAGTTGTTGTTAATTGATATTAATGTATTAATGTTAAATTAGTTATGGAAAGTGTGTAATAATTTTTAGGTGTGGTTTGTGGTGTTTATTGATGTAGAGGGTGGAACGTTATTTATGTTTAATTAATTAATATTTAGTTGATTATTAAGATTCATTTATCAATTCATAAATATTTATGGTAATTGTAAATTTTTATTTTGTGTGCGGGTTTCGGTTTAATAGGGGTAGCGTTAGGGGAGTAAATACATTTTGATCTGTTTTAAATTGTTTTTTTTAATTAATTATATTTCTTTGTTGGATAATTATTTATGTTAGTTGTGTGGTGTTACAGGGTACGAAATAAAAAAAGATTATGTTTATGTAATAATTAATGTTTTTGATTATAAACAATTTCTATTAAAAATAGTTATTTGTTTGTAAATTATTTTTAAATTTGAAAAAAAATCTTTATAAAAATTTGTTAGATCTTTTTACCATTATAAACTGTTTTTGTCTTTTGTAATTTAAATTTTTTTATATATATGTGTTCTTTTTTTGTTTTATAAAATCTTTTGTGTTGTAGATGATATTTTGTTTGTTTTTAATTTCGAACTGACTCCAATGGGAACATTAAGTTTTTACCCCTCCGCTGTCCACACTTTCCCTACTGTTGCACACACTGGAGTGGAAATATACATTTTTACCCCTCCACTATCCAACACTTTCCCTACTGTTGCACTCACTGGAGTGGGAATAGGAGGTTTTACCCCTCTGCTATCCAACGCTTTTTCTACTGTTGCACTCACTGGAGTGGGAATAGTAATTTTGACTCCTCCCCTATCCAACACTTTCCCTACTGTTGCACTCACTGGAGTGGGAATAGTAATTGTCATCCCTCCGCTGTCCAACACTTTCTGCACTGTTGCACTCACTGGAGTGGGAATAGTAATTTTTACCCCGCCCCTATCCAACACTTTCCCTACCGTTGCACTCACTGGAGTGCGAATAGTAATTTTTACCCCTCCGCTATCCAACACTTTCCCTACTGTTGCAATCTGTGGAGTGGGAATAGTATTTTTTACCGCTTCGCTATCCAAAATTTTCCCTACTGTTGCACTCACTGGAGTGGGAATAGTTATTTTTACCCCTCCGCTATCCAACACTTTCCCTACTGTTGCACTCAATGGAGTGCAAAATGTAAGTTTAAAGAGTATTAAATATCTTAGGTGCAGATGAATCAAGATTCCATTATGCGATTTCTAAATAGCGATTTTTAAGGAGTCGCTATTTAGAAGTCGCAAAATGGGATGGATGTACAAAATCGCTATTTTTAGCGATTTCTTAATCTTCCTTATTTGCGAATTCGCAATTTGCGAATTCACAATTAAGAATAATTCCCAATTCATTCCTATGGGCCAGGAGGCCCATAGGAATGATTGTGAAATTAATCTCAATTTGCGATTCGCAATTTGCTAATCACAAATTGAGAATAATTTCAAGGGTGCAGGGGTGTCTCAAGGACACCCTGCTGCACCCCTGAAGTGTACAAGGGTGTGCATATGGCGCACATACATGCCAATGGGTATGTGTGTGCGTCACATGCCACCTTCAAAAATGCCAAATGGTGCATTTTTAAAAGAATTCGCAAATAAACATCAACTACAAGTTGGTGTTAATTTGCAATTTCTTAACCAAAATTCGCAATTGAAAAATGCTACATACATAGCATTAACCACATCGCTGCTGTGGTTATTTTTCCCCTGTGCTGGAAATTGCCATTTTGCTGGTGCTCATGACGAGCTCAGCTCCTCATCAGCACAGCTCAACTGTGCCTCATGACAAGCTGAGCTCGTCATGAGCATGGAAGGGGTTAAAGGAATCGCAAAATTGCGATTCCTTAAATGCTATGGCAAAATAAGGAATCGCAAATTTTTGCGATTCCTTAATTTGCGAATTTTTGACGCATGCCAAAACATGCAAATAGACTGTTTGCAATTCGCAATGGCCGAAATTCTGTGAATTTCGGCCATTGCGATTCTCAAACGGCTTGATACATCTAGGCATTAATGTTTTAATTCATAATATAATGTTTTTATTATTAGATGTTACATTATAGGTGTATGTATGTATATATATATATATATATATATATATATATATATATATATATATATATATAAATATATATTCATTTGTAAATTATTATTTATTTATTAAATTGAATAATAAATTAAAATTAATAGTTATTTGTTTCAAATTAAATATGTTTATTCCATTTTATATATGTATGCTTAAATATTTTTAAATTCATTGTATTTCTTATATTTGTTAAAATGTATATTATATCCAAATAATGCTTTTTAAAGTTAATTTAATATATTTAACATTATTTTTTACATATATAAAAAACAATATTTTGTACATCAATATTTTTTACATCAATATTCTCCCCCCCCCCATATTTTGATACTTACTATTATAAATATTGGATGTTGATATTTTTGACATTGATATTTATGACTCGATATTTGTGTATAGGGATATTTTGGGCGTCGAGATTCAGTGAACCCATGAATTAATCCAAGCCACTGGTAATTACTTAGGCTGTATATCAGTTCATTATTTTTCTCTCTGTGCTTTGCACCACAAATCTCACCACAATAAAAGCATTTATAGAGATCTGTATACTACGGCAGCATGATGCACTAGGGCCTTTAAATCGGTCAGTGCTCTGTGTGCACTGCCCTCAGTGCAAGATTGAACTCGCCTGCCCAGGGTAAGGTAGTAGCAATTAGTATAAGACAAATCAGCTATGTGAAACGGCTGATCCATGTTCCATTTTGCAGGTGGCAACCTGGCCTTCATTCGGAATGGGGCAGAGATCTCAATGCAGGCATGTGCAGCGAGTGACTGCACCTGAGTACTGGGGAATGGATGTGAAGGTTCCATATTCAACTTCCAAGAAGTACCCTCACACCTCAATGTGGCACACAGTTAGTGTGCCTCCGAATGGCCTCTTTGCCTTTGTGCCCACCTCTATATAACAACAAGGGCTCAGAGATAAAGGCATGTGCTCTGCCAGGATATGTATTACAGAAAGGGCTGCAAAGCTACTACGGTTCTTTTTGTAATTTCAAAGTGCCCTTAGGGTGCATAAAGCGTCAGAACTCATATTCCAATTCTGACCATGTACGTCTGCACTGTGACTTTGCAGAGATAATTTGGACTCAACTCCATGAGCCCTACTGAACTGACGTGACCAGTAGCAGCTGCTAGGGATCAGCAGCGGTCGGGAAGCGAGGGGAGAGAAGGGGGAGATACAAAAATAAGGACAGAAAAACAAATAAAAAATATAAATGTTTACTTACCTGCCACTGCGATCGCCGCATTGTTCCTCTCCTGATCCTCAATTCCAGTGCTGGTGCATATTGCACAGGTCCCCGATGGAAATCCTGATGTTGCTCTCATGCTGGGAATGTTAGTCCCAGCATGAAAGCAGCACCAGGATTGGTTTGAATGGCCTGGTTTCAGCCAGCCAAACCATCATGCCATAGGGATTACGATATCCCTTTCTGCCTGTCTTTTTGCGGCGTGCATCCCACCGCGAAAAGACATTCGGAAAGGGATTAGGGGCCCATAGCGGGCACCCCTTGTTGTGGGGTGAGGTGTTGCTGCATTGGGGTATCCATAGCACCCCCCTGCATTTCCCTGCACTGCGTGGCAGGCATGCAGTGCATGCTATTTTAACATTATGTACGGTGCTGCAGCCAGCAGCACCGTCCGCAATGTTAAAGGCCCTGGATGTGCCGAAGGATCTGACTGGGCCTGTGAGAGACTGCGTGTGCCTGATTTAGCGCAGAAAGGCAGTGTGGTCCTGAGCTCTGCCCCTGATAGGCGGAGCGTGACAGCTGCAGGGATCGCCCGGCCTGTAGTGCTCTCCCTCCCTGGTGAGGTTGCCGATACCTCTCATTTTCACATCTGGCCCGGTGAGCTGACTGGGGGGGATTGCAGCACACCAGCCTCACACATACACCTGCCTTCTGTTCTGCAGTCTCTCAACGAGAGGTGCCCTGCCCTTCCCTATCATGAGAGCAATGGGGTTCGAGTGTTACAGTGGTGAAGGGGCAGATTTAGAGAGGCGAGTGTGACCCTGGACCTGTGGCCTAGCAGCAGAGGGAGGAGGGGCCTTCCCTTGCACAGTGCATGGAACGGTCAGACTTAGCAGTGGGTCTCAGGCGCCATGTCGGAATTGGCTGGTGGTGGCGGTTTACTGATGGATCGCCCGGGCCGGAGACTGAAGGTTCACCCCTGGTCCATACTCATTACCATAGCCCCAGAAACTGAGGGGATCTTCGATTGCCGGGGGCATTACCTCTTCCCGCAAAGTGCCATTTCTTGCCTATTAGCGGAGAACATCAACTCCCTCCAGACGGCTACTAATAAATCCCGGAAGGACAGGTCTGTCAGAGATTTACTAATCAAGGTCGGGACCGGGGGTGATGAGGCAATGCCACAACAGAGCGACACTGCAGCTCGATGTGGGTCAGATGATTTGGAGGGACCAGTCACGCACAGTGTCCTGGAGTCCCTCTTCGCAGACCTTATGAGTGAATTCCATAACATGAAGAAAGACCTCACTGCAGAGCTCCGAGAGATGCATGAGGATATTAATTTGGTGGGGGAGCGAGTGGATGACCTGGAGAACCAGACGATTGTCAGAGATGAGGAGGTGTCCCAGCTTCAACAAGAGGTCCTGCCCCTCAGGAACTAGCACATAGATCTCCAGGCACACGAGGAAGATCTTGAGAACCGTTCCCACCACAACAACATAAGGATCCGGCCGTGCCTCAGGGAGCGGAGGGGCAGGACATTGAGACCTTCATCATGGACAAGTTCCAACATGTCCTGGGTAGACCTGGAGATCAGGCTCGACGGGACGCACTGTGTGGGTCTTAGGAGATCGCCCACAGCTCCCCCTCCGGACAGCTTAACATGTGTCCATGACTTTAAAATTAAAGAACGCATTTTACGAGAGGCAAGGGCCATACACCCCATTGAATTCCACTCCTGCAAGCCCCTTCTCTTTCAAGACCTGGCAACTTCGACATTGCCGAAAAGACGGGAATTTCGACCTATCAGAGCCTTTCTGCACTCCAAGGATGTTGCATACTCCTGGGGACACCCGTTTAGACACATCTTTAAATGGGATGGCAAGCTGCGCCAGCTTCGTTCACTTGAGGAGGCTGCATTGTGGCTTTCCCTAAACAGGTAGATTGGTGTGGGAGACTAACCCCCTGTCCGTGTAATCATTTAGCCCATCTGAGCACAATGCACTGTATTCTGTTTTTCACACTTTATAAAGACCCAAGGGCACGTTTCATCAAGCCCTTTTAAAGGAAATTTGTGCCTGTTTGTATCAAGAGGGTTTTAATCACTTGCAGTCATTGTCCACTGCTGCCATCTGCAGCGCTGTGCCTAACTTTATTAGAATCACATTTCTAATCAGGAAACGCTATGAATTTAAGTTTTTAATGATTTTAGGGATTTTAATATTTAGTATAAATGTGCTGTAGAACGGTAAAAGGTTTTTAAATTCTTAGAATCTGCGCTGGTTTAATATGACTTAGGAAAAGACAATATGTGTACTGTAGTTTTTAATCTCTGCACAACAACTTTTTTCATGTATTTTTTGTCTCATTATTTATTATATGTATGCAAACTTTTATTATTCAATTCAATCAAATAAAGTTAATTGAACTGAACTGAACTGATTAAAGAGAGTTCGAAATTAACTCATGGCAATGCAGATAAGATAAGGCAATTTTGTAATCATGCAAAGACACACATCTTTGGGATGGAAATCTCTGAGTGCCAGGTAACAATAAGTAGTCACCCTTTTCAAACAGTGGTCACTAAGCTGTCAAATAACCAAAACATTCCAGCAGTCAACTGTTAAGAACCCAGATAATCGACCTTAACCCAGAGACCGGAGCTTCAACCAAACCTATTACATTGTAAATCATTCTTCTGCATATAGTTTCCTTTGATGTGACATTTATATTGTTTTAGTGGTTAACTAACATGTTTGTGTCCTTCTTTGGCTGCAATGCACCATAACAGAAAAATAAAATCCTGTCAAAAGATGTGATATTTTCCTTATCCAACTAGAGACAGATCATTTATACAAGCAGATAGAGCATAGGATAGAAGCATGACGTTTTTAAGAACACTCTCAATATCAGCACATTTATCTAATCAAGATCTGTCCCTTATCATAGACTCAGTTTGTAGTAATGATGACACGCTGGTAAGTTGTAGTCCAAGTAGGTTTATTCACAGGTAGTTTCAGTAGGTCCATATCAACAGGTAGGAAATCATCAACAGGTATAGAAGTCCTGTAATGCAGCCTGTGTGCTCACATCAACAGCCCCACCAGGAGCAGCCTGCTAGCTGCTCAGCTCCTCTCACCAACTGTCATCACTCATCCAGTCACACAGGCATTCCACACATAGCCTACACACCAACATTCCACTCAGAACACTCACACAGGCTGAGCAGTCAGAGAACAGGATAACATAGGAGAGAAACCATAACATCAGAATACTACATTACATCTTCCCTAATGAACTGAAGAATAACGGAACCAATGTATTAAGCTATAATCATAAAAGTACAGAAAAAGTAAATAGTACACAACCCAAGGATGAAGGAAACACAGCCCGCATCATAAGGTGAAAATGAACTATTTAAATCAAAGTCAAAAGCTCAAACACAGGGATGACGGGAACACCGCATCACAAGAGGGTAAAGAACTAAAGACAAGAAGGAAAGATGGATACAAAATACAATACACATCCCCTTCCTCTAATAATACAAAATAAAAGTGAAAATGTAAGTTCTCCAAAGACCCCTTTGCAGAATCATACAAAAGCTACTGTAGCTAATGTTACTTTTAACTCTATCCTTATAGATGAATCTATATAGGTTCATCTTCGCTTGCAGATGAGGTTACAAAAACTGCATCAGAGAAGTGGAACGTTTTCCTTTTCTGCCTTCTCTACCTTGTTAGTTAAAATGGTATGAAAAAACATGAGAATTGATCACCTATTTCTTAACGTTGCCATTCAAACTGTTGGCTTTCTACACTCTATGCTTACTTCACTCATTCACTACATTAAATGCAGTAATGTTTGCATACAGTCAAGCTGGTCTTTTAATTAACATGCAATATTTTCATATGAACGTCCTGTCACACAAAGTAATCCCCCCCACCTCACCAACAAGGATTTCTGCCAGCCTACAATTTGACACTCTGGCCTTAAATTTGGTGCTTGCTGAATGTAGCTATAGGACACTTTCTCTCATCCACAAATGGAGTTCCTAAAATACCAATTCAGGATATTGTCCCATTGGGATTCTACTGAGGGTGTTTTTCAGTCCCTCATATCAGAGGTCTGTTGACAGAGGGGCTGTATTGGATTCGTTAGCATTTTCTTACAGCACAGCTTATTTACAGGTCAAGGATGAGAAACCAATGTCTTGGGTATGATGACTCATGCTGCAATGTGCAATTTGGCAGGGCACTCAAGAAGACCTTTATCAGTTGTGTGTAGTACTAGTTTAATTTATTGTTTTAAAAAATTGTATCATATCATTTATAATAATAGAAGTTGGTAATAATTGTTGAACAGCAAAACACTGAAACAAGACAAATTAAAGGCAGGGTTGTGAACTTCCTCTAGCAGTAATAAAGAAAGCAAAATGTACCCTTTGGTATCACAGCAAAAGCAAAATAATTCTGCTGCACTAAAAGATCTGTTGCCTGCCTAGGATGTAGTCATTCCACCCGGTAATCATTTCACCCTTGACATATAATAATAAAAACCATGTGCTCTGGAGTTTCCCAGTTTTTCTAACAGGATTTCCAGCTGCCTCCAAACATAAAAACTAAAAAATATTAAAGGCAAAATGTTACCTAATATTTTTTGCGTCCTGGAAATCAAATTCAAATCAATATATCCTGGTCTAGTTAAAGTCCAAGGAGACAATTCGGAAAAAGATGGTAAATCTGGACCTGTAAAGGTACACTACGAATGGGTGCCAAATAACTACAGTTTGTATTTAAAATACAATAATACTCCTGTAAGCTGTGCCAGGTGCAGGTTTCCAGGTACTAATGGGAATTTCACAGGTCATATGTCCGTTTACAACTAAATACTGGGGAAATGCAGCCCATTTCTTTTTCTCCACAGGAGAAACATTTTTCCACTTGATAATCCATTCCTCTACCGATAAGGGAAGGGAAGTTATTCCAAACCTTTTCTGTAATAAATCTGCAACCACTTCCAGGGTGGAAGTGAATTGGATTGGAGTTTGTGATTGTCAACACACATAAATGTTGTTGAACATTGACAAACTTACAACCTTAAAGGTCTAACCCCGCACAGTTCCAACCATGTCCCACCCATCATATGGGATTTACTACTGTGCATTTCTCAATACTTAGGGTGGGGTACTATGCATTAATAAACCCATTTGTGCCTATTAGGATTCCTTTTGTGAATTCCTCACAGTGATAAACAAAGACATGTTTGGACCTAAAAATAAGTAAATATACAGTCTAAGGGGCCATTTTCGATGTCGGATGGACCTCAGTCTGTCCGACATCACTCTTGATCTGGGAATGACCGACCTCCTGTGAGCGGTCGCAATCCAGCAATTAGGATACGACCGAACACTGTTTGGTCGCAATCCTTTTCTTTACAAAGGGAGCATGCATTCTGACCGGTGCCTGCCACATTATGCATGCAAATGCACAACATCCCTTTTTTACATTGCGGCGGGTGCTGCAGAAAACACCTCCCGCCACAATGTAAAATATGTGGGATGTGCCGGCCGGTGTGGCGGCCGCATCCTAATATGCATCATGGGACCGCCGCACATATGGCGGGCCGTCCCTTTTGCCGATACGGTGGTGGGCGGATCGTAATAGACCCCTAAGTGCCCAATGTGTTATATAGATCTCAACTAACCCACCCCAGGGGGGACAGTGCCCTGTTCCAACTGTAAGGGAGGGTCGTACTGCAAGGATGCAAGGTAGGCTCTAAAAGGGCCCCATGTGTCCCTGGGCTGCGAGGTAGATGGTACTGTGGTAGCATATACCTCACTCCTCGTGGTGCAAGAAGTCAGGCTGCCCATCCAACATTTAATTGTAGGTGTGGTCCTGCTGCCCCCGTAAATGGCCACCTCTCTTTTGGGCAATAGGATACAAATGGCCGCTAATTTTTGAATCTTTTTGGGGAAGTTAACTACGTATCCCAAGAGGGCAATTTCGGGTAAGGGGTCTATTGGTAAGTTGATCATGTCCCCTAGTGTTTTGTGTACTTCCTTCCAGAAGGTGTGTATACGTGGGCAGTTCCAAGCTATGTGTGCGAAGTCCGCATTTGGGGCATCGCATTCACAGCATTTGTGGGGCTTGGAGGGGTCTATTTTGTCGACTCTAGCTGGAGTAACGTATATTCTATGGAGAAATTTGAAGTGAATCAACTTGTGTTGGCTATTGAGGGAGACATTTTCTGTGACTACGCAGCATGCAGCCCACTGTTCGTCTGTTATCGAGCTACCCAAATCTCCCTTTCAGTCCCTACGGATTTTGTCATCATTGAGTGGGACGAGGGCTGCACAAGCTTTGTATAGCGTGGAGATAAGGTGGACACCTTGATGACTATCAAGAGAGGGATGAATGATTGTGGTTCGAGAGGGAAGTCGGGGAATGTGGCGCGCAGAGCGAACCCACATTAGCACAAATTTGTCCATAAAGGTGGCATCAGGGAATCGAGACTCGTCATCTGTTTCGAAAGCGTGGCCATCAGGAAACATGTCACCAATTTTAGTAATGTCAAATTTAGTGACAGTGCGTTGTATTAGTCGCTCACCACTGCTCTGCAGCCATCGGGCATTAGGGAGTGGCAAGGCTGTGGATTAGAAGGTGGTTGTGTCCGTGACCCTCCTGAGTTTTTCCCAGGCCCAACTGGTCATGGAGACCATTTGAATGTCGTTCGGGTCTCGGGGAAGGCCCTTGGCGAGGATAGCTGCCAATTGCTCAGGAAGAACAAGATCAGCCTCTGGACGAAGATAAGGGATTCTGGCATCTGGGTGATACCATGCATGTGTGTAGCTTCACTGGGCAACTAAAAAATAGAAACGTAAGTCGGGGACACCAAAACCCCTCTTTCGTAGGGAAGAGTCATAATCTGCCAGTGAACACGGGCACGCTTGTCCACCCAGACCAGTCGTATCAAGTGAGAACAGAGTGTCAAAAAAAAAATTTGGGTGGGGAATGGGAATGTTATGAAAAAAATATAATAAGTGCCACCTGGCCAGCGATGGACAGCGGCAGTCTGAGCCACTCGTCAATTTGCACCTCTAGAGTATGGACAGCTTGTCCATAGTTGAGGTGGAAGATCTGCATAGCATCTAGGTGTATGTGAATGCCTAGATACTTGACGTAATCTGTACGCCCACTCCAGAGGGAACTCAAGTTCTCACGCTTTCGTGGTGGGGCTGAGGGGACAGTCATGGACTTGTGTCAATTGATGCCAAGGCCCGAGTGCAAACACAAATCAGAGTATTTCACGGATGAGAGGATCTAAATTAGTTTGTGGGTCTCTAACATAAAGAATTGTATCATCTGTGCATAGTGATACTAATAGTGGGCCCGTGTTAAATTGTAGGCCTCTGTCTGGGTGTTTTTCTTGAAAGTGGCGGATCAGGGGGGCCATAGCAAGAATAAATAATAAAAGTGAGAGAGGGCAGCCCTGCTGCGTGCCCTGTGATAGTGCAAAGGGTTTAGAGGGCGTTCCGTTCAGCCTGAGCCGAGCTGTAGGATGGCGATATAGGAGTGCCGTTGTAGCAACAAAACAAATAGGCATCCCCATGGGGTGCATGATAGACAGAAAAAAAGCTCTGTCGAGGCCAGGGAACACCTGGTCTGTGAGACGCTCCCCTATTAGTCCCTAGGGCTTCAAATCCTTAATCAATACCTTCTTATTATAGTTAAAATCATCAAATACATAAACAAAACATTAGAAAAATCAATTTAGGCAAACAAGTTTTATGCATGTGTTTCTGAACAAAGGTTTTTCTGGATTTTACCAGATATGAGCAAATTGAATATCAATCAGCATGAATATTGATAATACATAAACGTAAACATATGGTTATTATCACCAAATTGTTAATTCAACAAATTTTGCAAAACCCAATGCATTTCGGATCATTGCGACCCTTCATCAGGGGAAAAACAGATTTCAACGCTGATTTGTAACATCTATTTCAAATTTTCTTGTGAAGCATTCCTGCTCTGAATTTGTGGGACTATTTTATGTCGCTAATAGTGCTAATATCGATAATTAATTATTATGAGATACGAAATATTACTTATATATATATATATATATTCTTTTGGTAAACATACTCGCGCTAAAAAGACTGTTTCAAAATGGTGCCTATCGTGGGGAACCGAACACATGATATTTTAAGGTAAATAGACCGATCCAAAATGGCGCGACTCAAATCTACCAAGAGATTGATATAAGTGGCCTAAACAAAGTGAATATCGATTATTGCGATAAACACTTTAAAAATAAAGCAATTTGGCAATATGGCGAACATTTATAGCATGGAAAGAAGTTATACGTTTGATATTTGCAAAACAAAATAATTCTTATCAAATATGAGAAAATATTACACCGTTAGTCGGTAATTAATGATACATGTAAGTAGGAGGATTAATGTCATTTAAAACATTAAATAAACCTATATACTAAATATTAAATCATGTAAAGAGTTAAGAAGAAGTACTTTCAAAATGGCGCTACATAGAATCACAGAGAGATACTAAGGTAGGATAAATTTAACTCAGGTGAATAGTGTCAAACAATTAACTAAGGTATAAAAAGCGGCCTTGTTTTCTGTGATGTATGTCATCACGGAAGACGCCACGCGATGGAGCCGGCTGAAATCTACTCATAAGTAAGTACCGCGGAATGCTGCTTAAATGTTCGTAGCTTTGATAGGGGATAGAACATTATGTTCTGTCATGGCAATTAGGAACGTAAAAAGTCCAAGTTGCCTTAGAACTTCTCTCTTATGGAGAATCGTTGAGCTATAATTTTTAGAAATATTCTGTGTGCATACTTTTTCAAATTAAGGCAGAATCCAAGACTTTATTGTTATAATTTGTTGAGGAAACTACAACAGTAAAAGATGGCGGCTCCACTTGATAAATGGGCCTGGCAGCCAGCCTCAAATCTGTCTCGATATTTATGTCTTGTATTAGATTTATAACAAAATGTTACCAGTAAAAAACGGCTCGAATTAATTTATAATGGCGTGGCTTTTCAAAAAAAAGGTATAAGATATTTTTATAAAAAAATTAAATGTGTATGTTTATTTAAGTTTGCAACTATAAAGAGAATGCCTCACATGCATAGGGATTCAATCGGAAGATTAGGCAACTAGAGTTTTGCCATTTTTTCTTTTTATATAGTGCTTCATCAATTGCTTAGCCTTCAAACGGGAGCGATTGGAAATTGTTAATACAGCGCTTGTTCCACTATATGAGAATAAAACTTAATGAAAAGCAAGGAAGAATATCGTCAAGGTATGTTTAAGTAGGAATGACCAACTGTTGATTCGATATTACCACTGTAGTACTAAAATTATAACAGATCTAAATTAAGGACATGCCTTTTTTTATTAGACACTTGCAATATAAACTGAACTGGAAAGAGGACACATCTCCACAGGTTAACGTTAGAAGAAGAGTTCTTTTGTTTGGTAAGCTAACCTTCCTAAAGTAGATAACAATTTATACAGTAATCCAAATAGAAATATGGTAAGAACCCACCTTAAAACTGCATAGTAAATAGATCTTAAAGAAGGCCCCAGTATTTTTTCTTTTTTCTTTTTAACTACTGACCACTTTAACTGTGATATGGTGGTGTAATTTGGAATGCAAGCAGAATCAGTATAAAGGCTTAATATCGGTCAATCTTTTGATGATCAGCTTGATTACAATGTTGGTTGAATATATTATATAAAAAATTGTACAAAGTGTATAGTGATGGACATTAGGAAAGTTGTTTTAACCTGTAAAATAATGTATATATTGTGTATATTAATTGATTGTATATATAAATGTGTTATTTGTAGCCCTGAAGAAGTCCGTGGAGGACGAAAGGCGTTGGCTACAGTGTTTTTATGAAGATTGAATAAAGAATGAACTTCAAAACTACGTTATTGATTCTGCTATCAATTGATTTACTACTGTGTATAATAATTATGGTTACAGTTGAATAATTGAAAAGAGAAATTTGTGTGCTGGACCAAATTGTGTTTAAAATGGTTATAAGTGTAAACTAAAAGATCGAACAGTAAAAGGGAGTGCTTGTCTACACCTACAGGACAGAAAAAAGGGCCATTCCAATGAATCGAAGGCCTTTTCAGTGTCTAGTAATATTGCGGCCGCCGGCACCTCTGGGTTTATCCTATGTAGGGTGGAGAATAATGTTCTCCTTAAAATAACTATAATATAACATTGTAAAAAATAATCACAACTAACAAATATTAATTAAATATAAATATGCACCCAAAAATATATATTATACAATAAACAGTATTACACACTTACAAATATTAAAATACTAAACCTTTAATAATAGCAAACCCTGCCAAATGAATTTATCAAAACAAAACAATTAATAAAAAAATATATATTACACTAACCCATTAAAAAACATTATTCAAACAAAACAAACCCGACCAATTCCTGGATACTAAACCATAAAAGATTACAATTCCAACTCTGAACTAACTAAGGGGCTGATTATGATGTCTGTCAGAAAGCCTCCGACCAACAGTTGGATTCTCCTAGACCGTGTCAGAATGATGCTCAGGGTCGTAAGGGGAACCGTTCGGTCATTTCGAATCGGCTCTGACCGGTACTCGGAGATTCTGAGTCAGTCGAAGCCAATTTGAACAGCTCTATGGACAGAGTTTCCAACAAAAAATGGCTGTCGGAAACTGACTTTGGGGGCTCAGCAGGCCCCCTTCATCCTGAGGCCTCCGGTTGGGGGCCGTGGGGGTACCTAAGGAAACCCCCTGTAAAACCTAGCACTGTGTGGCATGCACCATAGAGTGCCCCTGACAGAGTGCAAGTATTTCTGCAGACACCCATTTTCCCCATAGGAACCTGTGTTGTTGGTCGGAACGCAGGTCCTATTGAAGTCAAAGGGATTCCTTCCGAACGGTGTTCGGAAGCATTGTAATTGGTCGGGGGAATCGCCAGCCACGAGTGGGTCGGTCCCCGTTCCGAGTTGATGTCGGGAAGAGGAAAATCCGATAGACATAGTAATCAGCCCCTAAATTCAAGGAAAGTGCTGGATAGCAAAACCTACAAAATTATCATTCCAACTCCAAGCTGTCAGCGGTCCCGCCAGAGGCATTAGGATACGACTGTCACTGCGGCGGTCGAGTTAATTCAGGGAAAGTGCTGTACATTAAACCTAAAAAATTACTATTCTAACTCCAAACTAACTAAGGGGCTGATTGCGATGGTGGTAAGACTGCCACCAACAGCCCATCTATGGGGGTCTCAGCACCAATCGTAGACAGATTTCCAGCTCACCATACTACAGGCTCCACAAGGTAAGTCCGCCTGCCATCCTAATCCCACCATAATTCAGGGAAAGTGGTGGACAGTAAAACTTGAAAAATGTGGATTCCAACTCCAAACTAACAGGGAAAGTGCTGGATAATAAAACATAAAAAAATTACTATTCCGCATCCAAATTGACAAAATTCATAAACAACACCAAACCCTAATCCAGAAAACATATTACTAATCTATTTCAAAATATTAGAACTCAAAACATATTATTAAACGCTAAAAAAAATTACTATTTTGAAACCAAATTAATTTCATCAACATTAAATATATTATGAATAAAATGATACATTTACTAATTCTGTTCCTACCCAAAATAAAACATATAAAAAAAGGTCCTAAAGAAACCTAATTGTTTTTGTTATTAAATATAAAAAAGTAACAAAACAAAAATATACAAGTGAACCTTTAATTTACAAATTAAAATAATAATAAAAAATCAGATAACATTTAAATTTGTTTTTACATTTCAACACAAAATATTTTTTGTTTAACATTTTTTCAATTAAAGATATACAACATTATAAAAGATTACATTTTAAATAATTTCGAAATCTATTTTAATTGTTTTAATTTTCCCCAAATATGTTTTAATATTAATAAAAATATATTTTGCTGAATTTCAAATTTATATTTTTTGTAAACATTTTTAAAAACACAAATTACATGTTTTTTTCCAATTTTTGTAAAAAATGTAAAATACACAATTTTGCTTTTAATTTACAGTTAAACATTTTTTTAAACATTTTTAAAAACACCAATTACAACTACTATACATATTTTATATATATTAGTCATATACTAAACTTGAATACATTAATATATTTAAAATAGAACTTAAAACTATTTTCTTTCAAATTAAAAATAACTTTTAAATCATAAAACTATAATACATCTCATTATTTGTTTTTTTTATTTCCAATGCCTCAAAACCAAACACAAGACAATTAAATCCCAAAACAACTACATTCGATATAGTATTTAGAAATTATTTTATTTAAAACAAAATGTTAAAAAATACAAATATAAATTTTATAACATTTATTTACTTAAAACAAATATATTTTAAATTACTCCAAACCCTTATCCTCTATAAACTTAATATTCCGCTCCTACAGAAGATAAATAAACAATTGAAAAAATATATATTATTTCTTAAACACAAATAAATAATGACATAAAATAACCACAAATAACATCAACAAAATAAACGTATATATTATACTTCAAATTACAATTACCAAAAAATCGATATTATGATGAACAACTATATTTTTAACATCAATATTTTCAAATTTGATATTTCATAGTTACACAAAATTCGATATTTTTAACATCAATATTACTTTCCTCAATATTATTCTTCCACGATATTTGTGACTCAATGTCCATGTCCCTCAATATTACTGGTTCGATATTCTTTCTCTGCACACAATAGACCATAAAGTTGCTCTATTTATAGGAATCTGGGCCTTATACCGTTTCACATGAAAACTGCCTTGCCCTCTAGTTCCCTAATAGCATTGTCTTCAAGGTGGGCGCAGGGGCAGACATTTTAGAAAAATGTATTCTATGTTTACTATGGTAAGCAGCCTTTGATGGGAACATCAAAATACATTAAAATTATTCTGTATAAAAATGGATGCACAATGTATTGTTCTTATTGTGTCAGTTGCCTCTTTCATTCATTTCTATTTATTCAGAAGGGTCAATCAGCTGATGGGATTTAGATTTTCCATGGAAGTAGTTGTTTTAAGCTGTGTTAATCCATCTCCAATCTTCTTTAACAATGAATCAATTAGTGATAATCTTTCTCCAATATTCTTTATCAATCCATCAGTCAATCAGGATTAATAAAGTGTGGGTAATCACCCTTTAGGGTAGCCAAGTGTTTGCAGGTCCCAGAGGCTTATTCAACCAGCCAGGTCTTGAGGGCCATTCGGAATTCCGGAAGTGAGGTGATGGTCTGGAGTTGTGTGGGAAGGCTGTTCCAGATCTTTGCTGTGAAGTGGGAGAGGGAGCGTTCTCCACTTCTGCTTCAGTAGATGTGGAAATATCTCCAGTGAGAGGGAGGCAGAGCATAAACTTCTCGGCGGGTGGTGGACATTCAGGTGGTGGTTAATGTGGGCAGTTCCTTCGTTGTGTAATATTGTGAAATATTTTTTAAATATCTGGTGCTTGCAGAAATCCCTGCTAAAGAAAAACATTTCCTTTGAAATGTTCTTCAATTCTCATAAAATAAATTGGAAACAATGCCTTTTGATGTTGCCTTCTCACCTTGGTATTGATATAAGGAAATATAACCATCTGTAATAGTTACTTAAGCCAGCTTCATTTTTTCATGTGCCTCATTTTCGTTTTGGTCTGTTATAGCCTCGACCAAAGATGAAGCAAGCAAAACAAAAACAGAAGTGGAGAGAATCTTAAAATCTAAACAAGCGAATAAATATTTAATCATTTACAATGAACTAGAAGCACATATCTTATAACAAAGGTCATTAGTTTCAGATACTGTACAGATTAATTATTTAACAAAACAATGAATGGTTGCAACAGGCCAATTCGTAGTTAAACACTGTAGTTCATACACCAGCTTTCATAACACCATGAATCTTTGTCCTTGAGACTAATAATCTCAGTGCTTTTTCATGTTTCTACTTCCTCTGGGCATTGTTGGCAATCAAAATAATGTGTCCCTGTTTAGGTTTGGCTTTAATCAGAGCTTAGCGAGATTCATTCCCAATGTTTATATGTAAACAACAGAGGCGGCACTCACAAACTACAAGAATGAATTACACTTGTAAATGCATTATACTGTACCAAGGATTTCGGAATAGATCTATATTCCCCAAAGAGACAATCCAGTTTGTTTTTTCTTAAATAATGGCCGATGTTTGAGATAGAGTAGATTGTTCACATTTTGTAGTACGTTTTGTAATACCAAAGAATCTACTACAACATAGCTGCAAAGTTTCAGATTGCTTATGTGTGACATTTCCGAAGCTTCAGGGTACTTATCAGTGGCATACAATGACCAAATGTGTGAAACTAAGGGCGACACTTTTTTGCGAGTAAAATCAAGCAATGAAATCCATAGAAAGAGGTTAAAATATCAAATTCACCCTTTTGAGCAACAAGAAGCTTTTAATTGATATTTGTTGGGTTGGGTTTGAATTTATAATGTGTGCTGTAATCCAGGCAGTTTAGGCGGGATGGCATATTCAAGAATGACAAACTACTTGATAGCGTGTAAAAGACCACTTTATTGAATATAATAAAACCTTAGCTCTAATGCCATACATATTAAATCAATCTGGCCTCACTATACATCTTGAAACTATCCAAACCTACCTCCCTCCTCCCCTAAGCAACTCTTCACAAACCACAAATCGAAATCCAATCACAGCTCTCGTTGCTCAAACTCCCTGCATCCAAACCTTGTGCATACACCACTGTTATCATCTTATTCCACTCATCAAAACTACCCTACCTCTTCCCTTCAAATTCTCTAATGGGTCACAATCTAACCAATGTGTGTTTTGAATTAACAGTAAAAACGTGTTAACATCAGCCAATGGCATCTGCTCATAACTGCAACAAAAAAGAGGAAAACTCTATCCTTCAGCACCTGTCTCACTAAAATTTTAAAACAAGGGAGTTGTGTAGAGAATAAACCTGTAAATAATCCCTGTCAGCTGGGGTGCACCATAAACTTAAATAGCAACCTGCACCCAATTGGATGGATCTACAACTATGAACCAAACCCAGCACACCTGACCCCCAAACAATCAGGGCTGCCCCTTGCCCTTGGACCCTAACACCGGCCTGAAGATCCTGGGGTGAAAGGGCATTCTGCCCATCACCATAAAACCTTCAATTTAACCGCTAACACAGAGACAGCCCTACAAAGTTTTCCTGGTCCATGCGTGATGTGTCGCTCCAGTCCCTTTTTTTCCCCTGTATTCTGGTACTTATTGTGTTATTTATGCCCCTCCTATAAAACAGTACTACAAGCCCCAGAAATCAAAGGAAAAACCTGGATTGGATCAGCACTTCATGCATGGACATGGGCAACGTCACAGTTATGCAGAGAATGAGTTTGAAAAACTGCCTGCGCATGTATGACTCATTCACAGCTCTGTGTCCCCATTTTCATTCAGAGGAAAGTAACACTGCTTCAGACTGTGGCTCTGAATGGCCTTAGTAACCAGGAAATCTTTACTTTTACAGTGTATTTGGTGTAGAAACAACTCAACAGTGACAGGGGTGATAGCGAGCAGTAACGGCTGCCTGAAAGTTGGCATTGTGTGGCATCACGAATTCATGATGGCATGTGAATTGCCACTACTAGGTAAATGTTTTGTGACCGTGTGAGCATTGAGGCTGGTATGGCAGAATGATTCGAAACAGTTAGTCAACAATATTGTGAGTGATTTACCTTTTCCTGTTGGTGATTTTGTTTGCTGTCAGACTCTCCTCGTGCCAAACTCTTGAGCACAATCATCATCAGTGAATGGGACCTCTTGCTACATGATCTCCGACAACCCCAGGGCCCTCCGGGGTTGTGGAACACTAAAAGGAACCTGAAGCCACTCTATGTTAGGCAATCACTATCTGGTGGTCTGGATATTGATTATTGTGTTTGCAAAACAATGTGGGAAACATTACCTATGTGCCGCGGATGTATGTTGTTAGCACGCATACTTTTACCACGCATACCATTAGCACGCAATTTTTACAACGCAGGATCCCTTACAACGCATACCTTTACAACGCATGACATTACATTGCAGATACTATTACAACGCATACCATTACAACGTAAGTATAGGTAAGTATATAATTTTTTTAAATAATGTAATTAATAATTTTTTTAATAATTTAATTATTTAAATTAAATTTAATAAAATAATTTGTAAATATATATGTAAAAAATACCCCTGTACCCCAAAACCCAAACCCAGACCTTAACCCTAAAAATACCCCTGTACCCCATAACCCAAACCCAGCCCTGAACCCTAAAAATACCCCTATACCCCATAACCCAAACCCAGCCCTGAACCCAAAAAATACCCCTGTACCCCATAACCCAACCCCAGCCCTGAACCCTAAAAATACCCCTGTACCCCATAACCCAAACCCAGCCCCGAACCCTAAAAATACCCCTGTACCCCATAACCCAAAACCAGCCCTGAACCCTAAAAATACCCCTGTACCCCAAAACCCAAACCCAGCCCTTAACCCTAAAATACCCCTGTACCCCATAACCCAATACCCCTAATAAATGTATTAAAAAAAAGATAAACTTACCTATACTTACGTTGTAATGGTATGCGTTGTAATAGTAGCTGCGTTGTAGTGTAATGCGTTGTAAATACATGCGTTGTAAATACCCATGCGTTGTAATGGTTTCGTTGTAACAGTACTTCGTGGTAAAAGATGCGTGGTAACGGTTGTATACCATGTGCCGCCATCGACCTGCTGATGAGCCTCCACTCCAAACTGAAAATGACGGAGGCTTACAGTGGGAGCCATTGACAAGTAGTACAAAAGATTTATTGAATTAGACCCAGGGTGTGCTCAGAGTTGGAAAGGGTAGGGGATAGGAAGATGCAGGGGCAATTAGTTTTACCAAACGCAGAGCTGTGGTGCTTCTTCGACCAGTGTCTACTACATGGGCGCTTTCTTGTTACCAGGCCAATCTCCTGTTCCAGACTCTGCATCCATGGTTAGGCTCTCAGATGGTAGTCTTGTCAGTGTCTGCTCACCAGGCTGGTATAATCAACTTAGGCCCTATTATGATGTCGGGTGGAGTTTTCTCCGCCCTGTATCGTCTCGGTCATGGGACCGACCGACATCCAGGCGGCGGTCCCGACCGGCTGATTAGGATGCGAACGAACACTCTTCGGTTGCATTCCTATAGGATGCGAACGAACACTGTTCGGTCACATTCCTATACTTTACAATGGGAGCATGTATTCCAGCTGGAATTCATGCTCCCATTGTAAAATAGGCAACAGCTTATCAAGATCATAACTGAACAGTCTGCAATGTAAGACTGGGGCCTGTTCCCTATTATTTTTCTCTTGTAATTGAAGTCTTTTGTCCCACAATTACTATGACGGGGGCAAAGCAGAGCAGTTGCATCCAAGTGACCACCAGCAATCATGTAAGAGTACATTCTAGTAGCAGTGGGACACTTGTATTGGTTGCTGAATGTCTTGTCCTGTGGGAGACCAGAGAAGATTTTTACTACATGACGTGTGTGTTCTTTTCAGTGAGTAAGCTGGAAGACCGTGTTTTGTGTTCATGGTAAAGGTATATAGTCTAGCTGGCATCCCTTTTGTGGTGCTGCTTTCTCAAATCAGAATCCCTAGAGAATTCATTCTCTATTGCCTCAGCGGAGTAGCACTTGTACGCAATATGGCTCAGGCATATATGCCAATAAACCATATTTAGGCAAGGGCCTACTGATTTTTTAATCCAAAAATGGCTTTATTTTACCTCTTTCCCACCTGAAATTGCCTCTGCTTCAATAGAAGTCAATGGAGGAAAGACATTCTCCCGATTATTTTTTAAATCTCCTACTTTGCTCTTCTAAAAGGTTGGCATGTATGCTCACGTCAACTGATCCGTGCCTCCTTCTATTACTCCAAAATGGACTTCACTATTCCGACTATGACTGATCTGTTACCACTTAGTGCAGCGCCAAAAGTAGAGGATATTACTTTTTATTGGAGGGTAGCCACTTTAACGTGCAACAGTGGGAGATTTATTTAAAGATGGCAGTGGTCCTCATAAGTTAGATAGTGGAAGATTCGGCAGAAGACTCCTTAGCATTTTAGAAGGTGTCCTAACACGTGGCTTGCTCAGGCTATAATGATAAAATGCAATGCACCACAGTGTCTGTGAGACCCAGTTGAAGGCGTCAGCCGAAACGCGCAGTAGTTTATTTTTTGTTTGTTTTGTGCCAATAATTTTTAATGTTGGTTTTCACATAATAAAATTGAAATTTGCATAGAAACACCAGGATGCTGAGACTCGGGGGTCCTTTAGGATGACGGGCGGACTTTGCCCGCCCGTCATCCTATCGTAAATCGGGACCGCCCGCCATAAGGGCGGGGGTCCCGGGGGTGCCATTAGGATGTGCCCACCACAGTGGCGGGCACATCCTGTATTTTCAGCATTGTGGCAGGCGGTGCTCTCTGCACCGCCCGCCACAATGCTGAAAATGCACTTTCACATTTTCATTTGCAAAGCGGCAGGCACCGCGCGGTGCCTGCCGCTTTGCAAATGAAAATGAAGGGGGGTACCACAGGTACCCCCCATGTGCACCCCCCCACCTGTACTTCACTCTGGGGGCCCGCAGGGGCCCCCAGAGTGAAGACCGCATGCCTTTCCGTGGCGGCAGCGCCGCCGCGGAAAGGCATCTAACAATGCCCATGGTAATATTGCGGGCAGTGTCTAACAGACACCGCCTCCATGTTACTCGTTTTCCACCCCGGCCGCTAGGCGACCGGGGCGGAAACAGGCGGGCGGTATTTTGCACCGCCACCTTCCCCTCCGCCATCCTAATATGGCGGGGGGATTTGGCTTGCAATGTCGGGCGGTTTGCCTCCGCCAGGCCGGCGGTGGCCACCGCCAGCCTGGCGGAGGCAAACCACCCGACATCGTAATGGACCCCTCGGTGTTGTGCCACTGTGCTGGTGGTACAAGAGGAGGAAGCAGTGAAAAGTTTTATATATTTATTAAAATAATTATTTACATTCAAATTTAGCATAAAAATATTATTGACATATATCCTGTTTAATAAACTTTTTTTATGTTCCCTATATTATATAATAGGAAGACTGCACTGTAAGGCCAGAGATCGCCGCAAGCAATTATTTACCTACTTTTGAATTAAATCTTTATTTCTACCTAAAGAAATGTCTTTGATTATGCATTAACAATTAATAAAACTGATGTATAGAATGTATTTAAAGTAATTTACCTGCAGCCCAACTGTGCAGTCTGCCTATGGTAAAGTATCCCATTGATCTAATAAATCTCACATTCTTGGGCAATCTACTTAATCCTATTCTTTATGTTTTAAGGTCATACTGTGTCAAATCAAACGCATTTGACTTGGCCCTGGGAAACTGTGCCCTAATATCCAGTTTTAAGTGGTAATCACATCATTACAAGTTGGGTGCAATTTGTGGTCAATGTGTGAGTTTGTTCCTGTGAGTTTTAGATACTTACATGCATACATACATACATACATACATACATACATACATACATACATAATACATACACAGGTTGTTCACAATTGACCATTCTGGCGGGTGCAAATAAGAATTGGGTGCAAATTGCTAACACACTAATTATTGCTTTCTGCAACAGCAATAATTCTTTGGTGCACAATTCACATCCTGTGATAGTTACCTTATGGGCCTATGTAGTGTAAATGTAGTTCTAAATAGCACATATCGAGAGCTCATCTACGCTATACAGATTAATAAATTGTAAACAAAAGGGAAACAGGTATCATCTGAAGAAAATGATATACATCTGACAAATATTACTACGGGGGACATGTAAATGCTCACTCATTGCATTGGGTATCATTACTTGTTTGGTGTATGTTTGGAGCATGATGTGTCTTTCAGTAGGTGAAGAGTAGTGTTAGATGTGAGATATCGTGTGTTATACCGTTCATTGACAATTTCCCTATTTGCAGTTTCCTATGTGTAAGTATTTGTTATGTTTACATTTTTATAGAGTAATGATAGGTGGGTGCAATGTCTAAATTTGTATGACCATTTGTGCTAAATTATGTTTATCACATATGTATTTATTTATTTAGAATGGGATGTTTATTTGTATCTGTAATGGCTAATGTTTTGTGATTATTTTTTGGCATGCCAATTCACAACGGCCTTTATCAGCATTTTGGCGGGCGGTGCTGTGAGCACCACCAGCCGCAATGATGTGAATGCGGGTTGCCACCGCCAGGGTGGCAGTAGCATCCTAATTGACGGTGCGGGACCGCCGCACCACTGGCGGCTGGTCCCGGCACCGCTAGGGTGGTGGGCAGACAGGAGTCCGCCCGCCATCCTAATAGGGCCTATTGTACTTACAGCCAAAGGTCATCACAATCGCTAAATATAAGGCTGGACAATACATCAATAAAACATTAGCAAGGTATGCCATATTTCAAGAAAAAATACAGTAAACTCCTCAAAGCAAGTAACGTTGAATCAGAGACCACCTTCCACGGAGGGCCCATTAGCAAGAATTGGTTCCTAAAGGAGATCCTGTTCAACCAGTCTACCAATCTGCATACCGCAGTCGGAGATCGACACATGATCAATGCTTTCTCCTGCTGTATTATATACATTTGCAATGAAGCCCAGATGTTTTTGGGTATGGGTGAGGGGCAACAGAGGCTGCACAGCGATCTGCTACATCAATATCTTGCAAATAACATGGCAGCCTGGTCCAGACCAGCAATGCTTTGTTTTGGAATAGTCTACATCTATTAATTTACGAACCCTGTTCTCCATACTTCGTCAGCTTAAACTGGAAATAGATGCTGTGGATATATTTATAAATCTTGTGAAAGTGTTGGACTCCGAATTTTCTGTTCACAGGATAGGAGCTGTGAATGCATTTTTAAAGTGGGTGAGGTTTCTGTACTCATGTTAGTGTGTACGATCTTTACTTCTCAAGTATGGCAATTTTAAGGCGAACGTCACAGGGATGCACCCTATCACTGATTTTATTCACCCTGACCAAACAGCTGTTTACCAGTTCCATTCATGAACTTCTTTTGTACATTCATACGGGGGCTAAACATTCATAGTCAACAAATCCTTCTTTCACTGTATGCAGATTACATCATTCCATCTGTCAAAAAACCTGTGGCTAATATGTCGCTAACATGCAGAAATTTCTCAGCTTTTGTGCCATAACTGATCTGTCCATAAATTGGGCCAAGAATGCCCAGATGGGATCCGCAAGACGTGGAATTGAACCATGGCTGCCACTATGCCCCAGGCGAGTGTTCTTCGGAGAAGAGGAGGTGCCATTCTAATAGATTGTGGAAGATAGATAACGCATCCATCCCAGAGAACCTTATGGTCATGGGCCATCTTGAGGTCCTGGACTTATAACACATCATGTCTAAGGCTATTTTGAACACTTTCCTCTTATAGACTGATTTGTTTACAAATACTGTATTATAATGCAATATAACAATCCTATAAATGTTTATGAAGTTTTCACTGGCGGTCTTAACATTTATGTGTGGTCCACATTAATCTCATTATATACTACAGCCCCACTGAGACAGCACTCACCCTGTTTTCTCCATCTCCCATTTTCCTTGCTTTTGGGTAACACCATTTTTGTTGTTGGTGTTGGTAATCTCAAAAATATATCCTAGAGGACCCTTATTTCCAGCAGGGATGACAGCAGTTTACTATTCAACATAGTACTGCTTTATTGTTCTCTGTATGCTATTTTTGGCATATTTCACTTCTTTTGATTTTTAGGTCTGACTCTAGTCAAGATCTATTGTCATGAACATGAAGAGCGTTTCATCCCCTTCTATCATTGTTTGCTTTTGATCAGCCTCCTCAACCCATTTCTAGTTGAAGTGTCTTTCACATTTTTGTTCACCCCACAGGAGTATTGGAAACATTTTTCGGTGATTGTTGGAAATAAATAATTAGTCTCATTAATCAAAGCTGCTTTTTGCAACTGCTCTTCATGTGTCATTATGCATTTAACCCCTAGTTCAGTGCTCTTGTTACAGCAATGTGTACATCAAGGAAGCAGTAAACTCGGGGTATTTGGTGAAACACGAGTACATTTATTAGACGTCTCATTCAGTCACCAATCCCACGTACACTCCCCAACTGAGAAGCTCACAAATCCTCATCCCCAGACATTCCTAGCTCTGCCTGGTACAGCGATAAAGGAAGGTATGAAAGAGAAGGGAAGCAGAGAGATGGGTAAGAAGGAGAAGAAAAGAATAAAACAATTAAAACACAACATGCTTATACAGTATAACACATCTTCACCCTGGAAGACAGAAACAAAAATGCTAAGAACACTCTAATCATCAAACAGAACTTTCCTTGAATGTATTCTAATCCTTGGGGTGGCTTTTACTGTATTTGCTATTGATTTATTTTCACCATGTTTTGAAGCATTTGTGTCCACAGAGTGCTCATTTCTAGCTCGCATCTGTTCAACATCTATATGGGTGTCAGAGTAATCACTGTTTGCCTTTTCGTAAGAATCAACCTACCACGCTCCTTCAAAATTATTCTGTACATCACTCAAGGTGTTATATATGTCACTGGTACAATGTTGAGAAAATGTATTCACACTCTCACCCATGCATTTAGACAATCTTGTGAAACTCCAACACGTGTCATCCTGCGTGATGACGCTCCCTGTATTGAATGTCACCACTCTGACAGGCTTAGAGAATATCCTTTCCCCCTTAGGTAAACACCTTCCCTACCTTATCTTAACCCAGTCACCCACAGATATATTACAGGGAGTAACTTTGTGTGACTCGCCATATATTTCTTTTGACGGTTTTTTCTTATCAGGGATCCCCATCTTGACAACATCTAGATCCTGCTTCTGCACAGTTTAGTTTCTTAAGAACCTGGTCTTAAACCACTATAGACAAATAAAGGACATAGGCTGTCTTCTTTTCATCAATTAAAAAGGAAAAACAGCAGTGGTACAGCGTGGTGTGATTCTGTATGACCATACCCACTTGCGCACAGGAAGGGCAAACGAAACACTCCCAACCGGTGCCAGATGCATACTTACCTTTAAGTTTTGGTTGAAGCGCACAACCAAAGCATTGCACTGGTGATCATATAAGGCTGTTCATCCATGTTTAATCTTATGTGCACTTAGGAAATGCATAATTTCATATGAAGTGAACTGCACTCAATTATCTGTAATCAATTTCTCTGGGAAACCCTCCAATACTAAACACCTCCATGAGAAATTCTAGCACCACACTAGTAGTCACACATTCCACAAACATCACTTCAGGCCATTTAGAATAGTAGTTCATGAGCATCAAGCAAACCTCAAATTGCTTGGCAAGTTATTAAAGGGGGCCACAATATCCAGCTTTTCCCAAGCGAATTCAGGCAACTGGGTTGCTTACATAGGTGTTACTTGGGTTTGGCAGCTTTTATTTATTTATTTACATTTATAGGGCGCAACAGCTACCCAAAAAGGGTTTCCCGGCGCCATAGCAGACTAGATGCAGATCAAAGCGGAGGTGGAATAACAATTACTGGTCGAATAGCCAGGTCTTAAGAGCTCTGCGTAAGATGGTGTTAACAGTTTCATGATGGATAGTCAGGGGGAAGAGTGTTCCAGAGGGCCGGCCGAGATAATAAAAAGATCTTCCGCCCATCCTGGTGAGTTTGAACCTAGGTACCTTAAAATTGCCAAGAGTGGCCGACCTCAGGTGACGAGTGGGAACGTAAGGACAGACAAGGGATTTTAAATATTGAGCGGCCGAACTGTGTTTAATCTTAAACATGTAGCTCAGGGCTTTGAACTTGATACAGTTCTCCACCCTGAGCCAATGTAAGTCACGGAGAAACCCAGAGATGGAAGCGGTTCTAGGAACTCTGCAAAGAAGTCTAGCAGTGGAATTCTGGGCCAGCTGCAGCCTGCGGATCACAGCCTTGTTACAACCCAGGTACAAGACATTCCCATAGTCCAACCGTGAGGTGATGAGGCCATGAACAGCAGTTTTTGTGTGGTGGTTGGCAGCATCCAGATGATATTCAAAAGCCATTTTAGAATGGCAGAGCATACTGCTGAGACCTTGGTTGCTTGATGATGCATCGTCAAGGCGTCGTCAATAATTATGCCCAAGTTTCGGACGTGGCTAACGGGTTGCGGGAGGGCACCCATTTCAGATGGCCAATGTTGTGGACCCCAGAGATCTTTCCTCCTTCCCAGGATCAGGACCTCGGTTTTATCACCATTCAGCTTGAGGTAGTTGTTATTCATCCATTTAGCAATATCACTGAGGCCCTGCTGAAGGAGAGATGGACTACAGGGGTCGGAGTTCGAAAGAGAGAAGATAATCTGGGAGTCATCACATAGGTGAAAAGCGTCAGGCCAAATAGTTCAGCTATGTCAGCTAAAGGCCTGACATACAGGTTAAAGAGCAAAGGGCTTAAAATAGAGCCCTGAGGTACCTCGTAAGGTGATGAAAATGTGGATGAGCTGGCTGTGGCAGAAAAGATTTGGAAAGAGCGGTTGTCCAGAAAGGAAATAATCCAATCTAGGGCAGAGCCGCGAATACCAAGAGAACGCAGTGTCGTAATTAGAATGGAGTGAGAGATCGTATCGAACGCTGCACTGAGGTCTAACAATATGAGCGCCACTGCCCTCCAGCATCTAGATTATGTCGTAATCTCTAGTGACTCCCAACAGAGTAGTCTCAGTGGAAAAACCAGTTAGGAAGCAGGATTGAGAGGGGTGTAAGATGTTATTTGATTCAGTGAACTGTGAAAGGTGGAAGTGAATGTGTCTCTTGAGAATTTTAGAAAAAGCTGGCAGGATGGAAATGGGCCGGTAGTTAGAAAGAACAGCTGGGTCAGCTGTGGTTTTTTTTAAGAGAGGGGTCACCATAGCATGTTTCCACTGAGTGGGAACTTTAGATTCACGTAAATAGGGGTTAAGAGTGTTTAAGATGATATGTTGATGGGGGGTATCCAGTTGTTTTAGTATTGAAATTGGGAGAGGATCTTTAGGGGAGCCAGACTTGACATTATCTAGCATGTTTTTAAGGGAGACCATATTTAGAAGAGGCCAAGAGACTAAATAGGAGGAACATAAGTTAGACTCAGTAGAGAGTTCCAAGTGGGAGGTGGCCTCAGGGTCACTGTTCTGGGATAAAAATATGGATTTCTGTAACGTGTGCCTACTAGCATGGGAGTTAGTGATTTCTAAGTGTATTTTTTCGATTTTGTCCATAAAAAAGCAAGCAAGATCATCACATTGACGTTTGTTGAGAGGTAGAGGCTTTGCAATAGTTGCAGATCCGGCCCGTTCTTTCACTAGTCCGAAAAGAGTTTTAGGGCAATTGACAGCATCCAAAATGGTTTTAGAGATGAAACTTGCTCTAGCTGCATTACAAAGATTGTGGTAATATTTCCTAGCCTTAGTCTAGGTGTTCCTGGATTTCATAGCATATTCTTTCCTCCAGCTCCATTCCAGTACTTTGCATTTGGCTTTTTCAAATTTTAAGGGGTCATTAAACCAAGGGGCTGGAGGTCAAAGGTTGTTAAAATGTTTATTAGAGAGGGGAAGGCAGGAATCAATTGCGTTGGAAAGCCAATTGTGAACATTGGTGGATATCACGTCAACAGAGGGATTAGAAGATGGAACATTAGAGCACAACAGAAAGTTTAAAGTGTTTAAATCTAATTTTTTCCAGTCCCGTTTTGGGATTTTAAGAAAAGGGAAAGATGAAGTACATGAGGTGGGGAGAGTGAGCCTGAATTTAGATAGAAAATGGTCAGACCAGCAGATGGGTGTGGCCTGTGCACAGTGGAGATGAAGAAGGCTCGAAAAAACGGGATCGAGCAGATGGCCTGCTTTGTGAGTAGCACCGGAATTGAGTAAATGAATATTCATAGCGGCCAAATCGGAGATAAAATTACTACAAATGGGGTTTGAAAGATCATCAAGGTGTAAATTCAAATCTCCTAAGAGCAAGAAATTTTTTGAACTCAAAAGTAGCGGAGTAATATGGCTGGGAAACGATTGAGCCCTGGAGGTAGGATGTCCTGGCGGGCGATAGACTAGTATGCCGGAGATAGTAAAGTTGGTATTTACAGCTAGCTTGAAAAGGGCAGCTTCACAGTCGGAAATGTCCAATGAGTCAAATCTACATTGCAGCGAGCTTTTAAAAATAATAGCTATACCCCACCCGGTTTGGACACTCTTTCTTTGCGGACAATAGCGTAATTAGAAGTTAATGCTGCAGCAACGTCGGGTCCGGCACTTTCGTGGGGCCAAGTTTCCGTAAGAAGCAGAGCATCAGGCTACTCATCAAGAAGTTTAAAAATATCTAATCTGTGTTTAGGGAGCGAGCGACAATTGATACTAAGTAGCGTAAGGTCATTAGTGGGTGCAGCAGTTGTTTGAGAGTTAAAACTGAGGCTGGGCAAAGTGGTGGTAGGTGAGAACTTACAGCAAGGACAGATTTATCAGCAGACATACAGACTTCATACTGACGAATCATACTGACTGCTTCAACCTCCATCCCAGGCCACCAGTAAAAGCTTTGTACATGACTTTTAAATGTGGACATACCCATCTGCCCCTTGTGGCACAACATGAGAAGGCGGTTGTATAAGCCCATTGTGGGAATGCATTTGTCATTACAGAATAAAAAATTCCCTTTAGTAGACAACTCAGAGGCTACATGGGCAAAAGACTGAAGTGAGCAAACAAAACTTTTGGCTTTAGGCCATCCATGTATTTTTGACCTGGTTCAATTCCTCATCCTTATCTTTTTCCATGACCCATAAGGTCTCATCTCCTGCATCCACATCCATGCCACTTACATCGTGGACATTCCCAACCACATCACACTCTCCATCATCTCATATGCCTCACTTCCACCTGACTAGATAATCTAGAAAGGCAATCATTCAGTTGATCTTTCCAGCCAGGGACAAAGTAAACCTCAAAATTATATTCTTGCATCTTTGAGCAAAAATGAGCGATAAGGGCTGCAGAATTTCCACCCCCTCCTGGAAATAGAATGAGAATGAGTGGCTTGTGGTCGGTTTGAATAATAAAACCACTACCCCCAAATGAAGTGGTTTGTGGCCCATTCACAAGCCAGCAGCTTGCATTCAATTACAGAGTACTTTCACACTGCTTCGCTTAGAGATTTGAAGCATTGAGGGTTGGGCCGATCTCAGGTGGCTACTATTTCTTGTTCCACAGGGTATCCTTGCCTTTCCCGGAGATGAGTACTTCTGTTTTGTTGAGTGTGAGACAGTAGTTGTTCATCCAGGCACCACTGGCATCAACAGATGCATTTCTTTCAAATATCAAAAGGTTGTAAAGCTGGTGCATTTACAATTTGTGACTTTACTACATCAAAAGCCCTCTGCTGCTCAGACTCCCATATGAATTCACTATGTTTGAGTGATAGTTTCCTTAAAGGTTCCACAACAGTAGCAAAATCTATATATATAAAAAATGTCTGTCTGTCTGTTTGTCCTTTATGAATTACTACACCATTCATCCGATTGCCATGAAACTCTGGGAAGTTTTTGAGTACACTCCGACGAAGGTTTCTGTCAAAAATGTTTTTTAAAAATCGGCCCCCAGGGCCCTCATAATCTTTCGAATACTGAATAGACAGCGAATTTGCGAGCATTGTCGACAGTTATGACCCCAAACGGAAATCGATTGGTCAATCTACATCAAAAGCATGAAAGAAAAAGGCAATACGAGCTTCAGAAACAGTCGAGCAATGGGAAGCAAGATTAGACGCTGTTCGAATACAAACTGCTCAAGCCCGTAATTCTCAAACGAATGAGCAATGAGAATCAAGATTGGAAGCCGATCGAGTACGCACTGATCAAGCCTGTTCTTCTCAAAAGAAAAAGCTACAAGAATCAAGATTGTAAACAAATCGATTGCGCACTGCTCAAGCCCGCTCGAATGAAACAGGAGAGCAACCTGAATCAAGATTGGAAAACGATCAATTACGCACTGCTCAAGCCCGCTCAAATGAAACAGGAGAGCAACCAGAATCAAGATTGGAAGCCAATCGAGGACGCACTGCTCAAGCCACATTTAGAAATGTTTTCAAAAATAAAATGAATAGGTTTCAATAACAATGTCACAATTTAAATGTAATGTTATCATAACACGTTTCCTTGAATTTCCTTCCTTCTGAGATCGCAGCAACGCACGACGGGTAACCTAGTATTTTATAAATCTGCCATAATATTCACACAGCCCCATATATGACATCAATTTTCTTTATCATCTGATGAGGGTGCTTTTGTTATGGCATCCACTAGATTTTCCTTAGGAACTATGCCATCTGCACAAATGATGTGCCCAAGATAATTCACTTGGGACTCAAATAGTTTACACTTCTCAAAACAAGTCCCTTTTTGGATATTCTTTTGCATACTTCCTTTAAGATCCTATAGTGTGCATCCTTTGACTGTGTGAACACCAGGATATCATCCTGGAATCATCAAAAATAGTGGTTCATATCCTTAAATATTTTTAAAAAAAGTTTTTTTGAAAAAGAAAAGATGCGGAAGGGGTAATAAAAGCTGTTAGGGTTCTTGTCTTCTTGGAAAGCTCTATCTGATGGTATGCACTGCGGAGATACGGTGTGGAAAAAACAGTGGCACCCTTAAACATGGATAGCAGATCAATGTTTTTGACAGAGGATGTCTATCCACAATGTTGTTTCCATTCAGAGCTCTTAGGGTGATGTACAGTTTGAGTTTACCATTGCTTTAAAACAAAACCCAGGAGAAATCCATTCTGCTGTTTCTATTTCTTCTATGACATTGACCTTTGTTATCCGATCCAATAGTCCTTGTAATTCTTTTCTAACACGAAATGGTACCATCCGCTCCTTTTGTCTCACTGGTTCCTCACCATGCTTTAGTTTTATTTTGTGCATGTATCCTCATAATTTGCCCAGTCTTACGCAGAAAACTTCAGTGAATGATGGTATTTTGCCCACTGCATCTATCTCTTTCACAACCAATACAGGATCAGCAGCATTGGGATCAAGATTGATGTGCAACCTTCTTTGATCGTTCCAACCCAATACATGTGCCCCTTTTTAGACACATTGATTTTCAACTTGCCAGATTGTCCTTTGAACTGTGTCTGGCCACAATGTGTCCCAAAAAATCAATTTGACATCCATCAAAATTAACAGCGCAAATGTCTGGAGGTAATAGCTGTGGAATTTAATTCCCTAGTACTTCTTCAAAATAGGACTCTGAAATAATAGTAAAGGGTGACCCCGAATCTGCCATCACAGACAAATCCCTATCATGTGTTTGAATGTTATATATTGGTGGATTTTTTTTTATCAGATGTTTCATTTCAATCCACATGCACCATTAATATCAGATTACTCCCAGTTTCTTCATCCTCCTCTATTCCAGTTTCTCTATAAGAAGAGCTTTCAGTTACTTGAGCAACTTGATGCTTAATCTTTCTCTTTGCCTCTCGACACATCTTATTGAAATGCCCCGTATTTCTTACAATTATTGGACTCTATATACTCATTACAGGACAAATCCTTGAAGATGCTAAATGACTAGGCTCCACGAATTTGGAAGAGTCGCCCTTCTAAACAAAAGGGACAGGGTCACAAAACTGATTTAAAACCAAAAAGTATCCCTTTTGTGTCATTCACTCTCTTTGCTTCTCACCATTTATTACTATGTGTTTAATATGAGTGAAGAGAATATTCCCCCTACTGCTTGTATCAAACTTTATAAACAATGAACACTGTATTATGTACAGATGTCTAATTTATTAAAAATTGGTATATTTAAAATGCACTGTATGAAATATTTTATTATAATAGTTTAAAAAGCCACATTTAAAAAAACATACTCTCTATTGTGTATAAAATAGCTTCACAGATATAGCTCAAGATAATCTTACTCTTCTAGTGATTGTGGATAACAATAGCATTAGTTTCATCAAAAACACAGTTAGTTATATACCAAATCACATAAATAATACACATCTTTATCCCAAGTTATCACAATAGCATTAGTGTCTTCAAACACAATTAATTATAACCAAATCACATAAATAATACAAATCTTTATCCTAAGATGTCGACGTGGCATTTTGGTGATTTTTGAGATTGGGTCACCCCATCTTTTTCAGGAAAAACAATACATCTATCTAAAAGAGGCTTCCTTTCTACACTCTTTTTCTAGATGAATATCACCTCAGATTAATAGGATCACAAACAAACCACTTGATTAAACTTTTTGCTTGAGAAGAGGCGTTTGAGTGGATTTTCTTCTCCAATGGAGCATTTGAGTTATTTTTTTAGTGCGAGTAGCCTTTTTTTTCTTACAGGAAGGAACTGCCCCACAGTCTCCATATCCCGGGCTCCTCCCGGTCCTTTGTCCATCTCCTGGTCACTTTTCATTTGGATTTGGAGCTGGAAGGATCCCTCTCTGTCTGCTGCATATATACCATTATATTTAAGGACTTTGTATTTGAGATTTCACAAGTAAGTTCACAAACTCTTGTTTTAGAGAGTTATGTGTTTGATAAAGGGCATGTACCAGTATTTATTCATACTTTTATTTGAATTTTCACATTTATTGTGATTGGTGGCTTGGAGTTCCAGTTGGAGCCTAGTTCTATTTTTGCATTACATTTTTCCTCTTTTGTTGTTTTAAACCATCATTTAGGGCTGGGATAGCAATTGATTAAATAAAAAATTGTGTATTTGTTTTGTATTTCACATTTTGTTTAGTCCAAAATTGAATATGGTGGGTAATATTTGATGCCTTGGGAGAATGTGTTGTTGTAATATTTTTATTGTTCAGTTAATTTTAGTTTTTGGCATTGCTGAATTAATGGTAGTGTTACCACGCCTCCTTTAATAAGGTTAATGTCAAAACTCCAGGAATAACATTTTGAGGGTAAGCACCTTCCTGGTGGCAAGAATTTTCAAGCATATTGCTTCAATCAAGCAGGTGTTTGTTAAGCGCAACTACTCACCCATAAGGCTCTCAAGGCGCTGGGGGGGATGGGGTTCGCAGGTTCCAGTCCATCAAGGAGGCGGTCTGTCGAAGAGCCAGCTTCTGAGGTTTCTTGTGAAGATGAGGAGCGATGTTGTCTGTCTGAGGTGGAGCGGAAGGTTGTCCCAGGCTTTGGCCGTGAGGAAGGAGAAGGAGCAGCCTCCCGGGAGGGGGGGGGGACCACGGCGTAGGAGAGTTGGGCTGATCGTAGGGTGCTTTCGGTGAGTGGAATTTGAGTAGGCTGTTCAGGTATGCTGGTCCGGTGTCAAGGGGGGCCTTGTGAGCGTGGGTAAGCATCTTGAAGGTGACTCTAGCTTCGATGGGGAACCAGTGGAATGTGCGCAGGTGCTGGGAGATGTGGCCGTACCTTGGCAGGTTGAGGACCAGTCTTGCGACAGCGTTTTGGATGTTCTGTAGTTTGCGGGTGAGGTTTTCGTTTATAGAGTGCGTTGCCGTAGTCGAGTCTGCTGGTGACCAGGGCGTGAGTGATGGTCTTTCTGTGTTCGAGGGAGATCCATTTGAAGGTCCTTCATAGGAGGCAGAGGGTATGGAAGCAGGAGGACGAGACAGAGTTGATCAGGCAGTCCATTTTGAGCTCTGAGTCCAGGATGATTCCCAGGTTGCGTGTGTTGTCTGTGGGGGTGGGCGGGCTTCCAAGGGCGGGGAGCCACCAGGTGTTGTTCCAGGCATCAAGGTTTGGGCCCATGATGAGTACTTCCATTTTGTTAGTGTTTAATTGTAGGCAGCTGTTTTTCATACCTTCTCGAAAGTTGTGACTGGCAGTGTTGGGTTTGTTGGAGAGGGAGAGGATGAGTTGATGAGGGCTGTCCAGTTGTTGATCCCTGGCTTTAGGTTGTCGGGCATGGTTGGTGAGGGTTCAGTGTGTTGGTTGTCTGTGTCAAAGTTGTTGTAGATGCTCTTGATTTTGTGGTGTAAAAAGGTGCTGAGTTTGTCGCAGAGGTCTTCTGAGGGAGGGATGTTGGTGGACTCACTGGTGGGTTGAACAAACTCCTTGATGATGTTGAAGAGTTCTTTACTGTTGTGTGCATGAGTGGAGATTCTGTCTTCAATCGCTTTTTTCCTTGTTTATCTGATGAGTTGGTGGTGGGCGTTGGTGGCGGCTCTGAAGTGTTGTGGGCTTCTGTGGATTTGGTGTTCCTCCAGGCCTTTTCGAGGCGGCTGCAAGTGCGTCTGGACTCACGAAGGTCGGTGGTAAACCATCTAACTTTCTTGGCATGTGTGTTGTTGTTTGTCTTGAGGGGGCCTATTGTGTTGGATCTGCTGGAGCTCCAACTGTGCAGGGTTCGGGCTGTGGTGTTGGGGTCGTCGTTTTCCATGATGGCTGGGGTGGAGTTACTGAGTGATGAGGTTAGCTGGTCGTTGGTGATTCTGGTCCAGTTTCTTCGTGCGAGCAGGTGCTGGTGTCTGTGGATGGTGGGTGTTCCGAAGGTGAAGTGGATGCATCCATGGTCAGTCTATGGTCAGTCAAGGGGAGTTCGGTGGTGTGGCTGAAGTTGATGGAGTTTCCTGTTGTGAAGAGGGGGTCAAGGGTGTGTCCTGCTGAGTTTGTGTGTTCTGTCCAATGTTTTGGAGGTTGTCCAAGAGGGATGTGGTGCTGGGGTCCAGTTGTTTGTCGAGGTGAAAGTTGAGGTTGCTTATCAAGCATGTCTTCAGATATTGAGGAAGAAGATGTACTTGATGACACTGAGTGTGTGGTTGCAGTCTTGGATGCAGTTAATGAATGTGGAAGCAAAGTTACAGAAGTGTGGTGGTTGAAAGCAAGTGAAACTGATGAATTCTTTAGTAAAGTGACACAATATATTGTGTTTGGTTGACTGTAAACTGTGTTTATCTGGTTATCTCAAACATTTGCTACAATTTCTGAGTAATTGTCAATAGTTAATGGAATGGTCACGCAGGGAGATGTTTTTATCCCACCTGGAGGTTTGAGACAGGAAATAATTCAGTTAGCTTATCAAGGACACTTAGTTATTTCAAAGATGTGTAAAAGAATTAAGCTTTTTATTGTGCCTATCTTTAGCTATCAATGTGAAATTTGTGATTGACAATTGCTCTGATTGTTTAATTTCAGATAAACATTGAAGAGCAAAAAAAAGCTCAGTTGCATCCTGTGCCAATCCCATCTGTTGCATGGGAAAAAGTATGTTCAGACTTTTCTGGTCCATTTTCTCTGCTTCCAACTAACACGAGGTACTTTATTGTACTAATAGACTATTATTCTAAATGGATTTATTTTCCATTTGTTGAATCCCGAGTATTAATGCTGCCATATTGTTTTTTTGGGAAAATGTTTTCAACCTGGAAGAGTCACCAACAGAAATCATTACTGATAACGATATACATCTTCTTTCTGAGAACATTTGTAGCCATGTATTCTCCTAGTTCCAATGGCTTAGTTGAGAGGGCCGTGAGAATCATAAATAAAGGTATATAAACAGCAGTAAATTCAGGGCAGGAGGTAAAGCAAGTTTCTGAAAAAAAATAATCTGGAATTACAATGTGACTCCCCACAGTCCCTGGAGGAAGCTTCATTCACACTGTTGAGGTAACATAAAGTGCATGCCAGTTTGTTTCCCAACTAATTAGAGAGTAAGACAGAAGAGCGGAAGTTTGATCTGTCCAATGAAAGTGTTTCTGGGTCTGTTGCAGTGAAACAAATTATTATGAAAGAATACTTTGATCAAAAGCACCATTCCCATGACAAATATTTTAGCATTGGTGATTGGGTAATAATTAAAAGTCCAAGGAACATAAGAAAAGGAGAATCACATTTTTTTAATTTCCAGTTCATGTCATAAGAATTCATAAATTAGCCATTTTGTTGGATGGGAAAGGTTGATGGAACAGAAGGCAGTTAGTTAAAGTTTCACCCACACAAGCTAGTCTTATAAATCAGAAAATAAGTATGGATACAGAATTGAATTGGTATTCTTGGTTGAAGCCGATAAATGTGACAGACATGCAGTTAGGATTCTGAATTGCAGGTATCCTTGACGACTGCCGGTAACATACCACATACGAATAGGAATGTGGGATCAAGTTCAAGAGTGACTAAACCTCTTATGCAAATACTTAATTTGTTTTAAGTGTTATCATAGCCTACATCTCTTTTTGTCTTTTTTGTAGAGTGGAAGGTGTTGTCAGTAAGTTTCTATGGGAGTTTTCTATGATGGTATGATGTGTTAGAATGTTGGCACCGTTCTGATGCCCTCAAGGTTTTAAAAGTGACCGGTATATCAGTTGCTGACAAGATCTTAGAGGACCAAGACGTGGATTTCTTATGTCATGCCATGAGCGCATATACCTACAACAAAATCAGTTAAATCCTGCAATCTTCGTAAAAAAAGTACTGGACAGAACCTGCAAGTCAAAAAACACAAAAATGAAGCTACACTTCTTTCCACTAGGCTGACCAACTTCCACAGAACATTTATGTGCTTAGTGCTGGGCTTCTGAAATTCTTAAATACTCTGACGTCTTATACATATGTAAAAATGTCAGCTGGCATTTACATGTGTCGAACTCTGAAAAACACATGTACACCAAATGCATATTGCAACTATAAAAGTTGCCAGGGCAATAGGTGGAAAGGTATAAAAAAAAAGGCAGAAACCTCTTTGATAATTAGAAATCTTATTGCATAGAGCTGCAATTAGCTGATGTGAACCTGGCCCAAAATTTAATAGCATTGGCGGCCACTACAAATCCACCAACCCACACTGGGGTACAGTTGAAATATAGCCCACTTATGCAACCATTGTTGAACACTCAACTGCCTCCACACGCCTCTCAATGTATCCATCCAAATCAAACGTTCCCTTAGTAAAGATTAGTCACCACAAGGCTGCATCTCTATCATAAGCCTCAATCCCCCGCCCAATAGTCATCGAGCAACGTCCGATCTTCACTAATGGTCATAATAAGGAGGGCTGTCCCCCGGGACTCCAGATAGGGGCTCTTGAAGGTGGCTCAGGAGAAGGAGAATATCTCCTCTCTTTAGAGGTTCAAGCAGACTTGAAAAAGCTGGCCATACTTTCCAGGAATGTGGCTCGGGTGAGGTCAAAAGTCACTCTTGCACATTGGATACAATACGTAGAAAGACATGATATTTGTATCTTCCAAGAAACATGGTCTCCCACCTACATTCCTGGGTATATTACTTTTCAGTGCCCTGCAACTAAAAATAAGTTTGGCCGCCCTGCTGGGGGGTTACTGATTTGTACTAAAAATAGAGTGCCACTGCTCTGTTCAAGAGCTTAAGACCAACAGTCCAGACATATTAGCGGTCCAGATTAGGGGTGATGATGGGCTATGCCAGAGGGACCAAAGCGGGAGTTACATCATCTACTCTCCTGAAATTAGAGAGCCTCCTTGACACTAGAAACACTCAGTCCCCTCTAATAGTCGCCAGTGACTACAATGTCACCTTTGAACCTCTAGGGCAGAAGGACTTGTGTAAAAGCAGGAAGGAGGAGGAGCTGTGGCTCATTCCCCTCTAGATCTTCCCTCATTAAAAAGTGGTCCCAAACGGCATCGCAACTCAATGCATTAACCCTTGAATTTAGATTAAGGGCCACAAATGGTTGTACCAATTCAGACAAGCCATGAGCAAATACTTATAATCGAACTACAAACATGAGTCGTATAGATTATTTCCTACTAGACTTGAGATTATGGCCCAAAGTAATTGACAAGGTTGTAGGGTCCACCACGGACAGTGACCATAATCCTCTTGGGCTCACTTTGATCTCACTATAGGCCATACGCCCATGTCCAACAAACACTATTCTCATAACCAGGTAGATTTGCCCCACCAATGAAATCAGGCGTCTTAAATGGGCATGTGATGCAATAGACACTGAGAAGCTAGATCTAATCAACACCGATCTGGAGGATAGTACCAGTCGGATGCTTAGTCTGCTAGAACTCAAGGGGGATTTGACTAAGATTGCTGACTGTCACCCAAATGTTTCTAACCAGTTGGCCACCTACTTTAAAATACCAAGACGCACACAGGGTGGGACCAAAAGCCCAAAGCCACAGTTTACCTGGCTCAATCGGTAGTGCAGGAACCTTAAATCCATACTGGCCACTGCAATTCGAACCAATAACGTGGTTGTAGTGAGGGAAACTATTAGAGCCTACAAGAAAACGCTAACCAAAGCCAAAAAGGAATGGGAAATAGAGCGCTGTTTGCTAATCCATGATGCTGGCCTCAAAAACGATACACGGCGTTTTTGGCTCCTAGTAACAAGGCGGAATGGCGAAAGACCATAGCCACCCGACAATAATATTGCCATTGAGGCTTGGCACCGGCACGTTTCCTCACTGTATACGGGAGAGCTCAATCACGCCAATGAAGCCCATGGAGATGATTATAATAGTCCCCAGATTGATGGGTTTTTCACCTTATCAGAAATAAGATCTAGTACCAATTTAATTGTTAGGTCCAAAGCCCCTGGGCCGGACGCCATCCCTGGCAAAATATTTCCTTAGGAATATAGACAACTGGTGGTTATACATTCTATCCTTGGCCAATGCAATTGCCGCTGGCTTCCCAATTCCAACGACCTGGAGGGGAGCTGAGGTAATTCCCCTATATAAGAAGGGCGATCGTTCATTGCCCTCGAAATACAGACCCATTAGCCTGATCGACAGTGTTCAAAAGCTCTTTGCCTGTGCCCTCCTCACAAAAATTCAAATTTAGATAGGCGACAATAATATTCTGCCCTCCTTCTAAGCAGGGTTTAGACATAAAGTTTCCACTGCCGATCAGGTTTTTCACTTCCTATTACTAGCATGGAAAACTGTGACCATCAGTCAAGGTAGCTTATATTTAGCTTTTATTGACTTAAGATCTGCATTCAAACCTCATTCCCAGACACAAACTCTGGTATGTCTTGAAGGAAATAGGCCTCCCTTGTGGGATATTAGCATTGGTAGCCTGCCTCCACGAGAACAATTATGCAAGGGTTCGCTGGGGTTGTCAGGGTCAACTACCGATCCGATTAGAGTGGACAGGGGGGTCCACCAGGGATGCGTTTTGGCCGCCACTCTCTTCTCTCTCTTTATTTATGGAGTCATGCAGTACCTTGCTGAGAGCCCAGCTGAAACGCCGACTCTGGGGGGGACAAGGTAAAAACTCTACCTTTTGCTGATGATACCCTGCTAGTTTACAAGACCCCAAGTGGCCTGCAAAATCTCTTAAAACACTTTGAGTCTTCCTGCGCAATGAGAGGTCTTGAGATCAACACCTCAAACACCAAACTTTTATTGCTGAATCCACACAAATCTTATAAGGGGAAGCTGTTCCTAGATAGGATTCAGCTCGAGAGAGTTAGCACCTTTGATTATCTGTGTGTTATCCTCTTGGATGACCTGTCTTGGAAACACCATGTCAAGAGGCGGAACCTTCAACACAGGCGCATCACAGGTGCCCTGATTAAAGGAAGTAAGCTAATAGATGCCCCTCTCTGCATTTACGATCATAAAGCGGTCAGAGCAGCTCTATATGGGGCGGAACCCTGAGTGTTTGAAAAATAAGACGGGCTACTTGTGACCAAATACAAATTCTTCAGATCATTTTGCTCACTCCCCCAGAGTACCCCCCTGCACCCGATGAGATTGGATATGAACCTCGATTGTACAAAAAGCACAGTTACGCCCCTTAGTCTTTTGGCTACGCTTGAAAACCATTCCTGAGCTACTCCCTAAAGCTGCGGCTCTGGATTAGGTTCATGCGCTGGACCACTATGAGAAAATTGACTGGTTGACCAAGATGAAGTCTTTGATGATCTCTTTAGGGCTGGAATGGCTTTGGGACACTAAAAATTCAGAATCTCTACGCAGCAAAGAATTGATCAAGAAACTTTACTGGGGCCGGGTAGCACAGTCTGCCATTTCTCATCCATCCTGGTGTCATCTGACACTCGACTTCATGGAGTTTAAAATAGAAGGAGTTTTTGAGCAATACTTGGAGGTTATTACAAATCCACAGGGTAGGAAGCTGTACATGCAGTTTAGATTTCTCTCCCTCCCTGTGTTTTCTTTTACTGCCTCCTGGAGCCAGCCTTCTACTGCATTGCAACTCTGTCCAGGCTGTGCCATTTCCTTTTTGCATTCCCTAGGTATTGTCGTTTAAGAGTGAGGTGGATAGTCCCTGTTTGTAGAAGGTTTGGAACCCGTTGCCACAGAAATGCGCTGCGCATCTTAAGTCTGACTCAAGCACACTAGTTGTATGCGTAGTTGCAAAATTCCTGGCCAAAATGTGGATTAGCAGGAGGCACGCAATGAACATGCAGTTGACGTTATTTCTTTTAACTCATTCTTTTTTAAATGGTTTTATGTATGTGGTTATTTTTCTCCTAGAAGAGAACAATTTTAGAACTGTATCCGGATGGCGGGTCATGATGTTTAGTATCTACTGCATAGGCTTTTGCTGACATGGTTCTTCACTATCCTCTTAGCTTTCTTTTAACCGTTTTATTATCGTTCATTTGTATGTTTACATTGCCTCCTTTGCACTACAGGCACTGGCACTTTTTGCGGCCCTTGCACTATCGCATTGGACTATCGCTCAATATGGACCTTAATATTTCCTTTAGACGATAGTCCTAGCCTGAGAGTTAGAATTTCCATGTACTGTATGCATTTTCACTTTTTCGATTTTTTATTTCATGCCTTTGTCATTTACGTTTGCTCAAATACATCATGCAGCTACTGATCATTTTATATATATAATGGCCCCTGTGGGGCTGCTGTACTGCTGTTTATAATCAATAACAATCTGGTAGCTGTGAACTAGTTATATTCAATTTTGCCTGCTTTACTCTGTTTTTTCATGTTTTGCATACATAAGGCACTTTTATGGTCGCAATGGCAGAAATAAAGTTATTGATGATGATGAGAAATCTTATAAAACCACATATCAGGACAAAAGAGCAGTGATAACCAACAAAATGTTCTTCCATTCAAATATGAAATAGTGGGGTTGTTCTGCCAACACAGGGCCCGATTCACAAAGGTAAATGTAGAAGTTTGGTCTAAGTTTCAGACTTTGGAAATTCTACTATTTTTATGTACACACTTGGGCCGATCCCCACCCAAGTGCAGACATGAATATAGAACTGCTAAATGACCTTTGTGAATTCCCAAAGTCGACCAAACGTCTAAGGAGCATATAAGCAACAGACGGCGATAAATATCGCAAAGCGCACTTAGCGCTTGTATATTTATCGCCGCCTATCGCTGGAATTATCGCCCTGATAATGGGTTATCAACAACGCCTTTCTCCAGGGTGATAAATCATCCAGCAAAAGTGGCGTTATGCGGGAATATCGCTAGAAATCCAGCGATATTCTTGCAGTGATAGGGGAAATCTTGATAAGAGGGAGATGTGGATTCAGCCACTGAATCCACCTCCCATGTCAAAGATAGGGTAGTCAGAAAAAAGCAGACGTACAATACCGGCGATAACAGCGGTTAGTGCTGTTTTTAACATCGCTATGGGTGTCCTGGTCCGTATTGTAAATACGGAGAAGGACACTTAGCGATCATTTCCCATTAGTATTCACAGGAAACGCCTACTTTGCATCTCATTAGACGGGAGCTGAATCAAGGAAACACGCGATAGCATGTTGTTGTAAATATGCAATATAATTATCACCGCTTTTCGCCCAAAAACGAACGCTAAAGCGGCGATAATTATATTGCCAGTCCTTGATAATATGCCCCTAAGTTTACTTTTGTGAATCGGGCCCCAAGACATTACATTCACTCTGGAAACACTTGAACAGATATGTGGCTAAAAGAAAAGATTGGGACTGATTACTTGAGCAGGGTTATTGGAAGCATTTGTGTCCAGAAATACAAATTCGTGTTCAACATTCCAAAAAGCTCCAAACTTTATCATATATAAATATTCAACATAGCATGCTTCTTGCCCGGGTTTCATGTTGAAAATAACTGAAAGTAACTCCACTAGCAGCAAAAATACATCTCCTAAACAAGCAAAGATCTCAAATCGAAAACCTGAAGTTATATAAGCGTCATCGTGGCAATCAAAACGAGTCAGAAATTTGTTGTGAAGTCATTGGGCTGCTCAAAGTAGAGGACGGTGTGAAGTGTGGGTTTTACCACACTTTCAGTCACAGAGTTGTGGAATATTCTAAGGTTCAATTCAGTTAAATTCAGAATTCGATGAAATCTGAGGATAAACAAACAAACAAACAAAAAAATACGCAAAGCAGCAACAACAACCAGCGGGGGCATTCTATGTGAGAATCGGAAGGACAATATTTTGAGAAATGCTCGAAATTAATTAAGAAAAGCCCAACCAAGTAGGCATTTAGATGTAAATGAGATGGCGAGAAAGGAGCAACAGCAGAGGTGAACATTGCTGACGATCCTTTTCAACTGGAGAAGATGGATACAGTCTTTATATTTGTCACGACAGATTATCTTCAATAATTTGGAATTGTTTGCATAGAGCACACAAACTGGGATACAGTGAAAAATAAAAAATGCCATAGTTGGTGGAAATGTTGAAAGAAAGCTTGAGTTTTTAAGAGCCTATCATCGAAGGACAGCTATGTACAGAAGTTATACATAAATCTACAGATTTAAAGCTCTTGGATGTGTCGTTCAAAGAAGTCCTTTTGAAAATAATTACAAACCCACCAGGACAGAAGAGGATTGAAACTGATTAATGAGCATTTAATGTGCTTCATGAAATGTCAGGGGATTCATTGTTTACCGAAGAACAATGCGTTTTTGTCATTTTTGAATGATGAAGGCATTCAAATTACCATAATGCATTAGACACATATTCTATATTGACTAGCTCAAAAAAAGATAAATGAGAGCTTACTTGGAAAGGCATACGAAACAGGTAAATCAACAGACTCATTTTCAGAAATTAAAATAATTCCTACATATATCTTGCAAGAAATTGTAACTATCTCTTCTTGCGATGTACTTCAAAGTTATCAAACGAGCCCAGAGAGTATAGTGGAGGTTCTCATCTGAGGGAGGATCACAGCAGAGCTGTGACTGTAACAGTGTGGGCCGGATGACAATTTGTTGTGGTTGGCGCAATTACAAATCCTTGGCAGTGAACAAGCCAATGCTTCTTGCAAGCACCTTTTACATTTGCATTGCGAAAATACATATCTGGAGTTGGTAATGTGTGACAAGAATATCTTTACAAATCTGTTATGTTGCGACATGTTGGGGATACCATGAGGGAGATTTACTAAGATTTTGTGCCTTGTTTGCGTCACAAAAGTGATGCAACTCGGCCCAAAATCTTTTTTTCCAAATTAACTTTCCAGCGCTAATCTTGTTTAGCGCTGGAAATAACGTAACAGTAATCCAAAGCAGCGCATTGCATTACTTTGCACAATGTCGCGTACCAAGGGTGGTGCATGGGCGTTCCCATGCAACCACCCAAGGTTTCTCACGCTAAACACAATTTACTAAAAACAGTAGATTGGGTTTAGCGTGAGAAAACTGTGCCCTTTTAAACTAGGCGCAAGGATCTTCCTTTTCCGACTTTGCATGCGTGCTACTCTGTGCAGCATGCATACAAAGTGGGAAAAGCTTTGCATCATGCCTAGCAAAGTATTTTGTGCAGGAAGGGTACCCTTCCTGTACAAAACCTATGCTACACTCATGCACACACCATAGCACTACAGCGCTAAGTTGTGTGCATGGCGCACAGCAGCTGAAATCAGTGCTGGCGCAAGGGAAAGGGGAGGAGAGAGCCATATCAAAGATATGGCGCTCTCCTGCTCTCTCCCTGTCGCGCAATGCAGCGCAGCCTCATGGGGGGCTGCACTGTGTTGCGTGGAGATTGGTAAAATACCCCCCCATGTGTTGTGTTTTTAAGCTTTTTTGTTTTTGTGCTGCATGATTACATTTTTTTTGTGCTGCACTGTGTTTGCTAAGTTGTGTTCCATTTTGACTGTTTTGTTGCGCTGTATCAGTTGATTTTTTTATACATGTGGCATTTTTTCTTTACATTGTGTTATCCAGTTGTTATATATTATGATCTGTTGTGTGCTGCAATTAGTTTATAGATGTCAAAAAATGCTGCTACATTTCTAGTCAAAATGGCATATTACATTTACATTGACAACCAACCATTTACTATAATATTAGGTGCTACTTCATACTTCCCATAAATCACCATTTCCAGCATTCCTTTTATTTGATAGGGCCATTGATTTAGGTAATAAATGGACAGGGATGGTATTCCTTTTTTAAGAAAATATTTGGTATCAATTGAGCTACTATGGTTGTCACCTACATGTCAGCATCAAAATTCAAAAACTAAGTTCTCATTTGGCATGTTAGACAAAATAAAGGATAATTATATGAAATAAATGTATCAAGCAATGGCTTGAGTCTAACAGGTAAAGCTATCAGAACGAAGTATACCTATTTCTACCAATCTCCTTCAGCACAGTTTCAGCCAGTCCTCCTGTTAGACCTGTCCTCCTTGGCATGGTTTTCCCCCTATCTTTTTGCCTTCTATACTCCTATTTTTGCTGACTGCATTTTTATGGGCTTTAGGTCTCGTGCACTGTACCACTGCTAACCAGTGCTAAAGTGCTTGCGCTCTCTCCTTAAAACATGGTAAAACTGGCTTACACCCAAATGGCACATTAATTTACTTATAAGTGGTACTACATGCAGCCAGGGCGTGTAATTAAATGCTACCACTGGGCCTGCAAGACTGATTGTGCCACCTACTTAATTAATCCTTTCACACATGTCAACCTCCGTGTGCAGTTTTAAATTGTGATTTCGATCTTGCAAAATTAACCTTTTACCAGACCCAAACCTTCCTTTTTAATACATATGTCACCCCTAGGGTAGGTCCTGGACACCCCTGAGGGCAGTTTGCAGTTTATTTAACCACTTTGATGCTGATGACGAGCTCAGCTCGTCATCAGGCTTACCTGTCGTGTGCTGATGACGAGCTGAGCTCGTCATGTAACGCGGTAATTTTAAAAATGCCGCACACAGCGGGAAAAGCCACCGCAGCGATGCGGTTAAAGAGTAGCAAACACAACAAGGTTATGGAAGGAGTGCTGAAACTTTTCAACCACTCACCTGAGTCACAGATCTGGGATTAATCCATCATTCTTTTGCTCAGTATGCCACCACAGTTGGACCCTGCCACTCTGCTGAACTGCTGCTCCGAAGGATGGTGCTTTGCCAGTCCATTTGTGAGTACAGCAGAACTCGTGGATCTTCTCCCATGTGCAACCCCAAGCAGAACTGAATCATTGCCTCTGCTGTGAGGATTGACTTGGCGGCCCACATCGGAACCGCTGCTGTGTGATGCTTTCCCAACAACGGTCCTCGCATTGCAAATCTTTTGTCAATGGCAACCTCGACACTGACGCAGGCTCTTCCTTGCACCCTCACCGCTCCTCGAAACTGACGTATCACCCCAGCTGCATGAGGTATCCTCAATGCAGGACTTCTCACCATGAGCTCTCGCCGATGGGATCCTCTACGATGATGGAGGACCTCGCATGATTGCATTGTTGCTCCTTGGAACTGACTCATCGCCTCGGCTGTACTACACATCCTAGTCGTAGGACCTCACAATGCTCCTCAACCAGAATTATAAGGTCCTCTTATTCAGAGGGCCTAACTGGGTCCATGCAGCCGGCCCACATTCCATCACAGACAGCCTAAACCTGTGACTTGTGACTTTGTCCCGGTTTGGACCTAACAGTTATTCACAATTGGCACTTTGTACTTTCTGACATTATTTCACTGAAAATGTTATACCTACATATCTTCAGTTCTACTGATTGGATTTGTGTTGTTTCAGACTTGTTTTAATTATTAAAATTGTTCCATTTGTTTAATTGGGGTGGGATTCTTTGTGTGGTGTTTTCACTTTATTGCTGTTTGAAGTGTTGCATAAATATTTACACATTGCCTCTAAGTTAAACCCGACTGTTCTGTGACAAGCTACCTCAGGGTTGAGCAGAGGTTAACTTGTGGTAACATGTGCCTCACCCTGATAACGATTGTGACTCCAGCTTGAGTAGGGATTCGCCCCCCCCTCAACAGTAACCCAATTTCTTACATTGCCCAATCAGTACTCCAGCTGTTCAGGTGGAACTTTGCAGAAAGTGCGTTTGTTTACATGGCAGAAAAACTTTCAGCAAAAAAGTTAAAGAAAAACTGAAAAAAATGTCTGCAGATCATGCATGGAAACAAGCCTTTTTTGGCTTTTGAAAAACAAAACCACAAAGAGAGTGGGGGCGCTGGGCTGAGGTGTCGGGTGGTTTGTCTTTTAAAAACAAAACAAAAACATATTTGATACATTTGGAGTTTTCTTAAAGCACATAGAAGTCATTAAACATTCTTCACACCTGGGACACCAATGCTGATCAAGGCAATCTCACCCATGACAAAATTATGGAAATTATGTGTGGGGGGACCATATCCAAGGGCCACTCTAAACAGGGCTTCCCCCGCAGCATTCGTATTGGCAGATGGAAGGGTGGGAGGATGCTCCCAACAGCAAAGCCATCGAGGTTCTGCCATCTGAAACATAGTATTCCTTCACTAGATGGGGATGGAAATCTGATAGTTTGATGGTCAACACATTAGTCGACATCTGAAGGCTAACCCATTGCACTCAACTCTAAAAGAAGCCCAAAGGCATTAAAGGTAAGCAGACCACATTACATAGATATAACCAGTGACATATCTAAAATACCATACTGCCCCACATCCACTGATATATTTGTTGATCGGAGACCACTGAATACTGTATTAAATTTTTGGAAGGCGACAGACATAATACTAAATTCTACTCATGACATATGAAAATCAAATGTATCTATAATAAAGATACAGCAACTCCACTGCCCTACCCTACTGCATAAAGTGCATGGACCACATTCCATAAAATAAGACCCAAAAATCTGAATAAGTGGGAGCAATGCCTTTCAGCACTTTAACTGGCAGGCACTAACCAAAGGCAAGCATCATTTCATAAACGTAAAAATTATACATAAAGTACAAATATGTTATTACAATATTGCCAAGTAGATAATGCCAAGAGCAGAAAGTAAACATAGCGCTTTATAACAAACCCTCACAAAGACAATGACGCATCTCTGCGTTATAGCAGAGATGCGTCAGTTTCCTTGCGCCATGCAAAAAAAAAACAGTGCCACCATGGATGCGTCGCATTTACAATGCAACGCACTATGGCGCAAGGATTGACAGATGTGTCATGCATCTCTTGGCGCAAAGGTCAGGCACTGCTGGAGTCATGGTGCAAGTACAACGCAACTCCAGCAATGCCCAGGAAGGCCCATACCCATTGTGCTGCGTCACTCCTTATGCCTGCTTCAAGTAAGCGTAAGGTTTTGACGCAGTGGCGTCCTCGAAGTGGCGCAGTGAAATCTTGTAGATTTCACTGGGTCCCTTTTACGAGCCTCCTCTGTGTTAGAACGCCCAACCTGCATACATTATACCTGACGCAGGTATTATGTGGCACAGGGCTTTACAATGTGAAGCATCTCCATAGATGCGTCACATTCTAAATGTGTCGCAGAGTGGTGCATTGTTTACGCTGCTGCTGAGTTAAAAAAAGTGATGCAACGGCGGCGCAAAAGTGTTGCAAGGGGCTTGTAAATCTGCCCCACTATTTTAGAGTGAAAATCAATGTGGTCTTTCTAACGATGGGGTGATGGAAACAATCCAATCCAGTTTGTCGAGTGGGACATTTCATCAGTAACAGATGATAGGGCAGATGTCAGAAATAATTCCACATTGCTCAATGACACTAACTTACACTTGTAGATATATGTGCATGGGTTAACCATCATGGTTAAGGAAGAACTGCATCATTGCTTTGGGATCTCTAGGCGTACTTACCACTATGGAACTCTTCCCAGTAAAACCTTTAAAACTGGGAGGGGCCAAACGGTCTAACGCAGATACTATGGGCAGATGGGCAATATGTGAGATGAATATACTATCATAGGAAAGGTTGGTCTGGGAGGGGCCGAACGGTCCAAGGCAGATACTATGGGCAGATGGGCAATATGTGAGATGAATATAGGTGTCACCATCTGTGGGATATATGGGTCAAATTGCGATGATCCCGAAATCTTTGATTGTATGGAAAAGGAGTTGACGGGTGGCCAGCCCCCATAGTGGTTTGCGGGGACCTGAATATTGCAGCAGATTTTGTGGGGGGAACTTTATATGCCGGACGCCAACACAGGGTCTTCCTTGCAGTCTGTTCAATGATGTAATCGCATGGTTTAAGGGATGTCTGGGGGTACAGTGAACCGGGGAACCCTGGGTTTACCTATTTCACACACCCATTTCAGAAATACTCCAAATTGGATTACTTCATGATCTCTGCTACAGAGCTGAGCAGGGTTAAAATTTGCAAACTGCCAATGATAATATCGGATCATAATCCGCTGATAGTAACGATGGATATCAATAGGCCTGTTAAAAATGCAGGCCCTGGACCTTTGACAGAAAGTTATTAACAGATAACACCTATGTGGAACACATTAAGAATTGGTCACAGGCTTTCCTTGATGCAAACAGATATAGCGCATCACGAAATACTGTTTGAGATAGTTATAAATCAGCCCAAGGGGAGAAACCATCAGCTATACTGCCCAAATCTGGAAAAAGACCAGTAAAGAAAGGGAACAATTAATGAATAAATTGAAGGAGGCGGAGGAAAAGCATGGGAAAGACATCTCCCAGGGAAGTGGGGGAACAGAGAGTCTTGAAAGAGTAAGCTCTATTAAAGCAGAGATACAGAATCAATTGGCAAAAAAAGCAGACTCGGAATATCAAGTGCAGAGAGGCAGGCTATATGAAACAGGGGAAGAAGCAGGTAGGGCACTTGCACTCCGTATTAGACAGTTTGCCTCCAAAAATGTTGTAACTCGTATTGAGGAACAGGGCTGTAGTTATGAGGAGCCGATGGAAATCCTGAATGTTTTTAAAAGGTATTATCAAGCACTCTATCAGGAGGAATCAATTGCAGAGATTCCAAGGGCAGAGCGGGAGCAGTTGGGATTCAAATTGGTGGAGAGGGACATAGAAACCCTTGAAAAAGATATCACTACGGATGAGCTATCAGAGGTCCTACAAGATCTAGCAGCTGGGAAGGCGGCGGGCCCGATGGCATACCTCTGGAGGTATATAAAAAGGTATCAGAGGAAATATCCCCACTGCTCCTCGATTTATTTAATGGGATTATAAACACGGGCAAAATCCCGGAATCATGGAGGAGCACCAACATAATGGTGTTCCATAAAAAGGGAAGCCTAAAGAAAATCCAGGCTCATATAGACCCATATCCCTTATAAATACGGATAATAAACTATATGCCAAGATATTTGCAATCCGGTTGGGGAGGATCATTGGGACCCTGGTATCCCCCTGCCAGCATGGTTTCATCCCGGGCAGGGGTACCACGGATCATATTAGACGGGCAATTACGCCGTTCGACATCTGTGCAGCTGGGGAGGGGGGTTGCAATGATCCTCCTCGATGCGGAGAAAGCGTACGACCGCGTCAGGTGGGACTTTCTGTGGAGAGTGCTTGAGGATAGAGGGTTCGGACCAAGATTCCGGAAGGCTATTCAGGCAATGTATCGGAGTCCTGATGCCAAGATCCAAATGATGGGTGAAAGCTCCGATTGGATCTATATTACATGTGCTCACCCATCTTATTTGCGCTATACATTGATCCCTTAATACATCAGATAAGGGATAACCCTGTAATCAAACCTGTAGTCACTAAGGGATTTGAAACCAAAATTCTGGCTTTTGCCGATGATTTGGCGGTTATCTCTACAGAACCCGCTGCAGCTCTACGAGAAGTGGGTAATATCACTAAGTTATTTGGGAAGTATTCAGGATATCGCTTAAATGAGGGAAAGACCCAGGTGCTTTGTTCTAAGAACATAGCTAAATCAGATGCTAGGTTTGTCGACTCGGTGGTGTAGCTAGGGGTAAAGATAAATACTCAGCCGGAGTACATCATTAGAGATAATTTCACCCCTCTAATCAAATCAATGGGGGCAGATTTAAAAAGGATGGATACACTACATCTTTCAATATTAGGGCGCGCCAATGTCATTAAAATGACTATGTTTCCCAAGGTTTTATATAAATTCCGGGCTATCCCCTTTCTGATAGAGGAAAAACTTATCAAAGCAATAGAAGCTATATTTATGAATTTTCTGTGGCAATATGGTAAGGTCAGAAGATCCATAAAATATATATCCCTGCCACAGGAAAGAGGAGGCTTGGGGATGCCCAATCTTAGGTACTACCACTGGTCTTGTCTAAACCAGAACATGGTCAATATTGACAGGGGCATCAGCTCTATGGTGGAGGGCATCAAGGAGACGGCTGAGGGCATGCAGGACATGTCCCAGTCTATGATGGTACTTTGTGACAAACTGGACAAGGACAGGGTAAGAAGACGCAGGGAGAGGCAGTACATGGAGCAGCACACCAGAGCAGTGAACCGCCTGGCAACTGCACTCCCCTGCTCTGCAGGCGCTCCGTGGCAATGCAAGAGGGGCTTGTGCACTGCTGCACTGATGTCACCAGGGGGATGTGGAAGGTGACAACAGCACGGGAAGTGCTGCTGACCAACCAGTCAGCCAACGCTGGTGCACTAGGTGTGGGGGAGAGTGATGAGACCACCAGCAGGAGCAGCATTACCCCCCCTGTCTCCGACACCCTGAGGAGCAGCAGGCGGCATGCTGCGGGCCCTGATCAGCAGACAGTGAGGAAGGCCAGCTGCAGGCATCCAGCACTGTTGACCGCGGGCGCAGACATTAATGCTGCCCACACATTTATGAACATGATTAGGGTGAAGTAACCCATGACTACCTATTAAGGTTGTCACCATTTGGACCGGCATGGTGTGCCATTTGTTCATTGTCGTAGTGCCCAAGTATTAAACTACGTCATGTAAATGCAACGCCTGGCTGTGTCTCCTTACTTACTTAGAAATAGTTGCGTGTGATCTCTGCCCGTCTCTGCCTCCCATAGGTTGCTGGTGCCAATCCTGCTGTGTTGGGCTCAGGCTGTGCATCTTCATCATCATTATCCTCAATATCTGGTAATTCTACAGCTGTTCCTTTTCTAGTGGCAAGGTTGAGCATCATTGCGCAAGTTGCAATTATTTTACAGCAGAGGAGGGGTGAGTACTGACGTGCGCCTCCGCTTTTGTAGAGGCCGCGGAACCTGCTTTTTAGCAGCCTAAAGGTGCGCTCCACGATGTTGCATGTAGATTTGTGTGCCACGTTGTAACGTCTCTCACTCAGGGTTGATGGGTTCAGGTAGGGAGTGAGGATGAATGAGCAGACGGCATATGCGTTGTCGCCTATGTGGAAAAGAGAGAGACATTACTTACATGCACAACAACACCTACATCTGCAATATCTATCTGGGTGTGTCACAGTGTTTTATCTAGCAGGTATCCTTCTCCGAATTCCCCCGCTGTCAGGCATATGTAGATCCCACTGTTCTGGAAGATGTAGGAGTTGTGGGTGCTTCCTGGAAATTTGGCCAAGATGTCTGTGATTATGTTGGCAGCATCACAGATTACCTGCACATTTATTGAGTGTGTGGACTTTCTGTTCCTGTAGATGTATTCAGTGGCTGCAGGTGGGCAGATTGGGATGTGTGTGCCATCAATGCAGCTGATCACATGTGGGAACTGTTCCATTGGGTAAAAGTCAGTCTTGGTCTTCAGCAGTTCCGCATGTGTGTCAGGGAAGCTGATGTAATGATGCATTCTCTGCATCAAGGCCTCCAGGAACTTCCTGAAGAAACGGGACAGGCAGGTCTGGGACACCCCACCTATCGCAGCTATCCCCCCTGGTAACTGCCAGATGCAAGCAGGTGTAGGCTACAGAGCACCTGCACATGTGGCGGTATGGCGTGCGCCCTTGGTATTGGGTGTTCGTGCAGATCCCTTATCAAGTCCAGGATGGTGTGGGGGTGTAGCCTGTACCTTTCATGGATCTCTGCCTCAGTAAAATGGAAGAGTGTGATCCACTTCCTGTAGACTTGCTCCTCCCGTCTCCAGTTCCTCTCTCCTGCTGCCTGTACCCGTAGCCGCCTTGCTATCACATAGAAAGCTGCCATTCTGATCACAATATTGCATTTTGGGCCCTGTTTTATGGCCTGCACCTGGTTACCACCTGCTTTCAATCCATGGTAATTAATTCGGTATTTTTGAAGTTACCTACATCTCTATTCTTATTTTTACCGTTTCTTATTTACCGATTCGGTACATAAGGATTCGGTAAATATCGATTTGGTAATTTAGAATTCGGTAATGATTAATCGGTATTTAATGAGTCATATTTACCGAATCCTTACTTTTGGCCTCCTACATCTCAAATGCCTGGCAAATGTACCAAATTTCGGCTGTTACCGACCGGTATTTAGCTTCCTACATATGGCCCTTAGTGCCCCAGGGAGGTAGCGGTCCCCGGGGTGTGTGGGGAGGCTCAAACCCCCCACACACAGTTGTATTTAAAAAAAAAAAAATACGCCACCCCCCAGGGCCAGCTCCTGCAGTGTCCCTGGCTGCCCCCCCCCCCCGGGGACTCTGTAGTTTGCTATGGCAGGGCAGGAGCCTCGCGGCTCCCGCCCTGCCATAGCAAACTTGGTTTGCAGCAGGGAAACCTGCTCTCTCTTTCAAAATGCAAAACAAATTGCTTTTTCACAGGGGGAGCTGCATCTTATCAGCTCCCTATGTGGAAAAGCAATGCCGGCTCACGCAGGTGGCGGGAAGCCGGCTGGAACCGTGCGGGGATTGGGGACCCACCGACGGTCCCCAACGAGAGGCCAGGCCCCGGGATGGGTCCCCGGGGCCATAAGTGGTCCAGGAGGGGGGCAACGCAGCCTCCCCCTCCAAAATATTTTTTAAAAAATAAAGGCCATGCCCCGGGGGATGGGGCCCCCGGGCCGATTAAGACCTTGGGAGGGGGGCCACACAGACCTCTTCCAAATTATAATTTTTTTTAAAATGGCATCAGGCCCTGGTGGAAGGGGTTCCCAGAGCCAAAAAAAATAGGAAAAGAAGGGGGGCCACACAGCCCCCTTCTAAAAAAAAATGGAAAAAAAATGGCATTGTACTGAGGCCCCGCCCCCTTGCTGCAGCACTATGCAACACGCCCCCCCTAGCGAGTTTTCAGATGTTGAACATATCCCCTTGAGTACTGGGGTTCCTGAGGGCCAACTAGCCTACCAGGAACCTCCAGTATGCGCCAGGGGGCTGCGTTGCAGAGAGGTGTTCTGGGGCCATGCCCCTTTTTACACCTCTCGCAACGTCGCTCTGTGGCGCTTAATGGAGGCAGCTGGGGGCTAGTTGCATCCCAGGGACCCTCAGGAATCAAGGGGAGTTACTCCCCCAACTTTAAACGCACCACGGGGTGCTTTTGCACAGTGGTGAAGGGAGGGGCGGGGCCTGAGGTGATATGTGTGCCCTGTGGTGCGTTTTAAGTTGAGGAATTACTTCCTTTTCAATCTTGAGTGTCACTGGGGGCCAACTAGCCCACCAGGTATCTCCAGTGTGCGTCAGGGAGCTGCATTGCAGAGAGGTAATCAGAGGCCACGCCCCTTTTTACAACTCTCTGCAACGCTAGGGACCCTCAGGATTCAAGGGGACTTAATCTCCCAACTTAAAACGGACACAGGGCGTGTTTACACAGTGGCGAAGGGAGAGGACGGGGCTTGAGGTGACGTGTGCAAACATGCCCTGTGGTGTGTTTTCAGTTGGGGAAATAATTCCCCTTCAATCCTGAAGAGCCCCTGGGGGTCAACTAGCCCACCTGGTGCATCCAATAAGCGCCATTGTGCTGCGTTGCAGAGAGGTGGTCCAGGCCGTACCCCTTTTTACACCTCTCTGCAACTGCACTTTCTGGAAGTACCTATTGGGATATTTTGACCCTAGGGACCTTCAGGATTCAAGGAGACTTAATCTCCCAACTTAGAACGGACACAGGGCGTGTTTACACAGTGGGAAGGGAGCGGACAGGGCCTGAGGTGACGAGTGCAAATGCGCCCTGTGGTGCGTTTTAAGTTGGGAAAATAATTCCCCTTCAATCCTGGGGCTCCTCAGGGCTAACTAGTCCACTAGGTGTTTCCAGTAAGCAACACTGCGCTGTGTTGCAGAGAAATGGTTCAGGCCGTACCCCTTTTTACACCTCTCTGCAACGCAGCTCTGTGGGTTTACTAGAGGTACCTGGTGGGCTAGTTGGACCCTAGGAACCCTCAGGATTCAAGGGGACTTAATCTCCCAAATTAAAACGGCCATCAGGTCACGTTTACATAGTGGTGAATGGAAGGGAAGATTCCTGAGGTGACGTGTGCAAACATGCCCTGTGGCGCGTTTTAAGGTGGGGAAATAATTCCCCTTCAATCCTGAGGGACCCAGGGGGCCAACTAGTCCACCAGGTGCTTCCAGTAAGCACCACTACGCTGCGTTGCAGAGAGGTGGTCCAGGATGTGTCACTTTTAACACCTCTCTACAACACATCTCTGTGGCACAAACTGGAGATACCTGGTGGGCTAGTTGGACACAAGGGACACTCATGATTCAAGGGGACTTTATCTACCAAATTAAAACGGCCACAGGGCGTGTTTGCACATGTCAGCTCAGCCCCCCCTCCCTTCACCAGTGTGCAAACACGCCCTTTGGCACATTTTAAGAGGTAGTTTTAATCCCCATGCCCTATTATATACTAGGGGTTTACAAAGGAGGTCATGCTAATAACAGGGGTACCCTAATGCATATTGTTCCCTAGTGTATGTAGGTGTTTAACTGTTTTCTAAGTGTCTTTTAGCATAGCACTGGCTCTAGGACTGGTTTGTCAGAGTCAGTTACCACCAGTACCCATCTGAAAAAGTTGAGGGTACAGGATGATGTTGCAACAAGGCTTCTTTCTGCTCCTGTGTTTGTTCTTTCTGCAAGCCTTCCTTCTTCATGCACTTTTCTTTGTCTTTGAGGACTTCTGTTGCTTCTTTCTGCATTTCTTTTTCTCCTTTCTGTTTTTTTTCTTCTTTCTTTACATGTTCTACCTCTGTAGGCATAGTTAGAAACTAGCATTTAATTAACCTTTGAAATAAACTGAAAAAAACATAGGTTTCAGGCATGTTATAGTTACAAATTAGCATTTAAAAAACCTTCGAATTTCACTGAAAAAGCCATAGGTTTCAGGCATGTTATAGTTAGGAAATAGCATTTAAAAAACCTTAGAAATTCACTGAAAAAACCTTAGGTTTCAGGGGCGTTATGGTTAGTTGGGCATTTCACTTGTACAAAACCATAGAAATTCCCCCGTTATAGTTAGTTCAGCTAACTATAACTGGTGACGTCACATATTACATAACTAATAATATGTTCAGTGACATCACTCATGACATCACTGTTGACATCTCAAATGACATCACTGATGACATCATCCTTGTAATAGAGTGGCAGACCTCCTCTCACCATAATATAACCTTTGATACACACACTCAAAAATAGAAACTAACATTTAAAAAAAATGGAGATACCAATACCTGTTACAACACACCTATTCAGTAATTCCAAGATATATTCACACATCCACTCAATCATCAATAGTACTATACAGTAACTCATAAATGTACTCACTGATCATATGTACTCATACATCTATACCTCCTGTCACACACTGACACTCATCCATAGAGTTACTCACACACATAGTCACACATGCAAACAAAGTATCAAACATCCATTTAGTTAGTCAGTCAGTCAGTCAGTCAAAATATCTTTATTCGGCTTATTAAAAACCATACAAAGAAATGAACAATAAAATACATTTCATACAAGATTTATCATAATACACATGATACAGAATTCTAACAATTTTAAAATTTATAATAAACAGTTTAAGAAAAAAAGTGTTTAACATTAATAACTAATCTTGGCAGGCAGCTTTCGCCCTTGAGGCGGCTACCAGGAATTTAGCAACGCAAAAAGTAATGTGAGGGTTAGGTAGTAGTTGTAAGTAGAGTAAGGCCGGTCTCACCTGTGTGAAGCCGGCCTCCTTGAGAATTGGCAGCAAGAATTTTTTCCTAGGCTCTAAATATAAACCACAAAACATAACAAAATGCATTGTGTCCTGTACTGAGAACTGGTCACAGCTGCAGGGCGGGGCTAATTCTGGTTTCTGCCAGTTATTAAAAGAGCCTAAATGAAAATGCAACAAATTAAATCTAAATTTAGTTAAGAGAAACCTGTGGAAAGGAAGTGTAACATAACCAAGGTATGGTGCAAGGTATGGTGCAAGTGAAGGTGAAGTAAGCAGCAGGCAATGATCCCTCACTGCCGGCTTTACTAGTTCACTCTCTTCACGGCACATCTCCTTCCTTCCCAAAAAAGACTTTTTAACTGAGTCAAGATCTTGGATCCTAATGGACTCCGGAGAGGTAAAAAGCTCCGGGCGACCTAGATCAGAAAAAGCTTTTGCTAGATAGGCCAGCCAAGGGATTTTGTTAGATTTGTCAAGGGACAGGACGTCGGTCAGGATCTTATGGTTTAATGGGAGTTCTTCGTTCAACCATATTTTTAACCATAGAATCAGAGGGGCCATGCTCAACTTATCTGAGAGAAACTGAAGGCCAACTTCTTTATGTATGGAATACGTTGGAGTGGACTGAGGTACAGAGAGCAGGGCTCTGATGAATCCGTTCTCTGCTCTCTGTATTGGCTCCACGTTTGCGTATCCCCACAGTGCGGAGCCATATAGTGCGATGGCCACAGATTTACTATTGTAGATTTTTAAGATGGCTTCCATAGGCCTGGCTCCTAGCCTGCCAGCAAAACTCAGGATTGCTGAGGATGATCGTGTGACGGCCAATCTCTTAGCTCTAACCTGTGGTCCCCAGGTCCCTTTCTGATCGAACAAAATGCCTAGATAGGGAAATGTGGATACCCTAGAGACCAGGTCCCCCCTACAAGTGAATGTTTTGGTTCTCTTCCTGCGACACTCTAGGCCCACCACCATAGTGTGTGACTTGGCTACGTTTGTTTTAAGGTCTAGTTGGTCCATAAACGTGCCAAAAGCATTCAATAGGCGCTGGAGGCCAACTCCCGTGCGGGCGATCAGCACGGCATCATCCGCGTATAGGAGTGCCGGGATCTTTGTTGCTCCAACACACGGGACGTCGGCTTCCTGCCCCTCCAGGTGCGCACCCAGGCCATTGATGTAGATGGTAAAGAGTAAGGGGGCCAAAATGCAGCCCTGCCGCACGCCCCTTAAGGATCTAAAGAGAGCGGTACACCTGCCCTCGTTAGTCACGCGTACACTCGAGAAGAGTTCTTGGTGCAGGGAGGACATAAAAGTGACCAATGCCTCATCTATGCCAATCTCCAGCAGAATGGACCACAACTTAGTCCTATTGACCAAGTCAAAAGCCGAGGAGAGGTCCATGAATGCAAGGTACAAAGACCCCTCCTTGGCTATAGTATATTTGGAAATGAGCAGATGTAAATTAATGCACTGTTCGATAGTACCCTTTTTTTCCCTAAATCCATATTGGATTTCAGACAATCCACCACAGCCCTCAACATTCTCCCTTAGCCTAGATAGGAGGACTCTACCTAAAATTTTTACTGAAGAGTCCAGAAGGGATATAGGCCTATAACAGCCTGGATCATCCCGCTGGCCTTTTTTAAAAATGGGGACAATGGTAGAGATGTTCCATGATGCAGGTACAAGGTTATCATTCACTGCATTAAACACATTTGTCAAGACTTCGGCCCACAGTTTTGGGGAGTACTTGAAGAAGTCGGCAGGCACACCGTCAGGGCCAGGTGCCTTGTGCTTTGTGGTGGACATAATGGCTTTCTCCACCTCGTCTTGGTTAAAGATAATGGGGCAGGTGGCTGATCTTGTCAACAGGGCGTCTGTAGTTACGTCAGCAATATCCCCATAGACGTTTTTAAAGTGGGCTAACCATATTTCATCAGGAATAACGCAGTCCGTGATATCGTTATCATCATCTGAGAAGAAAGGCTGTTTAATAATCTCCCAGAATTTTTTGCTATTCTTCAGGACTGCCGCCGAAAGGAGGTCTTCCCATGCTTCTTGTTTAATGGTGTCCTTTCGTTTTTTATTGCTAATTTATAGATTTTCCTGAGTCTGGTAATCTCGTCATTTGCCCTGGGGATACTTTTTAGAGCTACCAGTAATGATCTATGTGCTTTTGAACATGCTGAATCGAACCAGCGCTTATTTCCTGGAATTACGTTTTTAGTCTTTACCAGGAGATCCTGTGACACCTGCACACATATGGCCTCAAAAGCCTCTACGATTTCTTGACCCTGTGCGCAAGGATTTTTACAAACCTCAACCTGCCCCTTAATCTTTGAGAAGTTTTCGGCATAAAATCTTTCTGGAACCACCTTTGCCCATTTCATGCGTCTTCCTTGACCAGTTGTCCTTAAGGGATGGGTGGTTACTTTCAGTGGGGATGGTCCTATATTGCCTCCCCAAGCCACTTCTAACTCTACAGGGTTATGGTCGCTAAAGTGTGATTGTGTGGTGCGATAGGCATTAACCCGAGTAAGAGTACTTAGGGATACAAATATGTAGTCAATAATAGTGCCATGTGGGATACCAGTGAAGGTTGGCTGTCTAATGCCACCATCTGGTTCATAGAGGTCAAAATTGGCAAGAAAATCCTCCAGTTCCTCTCCCTCAATGGAATGATCAAAGTGGGGTCCCTCGGGCCCATCGTCCCCATCAGGACTACTTCTCCTGCAATTTAGATTGCACGGATGGATGTTAAAATCACCTAATAAAATATAATCTGTATCAAGCGTGCTATTCTGACTGGCCATGTTTAAAATCCTATCCAAATCAATAATATTACGGCCTCTATAATCACAGTTCCCTGAATTATAGAAATTTATAAAAATAGTCCTACTAGTGTTTTTGATCACTCTTTCGACCAACAGGATATTGGGGGAGTCAGTGTTGATCTGCCTGCAGCTACCCTTTAAGTCTAGAGAAAACAGAAATAAAAGGCCTCCCTTGGCCCTCCCCATACAACTATGGACGGCAGCTTTGGTGAAACTGATAAACCCATCCCACCACAGATTGTCAGAAGTGTCCCACGTTTCCTGAAGGGCAATAATGTGGTGGCCTAGGACGAAGCTTGACCAAGATTTATCCTGACGCTTACCATTTAGCCCCGCAATATTCCAACTCATTAGCCTACAGGAATCCATGGGAGTCTCAGGTACTAGGCACGGAACTGAAGCCACATCCAGTTGTTGGGCTGTGACATCTATTCCCTGGTTTGTGACCTCTGTATGTCAGTCGCAGTCGTTTAGGCCCGACAGAACCCCGTATCTGTTTCCCAATCCCAGTCCCCAATCAAAGGGAGTGGGCACCTGACCCCATCCGTTTACTGCTGGATTCCACATAGGCTGGGGAGTATTAGGTCGCATTAAAAAATGTTCATTCCCTTGCCTAGACATAAACCCATTGCCCTGGCCTCTGTTATCATAGCATGGAGTATGTGGTCCCCACCTATTTATATTGGGCCAAAGTGGCCCTGGTGTTCTGGCCATTGGCCCATACGGGAAGTTGTGTTGCCCTGACTCACGGCTACTCATGGGGCGAGAATGATTGTTGTTAAATCTGGGCCTAGTTTCCCCACCCCAGTGAGCGATTCTAGCGTTTCTTCTAGGCCTGGAGATATTGGAAGAAGTCGCCATCTGGGTCTCAGTGTAAAAGAATTTCAGGGTAAGGGAATTATGGATCCAGTTCTACGTTGCGGTGGGAGGATGTTAGCAAGAATGTTAGGGAGTACTTCTGCGCTTGCAAAATTTAATATAACACAGTCCCCATTGAATTTCTTAGGCTTATTCCCAATCCAAGATACCCTCCTTGCCATGACAATTTCCCCAGCTAGCTGATCAGCTCCCTGGTCTGCCATGCGCATATTATTGGTAAGCCAATATAAAGCTTTGTCCTTAAGGCCTTGGGCAGATTCTTTTTGCTCCTGAGATAAAACAGGGACATTCGCCAATACCAGGACTAATGGTGAGGCTTCCAAAATAAATTGTGAGGAGTCATCCCCTAGGTGCAATGGGGTTGGTGCCATAGGTTGTGACATGGGGGCCTCTCTAGTTACATCATGGGTGGGTGCAGGTGGTAGCAATTGGCCTTCCAGGATGGGCTGTTGTTGAATATCCGTAGTACCTGGAACAACGCCCTGATCTTCCTCCACGGCAACTACAGGTTTGCTAACTTCATTGGCTAAGTTCTCCAAGTCGTTCGCCAACTTACTTTGCAGCCCCCCCATCTTTTTTATTTCAGATGTTAATTTATCAATCTTCCCGATAAGAGGCTTGATGATGGTTTTAATTTTGATGTCTATCATCTCTGAAATCCTATTAAATAGGTCATCATTAATAATTTGTCTAAGCTCATCCACGTCTTCGCGCTCCACATTTTTCCCCTTATGTCTAGGGGGTGAATTAATCTTTTTCTTTCCTGGCTGTTTTCCCCCCCTTTTGGCTTGAGCTTTTCTGCAGTTTCTCACAGGACGCATAACAGGGGAAGAAGATGAGGGAATCTCAGCGACAGTATTTTGCTGCTGCTCTGAGTCAGACACGACGTTTGATGACTGATCAGCTAACAAATCAGAGTTTCCGTCATCTGCTTCCAAATTAATTAAGTTAGCATTAGGTATGCGAATTGAAGGGTCAGGCAGTGGGGTATCAGGGGTTTGTGTACTGGGGTCAGGGCTCAATGGGAGCAAAATTGGCGATTGACTCAAGCCTAAGGATTCCCTTCTGTCATTGTTTATTTTTTTAACCACTTGTACTAGGAAGGAGTCAAGGGTTTTAAGTGGTGCTGGGGTGACAGAGGCCGATTTTTTAGACATAATTACAAGTGAGTGAGGGTAGGTTCAGGGGTCACAAACTACACAAGTAAATACTGTGGAGTGATAAAAGCAGGCTACAGATCTAGCAAGACAAAAAATGAAATAGTAACATACAACATGTACAGTTTATAAGTTATATAAACTCAAATCCTGGGTCAATTGCAAAAAATGCTGAGGTTCGAATATGTGGTAATCTTAGAGGTAGCCTAAAATCAATCCCAAACGGTCTCAATGAGCCACCTATAAGGCAAGATCAATCAGCAGGAAAAACATCTAGTAAAGACCATGTATTCTAAGTTTAGTCCTATTATGTAGCGTTTATCCCCCCCTACTAGACCTTATACCTGGGCGATTCAGTGAGGGCTCATGAAAACCCCACTGACCCCCGTCTGGCAACAAGGAGAGGTATGGAGGAACGCTGTAGGTGATAGACCAGGCGACAGTGTTCAGGGGCAGACGATATCGGAAGTCCACTAATTTTGTATATTAAAAAAAAAAAAAAAAACAGTACCTTGGCTATTCCGTAATGTAGGATGTTAGGGAGTGGGCCCAGCCCGGCCTCCTTCGGCCCCGGACAGCCACAGACGGTCCCGCCCTTATCCCGGGCTTCTCCCGGCGCCCTCCCGCGCGCTCCCGCGCTGCGGGGGTGATGCCTCCTTGAAATAGCCGTCCAATTACCTAGCGGGTGGGTGGTGCCGGCAGGGAGAGCAGCCCAGCTGGTCCAGGGGCGCGCGGGGACTCCTGGTCCTCGGAGTCCCCGCAGTTGCTCGCAGCCCTGCCGGTTGGATGGAGATTGCCCCTTGTCAGTTTCAGCAAACCTCTTCTAGCCGCGCTGCGGGACCCGCGAAGCGGGTCCGGCGAGGCGTGGCGGCGAGAGCGGGTCCTTTGGAGTGGCGGCGAAAACAGGCTCCCTTGCAGGGGTTTAGCAGCGTCCTCAATCAGTGGTGCTAGGTGTGGAAGGAATCCACTGAATCCCCGGTGAAAACCGCCTTTTCACTCTGAGGGCGGATGGGCGGAGCCGGCAGGGAGAGCAGCCCAGCTGGTCCAGGGGCGCGCGGGGACTCCTGGTCCTCGGAGTCCCCGCAGTTGCTCGCAGCCCTGACGGTTGGATGGAGATTGCCCCTTGTCAGTTTCAGCAAACCTCTTCTAGCCGCGCTGCGGGACCCGCGAAGCGGGTCCGGCGAGGCGTGGCGGCGAGAGCGGGTCCTTTGGAGTGGCGGTGAAAACAGGCTCCCTTGCAGGGGTTTAGCAGCGTCCTCAATCAGTGGTGCTAGGTGTGGAAGGAATCCATTTAGTTATATATACAGTTATACACACACCACCACCCTTACTTCTACAGAAACATACTCATACCTACTCTCTTAAACAATCACTTATAGAAATACATACTTATTTATACAGGAACTCTTCCAATCTCTCACTCTAACATATACTCACTTATATACACCAATACTCACATATACTAGGTTAAAACATATGTAGTTACTCATAAATACACTATTGAGACAGTCATTCACTCACTAACACACCCATACACACACTCATCCACCCATACAGTCCTGCACAGATGCTGGCTTCAACACATACAAACAGTGAGTCATTCATTCATGCATCTTTGCACTAAGTTAAACCCTCCATGAACCATACAGACACTCAGACACTCATACTTATACTCAAAAAACCAACTAATAACCCATATAGACACTTATGTAGCTACTCACCCACCCATGCAGCCACTTATACACAAAGTGAGAGACTGATGCAGATATTTACATATTTAAATATTACTCACTAACCCATGTATTCACTAAGATACACTTAATCAGTCATACAATCAATTTTACATATAAATTCATCCATTTACACACTTATATACCCTATTTATTCTTCCATGGCCCTTGAGATATACATATATAAAACATATTTATTTTTCAGAAAAACACACATTTACTGGACGATGTCATCCGTGATGTCATCAGTGATGTCATTTGAGATGTCACCAATGATGTCATGAATGATGTCACTGACCATGTCATGAGTGATGTAATATGTGACGTCATCAGCAGTGCATTGCGGCCACACGAATTATAGTTAGCTGAACTAACTATAACAGGGGAATTTCTATGGTTTTGTATGAGTGAAATGCCCAACAATAACGCCCCTGAAACCTATGTTTTTTCAGTGAATATATAGATCGAAGACAGCATAAACTACAGAAACAAACTATTGTAGTAGAAACATCAATGTATATATAAGGTTTTTTTTGTATTTCATTGATTTTATCATATGGAGATGTAATACTATGTGTTTTCAGCGTGACCAAGGCGATAGCTGGAACGCGTTGTTTTTTGCAGCAAATAAACTCCTTATCTGCAACTTTCCACTTTTCTCTGTTATTTCAGAAGATTGTTGAAGCAATATATATAGAGTAAAATCTGAATTTTTGGATGTAAAAATTGAAATCAAAAACCGCACAATAGAAACATCCTTGTTCCACAAAGCCACAGCTGGCAACAGTATTCAACATGCCAGCAGTTGGCATCCAAAACACCTGATTGAAAGCATCCCTTATGGGGAGCTTTTACGATTAAAGAGAATCTGCAGCTCCCCTGAGAGTTTTGAAGAGGGTGTGAAAGAAATGGTAGGGCGCTTAAAAACAAGAGGCTACAGTGATGCGACTCTATCAAGGGCATTATCCAAGACACAAGAACGATCCAGGGAATCTTTGTTAGTATCCAAAGAACCTAATGAATCAGAAGATAATGATACTCCTCGCTTGATAATGACATTCAGCAAGCAGGAGAGAAAGATTAGATCTGTCATTAAGAAAAACTGGCCCATCATACTTACTGATGGGGTTTTGGGAAATAGATTGCCCGGCATACCCACCATTACCTATAGAAAAGCAATGTCCATGCGTAACAAACTGGTGAAAACAAGTCCAGAAATAGGTAGTGGCAGTACCTGGTTGAAACCTAAGGACCTTTTTTTTAGATGCTCGTCGTGTCAAACTTGTAAATTTGGGACAAATACCACCCATTATGACACTCCTTTCTCCAAATACCAGACAGCTTTCAAGAGCAACTATGGTTGCCGGACGGAGTTTGCTGTTTATGTTCTGACGTGCACCTGTGGATTACGTTATGTGGGCAGCACTAAGCTGCAGGTGCACGTCAGAATATTGCAGCACCTCATGGCCATCGTTAATAATGACAAAGCTTACCCAGTGGCCCGGCACTTCAAGGCTATGCATGATAACAATTTGGCATACCTCACATATTTTGTGATCGATTCTGTGGCACCCCTAAGAAGAGGTGGGGATAGAGAAAAACTGTTGAGGAGAAAGGAGACAGGGTACATAGTAACACTAGATAGTACGTATCCTATTGGGTTAAATACAATAGAGGACTTGCACAACTTTCTATGATCTTTTAAAAATTCTGTAATTTTGGAAACTTGTGCATAACTGTGAAAAGTAAGTCACTATGAGAGCCATGATTGGGTATCAAATGTTAGATTTGTATATATGTCAAGTTCATGTTATAACAACCTCACACAGTACACTGAAACTGTTAAAACTCTAATAAAATACAGACTTTTTTTAATTATGTAGTATTGTCAGTATTAGCACTTTTCTTATTTGTGTGGGTCTTGGGTAATGGCTTGTTTTCCTTTAATTGAAAGATTTTTTAGATAGTCTATCAGTATGATAAAGCACTGTTATGCAAATAAAAAAGCACTTTATAAAAACAAACAAAAACAAGTAAGACAAACCCACACTCATTTTTAAATAAATACTGTGCACGATCTCTGGCAAGGTCAAATACAAGAGGAGACAATATTGCTGATAGTACAAGTTTGTCCAGGTAGGCGCATGCACGCGGCCACAAAAGACAAGTTTGAAATAACAACTAAGGTTAAGGCAAACATAAAATATGTGATGTACAGGCTTTGATTACATGTAAACAAAAAATGCAGAATTTAGCACATTGGCAATAGTTTTGCACATTTGTTGATTAAATATATCAACTGGTGAATAAGGATTTGGCACTTTATAATGTTTATAAAGATGTATATATGGATGAAATTCAAAGCCCAAACATGCATTAAAGCAGTTAGAGGGTGAGCTGAGGTTTTAAAATATGCAATATGTATTTTAAGTGTATTTATTTATTTATTTATAAATGTTTTACATATTGAACATTATAAACTATTTAATGCACTTGCCACTTTAAATTACAAATTTGAATGCATTTATGCAGTATAGAATTTGTACGAATCACAAGATGTAATTTTATAAAACCACACAATTACAGCCTCTGTAGCAATTGTTAATAAGGTAGCCCTTTATTTTTAAAATGGCCAGCATTGTGGTTGTGAAACATTTAAAATGTAACAGTATGTTGTCTATATCTATGAGTGTGATCATATGACTCACTAAGGGAGGTGTTACTCACAATTATGTTTAAAAGGCATAGGCTGACGCGGTGACTGTTGTGTGAACAAGAACACTTGATGCTCGAAACGCGTCAACGTGAAAGGTCGAATTAAATAAAGAATATTGACTTGCCTGAAGCTGTTGGGTGCACTTCTTCATTTAGCCCTCGAGGAGGTTATGAGGATTGCTGTGCTAATATATATATATATATATATATATATATATATATATATATATATATATATATATATATATATATATATATATATATATATATAAATATTCACTGAAAAAACCATAGGTTATAGACCATATATAGTTAGGAATTTGCATTTACAAAACCATGAAAATTCACTGAAAAAATCATTGGTTATAGACCATATATAGTTAGGGATTAGCATTTACAAAACCTTAATTTACTCGCACAAAACCATAGAAATTCGCATATATAGTTAGTTGCAATAACTATATATCGCGCACCCGCAATCCACTGCTGATGATGTCACATATTACATCATTCATGACCCGGCGTACCGGGCGCTCCCTCCGCGAAAATCGAAAAAAAAATAAATACATTTGTCCCGCGGGGCCCTTTTATAGCCCCCACATCAAACCTAGGGGGTCAGGATGGGTCTACCCTGCCCCCTTATGGTCATTTCCCCCTTTGTTTTGGCCACCTCTTGTGTCTCGATCCTACCAAAACACAAGATGGCGGACGCTCTGGACTGTTTCGGATGTTTACAGACACCCGAGAGCCTTTCTGGGCGTAAGTCGCGTGGCGCGCCCAGAGCGCTGCCATAGATATATATATTTTTTTGAACTAAATTACTCAAAAACCACTGGAGCACATATCTTGAGACATAGCAGAGGCACATCGGGCTACCAGTCCCTACAATTTTGCCAAGTTTGGTGCAAATCCATTCAGCTGTTCGGGCTAAAAGTGAGTTTGACCGCCCTATGGAAATTAACATGGGGAAACACGTTTTGGGACACCCCTTTTATCTCGGCCCCCACTTGACGAATCCCCCCGAAACTTTCAGGAAAGGACCGGAGCTCCGTGAGGCAAATTTGAGGAAGTTTTCAGGCAGATTCATCAACCGGCGCCAAAGTTATTCCAAATAGAATTTTGAGATTTTGCATTGAAAAAAATCCTATCTATAACTACCTACTGGCGACCGCCAGTAGGTAATATATATATATATATATATATATATACATATATATATATATATATATATATATATATATATAGATATATATATATATATATATATAGTACCTACTGGCGGTCGCCAGTAGGTATATATAGTTAGGATTTTTTTCCTATGGGACCTTTGAAAATTCTATGTCTAATAACTTTGGCGTTTGTGGACGGAATCGGCTGAAAGTTTCAGGAAAATGGCACATTTTGTTTCTGAGTAGCCCTTGAAAATTTGGGGGGGTTTCGTCAAGGGGGGGCCGAGAAAAAAGGGGGGTCCCAAAACGCGTTTTTCCCATTCATTTTTCCGTAGGGCGTTTGGCCTCACTTTTAGCTCGAACGGCTGAATGGATTTACACGAAACTTGGCAAAATTGTAGGGACTGTTAGCCCGATGTGCCTTTGCTGGGTCTCAATATATGTGCTCCAGTGGATTTTGAGAAATTTACGTTTTAAAAAACAGATATATCTGTGACAGCGTCCTAGATAGCGGACTAGTTCGCGTACTATTCGCGTAACGGAGCTTTGCAAAGCGAAGCTGATTGGCTGTCCGGTGTCTGTCAACATTCTAAACAGTCCGGAGCGGCCGCCATCTTGTCTCTCGGTAGGATCGAGAGACAAGAGGTGGTGAAAAACGAAGGGAGAAATGAAGGAAAGGGGGCAAGGTAGACCCCTCCTGACCCCCTAGGATTGATGAGGGGGATATTAAAGTGCCCCGCGGGGCAAAAGAAAAAAAAAATTGCGATTTTTCGCGGTAGAGGCGCTTCCCGGTACGCCAACCGGGCAGCTAACCGGCAGCGTAACGGGAGTCCGACATCTTGTGTTTTTGGAGCGTCCGGTTTGCGTACCGGGTAGCGTTCCGGTAAGCGTAACAAGGGGAAAACCAAGAGAAACAGTAAAATAAAATTTAAAGGAATAGATTTCCACCAAACTTGGCAAAATTGTAGGGACTGTTTGTTTGATGTGCCTTTGCAAGGCCTCAAGATATGTGCACGTGTGGATTTTGTCTAATTAAGGTTAAAAAAATATATATATATCTGTAAGCGTGCTCTGGCGCGCTTACGTTACGGGTTTTGTTTGCGCTGCAGAGACGATACGTCACGTTTATGCGACGCGTCATGAGGCGTCTCACGTGGCTACGTGATACGTCACGTAATAAAGAATATATTTTACAGCTATAGATATTAGCTTTTAAAAAACCAATGACCAGTGCACCGGGAAGCGCACAAAAGAGAAAAAAGAATGCCAGAGTTTAAAATTTTTAGCAATATTTTATAAATGGGAGGTAGTTCTGAAAATAACTTTTTTTTTATTCTTTTTGTTGTTTTATATTTTTTTTATAATTTTTCTTAACATTTTTTTTATTTTTTATTTTTGAACAATTTTATATTTTTTTGTGTTTTTTAAGGGAACAAACAATAAACAGGGAATTGGAAATGGCTCAACAGGAGCAAAAAAATGAAAAGAATTACTGCTTCCTTTTCTTGCTCCATTGGTGGTTGTCCACAGCATTATTTATTAAGGTGACACTAAGTTCACCATAACATAATGTTTTGCCACAGAAAATGCAAACAGTTTTGATGGTGCCAAATTTTTGTTGAATATTTGGCACCATTTGGCGTCCTTCAGGACCAGAAAGTGAGTGTTCAGTAGAGGAGGTGCTGGCCACAGGGGGTGGGTTGTTTCGAAGTTCCTGTACTTCAGCCTGGGCTAAGTTATTGGGATGCCACCTCTCCATGTGGCGGATCATGGTAAAATTACCAAAAGAATATTTCATTTTGGGATTGCCCCTGGAGAGGACTTTGCCACAAATAAGACAGGTGACTTTGGGGGCGTTCACCTTTTTCTGGTCTTCAGGAAAAGAAAAGAATTGCCAAATAAAGTGCACTTTAATGTGCCTGTGCCTTGGTTCTTCAGGCAGGAAGCGCCTTGGTTGTTCCTCCTCCTCCTATTCTTCCTCCTCTTCTTCTTGTCCTCCAAGAAACTGTGGTGGTGGACCTTCTTTTCTTGGTGGTGGGGGTGCACCAGCTGCAGCTACAAGTGATGCCATAGTTTGCTCAAAAATAGCTCTTGCTCTCTCAATGAAGAAAGTTAGAATGAGGAAACAAGCACTGGCGTTGCCAATAGGTCTCGCAGTAGGAAAGTTGGAGCTATTGGTTTTGTAAATGACAAAGCCCTTTATGTTTTTAAAATGAAAACAAAACTAAAAGGCATTGTTATTTGCCATTGTAATTTTTTCACTGTGGGTGATATATATTTTGTCGAGGCTGTGTTTTTCAATCGGGTTTCATTAGGAGCTCTAGTACAGTATCCTGAAAACGCATTTATTTTTCGTTGTTAGTTTTGCACTTCTGTCAATGAATGAAACCTATTTTTTTGTGCTCGAAAACCTATCGTTTGAAGAAGCTGTTCGAATGAGCTATGGTTTGATTATATTTTTTTTTCACGTTTTGTGATTGAAATTGAGCACGCGTTGTGATGTGTTTAAGCGCCTGAATGGTCAAACCGTGAATGGAACCGCCTGAAAGTGTGGCAGAACCATAATAGTAAACACACCTCAAAGGGCGGGAAAGGGCTTATCGTACATCGTTAGTTTAGAATGTTTTACTTAAAGAATATATGCTTAAAACCGCAAGAATCGCACGTGGGTGTTTTATTGAACAGCAAGTTAATGGACACGCTGTTTCCATTTTAATTCTTGAACCCGTTTTTTTTGTTTCCTGGTACGAAGCTAGAGCAGCCTCGTGTGGTACAGTGAAGTTAACCTTGGGGCAGCAATTGCAAAGTACAGGTTCAAGTCATAATCTGTGGCAAAGTCTAAATTTTACGTCTGAGTTTAGGACAGAGGTGGGATGAAATGAAGTCCTAGTCTTTAAGGCAGTAATTGTAAATTCATTAAAATAAAATCATCTGAGGGCGATTAAAAACGTTCAACAATAGAAAGCACGTAAAATTTGTTGATCACTTATATCGTAGCGCTGCATTGCTTGGATTGCTTTTAAAAGCGCCATTTCATTACATTTCGCCTGCTGTGTTGCTTATATCGTAACGCTGCATTGCTTGGATTGCTTTTAAAAGTGCCATTTCATTACATTTCGCCTGCTGTGTTGCTTATTACCGCTTTGCTTCGTTAGCGCTTTGTTTATTAATCTCCTACTGCTGTTTAGACCTGTTAGCGCGTTTGACTCTAGCGCTCTGCTGTGCTCCCCCCTCCGCCTCCATTTTGTTTGTTGTTGTTGTCCTCGTGTACCCGCCCCGCCTCCCAGCTGAGACGCCCTCCCACTGAACAGAAATAGCGCTCCTCTCCCTGCATGCGCCGTGACTCGCTCCTCTCTCACGGGCTGAGTGGTCGCTCCCAGTGTCCCTTGCAGGCATCTGGTATCGTAGCGCCGCATTGCTTGGATTGCTTTTAAAAGTGCCATTTCATTACATTTCGCCTGCTGTGTTGCTTATATCGTAGCGCTGCATTGCTTGGATTGCTTTTAAAAGCGCCATTTCATTACATTTCGCCTGCTGTGTTGCTTATATCGTAGCGCTGCATTGCTTGGATTGCTTTTAAAAGTGCCATTTCATTACATTTCGCCTGCTGTGTTGCTTATTACCGCTTTGCTTCGTTAGCGCTTTGTTTATTAATCTCCTACTGCTGTTTAGACCTGTTAGCGCGTTTGACTCTAGCGCTCCGCTGTGCTCCCCCCTCCGCCTCCATTTTGTTTGTTGTTGTCGTCCTCGTGTACCCGCCCCGCCTCCCAGCTGAGACGCCCTCCCACTGAACAGAAATAGCGCTCCTCTCCCTGCATGCGCCGTGACTCGCTCCTCTCTCACGGGCTGAGTGGTCGCTCCCAGTGTCCCTTGCAGGCATCTGGTATCGTAGCGCTGCATTGCTTGGATTGCTTTTAAAAGTGCCATTTCATTACATTTCGCCTGCTGTGTTGCTTATATCGTAGCGCTGCATTGCTTGGATTGCTTTTAAAAGCGCCATTTCATTACATTTCGCCTGCTTTGTTGCTTATATCGTAGCGCTGCATTGCGTGGATTGCTTTTAAAAGTGCCATTTCATTACATTTCGCCTGCTGTGTTGCTTATTACCGCTTTGCTTCGTTAGCGCTTTGTTTATTAATCTCCTACTGCTGTTTAGACCTGTTAGCACGTTTGACTCTAGCGCTCCGCTGTGCTCCCCCCTCCGCCTCCATTTTGTTTGTTGTTGTCGTCCTCGTGTACCCGCCCCGCCTCCCAGCTGAGACGCCCTCGCCCCTCCCCCTCCACTATCCATATATGACAGTTGTTCCCGCGCGCAGCGTTCACGCGCAGCGACCGCGCCCCATTCGCGTCGAAGGTGCGCCAAAGGTAAGCCCGTCTACGCCCGTCCGCGCCTGGACCGCGCCCAGCGCCAGACCCCCTGGCCCTCGCTCTGCCCAGCCCTCCCGCATTACCTACGATGCCACCACCCTCCTAGCCCTCAACCCCGGCCGCTCCACCAACTGCGTCCAAGCCGCTCCTGGACACACCCATGGACCTTTCTCATGCTACTCCTGCAAATTCACCGGTACCGTCACCAACCCCGCTACGATCACACCTCAGATTCCCGACACCAACCACCTACAATGCATCCTTCTCAACACCCGTTCGGTCCACAGGCACGCCATTGACTTATGGAATCTACTAGACACCATCTCTCCAGACGTCGCCTTCCTAACAGAAACATGGATGAACGCTTCCTCCGCCCCAGACATCACCATTGCCATCCCTGAAGAATATAAGATCACACGCAAGGACCGTACCGGCCACACAGGAGGAGGCATCGCCATCGTCCATAAAAAATCAATCCACATTTCAACCAGCTCTGACGTCAATCTCGCCAACTCTGAACACCTTCACTTCCAGATCCACATCGACCCCAAGACCACACTCAGAGGCACCCTCCTCTACAGACCACCAGGACCCCGCGCAAAATTCAGTGAAGACATCACAGACTTCATCACTCCACACGCGCTCCCATCCAAAGATTACATCCTTCTGGGAGACCTCAACTTTCACCTTGAAAAAAACAACGACCGCAACACCACCACCCTTTTGGACAACCTCGCCAACCTCGGACTTAAACAACTGGTCACTTCCCCCACCCACATCGCAGGTCACACACTCGACCCTATCTTCACCTCCAGTAATCACGTCTCCTTCAGCCACACTACGGATCTCCTCTGGACTGACCACAGCTGCGTTCACTTCACCTACAACAAGCCGAAACCCATCAACCACCCCCAACCAACTCTGCAAAGAAACTGGAACAAAATCCCCATCGACCAGATTTCCTCATCGCTCCTTCTAAACACCCCAGCCCACTCTTCTAACCCGGACCAAGCCGCCACCAACTTCACCCTATGGTTATCCAACACCGCCGACATCCTAGCACCTCTGAAAAAACGTCAAAGCAAACCTGGCAGCAAGAAGGCCTCATGGTTCAACGATGATCTTAAGAAGTCCAAGAAACTCTGCCGCTCCCTTGAAAAGGCCTGGAAAAAAGACCCAACCACTAGCTCCAAGGACGCCTTCAAAAACGCCACCCGCACACACCATCAACTAATCCGAAAGGCCAAGAAAACAGCATTCAAGGATCGACTAGACAACAACGCCCACAACAGCAAGGAACTTTTCAACATCGTCAAGGAATTTACCAATCCCTCGGCCAACTCCAACGACATCACCCCCTCTCAAGCCCTCTGCGACTCCCTGTCTTTATTCTTCCACAACAAAATTGCAGACATCCACAACAGCTTCGACAACCAACCCGGAGACCAACCCACCCAACCATATGCTGAACATTCTCCCCCCCTGAACACCCTTTACGACTGGAACCCAATCTCCACTGAGGACACCATCCGCCTGATGAACTCCATCCACTCAGGATCCCCCACAGACCTATGTCCTCACCACATCTTCAACAAAGCAGACTTCGTCATAGCACCGCACCTCCGAGACGTCATCAACTGCTCCTTCAATTCCGCCACCTTCCCGGAAAGCTGGAAACACGCTGAACTAACCGCCCTCCTGAAAAAAACCCACAGCGGACCCCAACGAACTCAAAAACTACCGCCCCATCTCGCTCCTTCCTTTCCCGGCCAAAGTCATCGAGAAAGCTGTCAACAACCAGCTCGCCGCCTTCCTCGAAGCCAACAAATCCCTCGACTCCTCACAGTCTGGCTTCCGAGCAAAACACAGCACTGAGACCGCCCTCATCGCAGCAACTGACGACATTCGAACTCTACTGGACAACGGAGACACAGTCGCCCTCATCCTCCTCGACCTCTCCGCAGCCTTCGACACAGTCTGCCACAGCACCCTTTTACAACGCCTCAAAAACATCGGAATACAAGGAAAAGCACTTGAATGGATCACCTCGTTCCTAACCGGAAGAACCCAGAGAGTCCGCCTTCCACCTTTCAAGTCCGAGGCCACTGAAGTCATCTGTGGCGTACCACAAGGATCCTCTCTCAGTCCCACCCTCTTCAACGTATACATGAGCCCCCTCGCGGCCATCGCCCGTCAACACAACCTCAACATCATCTCTTACGCGGATGACACTCAACTGATCCTTTCTCTCACCAATGACCCCAGCACCGCCAAAACTAACCTACACGAAGGAATGAAAGAAGTTGCCGAATGGATGAAACACAGCCGTCTGAAACTGAACTCAGATAAAACAGAAGTCCTCATCTTAGGTACATCCCCCTCTGCATGGGACGACTCTTGGTGGCCAGAGGCCCTTGGAAAAGCACCCATCCCGACAGACCACGCACGGAACCTAGGCGTTATCCTGGATTCTTCACTCTCAATGAACAGACAAGTCAGCGCCGTCTCCTCATCCTGTTTCAACATTCTTCGCATGCTCAAAAAAACATTCCGCTGGATCCCCACCGAAACCAGAAAAACAGTCACCCATGCTCTGGTCACGAGCCGACTGGACTACGGAAACACCCTCTACGCAGGTACCACCGCTAAACTCCAGAAAAAACTCCAACGAATCCAAAACGCCTCAGCCAGGATCATATTAGACATCCCGCGTAACGAACACATCTCCGGTCACCTGAAAAACCTCCACTGGCTACCCGTCAATAAGAGGATCACTTTCCGACTTCTAACCCACGCACACAAATCACTCTACGATATCGGACCAGAATGCCTCAACTCACGATTGTCCTTCTACACCCACTCCCGCCAACTACGTTCTTCCAGCCAAGCCCTCGCCACTGTACCTCGCATCAACAAGACCACCATGGGAGGTAGATCCTTCTCATACCTGGCAGCTAAAACATGGAACTCACTCCCCACTTACCTTCGCCTTACCCAGAACCACCTAGCATTCAGAAAGCAACTTAAAACGTGGATATTTGACAAGTAATCCTCCTCCCCTCCCTAAGCGCCTTGAGACCCTCTGGGTATGTAGTGCGCTATATAAATTCTTTGACTTGACTTGACTTGACATATAAAACAAAACCCAAGCTCTGAGGAACAGCCTAATGCACGCTGGGAAATGTAGTGTTTGTTTCCAATGAGAGAGCAGCAACAATCTCGCTGTTTATTTTGCATTTTAAAAGGCTTTCCTCACTAAACACAATTAATTACATGTAAAGTGGCTAAACCTAAAGCCCCGCTAATTTGGGTGTTTTTTAAATGATGGCGTCGGCTCAATATCCTGTGATTTTGGGCACATCACTTTCCCTGTGCCTACAAAAGAAGAATGTGTCCTTGTGTAAGGCAGCTAGTGCTCATGTGAAGCGCTCCAGTACTATTGGGCCGTGTTCGCACTACGTAAAGGTACAATATAAAATAAAATAAAAAAAGTTGGGAGGTACGGTAAAAAAAAAAAAATAGCACATGTGCAGCCATCGAAGTATGTCATACGTGATTCCTTCTGCAGGCGCTCTTTCAAACTTTCACAGGACTTGAACACTGTTCATGGATAAAAAAGCACAACCACAGTAATAATAAACAAGTAGCTCCTGTGAAGAACGGGAGTTAGCCGGACCTGTGCAGACGCAGTGATAATACATATAACACATCGCCATCAATGAGCATGACTTAACCTGCCTTGACGATGCAGAAGCAAAACACACAATTAGAAACCACATTAAATGTTTTCTGTGATGGACATGTCGCAATATACTCTAGACAGTTCTACCAGGCCATACCAATGGCAGAACGCGTGCTATATAATTTCTACCACTTAACTTCTGATGCAAAATTACTTGAGGTGGTAAAAAGAGTGTATCACAATATTCAAAAACAAACGATGCGCGAAACTTCGTATGTTTACGAATACCTGGAAATATTTGTAAATTACGTCACATCTGAGTGCATGTAAATAAGTCTGTATTCGTGTGTATTAGCCCTGTATTTATTTAGCAGTGCCCTCACAGATCGATGCAGCGATGAACCGCACAGGGAACAGAGACTCCCGCGCTTTCATTTACGAGTGGCGTAAAGTGGACGCTGGAGAAATCTATAGGGAAGGAAGTAAAAATGAGACGACCTATTAATGTAAAAAGTCATATACATTTTAAAAGTCTGCGCTGTCACGTGTAAGACGGTGTCCACGCTTGTTATTGACAAACATGATGTATCCTCCGTCCTGGCTTCAGGCCGATTGAAGTTCTCATTTGCTGGCTGACACTTTGGTGCCTTCACACTCAGGATGTTTTTGTTGTTTGCGCGCAGGTTTTATGGCTTTTGCAGCTCAAAGGAGAAGAGAGGGGGAAGTATGGGGCGAGAGAGGACAGTGCCAGAGGAGAGAGAGGCGACAGGAGGAAGAGAGCAAGCGGCAGAAGGGGTGGGAGGTGGGCTCGAGTGGGAAGAGAGAGTGACGCGGAAGACTAGCAGCAGGGAGCAAGTAGATTGGAGGAGAAAGATAGATGGGCGAGTTAGGTGGAGAGCGAAAGCTATAGAAGGAGCCAAGAAGCTGGCAAATGTGGGCCGGGAAACTGAAAGTACGGCCGGCCAGCGGCCAGCCATGAATAATTAGGGGAGGAGAAGCGGCACAGCACACGCTGGGAGAAGCCCTTTGATGTGCTGTGCGGCCGTGAAAAAATGCAATTAGGAGGGAGGGAGGGAGGCTGATGCGCGTGCTTGTTTGGTCACATGATTCACATGAACTTAAAGAAAACCGCACGAACGAAACCCTTGGCTTCACAAGCATTTTGAGCACTTGAATTCTCGCTCCGCTCAATGCGCTTGCGCGCATTGATAGGTCGCGAGACCTAAAAAGGAGGGGGCTTTCATTATTTGGAGAAAAAAATGATGAGAACCAATGAAAAGTGTTATTTTCAAGTCACATGACCCGATGCGCTTACGTTATGCGCTCCGGCGCGCTTACGTTACGCGCACCGGGCCACGCCGCGGAGCGCTTCCAGGTGCGTTTACGCAGCGCGTCATAAGACACATCGCGCGGCTACGCGATACGTCACGCTTACGCGACGCGTCACGATGTTGTTTTCGATCGCGACATTGGCGCTAACGGGACGCTTCCCGGTTCGCGCACCGGGGCGCTTCAAAATACTACGCTTTTCGGGGCGCTCACCGGGGCGCGCACCGGGAGCGCTACAGGGCAAAAAAAAATTAAAACAAATAAAACAATATACAAAAAAAAAAATTGGAAAAATTGTAGGGACTGGTAGCCCGATGTGCCTTTGCTATGTCTCAAGATATATGCTCCAGTGGTTTTTAAGAAAATGAACTTTGGAAAAATATATATTGGGCTACATTGGCTATATATATGTTAGAGCCCAAATGTAGCCCAAATGTAGCCCAATGAGCCCAATGTAGCCCAAAGATGGCCACCTGAGACAAAAAAATACAAATGTTGCCCAAATATCAGCCAGATGTAGCGCAACTATAGCCCAATAACAGAATGTACCAGAGTGTTCTAAAGAACAACTAGAGCGCTAACAGTCTTGCTTATAAAGTGAGACTTATAGTTAGGAATTAGCATTAAAAAAACCTTTGCAATTCACTGAAAAAACCATAGGTTTCACACTAGTTATAGTTAGGAATTAGCATTTAAAAAACCTAAGAAATTCACTGAAAAAAACATAGGTTTCACACCAGTTATAGTTAGGAATTAGCATTTAAAAAACCTATTAAATTCACTGAAAAAACCATAGGTTTCACTCCAGTTATAGTTAACTGGAAATTTTACTGTCATAAAACCATTGAAATTCCACGTTATAGTTAGTTGGACTCACTATAACTTGCGCGTGCAATGCACTGCTGATGACGTCACATATTACATCACTCATGACATGGTCAGTAACATCACTCATGACATCACTGATGACACCATCCTTGTGACAGAGTGACAGACCTCCTTTCAGTGTAATGTAACCCTTGAAACACATATTCAAAAATAGAAAATAACATTTTCAAAAAAATGGAGATACCCATACCAGTTACAACAACCAATTCTATATACACATCCACTCATTCACCAACAGTTCTATATAGTCACTGAGGTTCCGTGACGATTGTAAGTGGTGTTTTTGACTCGCACGAATATGGTCGAGTCTGGTATCTATGAACCGCAAATGACGAGTTTAGTGGGTGTACGCGTTTTCGCTGTGCTAGCCTAAACCGTTTGTTTGTTTCGTGGGTTTCTTCGTCTGAGCCCACGGGTTCCATCTTAGATACGGCATCCATTTTGTTTCTTGCCCTCAAGTAGCCAGCGAACGGACGCTGTCCGCTTCGCGACCCTGGGATTCCCAAACTTATGCGGAAGACACGTTTCCTTTGAAAGTGTCTTTATGATGAGGGGGATGACATTGTAAGGCAGATGGCCCCGCTCGAGGCTCATCTTGCCGTGCCGGTCTATTGTCTCAGTTGTGCATTCATTAGGCACGTCCCCTTTGATGCCTGCAGCTCGTGTTTCCCGATACCACCCCTTTTACACCCTTTTCAATCTGCTCACTGTTCCTGTCTTCCTCTGCACCTGTTTCTGTCTCTTCCTCGATTTGTTTACTGCTGATTGGAATGTACTAATGGTGGGAAGATGTGCTTTTACAGTTGGGAACTACCAAACATTACTGTACTTATGTTCCGGGCCCTGAATACATGAAAGCAACCCCTTATGGTCTTTACGATGGGAACCAAGTTGTAAACCTTTGTGCACCATGTTATCCTATGCACGAAAACTGTATAAAAGGAGCGATCCACAGATACAATTTGAAGCAGACTCCTCGAACCTACACGTGTTGTACTTCCTGTGACTTCTGTGTTCCCTGCAGTAATAAACCTCGAATCTTTGACGCCGAAGGAAGTGTCCCGTGTCTCTGTCATTTGTACGCCGGAACAGGTTACCCACGAAGGTTTTAGGTGTTATCCCTGGCACCGCTGGGTCTTAGAAAAACCCAGTCCTTCAGTTGGCGCCCATAGTGGGGCTGCATCAGTGGTACCAGTCCAAAGCCCGACAATCGTGAGGAACTTCGTGTGAAATCTCCGAGGGAAGGTGCACCCCGCTTCATCGATCCTGTTGTCGAAACAAGTGGCCCGACGACTTTTCCGGCGAAGATCCCCGCCTCCTGACGGCTGCGACGGACTGCTGCCCTGATGGTAGACCTGTTTTGGCGCCTGGCGTAGACCTTGGTACAGCGAGACGATTGACGGGCCTTCCTGGTGACGCCATTGATCTTTGAGTTAAGTATTTGTGGGTCGCTCCCAGAGTCCTTTGTTGTGGGTGCTTAGTTGTTGCATGGTTCCATTGCATTTGTGGTTCTTAGTACTTTGTTCTTTGTTGTGATATTTGACGTCTGCAGTCGCCAAAAACCAAGGGTTTTTGCTCTTTGCAGGGACATTGTAAATCCTATAACCCTTGACGTTTGTGAAACTCGGTTAGTGTGCACGATGCCTGGCCATAGTACTTTGTTCAGTTGCTTTAGAAGTTGTGGTGCGGATTCCCGACTGGAGGACTCGTGTCCGATACCTCCGGTTGGAACTCCAACTTACGAGTTGTACAGCCGACACGGTTTGGGTCCAATTACATTTAATGAGTGTTGGGTTCGTTACACCAAAAAAGACGGTGTCCTTAGTTGGCCACCTCATGGTAGTTTCGAGGCTCCGATTTTAGATAATCTAGAAGCTAAATTGTTCCAGAGAAAAGCAAGGCCGGCCATGTTTGATTCCTTTCGGTTGTGGCGTAAAGAAGCCAAACAGAGAGAAATCAAGCAGATTAAACGTAATAAGAGAGAAGGAATTGTTACAACGGTAAGAAACGCAGAGCAGTTCCAGCGAGATAAGGAGGAAAAGGAAAAGGAAGTTTTCGATAGATTGCAGCGTATGACTATAGATAAGTGTTACCCCGTTTTACCGACGGGTACAGATAAGAAGGAGGAATCAGTAGAGGACCCCTTGTTGTCCTATCTCTTGAAGTCACCACCTCCGTACGCACAGGGTACCGTAGCTCCAGTGGTTCCCCCTGTCCCTGTTCCTCCACCTGCTCCTGTACCCCAACCTGTTCCCGTTCTTCAACTTGTTCCCGCTCCATTACCTGCTCCTGTCCCTACTGCTCCCCCGCTTGTACTTCCTCATACTCCTGCTCCCGCTGCTCCTACTGTTCTGGTTACTCCTGTTGTCTCTTCTGTTCCTGACTCTTCTCTTGTTACCCCGTTGTGTTACTCTTCTTCTCCATCTGTTCGACGTCGTACCCCTTCTGTTGCTGCTAACTTCTTTAATTCTCTTGGACCTATTCTTGAGTCCGCTGGTTCTGATGGTCCTCAAAGGCGAAGTCAGCTTCCCGGTAGTAGGGAACGTGACTCGCTGTATAATATGGCGACGGGTTGGATTAAATACCCCCTTAGAAATCCTCCACGTATAGTGCTTGATACGTTTTGTCAATTCAACGAACCGACACAAAGGTTCGTGTTTGAAGAAATGTGCAAGCTTTTACGTGACCAAATATCGGCTGATGCATTTGACGATGTATTGACTGCTCTGACTAATCTTCAGCTCCAGTTTGCGAGCGGAATACTGGTGGGTACCAATGTTCGACGTGCTGTCGAGCAGTTGTTGTCTTTTCGTCCTTCTATAATGCCTCTGGCATTGTTTTTAGAAGACATTGAGGAACCACTAGCAGCGCCTGGTCAGTATCCCATGCGCGAAGTTCCACCAGTGTGGATGCCGGGTGATGCTGCTCAAGTTCCGCCGATCCTGCCACATTTCCAGAGAGTGTGGATACACCTCCCGTGGAAGCGATCGGAAGTTTTGCAGGTAAAGCAATCTTTGCCTGACCCTCGCAAAAATCCTGCAGGTTATTATAAAGAGTTATCGCAGCTAGTGGATGCTACGATAATGAACCTTGCTGACATTGATATGTTGTTTGGCAATGTTGTACCACAACCGGTATGGGCAAAGATTCGTCAGGAAAATCATGTAGCAGACTTAGGTGGTGATTGGGCTGCTCTTATAGCGGCGGATACACGACAAATTGGTGGGGCCAAGCCTGAACAGCTAATTACGGCTTTGCCCCAGAGAATTATTACTCTTATGAAAACGCTTATGCCAGCTATGAAGGTGAATTGGGACAAACTGTCCGCTTGCAAACAAAAGAAGGATGAGAGTGTCTCTGATTTCTTTACGAGATTTGAGGAGGCATTCATTGATCACAGTGGTCAAGATATGGGTACTGAGGGAGGTCAGCGATTGTTTGTGGACAAGTTTGTCTCAAATTTGTTGCCGGACCTAAGCAACAAATTACGGAATTCGGAAAGTGCGTGGGCTGTTTCCACTTCTGCTCAAATATTGGCTACGGCCCAATATTATGAGAATAGGGAGAAAGAGGAAAATGATCGTGCCGATAAAAAGACAAAAGAACTCAAAACTAAAGTGTTGTTGCAGCAAGCGTATCCTCCACGTTCGAATCAGAATGATTCGCAACAACGGAATCGATCGCAGTCTCAGCCGAATAGGTCGCAATCACGAAATGACTCCTCTTCGCAGAGATCTACATTGGGGTACAATCAGTGTGCCTATTGTAGGGGAGAGGGTCATTTGAAATTCGATTGTCCAGTTTTGCGTGGCCGTGATCGGAATAGTGGTAATTCATCTAGAGGAGGTCGTAGTGGTCCTCAACAGGCATCACGTGGTAGAGGTCGCGGTGCTCAGAATGATCGTTCTAACAATTCTTCTGATTATAATAATTGTTTCGATCAGCGCGGATCGACGCAAGGTAGATCTGTTCAGTACAATGTGGACGATTATTACGTCGATCAGGACACTGACGACGGTAATTACAAGGACAGCCATAGACAAGGAGAGGGAGTAGTATCAGTTCCGGTTGATCAGAGAGGGCCTTACGTCGCAGTTGCCACCTCGGGCGTCGTTGAGCCTTTTCTGTTGGACACTGGTGCAGCAAAAAGTTCCATCATGCATTCGAAACTCCCTGGCGCACCTTTGTCTGGCTTAACAAATGTTTCCGTTGGATTCTCTGGCGCCCCTGTTAGCAATCCGGTTTCGTGCCCTTTGCCTCTTACGATTGGGCCTCGTGAGTTGAAAGCTCCTTTGATTTTGACTACTGGTTGTGGTGAAAATCTCTTGGGCCTGGATTTGCTGAAACGTCTGTATGCGACTTTGTATTGTTCTCCTGCGGGAGTAAAGCTTACGTTGGGTGAGAGAGTTATCTCTCCTATGTACTTATCCATCGATAAGCTTCCACCGGAATTGAGTTCTCTTCCTGCATCTTTGTGGGCAACGGGTCCCAATGATGTGGGCCTGCTTGATATCTCTCCTTATGTTGTTCACTTGAAATCTAATGTGCGATTGCCACGTATTCCCCAGTATCGTATCTCCCTTGATGGTGAACGAGCGTTGTTAGCGATCATCTATGACTTGATCGAGAAAGATGTTATTGAGGAGACTCGGGGAAACGTGTGCAACAGCCCTGTGCTGCCCATTCTGAAGCGCACTGATCCATCGAAGCCCCCTGTTTATCGTTTTGTTATCGATTTACGGGAGGTGAATAAAATTGTGATTCCTCAGTTCCCTGTGGTGCCTGACATAACGGCTCTACTGACTCTGATTCCAGCCTCTGCATCGTGGTTCTCGGTGATCGATCTGAAGAATGCTTTCTTCAGCATCCCGATTGCTGAGGAGAGTAGGGACCTTTTCGGTTTCTCTCTTGGTGGCCGCAGCTTTAGGTTTAAACGCGCTCCTCAGGGCTACTGTGAGAGTCCATCGATATACAGCCAAGCCTTGAAGAGCCAACTTGATGCGTTTTTGTTGCCGGCCGGTGCGGCCTTGATCCAATATGTTGACGACTTATTGGTGGCTGCAGATACTCAGGACATTTGCAAACTTGCTACGGTGTCGTTGTTGCAGCATCTCTGTGACTTACATCACAAGGTGTCACCTTCTAAATTGCAATATTGTTGTCAAGAAGTAACCTATCTAGGTCACTTATTGTCAAAGGAGGGAAGAAGGTTGACCCCAGAGAGAATTGCAGCAATCGCCCGAATGACTGTGCCAACAACTCAGAGAGATGTGCGTGCCTTTTTAGGTATCACGTCATACTGCAGGCAATGGATTCCAAATTTTTCATTGCTAGCGAAACCATTGGTGGCTCTTACGTGCAAGGATGTTCCAACTCCTTTACCATGGACGGAAGAATGTCAGAAAAGTTTTTCTGAATTGCGTGATGCGTTGTGTTCGGCCCCTGTGTTAGGTACCCCTGACTACAGTAAGCCGTTTACACTATACGTTCACGAGAGGGAAGGTTGTGCGTTGAGTGTTTTGACGCAACAATTCGGCGGTAAGCAACGTCCATGTGCATATTTTTCCTCGACCTTGGACCCAGTAGCTAGAGCATTGCCGAGTTGTTTGAGAGCAACAGCGGCAGCTGCGGTGTCCATCCGACAATCTGCAGGATTGGTCATGGATAATATGCTTACGGCGATGGTTCCGCATGCAGTTGACACTCTTTTGAATCGTACTAAAACCCAACACCTAACGAGTGCAAGGTTGTCTGGGTACGAGTTGACGCTTTTGGCAAGTCACATTCAAATAAAACGCTGTAATGTCCTGAACCCGGCGACTTTGTTGCCAATCAGTATGGAATCAGACGAAGTAGCACCTCATGACTGCTACCTACGAACGGAGGAAGAAACAAAAGGTCGAGTAGACCTGAAAAATACTCCATTGGAAGATCCCGATGGGACCCTGTATGTGGATGGGTCGTGTTTTAAGTTGCCGAATGGTGATGTGACGACTGCGTATGCTGTGGTGACATTGAGTACGATTGTGGAGACTGTGAGATTGAATCAGAACTCTGCTCAGGCGGCAGAGCTGATTGCTTTGACTAGAGCGTGTGTGTTGTCGAAAGGGAAACGGGTGAATGTGTTTACGGACAGCCAGTATGCATTTGGTGTTGCGCATAGTTTTGGACGATTGTGGAGAGAGAGAGGTTTTATGTCATCGCATGGCACGAAGATTTAGCACGGACAGCTCGTGAATGATCTTTTGGATGCACTTACATTGCCCAAGCAGGTGGCGATTATTAAATGTAGTGCACACCGTAAGGTGACGGATGATGTTGGTCGTGGCAATGCGCTTGCTGATGAGATTGCTAAGGAGACTGCCCGGAATCTTAGCACTAAAATGTATGTGACGAGTTCGGTTAGGTGGCCTACAGAGACTGGTATGTGTGAGGACACTATTGAGAGTGTGAAAGCGATTCAGAACGAGGCCACTGAGTCTGAAAAGACGAAGTGGAAAGAGAGTACGGGAAAGCTGGATGCGAATGGCTGTTGGATCGATTTGTCGGAGAATAAGAGGTGGATGTTGCCGGATGCGTATGTGCTAGCTGTTGTGACCATGGCACACGGTTTGGCACATATTAGTGCGAAAGGTATCTGCAAGTTGTTGTCCTCGGTATGGAAGAACGATGGTATCTCTAAGTGTGCTGAGAGATTGGTTAAGAATTGTATGATATGTATGATGTACAATCCTGGTAAGGGAACTCCTACACCCCCTGGCCATTTTGCTCCCCCTTCATGTCCCTTTTTAGTGATTCAGCTAGACTTCATCCATATGGAGCGATGCAATAACCTGAAGTACGTTTTAGTTGTGGTTTGCGCATTCTCCCGATGGATCGAAGCCTATCCTCTCAAGGACAACACTGCTCTGTCCACTGCAAAAATCCTACTGAAGGAATACTTTCCTCGGTATGGAATGCCACGGATTGTATGGTCTGATAACGGAAGTGAGTTTGTGGGGAGTGTGATGAAGAGTGTGTGTAAGGGCCTTGGAATTACACAGAAATTCCACAGCGCCAATCATCCCCAGTCAGCAGGTTTGGTTGAAGGGTATAATGGCACCCTTAAATTGAAGTTAGCAAAGATTCAGGCTACGACTGGTCTCTCGTGGCCTGACGCTTTGCCCTTAGCTCTTTTGTCAACTAGGGCGACTGTACACTCCCGAGTAGGGCTTAGCCCCTACGAGATTGTGTTCGGCCGCCCTGCCAATGTTTGGGGGGTCCCTAGACCCAGTGTGTTTTCTGATCTTGAGTACCCAATGTTGATCGATTATCTTCATGATCTGACTGCTAAACTGAGGTTAATTCACCAACAGGTCTTTGAAGCACTGCCGACGCAGACGGAGGGTCCAGGCCACCAGCTCCAGCCCGGAGACTGGGTGGTGACAAGGAACTTCGGACGAAAGCGTAACCTTGAGCCTCGTTTTACCGGACCCTACCAAGTGCTCCTTGCCACGAGGACTGCTGTTCGTTTGGAAGGACGCAAAAACTGGGTGCATGCCACCCATACCAAGAAGGTACCTATACCTTTACCAGCAGACTTGTGGGTGAGGAAGGGCATCGCCTCGTCTGAAGCAGAAACTGTGCTGACTTTCGTTCCTTTTAGCGACGCTCAGCCTGTTGGAGAGTCCTCAGTGCAGCAGAACGACATTGTTGAACATTTGTCATCGCAAAACTCAAGATCTGAACAATTGACTGATCAGCAGAACTCTGTCTCATCATCGAATCAGTTGTTTGACGAACAAACACGTCCTGGGAGAAGCAGATACTTTCTTCGATCCAATATCAAAGACTAATAAATATTTTTGCTTTCTCCCCTGACATCCACGTTACCCCATTGCCACCATTCAGTCTGAACACACTCGTATAATTGTGATTTTTGTAATTTTGAGCCTTTTTCCATATATGTGTTTTGCTTCCACAGCTAGGAGATTTTGTACATATTGTTGATCAAAGATACCTTACATCCGGGTGGACCGTAGGGCCGCGCGGGTACTTCCTTCTGGTTAGTAGGTCTTGACACTAGGTCAGAGACCGTCGGTTCCTGGGAACTCCTGGGGATTGACTACTGCTACACAGAACGAAGTGCGTCAAGAACGTAGCGGACGGTTTTAGAGGATGGCTTTCTCGAAGCTGTCGGAATTGGAAAAAGCTCAGGCCCAAAGATTCAAGTTGCAACAAATTGCTCGTACAAAATGCTTCATGTTTCAGGTGTTCCTTCTGTTTTTAACTGTTTCTTCGTTATTGGTGGGTGGGGTGTATTACATGATACAGTCATTGTTGCCTTCTGCCTCACCTACCCCTTCTTCTGACCTTAAACTTACCTCCACTGTCTCTCCTCATTCCTTCCACATCCTACCCCAACACGAGCAGGTTAGACGTGCGGAATTCATGAACAATTCCTTCGTTCAGCTCCTTCATCAGCATCAGTTGGTGATGAACACTACCAATTGTTGGGTGTGTGGGTTAATGCCACATACCACCGATAAAGGAATTCCGTACTTGGTCCTTCCTTATAGTTCCCAGGGTTCAGCTCGAGCATTGCAAACAATGTTTCGAAGTGCACTAGATTCTTACCCCAATCGAGAGCCACGTTCTCCACACTTTGGTCCCGGTCCGTACCATAAGCCTTTGGCAATAGCGATTGCTGATTTAGATAGGGATATCTATGAGCCGTCGCTCATCCCAGAGGAAGAGGTACGAGCCTATAGGGATCTGAGTGAGGTTGAGTATAGTGCGCTCGTGGGCGAAAGACAGCTTAAAAGCTCGTCTCCAATATGGATCGTACCCCACCTTGGTAATTTCTGTCTAAAAGGTCGTGGCCGAAGCCCGAGAGCTCACCTTGGAGAGAGTGCTTGCTCTGAGACGTATGTTTTACCATTGCTCTCTTCCCCTGTTCTCCTGACTGCCAAGGGTACGTACTTTGTTTGTTATGACCGTGCATATACATGGTTGCCCCTTGACTTTGCGGGAACCTGTTATATTGCAAACTTGTTGCCCCCGACTTTTACAGTCGCCTCCGATTACCACAAGACCAGAGTTGTGAGGGGCGTGATTAGCAAAGAGGACACTGACGGTCAAGAGGCAGGAGACTTTTTCAAGGGTTTCTTGCCGTTTTGGGGGCCTATGATCAATAGTAGGAACCTAAGACAGTTGACTCGAGTGGTGGAATCGACAGCTAATATCACTGCCAGTGCCCTTGGTAATATCACAGCAGAGCTTCAGGCGGATAGGCTTATGACGTTACAAAACCGTATGGTTTTGGATGTTGTCTTAGCAGATCGAGGTGGAGTATGTAAGGTGATCCATTCGAGCTGTTGTATTTTCATCCCAGACAACGCTCCGACTGTCTATCAAGCCATCTCGAAGTTGCATAAGATCTCTGAGTCCATACACGTGGACGTAGGGGATTGGACGCTACTCGGGTGGTTTTGGGGCCTAATGTCGACTTGGGGTTGGAAAATTCTGATGATCATCGGGGTTGTTGTAGCATTCCTGTTCACGTGTTGTCTTTGTGTGCAGTGTGGTCCAGCCTTATGTGGCCTCTGTGCTACGACGTGTATAAGGCAGCCGCCTGTTACCAAAGGAACTCTGATGGATAGAATTATGTTACAGCAGCATCTAGATCGTCTGATGAATATCGAGATCGATTATGATTCCGACTAGTGCTTGCCTACATGAGGGCAAAAGGAGCGTCTGAGGTTCCGTGACGATTGTAAGTGGTGTTTTTGACTCGCACGAATATGGTCGAGTCTGGTATCTATGAACCGCAAATGACGAGTTTAGTGGGTGTACGCGTTTTCGCTGTGCTAGCCTAAACCGTTCGTTTGTTTCGTGGGTTTCTTCGTCTGAGCCCACGGGTTCCATCTTAGATACGGCATCCATTTTGTTTCTTGCCCTCAAGTAGCCAGCGAACGGACGCTGTCCGCTTCGCGACCCTGGGATTCCCAAACTTATGCGGAAGACACGTTTCCTTTGAAAGTGTCTTTATGATGAGGGGGATGACATTGTAAGGCAGATGGCCCCGCTCGAGGCTCATCTTGCCGTGCCGGTCTATTGTCTCAGTTGTGCATTCATTAGGCACGTCCCCTTTGATGCCTGCAGCTCGTGTTTCCCGATACCACCCCTTTTACACCCTTTTCGATCTGCTCACTGTTCCTGTCTTCCTCTGCACCTGTTTCTGTCTCTTCCTCGATTTGTTTACTGCTGATTGGAATGTACTAATGGTGGGAAGATGTGCTTTTACAGTTGGGAACTACCAAACGTTACTGTACTTATGTTCCGGGCCCTGAATACATGAAAGCAACCCCTTATGGTCTTTACGATGGGAACCAAGTTGTAAACCTTTGTGCACCATGTTATCCTATGCACGAAAACTGTATAAAAGGAGCGATCCACAGATACAATTTGAAGCAGACTCCTCGAACCTACACGTGTTGTACTTCCTGTGACTTCTGTGTTCCCTGCAGTAATAAACCCCGAATCTTTGACGCCGAAGGAAGTGTCCCGTGTCTCTGTCATTTGTACGCCGGAACAGGTTACCCACGAAGGTTTTAGGTGTTATCCCTGGCACCGCTGGGTCTTAGAAAAACCCAGTCCTTCATCACTCATACATATACTCACTCATCATATGTAGTGATACACCTATACATCCTGTTACACACCGACAGTCATCCAAAAGTTACTCACACATGCAAATAAACTATTGAGCATCCATTAATTTGCATATACAACTATACACAAACTACTACCTTACTTCTAAGGAAACTTACACATACTTACTCACTTAAACAATCACTTATAGAAACACATACTTATTTAAAAAGGAACTCTTACAATCTCTCACTCTCTCATATACTCACTTATATACATCAATACTCACAAATACTAGATTAAAACATATCTTGTTACTGATAAAGACACTAGTGAGACAGCCATTCACTCACTAACACACACATATACACACTCATCCACCCATACAGTCCTGCACATATGCTGTCTTCAAAACACATACAAACAGTGAGTCAATCATTGATGCATCTATGTGCTAAGTAATACCCCCACCAAACCATACTGACACTCATACTGATATTAAAAAAACATCTAATAACCCATATACACACTCATGTAGCTACTCACCAACCCATGCAGCCACTTATACACAAAGTGAAACACTGATACATATATTTAAATATTTAAACATTACTCGCTAATATATGTATTCACTAAGATACACTTAATAAGCCAGTTAACCAATCAATTTTTTTTTTAAAAATATCTTTTTAGACACTTATTTAAACATTTATTCTTCCATCGACCTTTACATATACATATATAAAAATATTTATTTTTCAGAAAGACACACATTCACTGGATGGTGTTATCAGTGATGTCATGATGTCATGAGTGATGTCACTGACCATGTCATGAGTGATGTAATATGTGACGTCATCAGCAGTGCATTGCACGCGCAAGTTATAGTGAGTCTAACTAACTATAACGTGGAATTTCAATGGTTTTATGACAGTAAAATTTCCAGTTAACTATAACTGGTGTGAAACCTATGGTTTTTTCAGTGAATATATATATATATATATATATATATATATATATATATATATATATATATATATATATATATATATATATATATATATATATAAGTGGATATGTCAGTGGCTGCATTAGTGAGTGAGGGGTATGTCAAGTCATGTACCCACTCACACACTCATACAGCCACTTAGACACCAACTGACAGACTGATATAGACATGTACACAATCAGTCATTCACCTATACATTCACTGAGACACTCACTTATACAGTCAGTCATGCACCAACTGAATCATCCATCAGGCATTCATACATCCACTGAATCACCAAATTTATTTATTATGTTTTGGCTCTCAAAGAGGGCCACATAAACATGTACAGACATAGTAACAAAGTCATCAAAAAGTGCAAGAGTCATAAAAACATAATATTCGAACCGTAATAGCTACACTGCAAACCATCAGTCCCACAAGGCCGGGCCGGCACAATCTTCCAGAAACATTAATAAATAGCTAAAAATCCTTTAAAAAAGTTAAAAACATAAGCACAAAACATTTCATTCAGTGGGCAATAAAGTGCATGAAGAAAATCTTGTAAAGTGACAATGCTGAGGCGTAGACTAATTACTTTAAGCCATCGATTGCGCAAGCTACGTAACATAGGACAAATCAAAAGTACATGCATACAGTCCTGGTTATTCAATTTACATAAATTGCACAACGGTGAGGTACCATGCCATTTGGACAGCAGCACATTAAGAGGGATTAAGTCGTACCGTAATAAAAACCAAAACCTACGTATCCCATGTGGTAAGTTCCACAGGGCATACGGTTGAGGCTGTTTCAACCTATAGGAGGAGATGAGTGGCTCCACATTCCTTTTATCTCCAACTGTTTTTTTGTCAGTTAGAAAACAATACTCCCACGAAGCCTCCTTAAGGACCTGCTTTAACTGCATGGGAGAGTAGGAGAAAAGCGCGCTTTCATCCAGTCTAAGGATTTTCACAGCCCCTCTAAAATTACTAACGAGTTTGGAGAACTCCTTAAAATTGCCCAAAAGTTCATTTTTGAGTAAAACTCGCAGGGTTCCCTCTCTTGCTCTGGCCAAACTGGCTACCCACCTTATTAAGGCACACAGCCCCTGAACCCAGGCACTCCTGAGTCCAAAATCCAACCTGCAGGCGGCCAGTGGACAGGCATTGTTTAAAGTCGAGAGGGATCTTAGGAGTTTTCCCTCAATCTTGTGGCAAAAGTCCCAAAGTTTTATCTCTATTATTTCTATACCATACAAGATGGTTGCGGGGATTTTAGCTCTAAATACTTCCAAAAGGCTAGAAAAATGTCTTTTCCCCGTTGCCAGGTATAGGGACTTTAACCCATTGCCATGGGCAAGAGCTTTGCGGGAGCAATGCTCTATATGGAGATTCTCGCTCATATTGGCCGAAAATATTTTCCCTAAAAATGTATAACAAGTTACGACCTCCAATCTATGCCCTCCAATAGCCCAACCAAAGTTTGTCGAGCGGCATTTCTTCCTACCAGCAATACACATCACCTTACTTTTATTAATATTGATCTTCATATGATGCTCCCCAGCAAAGTCCTGAAGAGCCTGAAGCCGATTTGCCAGACCCACGGGAGTTAAGTCAAGCAATAGCACATCGTCGGCATACATCAGACAGGCGATTGGCACCCCTCCTATCAACGGTGCGATCCCCTCACTGTGGGACACAGCAGCAGGGAGGTCAGTTGTATATAGGGAAAACAACAGGGGCGCCAATAAGCAGCCCTGTTTAAGGCCATTCTGAGATGGTATTTTGGCCGAAAGCCCCCTTTCGCCCCCCATTAAGACCCTGCACCAGGTCTCAGTGTGCAGAGCCCGCACCAATTCCAACAGGGGAGTAGGGACACCCAGCGACGCCAATTTTCTCCACAGCGTTCCCCGATCTACTTTATCGAACGCTGTGGAGAAATCAATAAAGGCAGCGTATACAACACCCCCTCTCACCTGGACATATTTGTCAGTAATAACCTGAAGGGCAGTCAGGTTGTCCAGAGTGCCATGTTCCCTTCGGAAGCCAGTCTGTTCCAACGGCAAGATGTTTCGCTCCTCGACCCAATCAGAAAGAGAATTCAGGAGGCATTTCGCAAAGACCTTTCCGATGGAGTCGAGGAGCGCAATCATGCGATAGTTACTGGGGCTGTCCCTTGCCCCCTTTTTGAAGATAGGGACCAGAATGCTTCCTCTCCACGATGCAGGGACGCGTTTGGAAAGATGGCATGCCCTGAACAGAGGGTATAAGATTTTGCTCCAGGTTGAAGGGTCTTGTTTTAGGACCGTCATCGGAAGCTCATCCGGTCCCATGGCCCCAGAGGAACGCATATTTTTTATAGCCAACTCGATTTCCTTCTCAGAGGGAAAGAAGACCGAGTCATCAGGGGTAGCATACATAATGTTATCCACACTTGTGGTCCAATTCCCTGCATATAATTCTCGGATATGAGAGGACCATATATCTTCAGGTATAGCTATGGGAGTGGGGGAGTGGCGTGTACCACATCCTTTCCCAATTATTGCCCAAAAGTCTTTAATGTTGCCATATGCAGCAGATTCCCTTAGTTTGATCCATACTTCATCCTCCCTTTCCCGTTTAATTTTTAGCTTGAGTCTGCTTCTCTTTCTTTTTAACCTAGCGATATTTTTCCCACGTTCCGGTACCCTTTCAACGTACTGTGCACGGATTAGTTTGTTTAATTCCCTATTTAAATTACGGAGAGTCAGAGGAACTACCTCTCCTTTTTTCCTAGGGGGGACAGTTTTTTTAGCATACAAAAGAATCTTTATCATGAATTCCTCAAAACAAACTATTTCATTTCCGTTCCACTCTTCTATTTCCTTAAGGGTATCGGTCAGTAGCTCCTGCACCCCATTAATGGCAGCATTATTCCAGAAGCATCTTCCAGATGTCGAGTGGAAAGTGGCCTCCTTGCCGTTTAGCGACCAAGATGCCGTATTCAGAGAATTTAACGAAATTGATAGTAACAATATACTATGGTCGCTAAGAGTTGTGGGGGTGATCTTTAAGTCAAGAATCTGAGGAAACAGACTGTAGCTGGCGATGGCATAGTCCAAAATTGATGACCCAAAGGGGGATTTGTGGGTATAATTTGCGGGGACGTCAGATGGAAATCTTCCATTTAAGATGATACCATCCCCGATCGCTAGTTCTTTTAACAAGATCTTCCCCCTTTTATTTGTTTTTATGTTTTCAGGGAAAAGCGTCTGGGGGATGCAATGTGCTTCCTCCTTAGCTTTATCCCTGAAGAGTTTTAGACTAGCATTTGATACTTTACAATTCAAATTTATCGGCGTTTAGCTTTAAGCAGTGACTGTGCATCCATTTGGACAAGTCAGTTAGGCAGTTGAGCAGCCTGTTTTTGGTGTCGTCCTTACCATTTAGGGCTACCATTAATTGAGTATCATCTGCATAGGAGCAGATGTTGATGCCCCACTTTTTACCAATGGTTGCCAAAGATGATACGTAGACATTGAATAATGTCGGGCTCAGTGCTGCCCCTTGTGGGACACCGTATTTGATCTTCCGGAGGGTAGATGAGAAATTGCCTAAACGTACCGATTGCTATCTATCTGACAAGAAAGATTCTAGCCAGCGTAGAGCTTTTGCCTGTAGGCCTTTCGAGGCAAGAGTTTTTAGTAGGAGGTTGTGTGACACGGTGTCAAACGCCGCCGACAGGTCCAATAATATCAAGGCGACCGTTTTGCCCTGATCTACCTGTGTTCTAATGTCATCGAGCACTACCAGGAGAGCTGTCTCAGTGCTGTTATTGGCCCTTAAGCCTGTCTGGGACATGTCCAACAGATTGCTGGTTTCCAGGAAGTTGGACAATTGTCTATTTACCAGTTTTTCCGAGACTTTGATAGGTATGGTAACTTTGAAATAGGGCGATAATTGGCAGGATTGTTAATATCTGTGCCGGCTTTTTTCAACAGTGGGGTGACCACTGCATTTTTCCAAATTGTTGGAAATTCTGCTTGGTCAAGTGAGAGATTTAGTGCTTGCGTAACTGCCGGGCAGATTACGGGGGTTAATTGTGAAAAAATATGGTGTGGACATGGGTCCAAAGGGGAACCTGATTTAATCTCCAACATGACCTTACTCACTTCCTCCTCAGAGAAGGGGCCAAAAGTTGGGCAACTTGCCCATGGAATGGGATATATGTGTTGTTCGATTTGATCTCGGGAATTATTAGAAAAGGAGGTGTAAATATTCTCTATTTTTTCACAAAAATAGTCACCTATTTTGTCGCACCCCTCTTGTGAGAGGGTCAAGTTTAGCATGAGGCTTGGAGGACTGCAAAGTTCCTTGACTATTTTGAAGAGCTCTTTAGAGGAGTTTCTGTTGTCAAAGATCTGTAGCGCAAAATAGTATTTTTTTGCTTTCCTTATGGCTGCATTGTAGGTTTTAAGTTCATTTTTATAAGTGAGTCTGTCACTAGGTGCTTTGGTTAATCTCCATTTGTGTTCCAGTGAGGTGCATTTTCTTTTTAAAATTTTTAGTTCCGGGCAGTACCATTTCTCTGAAAACATTTGTCTGGGTTTGCTATTTTTGCATGACGTTGAACAGTGTTCTAATGCGTTCATGATGCAATGTTGCAGATGTTGTAATCCATGATCACTGGAGAAAACAGGGATGTTTTTATAATGAAAGTGATGTTGGAATTTCTCCACAGAGAATTTCTTCCAGCTTCTTGTATCAAAAATCAAAAATGAACAAACACTACAGGCATCAGGGGATGCACATCAGGCAATGCCAAGGCCACATACACACAGCACTGTATGCACAACAAGCAGTGTGTGCACACCAAGCAGAACAGTCACACACAGATATGAATGACACAACATCAACACACATAACAGAAATCAGCACAGCACAAACACAACAGCACACCCAGGAAGCGAAGCAATACCACAGCCAACACACATACATCCAACAAAACAACAACAGGTGCACCACTCTGAGACACAAGAGCAGAACCTTCTTGACCAGAGCACTGGGCAGCACATACAGCTGAAGTGCACATAAGCAATCCTCACTGATTAATAGCACAAGAACATCACACATAAGCCATTGGGGCTATATCCAGAGTTGAACATTTGTCCTGGCCCAAGAACTGCACCACAAAGCACAGTGTCACAAATGAAGTGATGGGGAGGCACACACACATATAAACCAAGGGGACAGCTGACATCAAAGTTAACTGACTTCCATGTCAGTAGTAGACATGGAAGGGGTGTACCATACACAAATAGAGGGAGTGCAGACCCACAATGGGTAGGCGTATGTGGCACACATAGGGGATGGCATTACACCACACGCCCCATGCCATACAGGAGGATAAAGGCACCATGTGCCTGCAATGCTTGAGAAACACAACCACAATGGCAGTGGGGAGCAGCAGGGCTACACAGTCTACATCAACACACTCAAGACACATGGATGTGAGGTTCCGTGACAATTTGAACCCGTGTTTTCAATATTGTCGGAAATACATAATATTGGTATCAGCGAACCGCAAATGATCCATTTAGCATATCCTGGTGTTTTCGCTACGCTATGAGCAAGAGTACTCCTGTAACAAACACATTTCTGATCTACCCATGGCATCCATCTTAGATCATGGCAGCCATTTTGTGTTTCTTGCCCTCACATACGCAATAACCTTTGATCATTTCATTTCGATTAAGGACACGTAGCCTTAGCCGGTGATTCACCTCTTTAGTGACACGTGCACCTTGGAACAGAACACGCTGTAGCTGCATGACTCGACAAAGGCTGCCTCCTCTGCCCGAGGCCAGTCCTGCTATACTGGTTCTTGTGGTCGTTGTTCTGATCATGATTAGGCGGCCGAAGCTGGTAGCCTTGCCCATTTACAACCCACAAACATCCCTTATCCTGCCTTTCTATCTTCTGCACCTGGCTCTGCTCTTTTCCTTCTGGGCCTCTATTAGGGGGAGGTAACGAAATTTACGATGAGGCGGTCCGGGTCTTGAATGAAAAGTTGACATGAGATTATGATGGAAAAGTGGGAACCCCTCGTTCGTAATGTTTTGACATCAGATATTGTCGACGATTCCTGTGCAACGCCAAATATTTATTGTTTAGGACACAAAGGTTTGGGAATGTACTAACATGTGAAGAATTTGCCTGAAGCCCAATTAACAGTATATAAGGAGCAACCCTCTTTGTACAAATCGAACAGGCTCCTAGACACTGCCCATGCGTAGTTTCTGTGACTTCTGTGTCCCTGCAGTAATAAACCTTTGGTCTTTGACGCCACCATCGAGAAGCCCGTGTTTCTGTTTATTTGTGCACCAAGACAGGTGGAACTCCGGGGTCTTCGGGTGTTGTTCCCTGACACCTCTGGACGGAACCAAAAAGTCCAGAACTCCAATTGGCGCCCAACGTGGGGCGACGTCATTCGGTACCGGTCCAAAAGCCTGAAGAGTTCGAGAAGCTTCGTGTGAAGATTCCTGAGGGAGGCGCCCCACTTCATCGATCCCGGCATATCGCAAAAGTGGCCCGACGTTCTCTTCCACGAGGGTTCCCGTTCAGGACGGCTGCAGTGGGCCGTTGCCTTGACCGTCGCCCTGTCTTGGACCCGAGGTGCAGTCCTTAGTACGGCGAAACGTGACGGGTTTCTCCTTGGTGACGTCTTCAGTGCCTCAGTTAAGTATTTAGTGGTTGCTAGCTGGTTACTTCGTGAGGGTTGTTAAAATCCTTTTTGGTTCTTGGTTTGGTTTGGTTTCGTAAGATTATCACTGGTTGTTGTTCTGGTTACAATAATCTATTTGGTTTGGTTTGGGTATCGATACATTTGTTCTCTTTTGGTAGGCCTAAGTTCTTGGTTCGAGTGCACATCCCTGTTTGTATTGTTTGTTCTGTGTTCCGGATTGCAAAATGGTAAGTCGGAGAAATTGTATGTTGTCATGTTTTGGTTGCAACAGTGATTCACGATTGGAGGACTCATGTCTGGTTCCTCCGATTGGGACTCCCCTATATGATCTTTACTGTAAGCATGGTGTGGGTCCTATATCGTATAATGAGGTATGGGTCCGATACACTGAAAAGGACGGTGTCCTTAGTTGGCCACTGCATGGTAGTTTTGAACCCGAAATCCTTGACAATTTAGAAGCGAAATTGTTTAAGAAGAAAGCCTGGCCGGCAATGTTTGATTCTTTCCGTTACTGGCGAAAAGAGTCTAAACAGAGAGAGATTAAAAGGTTGAAGAAAGAACAAAAAGAGCAAGAGTTAACTTTAGAACAAGCGGCTAAGCAGCTGCAAGATAACGAGTCTGAGAAAGCAATGGAGATAGCTACTAGAGAGCGTAACTTAGCGATAGATAAGTGCTATCCTGCCTTGCCATCGAGTACGACTAAGATAGTAGAGGATCCCGAAAACGATCCTCTGTTGTCTTACTTGTTACGGTCACCTCCACCGTATGCACAAGGTGCTACAGCTCCACCTGTACCAAATGTTCAATTGCCGGTTGCTGGACAACCTGGCATTCCTGCTCCTGCCCCTCAGAATCAAGCTCCTGTACCTCCTGTAGTCAATGTGAATGTTCCTACGGCACCTCCTCTTCCTGGGTTGCCAACTTCTCTACCTATACCTGTGTCGCTTACACCTACTGTTCCACAAGCTATCTTTCTCGATACTCCTACTGTCCCGCTATCTGTTCCAACTGCTACTGTGTTCTCTGCATCTGCCAGTATGTTGACTCCGCTTTCTGTTCGTCGAAGAATAACTGATTCTGTCTCTAACATTCTGTCTCCTTTCTACAAATCTTTAATTAAGACTCCTACTTCTGACTCTGTACAAAGACGTAGTCAGCTCCCAAGTACTGAGGAACGGGGAATATTAGATTCCACAGCTCTCAGATGGATTTCGAAAAGTAGGAGATATAGTACGAGAGATGTACTAGATACATTTATGCAGTGGAACGAACCAACGCAACGATATGTCTTTGACGAGATGTGCTCTCTTTTACGTGAGGAACTAGAAGAAGATGACTCTGAATCGAATTTAGAAGACTTAATTAAGGTTCAGAAAGAGTTTGCTGCAGGAATGATAGTAGGTCAAAATATAAAAGAAGCGATGGAACTGATTTTAAGTTATAGGAATGATCCATCACTTCGTTCACCGAGAGACTTAGAGAAAGGTAGTACGAAGCAGAATCGACAATATCCAATGAGGGAGGTTCCTCCAATTTGGCGCGAAGCTGTGCAAGCTGATGCTATTAATGGTATTGTAGCCGCTCCAGCGCAATTCCAGAGAGTGTGGATACACATTCCGTGGAAGCGAGCCGAAGTATTAGCAGTGAAGCAGGCCTTGCCAGACCCGCGTAAGAATCCTGCTGGATACTATAAGGAATTAGCGCAAACAGTTGAGGCCTGTGTAATGAATCTGGCGGACATTGACATGTTATTTGGCAATGTAGTTCCGCAACCAATTTGGGCTAAAATTCGTAAAGAGAATCATCCAGTTGCCCTAGGTGGTGATTGGGCAGCTATCATTGCAGCGGATGGTCAGCAAATAGGTGGTTCCAAACCCGAACCTCTAATTGCTAATCTTCCAGGTAGAATAATCGACTTAATGAAGACTCTGATGCCCGCATTGCGTGTTAATTGGGACAAGTTGTCCGCATGCAGGCAAAAGAAAGACGAAAGTGTCTCCGACTTTTTCACGAGGTTCGAAGAGACTTTTGTAGATCATAGTGGTCAAGATATGAGCACAGAAGGAGGACAGAGATTATTTGTCGATAAATTCGTACATAATTTGTTACCTGAGCTATGCAATAAATTAAAAGATTCAGAGAGTGCGTGGGCTGTTTCTACAACTGCGCAAATACTTGCAACTGCACAGTATTATGAAAATAGGGATAAAGAAGAGAAAGAGAAATCAGATAAAAAGACGAAAGACTTAAAGACTAAAGTTCTTTTGCAACAGGCATATCCGCCTCGCATGAATCAGACTAATACACAGCAAGGTTCGTATCAAAGGACAGATTATAGTTCACCTAGGCCACAATATCAGTGGAATCAGTGTGCGTATTGTAAGAAAGAAGGTCATTATAAAAATGAGTGTCCAGTCCTAGCGCAAAATAACGCAGCAGCAGCTCAGAGAGGTCGTGGTGGTTTTGTGCAGAATTCTAGAGGTCGAGGACGAGGTGCTATGCCTCCACAGACAAATGATCGCCCTTCCAATCACTTTGATCAGCGAAATGGACAGTCTGCCCAACAGAATAGGTCGCAACAGTATCATGTTGAAGACTATTGTGAAAATGATGAGGTATTTCAACAAACTGAATACTAGGACAGCCATGGACAGAGAGAGGGAGTAGTATCAGTTCCAGTGGATCAGAGTGGGCCTTATGTCGCAGTAGCAACATCAGGTGTAGTCGAACCGTTTCTGTTGGATACTGGTGCCGCAAAAAGTTCGATAATTCATGCGAAACTCCCTGGCGCACCTTTGTCCGGCTTAACAAATGTTTCTGTAGGTTTTTCAGGCGCCCCCGTTTACAACCCGGTATCTGGTCCTTTGGCTATTTCTGTTGGACCGTGTCAATTGAAAGCACCCCTGATTTTGACGACAGGTTGTAATGAGAATCTACTTGGTTTAGACTTGTTAAAACGACTATATGCGACATTGTACTGTTCCCCGGAAGGAGTACAGCTTACGTTGGGTAAAAGAATCACCTCTCCGATGTACTTGTCAATGGATGCACTCCCGCCAGAGCTGCGTTCACTCCCTGATACTCTTTGGGCGACTGGTCCTAACGATGTAGGCCTTTTAGAAATACCACCATATGTAGTCACTTTGAAAGCAAATGTCAAATTTCCACGAATTCCTCAATACAAAATATCTAGTGAAGGTGAACGTGCACTTTTACTGATTGTACAAGATTTGATTAAGAAAGGTGTGGTTGAAGAAACTCGAGGAAATGTCTGTAACAGTCCTGTATTACCGATTTTGAAACGTACTGACCCGACAAAACCTCCAGTATATAGGTTTGTCATTGATCTCAGAGAAGTTAATAAGATTGTGGTTCCGCAGTTTCCTGTAGTTCCAGATATTACTGCCTTGTTAACATTGATTCCTGCTACAGCCACATGGTTTTCAGTCATTGATTTGAAAAATGCCTTTTTCAGCATTCCGATAGCCGAAGAAAGCAGAGATATTTTCGGCTTCTGTCTAGGAGGTCGAAGCTTCAGATTTAAACGCGCTCCACAAGGCTATTGTGAGAGCCCATCCATTTACAGTCAGGCATTAAAAAGTCAGTTAGATTCTTTTGTACTTCCTCAAGGTTCTGCTCTAGTACAGTATGTAGATGATCTTCTAGTGGCTGCCGATGACAAGGAAACTTGCAAAGCAGCTACGATTTCGTTATTGCATCATTTGTCCAATTTGAATCATAAGGTGTCACCTTCGAAAATGCAATATTGCTGCCAAGAAGTGACCTACCTAGGTCATCTCTTGTCAAAGGAGGGAAGGAAGTTGACCCCAGAAAGAATAAAAGCAATTACGCAGATGAGTGTTCCCCGCACGCAGAGAGAAGTGCGTGCCTTTTTAGGTATTACCTCTTACTGTAGGCAGTGGATCCCAAAATTTTCTCTTTTAGCAAAACCGTTGGTAGCTTTGACTGGGAAAAATGTTCCGAGTCCGGTGCCATGGTCTGCTGAATGTCAGGAGAGTTTTTCTGAGTTACGGAATGCACTTTGTTCAGCTCCTGTATTGGGTACACCCGATTACAGCAAGCCATTCACGCTCTATGTGCACGAGAGAGAAGGTTGCGCGTTGAGTGTTCTGACACAGAAATTTGGTGATAAACAACGCCCTTGTGCGTATTTTTCATCAACGTTAGATCCGGTAGCTAGAGCGTTACCTAGTTGTTTGAGAGCTACAGCGGCAGCTGCGGCTTCCATTCGACAATCTGCTGGTTTGGTGATGAATAATATGCTAGTGGTCATGGTTCCTCATGCTGTGGATACACTCATGAACAGAACCAAGACACAACACCTTACCAGTGTGAGATTATCTGGCTACGAGCTGACATTACTAGCGAGTCATATTCAGATCAAAAGATGCAATGTATTGAATCCAGCAACATTGTTGCCGACTAATCAAGAGAGTCGAGTGATTCCGAGCCCCATGATTGCTGTTTCAGAACCGAGGAAGAGACAAAAGGACGAATTGATTTAAAAGACACTCCATTGTCAGATCCCGATGGCACGTTGTATGTTGATGGGTCATGTTTTAAATTGGAGAATGGTGATGTGACTGCTGCTTATGCAGTAACGACTTTAAGTACGATTGTGGAGACTGCAAGAGTGAGTCAGAATTCTGCACAAGCTGCAGAGTTAATCGCTCTAACAAGAGCGTGTGTTTTAGCTAAGGGAAAGAGAGTGAATGTGTTCACAGATAGTCAGTACGCGTTTGGCGTGGCCCATAATTTTGGCCGTTTGTGGAAAGAGAGAGGTTTCATTACGTCCCATGGGACTAAGATTCAACATGGTCAGTTAGTTTACGACTTGTTGGAATCTCTAACCTTGCCGACTGAAGTTGCGATTGTGAAATGCAGTGCGCATAAAGCAATCACGGATGATGTTGGTCGTGGGAATGCTTTTGCTGATGAGACTGCTAAACAGACAGCTAGAAATATGATGAGTAGAATGTATGTTGCAACATCTGCAAGATGGATTTCCGAGTCTGGAATGTGTGAGGATACAGTGGAAAGTGTGAAAGAGATTCAGAAAGAGGCAACTGAGGAGGAAAAACGTGCATGGAAAGAGAGTACGGGTAAATTGGACTTGAGTGGGTGTTGGATTGACTTGTCGGAACAACAGCGTTGGATGTTGCCTGATGCGTATGTGCTTGCAGTGGTGACAATGGCGCATGGAGTAGCGCACATAAGTTCTAAAGGAATCTGTAAAATGTTGGCCCCGGTCTGGAAGAATGATGAGATTAGTAAATGTGCAGAGAGAGTGGTGAAAAATTGTATGGTATGCCTGATGCATAATCCTGGCAAGGGAACACCAACTCCTGCTGGTCACTTCGCTCCTCCTTCCTGCCCCTTTGAGGTAATTCAGCTAGATTTCATACACATGGATCGTTGTAATAATCTAAAATACGTCCTGGTGGTAGTCTGTGCATTTTCCAGATGGATCGAAGCATATCCACTGAAGGACAATACTGCCCTATCAACTGCCAAAATTCTTCTCAAAGAATATTTCCCTAGGTATGGAATGCCACGGATTGTATGGTCAGATAACGGAAGTGAGTTTATAGGGAAAGTTATGCAGAGTATGTGTGCCGGTTTGGGCATCAAACAGAAGTTTCACAGTGCAAACCATCCCCAGTCTGCTGGTTTGGTTGAGGGTTACAATGGCACCCTCAAACTAAAACTTGCTAAAATACAGGCATCCACGGGTTTATCCTGGCCAGACGCACTACCCTTGGCTTTGTTATCGACGAGAGCGACTGTACATTCTAGAGTAGGGCTTAGTCCTTACGAAATAGTTTTTGGTCGTCCCGCTAATGTTTGGGGAGTGCCTAGGCCGAAAGAATTTTGTTCTCTAGAATATCCAATGTTGATTGATTACCTTTACGACTTGACTGCTAAATTGAGTCTTATTCACCAACAGGTTTTCGATGCATTGCCAAAGCCTCCGGAGAGTCCAGGTCATCAGCTGAAACCCGGCGACCACGTTGTGGTCCGAAATTTTACGAGGACAAAGAACCTTCAGCCCAAGTTTGTCGGCCCCTTCCAGGTGCTGCTTGCAACAAGAACTGCCGTTCGTGTGGCTGGACGCAAGCACTGGATACATGCAACTCATGTCAAACGAGTGCCCCTGCCACTTCCTTACGACAACTGGGTGAAGAAGGGAATTGGTGCCTCTGAATTCGAGCAAACACCCAAGTTTATCCCTTTCAGCGATGCCGAATTGATAACTGACTCTCCTCCTGAAACTACTTCTTTGACTCCTGAACACTTGCCCTCTGCATCAGAAGAAACTTTGCCATCTGCGAACTTGAACATTGCAAACTCTATTGACAACACACTGTTTCCTGATCAAACGGTTCCTGCAAAACTAAGATACAACTTACGATCTCGTAATATGGACAAATAAAGCAGGAAACTGCCTATTGTGATATTTGAAATTTTGAACTTTTTCCTTCAGCCAGGAAGTTTGCTATTATTTTATTGTTTTTAAAAAATTGCCTTGCCGTCTGGGTAGCCGTAGGGTCGTGGCTGTGTACCTAGTTGAATCTGCGGGGGTCAGACACAAAGTCGATCTTTCTGTTGGTTCTGGGAACTCCCAGGGCTGATAGAGGCATTTTCATCTACGTACACATCATCAGTGGTCGCGAGCGGATTGTAGAAGATGGAGCTTCCTGCGCTGCAACGAGAAAATGTGATTTATGTTCGCAGAAACAGACTTTACAGAATTCTTCACAGCAAATGCTTTCTGATACAATGTGCCATTACATTCTTGATTGTTTTGATAACGTTGGTGGGTGGAATCGTCTTTGGTATGAGTTTAATCTTTGTGCCAGTCACTACAGTACCTCCCCTTGATCCTGCTTCTTCTACTGTTTCTTCCATACACTCTTTTCACTTGTTTCCTGAACATGAGCAAGCTCGACGCTCAGAATTCATTAATAACACTTTTGTACAGCTCTTGCACCAACACCAACTAGTAGTTAACACTACAGACTGCTGGGTGTGTGGCTTGATACCCCACACTATGGATAAAGGCATTCCTTACCTGGTTTTGCCTTTTAGCTATAATGGATCATTTCAGGCCTTTCAAACCATCTTTGCTTATGCCCTTGAAACCTATCCTCCGCGTCCACCACGTTCCACTAAATATAATTCTGCCAACAAAGCTCTAGTCCAGGGAATTATTGACATGATCAAGGACGTCAATAATACTCCATCTTACCCTAGAGACGAATTACGAGTATATTTGAGTTGGAATTCTTCAGAGTATCGCCTTAGTTTGGGAGAAAGCAAACGGAAAAGCTCCACTCCAATCTGGGTCGTACCTCACCGAGGTCAGGTCTGTTTGCAAGGTAATGGGAGAAATCCGAGAGCTCAGCTAGGGAGGAGTGAGTGCGTAGAGACTTACGTGTTTCTGTCTAACTCTTCCCCTGCCTTCCTTACTGCTAGGGGTACCTACTTCATCTGTCAAGACAGAGCGTATACATGGTTGCCTGCTGACTTTTCAGGTTCATGTTATATTGCTCGATTATTGCCTCCAACATACACTGCTTCATCTGACTACCACAAGACCAGAGTAGCAAGAGGTGTTTTTAGCAAAGAAGACACCGCTGGTCAGGAAGCCGGAGACTTCTTCAAAGGTTTCCTTCCGTTCTGGGGGCCTATGGCCAATAGTAGAAACATACGTCAGCTAACACGGGTAGTTGAATCTACTATTACCGAAACTGCTGGTGCCCTTAGCAATGTGACAGCTGAGCTTCAGGCGGATAGACTCATGACGTTGCAGAACCGTATGGTTCTAGACGTAATACTTGCAGACCGAGGTGGGGTATGCAGAATGATCCAATCGAGCTGCTGTGTCTTTATTCCCAATAATGCTCCAACAGTCTATGAGGCGATCTCTAAGCTACACAAGATTTCCGACTCTATACACGTAGACAAGGGAAACTGGTCCTTCATGGAGTGGTTTTGGACTCTGATATCAGCGTGGGGATGGAAGGTTCTGATGGTCATTGGTGTCATCTTAGTATTCCTATTCTCATGCTGCCTGATTATCCAGTGTGGTCCTGCTCTGTGTAGTCTTTGTGCTGCAACCTGTTTTAGGAAACCACCTGCGTTTGGAGAAAAGGCGCGAGAAAGGATGATGATACAACAACATGTCACTGACCTGATGAGCATAGAATTAGACTCTGACATAGATTGAGTCATTGCCTATGTAAGGGCAAAAGGAGGGTCTGAGGTTCCGTGACAATTTGAACCCGTGTTTTCAATATTGTCGGAAATACATAATATTGGTATCAGCGAACCGCAAATGATCCATTTAGCATATCCTGGTGTTTTCGCTACGCTATGAGCAAGAGTACTCCTGTAACAAACACATTTCTGATCTACCCATGGCATCCATCTTAGATCATGGCAGCCATTTTGTGTTTCTTGCCCTCACATACGCAATAACCTTTGATCATTTCATTTCAATTAAGGACACGTAGCCTTAGCCGGTGATTCACCTCTTTAGTGACACGTGCACCTTGGAACAGAACACGCTGTAGCTGCATGACTCGACAAAGGCTGCCTCCTCTGCCCGAGGCCAGTCCTGCTATACTGGTTCTTGTGGTCGTTGTCCTGATCATGATTAGGCGGCCGAAGCTGGTAGCCTTGCCCATTTACAACCCACAAACATCCCTTATCCTGCCTTTCTATCTTCTGCACCTGGCTCTGCTCTTTTCCTTCTGGGCCTCTATTAGGGGGAGGTAACGAAATTTACGATGAGGCGGTCCGGGTCTTGAATGAAAAGTTGACATGAGATTATGATGGAAAAGTGGGAACCCCTCGTTCGTAATGTTTTGACATCAGATATTGTCGACGATTCCTGTGCAACGCCAAATATTTATTGTTTAGGACACAAAGGTTTGGGAATGTACTAACATGTGAAGAATTTGCCTGAAGCCCAATTAACAGTATATAAGGAGCAACCCTCTTTGTACAAATCGAACAGGCTCCTAGACACTGCCCATGCGTAGTTTCTGTGACTTCTGTGTCCCTGCAGTAATAAACCTTTGGTCTTTGACGCCACCATCGAGAAGCCCGTGTTTCTGTTTATTTGTGCACCAAGACAGGTGGAACTCCGGGGTCTTCGGGTGTTTTTCCCTGACACCTCTGGACGGAACCAAAAAGTCCAGAACTCCAGATGAACAAACAAACACAACACTGATGTGCAAGTCACACACTTTGCACACACATAAGTGACTAAAACTACAAGGAGTCAGACAGGACAGCATGAATACACCAACACACTGCACAGTGCACAACAGACAACTCACACATGTGCATACTACCATATCCACAGGGCAGAACAATCCAAACAACAGGCACACAACTCCTGGATGACATGGGTGTCTTTCACAATCATGGGGCACACACACATCCACACCCCCTACACAGTCACACCCTTCACACTGCACACCTTTTGACTACCCAAAAGCACACATCTCGGGTAGGCCATGGGACCAGGACTAAGGGCCAACACAAGATGACCAACAACATACATAGCTGGGCACACATAAAGGAATAACACACATACATCATGACATTGCCCAGCCAGCATGCAAACCTGTGCACAGCACCACACCATGGGCTGGCAGTGTCCCCAACCTGACATCTGAACAATGTAGCCAACAATAGCAAACTACTAAAAAGAGAACTGCATGACAGGTAAAATAGCGATCACAGATAACACCAGTATCAGTGTCTGAATGGACTGAAGACCCTGTCACCCCTGTTTAAAAATGTGATGCGGCCAAAGAGGTTGGCAATGTTTAAGTGACACATAGAGAATGGGGCACAAGCAACCAAATGCACACACCAAAATAACTTTAATCAGCAAGGACATTGACAAAACAGACAACAGGAGTAACTGTCTTTATTCACATTTTGCGTAGATGTGACAGTAGAACAACAGTAGACAAGAGCAAGGCACAAAATACTGATCATAAGCAAGATAATCTGCACAGGCAAACTCCAAACAGGAAGGCCAGTGTCCACGGCACAGGTGAGACTCCAACACAGCAGAGCAACAGGGCCAGTGTCCATGCCAGGTGGCCCAGCAAGTACATAAGAGGCTGCACAGGGGAGACTCCAACACAGCAGAGCAACAGAGCCAGTGTCCAGGGCACAGGTGAGAGTACAACACAGCAGAGTAACAGGGCCAGTGTCCATCCCAAGTGGCACAGCAAGTACATGAGAGGCTGCACAGGGGAGACTCCAACACAGCAGAGCAACAGGGCCAGTATCCAGGGCACAGGTGAGAGTACAACCAAGCAGAGCAACAGGGCCAGTGTCCATGCCAGGTGGCACAGCAAGTACATGAGAGGCTGCACAGGGGAGACTCCAACACAGCAGAGCAACAGGGCCAGTGTCCAGGGCATAGGGGAGAGTACAACACAGCAGAGCAACAGGGCCAGTGTCCATGCCAGGTGGCCCAGAAAGTACATTAGAGGCTGCACAGGGGAGACTCCAACACAGCAGAGCAACAGGGCCAGTGTCCAGGGCACAGGTGAGAGTACAACACAGCAGAGCAACAGGGCCAGTGTCCATGCCAGATGGCACAGAAAGTACATGAAAGGCTGCAGAGGGGGGACTCCAACACAGCAGAGCAACAGGGCCAGTGTCCATGGCACTGGGGAGAGTACAACACAGCAGAGCAACAGGGACAGTGTCCATGGCAGATGGCACAGCAAGTACATGAGAGGCTGCACAGGGGATAGGGCAACACAGCAGAGCAACAGTGCCAGTGTCCATGGCACAGGGTAGAGGACAACACATCAGAGAAACAGGGCCAGTGTCCATGGCAGGTGGCACAGTAAGTACATGAGAGGCTGCACAGGGGAGAGCACAACACAGCAGAGCACCAGGGCCAGTGTCCATGGCACGGGGGAGAGTACAACACAGCAGAGCAACAGGGCCAGTGTCCATGGCAGGTGGCACAGCAAATACATGAGAGTCCAACACAGCAGTGAATGACAATTTCAGTGGCCAGGGAGAAATGCGGAGTCAGGACATGAGAAGCTGCACAGTGAGTGTGTTTGACTGTACCCTTCCATGACCAGCAACACACCCAGGTGGCAAACAATGGGCAGGACTAGCACACCGGTATGAGAGACAGGTGTATGAGGTGGACTGCTACTCACATTTGGCTGTCAGTCGGACTTGGAGCGGGCTGTGTGTCGGGAACAGCAGGAACACTTGACTGGGGAGACAGAGGCCCAGGTGATGTAGGGCTATCAGTGGTTTGGTAAGCTGGAGGGCTGTTTGGACCAGGTGTTATAGTGGCACGTGGAGATGGAGTCATGCAGACCTGTGACACAGTGTGGATGGGAGAGGTTCGAGGGGTGCCCTTCTACTTCTTGGGAATACGAAATGGCTTCCCTGTCTTGGGGTTAATAGGAACTGGTGATGACACAACAGGCACACACACCAACTGTCCCACATCAGGTGCAGACACTGGCACTCCCTCTGGTGACGTGCTGGAACCTGCGGAATGCTTTGTCTGGCTACGCCTGTGGACCACCTTCCCCAGTTTGCCAGGTGTCCCACTTACAGTGCCCTCCTTTGCCTCTTTGCCCGGGGTGGCCCCGACAGTGCCCTCCTTTGCCTGTTTGCCAGGGCTAGCCCCTACCTACAGTGCCCTCCTCCACCTGCTTCACTGGGCTTGGAATTGGAGTTGATGTGGTGGGGGGATTTGGCCCTCTGCCCTTCCTAGGTGTACCCTTGCCTTACAACACCTCCTCAGTGGGCACAGACACTGCACTGCATTTTGGGAACTGCCTTACTGTGTGGACATAGGAAGAGCCCGCTATCTTCTGCGGGTGGAAGGCAACCTGGGCTTTAACCCACGACTTGCCGCACCCGTTTCGCGGGTGCCTCTGCGGAGCCTAAGATCCTACCTGTGCTTCTGCTGCTTGCTGGACCTTTGGGATATTCTCTGGGGAGAGAGAGTGAGCACTGCACGCCGGCAGGGACTCGAAGTTCCAGGAGTCCCTGCCAGACCAAGCACACCGGGTCTGCGTTCGCCTGACCGCCCGCCCCGCCCACAGACACTAAGCTGAATAAACACGTGTACAACCCACTGCCATTTGGGAACTGCCTTACTGTGTGGACGTAGGAAGAGCCCTGCTATCTGCCGCGGGTGGAAGGCAACCTGGACTTTAACCCAGACCTTGCCGCACCCGCTTCGCGGGTGCCGCTGCGGAGCCTGAGACCCTACCTGTGCTTCTGCTGCTTCCTGGACCTTCAGGGATATTCTCTGTGAAGAGAGAGTGAGCGCTGAACGCTGGCAGGGACTCGAAGTTCCAGGAGTCCCTGCCCGACCAAGCACACCGGGTCTGCGTTCGCCTGACCGCCGCGCCCCGCCCACAGGCACTAACACGCCATAATAAAGAGCCCAAGACACTCGCTGCGCGGGACGAGCCGGGCGAAGCCCGGGCCAAGGGCGGGCCCGTTTAACCACATCGCTGCTGTGCATTTTCCCCCACTGTGCTGACTTTTCATTTACTCCATGTTTCATGACGAGCTCAGCTCGTCATCAGCACAGCTCCACTGTGCCTCATGACGAGCTGAGCTCGTCATGAGCATGGAAGGGGTTAAGCCCGTTCAAGATGGGTAGAGGACGGGACGGGCCACCCCCCTAACTTCAGCAAAATAACAAGAGTCGATAAGTAACATGGCCTCTCCCATACCGACAGGAGGATTTTGTGAGAAAACAAATGGAGGGTCACTGATGGGCACCTTGGACAATTTCCTGATTAGAGTGTCAAGCGCACTTGCTAAAGACATCGAACTAACGGAGAAAAGACTATCTCTAGACACTCTTTTGGACAAGCGATCCTCGCTGGGGAATTTGGCGCATGCCAAGTCGCCGGTCCCTCGAGAGGCAAACATTCATGACTCACTGATACTCGCAGAGGGGGGGGGAGGGAGTGTAGACTTAATGCAGGGGAGAGCAGCCCCGCAGCCGGAAGCCAGTCTAGAAGCTAGACCTAGTTTGGCAGAACCGACTAAGAGGCTACACTTACCAAACATCAAAACTAGGTCAGCTAGAGGTGCAAAAACAGCAGAGACAAAGCAAGCGCAGGGCCAAATGACAAGAGGGAAGCAGGCAGGGGCAAAACCTCTAATGGCAGGGGGAAAAGGAAAAAAAGCCAAGGAAGTCGGGCCAAAAGACAACCTGCCAATCAAACCTTGTAATTGATTTAAGCATACCGCTAGTAGAAAGGCAGGAGCTAACCCACTGTCAAACAAGGAAGGAAATGCCCCAGTAGATCTGGAGCCTGCCTTTTGGGAAAAACTAGAAAGCACTGTGAAAAAAATGTACCTCCTGATACATGACAGATTGGACCGGATTGAAAATAGATGGGTCTGTCTGGAACTTCTGCTATCCTCAGCACATGTAAGGGGTTCCCAGAGTAGGGATGGAAATGTCCCACTGCGAAAGGCAGGGGGGCACAGTGCTGTTGGTGCAAGCAATGCTGTCGCATCTTCTTCTAAGGGCCCAGCCAAAGATAGTTCATGCACCATAGCAAACTGTGTAGTGGCCCCCAATTATATTTCCCCCCAAATAATCCACCTGAGACCCCCCAAATGCCCGAGGTTAATGGGAATATACTAGGGGGCGTGGCTAAGCCCCGAGCACAACCTCAAGCACAACCCCAACCCAGGGAAAAAGCCCCTATATCACATAAGGTGCAAAGCCACAAAATAATTAACCTTCCACCCCTTAGCCCCTTATGTGGTGGTTCTTTTAGGGGTGCCTGAGTTAGAATTAGGAATAAGAGAGACTTATTGGGAACTGAAAAATAAGTGTATCCACTGGTTGAATGTCAATCGCCCATTACCCAGAGATATCCATGCAGAAATATTATACGCCAGGAGAGTTAACTGGGTGGGAAGTGGGCCCAAATCTGTGGGGGGTGACTGCGTGATTGTCAATTTTAGGGACAAAAGATGTGCAGAATTTATCTGCAACTGGGCCCAACAGAACTCCAGATCCCGAATTCTTCCCCTCCCCCTCAACTTCTTTTATGCCCCTCCACAAAACCATATGGGGGTAATTACTCTAGAAGGGAGGATGTAAACTGTTATAACCTCCAGAATCTCAGGCTACATAACAGGTTTGAGGGGCTGTCCAGGCTGGAAGATTGTGACTGACAACCAAGTTTGACGGGGAGAAATAGGCTCTAGTACAACAGAAGCACTTTCGCCAGATGGTACAAGTGCTAGGGGCCCCTTTTTGTCCGCAAGTGAGTGGAACAAGTTAGACCTACTATCATGGAATGTGGCAGGATTCGCATCTAAATTCCACATGAAGGAATGGTCGGATTATATAAACAAATTTAATGTAATCTGTCTTCAGGAAACCTGGGAAACTGACTTAACCAAATTTAACCTCACGAGGTACAAATTGTTTGGGATCCCTGCTGTTAGATCGAGGGCAGGTCGAGCGAAAGGGGGACTGCTGTTGTGGGCAAGTCTGTCTCTGGAGGGGACCTGGAGGGACCTCAACTGGAAATCAGACTGCATGCTGGCAGTCCAGTTTAAAACCAGGGATCTCAACCTGATAATAGTTAATTTTTATAATGCGGGGGGTGCATGGTGGAGGAGCTGGAGCTCCAACTAGGACAGCAGATAGAGAAGATGACAGATGCTCTAGCCCCACTAATTCTAATTGCAGGGGATTTCCACTGTCACCTTTGCCCGCAGCTAATACCGTTTACTGAGAACTGGGCCTCATGCAATATTGAGGAGGGTGTCCATTTCGATCATACCACACAGGGCACCAAACTTAATACTGTAATGAGGAAAATGGACTTGGCTCACCTGATGGATTTGTTACCTCTCAATCCGGAAGGGGGAGTCAACCCTACCTTCAAAGGCAGAGGGTGCAGTACCTATATTGACTTTGTGGCTGTCTCCCATCTCCTAAAACACAGAATTCTGAGTTTTACCATTGATTGTAGTGGTTTTTAGCGACCACAACCCCCTGTCAGTGTCAATGGCACTGCCAAAACCAAATAAAAAAAGAAGGGGGATAGTGCCGGAGGTTATGGAGAGAGTCTCAGATCAAGGAAGAAGACTGAAATGGGCAAGGCTTAACCCTGAAAGTTTTCACAAATCATTAGTCAAAACAGGGTTAAAGCGATTGGAGGTATGCCTAGATTGGGAGATCAGTGGGACCCCGGTTGTGGAGGCTTTTGAGGAGTTAGGTCACCTAGTGGATAGTTTAACACAAGCATCAGGGAAAAGGAGGGAAGCAAATAACAACCCTAGATGGTTCGACAGAGGATGCTCTACTGCCCAGAGGAAGCTGAGAGCAGCTCTAAAAAGTAAACCGAGGGATGGTGCAAAGGTTACCCTTTGTAGAGTGCACTATAAATATGAAGTCAGGCGACGGAAAAAAGCTCTCCAAACCGAAACGTGGGAAGATCTGCGCGAGGCGGCAGAGTCTCGTGATCTTTCCAGGTTTTGGTCAATAATTAATAGACCTTGCTTCCAAGATGGCAAAAACCCCAGTATAGCATCACATGTACTACCTGAACAGTGGGTTGAACACTTTGGTGCTTTGTATAACAGGGGAACCCAACTTGAACATAGGGAGACATGTTTAGGGGAGGTGGAGTTCACCTTAAAAGAGATAGAGGTGGGTATAAAGGGTCTCACGCAAAATAAAGCCCCTGGTCCCGATGGGATACCACCAGACCTCCTTTTGAGTAACACGGATCTATGGGGCCCGCTGGTCACGATAGTTATAAATGTGGCAATAGTAGTGGGCTTCCCCCGCTCATGGTCAACTGCCGTAATTGTACCAATCTTTAAGAAGGGCAATAGGGATAGCCCCAACTGTTATAGGCCCATCTCTCTGATTGATGTTACAGCTAAAGTCATGGGCAGGGCCATCCTGAATCGACTGATGGGTTGGGAAGAAGAGAACTGTATACTCACAGATGTACAGTACGGCTTCAGGGCTGGGAGGTCCACGATAGACCAGTGTCTTAATTTATATCTTCTGGTCACAAAATACACTGTGACAAGCCAGGAGAAAGTATACCTAGCCTTCATGGATCTGGCAGCAGCCTTTGATTGTGTAAATAGATCAAAGCTGTGGGTAATACTTTCAAACCTGGGGGTTGATCCCGGCCTTATTCCTATCCTCAGAAGACTGCACCATAACACTACAGAAAAAGTGAGGTATAACCTGGAGGGTGACCAGACGGAGCCTTTCAAATGCACGAGTGGAGTCAGGCAAGGGTGCATACTTGCTCCTTTCCTGTTTTACATCTACATTAACGGGCTAGAACGCTTTCTACTCAATTTGAAAGTGGACACGCCCAGAATTGGAACTAGATCCATCCCAGTACTGCTCTACACGGACGACGCAGTCCTCCTAGCGCGTACGCCGCTGGGACTGCAGCGTCTGATCGATGAGTTCGTCGAGTTCATGTCTGGGCTGGACTTATCCGCCAATCTGAAGAAATCTTACGTAATGGAGCTGGGCCCTAAGCAGTTGGGTAAACAATTTAATTATAGTATAGGCGCCACAGGACTGGCAAAGGTTCAGACCTTTTTATACTTTTTTATTTGACAGGAATCTAAATTTTAAACCACTGATTGAGGAACACGGTAACAAGCTAGTAGTAAGCTTGGGTGCGGTTATGTATTTTGGCCGCAGATTGGGCCGATGGGCCTCCGAGCAAATGCTGACATTGTATAACTCGATCACAGTTTCCAAAACTTTATACAGGGCGGAGCTACGGGGAATGGCAAATGTAAGTAGTTTACAGACACAAGAAAATAAGCACCTTAGGAGGCTCCTGAAAGTTCCCCTATGTGTACCGTCGTCAGTTGTACATGAGGAACTGGGCTGTAGTTACTTGGAGGAAAGGGCGAGGATTAAACCCCTATGGGCTTGGCTAAAAGTGTGGCTGAATGAGGAGGCAAATTTGACCAAGCAGGTAATTACTGAATGTATGGGCAGAGACAGGGGTATGACCATCCCCTGGCTGAAATATGTGAGAGAGACCTTTGAGAGTATAGGATGTGGGCACCTGTTTGCATACCCACAGAGCATCACCTCTCATGACCTCTCGAAGGTCAAGGAGAAGATCCTCAAACATAGCGCAATTTCTTGTGAAGCCAGGAAAAAAGACAAACAGATGGTGCAGGACTACAGGACAGTGAAACCTTGTCAGGCCATGGAGCCTTATCTTTCCCTAGTTTTTAACCCACATGATAGGTTTTTACTAACACGTTTTAGGTTCAACTTGCTTCATCACTTTTTAGCCAAACCCGCTGGTTTTACGAATGCAGTTGAGTCCAAGGGTCCCTGCGGCTGCGATCATCGATCTCCGCAGGACACCCTGCATTTTGTACTTTTTTGCCCTTTTTATCAAACATCTAGGCGCCATTTTTTAATACACTTATTTAAAAAGGCGGAATTAAGATCAGATCAAAAATAGCTAGAGATCCCCTGATTTTATTCTGTGTGACAAACTTTTTAAGATGTGCATTTAGACTAAGATCACTTGTTGATAGATGAACTTAAATGAAAAAGGGGCTCAGAGAAGTCTCTATATACTGTACATTTGGTAAATTTTTTTATTTCGATTTTTGAGATTAAATGTTTGTATAAACTTTTGTTAATCTGTACTTTTATGGTATTGCTGAAATGCCGAATAAAGGAAATTCTGATCTGATCACTGCACGCCTAGCTCTGCATGAAGTTTTATGGACAAGAGAGTCCTTTGCTGGTGATGCCTCTGAGGCATGTGAGTCTGATGTCACCCTCATTGCTTTTTCGGTCTTGCTCTTCCCTGACAGGCTCTTTTCTTTGCATTCTGGGCTGGCTCTGCTCTTCTGTGGGGAAGGTGTCTGTGGCCGGGACCGCTTGGGTTGTGTCTGTTGTGTGCTCCTTGTGCCGTATCGTGTCTGTGACGCATGCAAACCGTGGTCACTGTTATCTGATGTGGCCACTGACTGGGGGGTGGACAAAGGCACCTGAGCAGGAATGGGAGCATGTGCCTATTGAAGGGCAGATGTCACTGCGGATGACAAAGCCTGGACTGTACAGTATAGCCCACCCGCGTCAGAGTGTATGCCCTCCATGTAGGCAACCACCTGGCCGAATTTATTGTCATGGTCACTGAAGGCATTGAGCAGGGCAGTCTGGCCCACACAAAGCTGGTGCAGGAGCTCTACAGACTCAGCACTCAGGGCAGCAAGGGGTACAGGTGCAGGCTCAGCGGTGCCAGGTATGAATGTATCTCATCCCCTCTTACTGACACGGACATGGGCAGCACCAGATGAAGTGGATGGGAGGCTGGGCACTGGCCGCTGTGTGGTAGATGATGTTGCAGACTCCCCATCCCCTGTGCCTGCCAACATGGATGCATCACCGCTGGCATCAGATGATGTAGTACTCTGTGTCTCAGCCACGGATTCCTCCTGCATACTACTGTCCCCCTCCGATGCGCTGGTGAGCTCTGTATCAATGGCCTCCGGTGCAGCTGTGGTGCTACTCTCGCCACCACTGGTTTCCGGCTCTCTTTCCTCCGTGTCCACTGGCGATTCTGCATGAGAGACAGATGCAGGGTTGTGTTAGTGTCATCATCAGGACAAAGCAATCCTATCAATGTAGTACAGGAGATGCCCAAATCAACATGGTGACCAACACACCGTGCAATCACATTGCAGCAACACACTACATAGACCTCAACAGTGCCTGTAACCCTGAATATCTGCCATGACTGTGACATTTTGAGGCCACACAGCACAATACCCTGCCCGTGGATGAAGTGTACCAGACACACAACTTGGCATGCCCACACCTAGGGGCATGATGTGGGGACAACACTCATTGCCACTGACAGATCTTCAGGGAACAGGAGGGGACAACAAACACACCTATTAGGACATGACAGTCCACAATGCCAAGTAGGCCATACCAAGCACCATGTGGTACTCTGTGGCACCTTGTTGTCAAATGGGTGGGCCTAACCGATCATGGTGCATACAAAGTAGGCATACATGAAGTCACACTCAGATAGTGGACACAGCTGTTCACCCCCTAATAGATTCTCCACACTATCCCATTGCTGAATGACCATGTATATCCTAACACATCTGGCTATGAGAAAGCACAGCAGGGAGGATCAGCTTTGTAAGCCAGTTTGGCCCAATGCCTGACACTGGCACATATCCCAGTAGCCACTCACATGACACAGCACAGCACCACCACACGAACATCACATGGGCCACCGCTGCCACAGGCCCTGTACACATGCATCTGCTCCCAGCCAAAGTCACTCTCCCCAAATACTCACCCCTGCCTTTCTGGTGATGCTCCTTCAGACGTGCATCCAGCTCCGGATGAGTCACTGCCAATATGTGGCCCATCAGTGGTGTTATGTTGCGCCATGCCTAATGCCCAGTGCGCGGTAGCAGCCCCAATGTCATCTCTGCCACTTTCTTTGCCAGCCAGCTGATGTCATCCCACCTCTTGTGGCAGTGGGTGCGTCGTCGGTTGGATACACCCATGGCTCGCACCTTTGCTGCAATGACCCTCCACACGGCCTTACGTTGTTGTGTACCTTGAGCTGCAGGTATGGGGGAAAGGAAGGGTAGATGAGCAGTGACACAGTGTCATGTACCAACATCTATCAGTACAGTAGCAAGACACAGACTCAGGACCAATTGTAATCTCCCTCCATTCCAAACTGGGGGACACCTCACAAGGGCACTCTGCATGTGCCAAACAGATGTGAGTGCATGCATATATGAGGCCGTAGAGGGTCCCTGATAATCTCACACACATGCAGGATGACTGCACTGAACCCCCTCAGTGGCTTGCAGACATCACCAGTCCCATGCATGTCTGCCCACTACATACATCACATATCTACCTGTGGCTGTGTCTAGAAGCACTGTGTGCATGACTGGGCAGCATTCAATGAGCATGTCCTGTGAACATATGTGTTTGTAATGTGTATGGCCTCGGGGCACATGGACTCACCAACAAAATAGCAATCTACAGAAATGTGTTTGTGTGCAATTATATAGGGCTGAGATGGTGCATATCTTCTTTTCAGTGTGAATGAACAGGAGCAAGGACCATGTAAGTTTGGTGATGTGTTCTCATTCTGGTGGGCGGGCACTGGGCCTAGTCTCTGGGTTCACACTGAGTCGGACAACAGGGACACACATAAACAATCACCCGAGCAATTACTATCCTGGCACCTACATGTCCAACATCCTGTGTCTCTGTATGTCTGACAATGTAACACACTCCACTCACACCTACTACTGCAGGCAGGGAAAACAGTGACATTGGGACACACACACTCCCTCGCCCTGGAGACAGCTTGTTTGTCAGTGTATGACACAACCCCACACCCTCAGGCATATACTGCAGCAGCAAAACTACATGTCTGACACCCCCCTGCCCTACAGCTCCCTTCGTGATGACTTACCACTATATTGGGGCCACCATACAGCCTTGGGTACTGTACCAGCACCTCATCCACAAGGACCTCCAGCTCCTCGCTTGTGAAAGGACTGGCACAGATCTTTTCTGTCCTTGCCATCCCTGTGGACAGGGAACACCTGTGGTTGAAGTGAGTTTTGAGGGGTCCCAGGCAGCAGGCACTTGAGGCAGCAGCAGGAGAGGGTCCCAGGCAGCAGACACTTGAGGCAGCAGCAGGAGAGGGTCCCAGGCAGCAGACACTTGAGGCAGGAGAGGGTCCCAGGCAGCAGGCACTTGAGGCAGCAGCAGGAGAGGATCCCAGGCAGCAGGCTCTGTGAGCAGTGGAAATGTAGGCTCACTCACACAGATTTATAGCCCCCTGGGGTCGTTTCTAAGGTGCAAAGCTGCAACAATTGTTTGTCCAGGTCTGCCTCATTCAAAAGCATCCAATGGCGGCCTCTGCAGTGGCGGAGCACGCCTTCCGCGATTTCCAAAACTGCATCATGCCACCGCAATCAACGTTACCATTGGCTGTAGGCAATGCTCCATGGAGGTGATGCACCGCAGGGGCCCGGCGGCGTTACAGAGGTGGTGCATCTTTCAAAGGCATCCAATGACGGCCTCCGCGGTGGCGGGGCACGCCTTCAGCGATTTTCAAAACATCATCATGCCACCGCAATCATCGCTCCCATTGGCTGTAGGCAATGCTCCATGGCGGTGATGCACCACAGGAGCCCGGGGTGCGCTACCGCGATGGTGCATCTTTCAAAGGCATCCAATGACCGCCACCGCGGTGGCGGTGCACGCCTTCCGTGATTTTGAAAACTGCATCATGCCACCGCAATCATCGCTCCCATTGATGTAGGCAATGCCCCATGGCCGTGTCACACCGCCGTTGCCAGGCGGTAACTACCTCGATTTGGGTGGCGGAGCATGCGCACCACCATCTACCCATGTCTCTAAGCCAATGGCTACCGCACTTGTGAAGGGGGTGGTGCTGGTATCACACTGCTGTGGACAGGCGGCAACTACAGCGATTTGGGGCACATGCAATGGCAATGTCCATCGTGAACACTGCATCAGTACACAGCAGCAACATGGTTAAGGACACATCATTGTGCACACAATGCTATTATTCCATATAAGTCACAGGTGGACGCACATTATGTGCGACGCACATTGTTCTGTGGTCGTTGCCATGTCACTTATGCATTTGATGGTTGATGATGCTTGACAGTGCTAAGCTGGTGTCAATAATGTGTAACCAATCAATGTGTTGTGGGTCAGTGCTGACCTTGGCAAGACTTGTCTCACTGTATGGTGTTGTTACTTACTTGTGCTTTCATATCAGCTCATGCACACAAGTGACAGTTTTCCAGCTACTGTGATCATTGGGTTGGGGATGTGTGCCAAGTTCACATGATGCATTGAGGTGTGACAGGTACAGCAGATGGGTATGAGAGAGTCATGGTAATTTTACACACATTGGTGGATGGTACGGTATGAGGCGTGCACATGTGAAATGTGGGGTTCAGTATGTGTGCCATCACATTCACCTATGTGTTGTTTGTGGCACTTGTGTATTCTAAATGGAGAGGTGTGCCCTCTGTGTGTCTCAAAAGTCCACCCATGTAACCTGGTGTGCCATTCATCTCTCATGTCAGTCTTTGTTTTTCCTAGACATCCTTAACGGAATGTGCTGTGGCCATCTCAAGATGGTTGTCATTGACATGTGTCCATTTACATCTCAACTAGGAGGAGGCCTAATCTCATACGTCACGTGACACTGTTGGATGTTGCGATCATTTGCAAATTCCGCCTCGACAGACCGACGCAGAAGACTCTTTGTGATCTGTTGGAGCCCCACCTGCAGCCTCGTCGCCACTACCCAACAGCATTCAGACCCATAAACAAAGTGATGGCAGTCCTCCACTTTTTTGCAATTGGTTCCTTCCAGGAGACTGTGGCCAGCGCTGCAGGGATGTCGCAACCCATGTTCAGCCTGGTGCTAAGGGATGTTCTTGCAGCCATGATGATATATAAGGATCGATACATACATTTCCCCAGGGGAGCAGAATTGGCCGGTGTGAAGGGTGACTTCTATCACCTTGGGCACATCCCCCATGTTGCTGGTGCCATCGATTGCACCCATGTCGGTCTGGTGCCACCACAGGCGAGTGAACACATTTTTTGAAATCGTAAACATTATCATTCGATCAATGTGCAGGTGGTGTGCCTTGCGGACATGACCATGTCACATGTGTGTGCAAGATTCCCCGGCTCAGCCCATGACTCGTACATCCTGAGGAACAGCATGGTGCCCCGGATGATGGCAAATATGCTTCCCGTGCGTGCTTGGATTGTGGGTGAGTATGCCTAGTAATATGGCGTGCTGTGTGTGTGACCTGCTGCCCTTTGCCTGTGCAACATTGCAATGTGTGTTTGTCATTCACAGGTGACTCTGCATATCCCAGTCGTCCATGGCTGCTGAGCCCATTACGGAATCCCAGGACCCCGGCTGATGTCAGGTACAATGAGGCCCATGGCAGGACCCGACGTGTCATTGAGCGGACTTTTGGCCTGCTCAAGTCAAGATTCTGCTGCCTTGACAGTACTGGAGGTGCACTGTCATACTCGCCTGGGAAGGTCTGCAAGATCATTGTGGCATGCTGTATGCTCCACAACATGGCCATTCACAAGGGGATTCCCCTGCTGAGGGATGATGGTGAGGACCCAAGGCCCCCGCCTGTTCAGGGCTCCTGAGTCCAGTGATGAGGACAGTAGAGAGGAGGAAGGAGTTGACATGAATCAACAGCTCATCACCCGCTACTTCACTTGAAGGTGGGTGACGAGGTACGACTTGTACATTGCCTGGTGTGATTGCTGTTGTTGTGAAGGGCTATGTGCGGATGATACAGACACACACATGTTGAGTCACCTGTGTGTGGAAATGTGGCGGTTACATTTCACATGTGAACGTATACAGAACTCTGTTTGTTGACACTCGTTGCACATTGTGTTATCTGCCTGTAGACTTATGTGGATGATTGGTGTAGTGTTAAGTCTGTGATGCCACACTAACGTCAGTGACTGTTGTTCTGTTGTGTCTCTCTAGGTTCCTCAAAATTATCTAGGCCTACATACCATACATCTTTTGGATACATCATGGACATTTTCAAAAACAAAGGTTGGTAGTAGTATTCCTTTAAAAAGGAATGGAACCGCACAATCAATGAGTATTCAGTATGGAACAGTAAGCGTGTGAAAATCTGTATTATTCTATATATTTGGGGTGCTATTTCTTCACACACCTACTACCAAGAGGTGCAAACGAAACACAATCCTAAGATTGTGTGTATACAAACTTTCATAACAAAGAAGACATGACGGTGAGAACGCGTTTGGAAGTGGAGTGAATGGGACTTCTCCCGCGGATTTGTTAGGGTTCTGGTGTTTTTCCTACGTTGTGTGTGTTACAAGCACATCATGATTTTGTTTTAGGAGGATTTGAAGTTATATTATTTTTCTCTGCAAACACAAATATTAAACAACATCGTACTTTTGGTGGCTCAACTTACCATTGGACCTATTAGGGTTCCAGTTTTATTCATCGTTGTGTTTGTTACAAGCTCATTAGAAATACTTTCTAGGAGGACTGAAAATCATATTATTTTTTATTCAAACACAAGTATCCATTCTACATCATACCCCTGGTGGTTTTACTAAACTAAGAGGACCAAACACAATATTATCAACGTACTGAGCACAAGTGGGTATTGCATGCTGTACCTCGGGTGTTTATTTCAATATGAAATTAACGGAGAATGTTTTGACAGTAGTATACGATTAGACTGAACTGCTTTGAAGGACCCAATTTGTTTTTTATATCACTCCGCCCGTGCATCGACAAAGTCTAAGGGAAGACGAAACACGTGTTGGCTGTTGTTTGTTTGCTTTGGGAGATATCAACAAAAAAAAGAAAAAGAAAGGAATTTTACGCATTTGAAGATACTGATTGATGTGGACTCTGTCTTCGGAAAAGAATATAGGAATTGTGACAGTCTGTTCTCATGTTGCATGATTGATGATGATTTTTCTTTCGGACTATAACCTTGACAAAAACCTTGTCTTCAGTTGTTTGATAGATTATAGGATGGACATTTTCAACACTGTAAATATTGGACTAAAGACAAAGCTGCACCAATTGAAGTGTGTAAGGTAAGTTCAAGTTCAAAGAATCTTTATTAGAATTTTTCCAATTCATAAAAGTACATATCATAGTACATATAAGGCATTTTATTTACAAAGTTGACATGTGAGGGGTGCGGGCATATTTACATGAAGGTGGTGATGGAGCTGTGAGTTGACAGTCATGGTAAATGAGACGGAAGAGTAGACACCACATGGATGTGGTGACCCAGTCCACAGACAGGTGCCATTCACAAGGTAGTGTAGGAAAGGACAGTCGAAAAAGTCAATGCAGTGGGGAAGAGGGTTGCCATCAGGGCTGGCTCCGTGACTGGCGTGTGGCTGGTGCCTTGCCTCCAGAGACTCCCAGGCTCTTCTTTGGAAGCCCCCTTGATCGCTTTGGCCGGAGGTGGCCTACTGCATGGCCAGCGGCGTCTGAGGACTCACCCCTCTTTGTGGCCGCATGGGAGGAGGGTGCACTGTCATCCTGCAGCACAACTGAGGGGGCGGAGGTGTTGTATGGGATGCAGGCCTGTCCCTCAGTAATGCCACTTGCTGGGCCATGAGGTCCACCATTTGTCCAATGCGTGTGTCGATGGACCTCATCAGAAGGATGAGCTCACGTAATAGTTTGTCAGACTGGCCACTTTGTCCCTGGACCTGTTCATATGCCTGATGACTCTGGTGAAGTGGTCCAGGGATAGTGTGCCAACTCCTGCGCTCTGGGGTGACCCTAGCCCTCCCACCTGCCCTGCTGCCACGGACCTACTGCCTCGCCACTGTGGGTTCCCGCACACTCTCCCTGCCCTCCACAGTTGTTGGTGTGGCCTTGTCATCCCCTGGGACAGAGAGGGTGCTGCAGGTGGTACTGGTGGTGGTGGAGGTGGCAGCGTTGGAGGTACAGGCCGTGACTGTAGAGGTCTGCTGTGCTGTTGTTATTGCAGCAGACATGGTGGTGGGGAATATGGGGGCCTGGGACCTGTTAGTCCCTGGCACACCAGATGGGCCGGCCTGGAGTTCATCGTCCAAACTATCCTGGGAGTCAACATCCGAGAGTCCATGTACCGGAGGTGGAGACTGACTCTGCTGGTCGTTGTTGTCCTCAGCAGTGAGTTCTTCATCACCTTTGGATTAGATGGGGAATGGTCAGTGTTGGGCACTGTGCAAGTGTTCTGTTAGCTGTGTATCCACTGTCTGTACACTACACAATTGAAAGATCTTCACTATTATTATTAAGTGCAATAATGGGCGTCATTACATGGTACAGAGGAACATCAATTACTCGTACATGTCAGGTATCGATGCATTGCATGCAATTGGTGCTGTCAGTAGTGATGCAGGTCTCCCACCAACAAACAGCCATCACAGTGAAGATGGCTACCTACCTGTAAGTTTGTTTGGTGAACAATGCACTGGCTGATACATTATCCTGGGGGTGGGAGTGCTCCATGCTGCTGGGGTGTGGGACAGGGGGCATGGTGGGAGTAGGAGTGCAGGCCCGCCCTCCCACAAACAACCCTCACTGTGAAGATGGCCACCTACCTGTTAGGTGAGGATGAACAATGCAATGGCTGACACATGCTCCTGGGTGGGAGTGGCCTCCATGCTGCTGGGGTGTTGGAGAGGGGGCATGGTGGGAGTCGTGGTACAGGCCTCCCACCCCCAAACAAGCCTCCCAAGCAAGATGGCTACCTACCCGTTAGGTGGAGGTGAACAATGCAATGGCTGACACATGCTCCTGGGTGGGGAAGGGCTCTATCCTTCTCAGGTGTGGGACAGCGGGCATGGTGGGAGTCGTGGTATAGGCCTCCCACCCCAAACAAGCCTCCCAAGCAAGATGGATACCTACCTGTTAGGTGAGGGTGAACAATGCAATGGCTGACACATGGTCCTGGGTGGGGGAGGGCTCTATCCTGCTCAGGTGTGGGACAGGGGGCATGGTGGGAGTCGTGGTATAGGCCTCCCACCCCAAACAAGCCTCCCAAGCAAGATGGATACCTACCTGTTAGGTGAGGGTGAACAATGCAATGGCTAACACATGGTCCTGGGTGGGGGAGGGCTATATCCTGCTCAGGTGTGGGACAGGGGCATGGTGGGAGTCGTGGTATAGGCCTCCCACCCCAAACAAGCCTCCCAAGCAAGATGGATACCTACCTGTTAGGTGAGGGTGAACAATGCAATGGCTGACACATGGTCCTGGGTGGGGGAGGGATCTATCCTGCTCAGGTGTGGGACAGGGGCATGGTGGGAGTAGAGGTATAGGCCTCCCATCCCCAAACAGCCAGAACAGGGAAGATGGCTACCTACCTGTAAGTTTGTTTGGTCTACAGCAATGGCTTCCAAGTGCTTCTGGGTAGAGTGGGGGGAGGACTCCATTCTGCTCAGTTGTGGGGCAGGGGAATGGTGGGAGTTGTAGTACAGGCCCCCCACCCCCAAACAAGCCTCCCAAGCAAGATGGCTAGCTACCTTTTAGGAGAGGGTGGACAATGCAATGGTGTTTGGGTTGTGCAAGGAAGTATTTATCAGTGTGTCGGTTGCCATTTGTTTGTACTTACCAGCCTCCATTCCCCCAGATACTCCTGTGAGACTCGCAGGATGAAGTATGGCAAGCACCTTCTCCTCCCATGGTGTGAATGTTTTCTGTGGGATGGGAGGGCCACTGCCAGTCCGGTTAGCCAGCTCCAGTTCTTGCTCCTCCTCTCTTTAACAACCCTCTTGAGATCATGCCACCGCTTCATGATCTCCTTCTTGGATCGCGGGGTGGTCCCTACTGCATTGACCCTTTGTACTATCCTTTCCCACATTTGAGTCCTTGTGGGTAATTGTGTCTGTTGGACCAGGCTAACAAACAGTTGTGGTTCCACTCTGACTATCTCATTTACCATGACTGTCAGCTCACTCTGTGAATTTGGGCATTTTCTGTGCTGCCATGGTGCATGGTGTTTGAAGTGTTTATGGGTGCAGGGGTGTGTGTGGTGGGTGTGGTGTTGATGTGTGAGGTGTGTTGTGTGCTGGGGGATTGTTGGTGCTGGTGTGATGGTGGTAGTGATGGTGGTTGTGCTGGTGGTGGTGGGGGTGGTGATGTGTGTGCTGTGTTCTTTTGCCTCTCCTGTCAGATCTGGTGTATGCCCTTCTCTTCTGGAGTGTTGCAAAGGATTGTGGTCAGTGAAGGGGCTGGTTTTATACTCAGCTGTGTGGGTGTGTCCAAATGGGATTTTGCTGTCAGGTGTTTTGTGGGTGTTGTCCTGGGAATTGTATGTTTTTTTTGGCATTTTTTTTCCATTGGTATGTGTTTGTGTATTTGGAGGGCAGGGCTACTTTGATTTGTGCAAAGTTTGGCATTGTTGCGGTGTTTTAGCATCGTCCACCACTTTTTTCATGTATCGTCCGCTGCGGTGGCTATGCTGCAGCTCTTCCGCTGTCTCCCCCACTCATTCCGGTGTGCAACCGCGGCGGTAGGAAACAGCGGATCGTACCGCTGGACCATGGGTGATATACTAATTTCCCGTGCGGTGTCTCCGCTTTGCTTGCGGCGCGTTGTAGCTTTTCCGCAGTGTTTCTGACCACTGCGGTCAGTTTTTGGACGTCATCGCCCGCATTGGGCAGTTTTGGGCTGCCCGCTACCGCCACGGTCGGTCTTTTTTGGCGTTTATTCCTAATTTGACCGTCGGTTTATCCGCGGGCCCGGCGGGCTGTTGTTTCCAGCCTTCATGGCGGACGGGGTGGTTTTCCGGCTGCTATCCTAATGGGGCCCTTTGTTCGCAAAGAAAGGTGGCGTCTGCATGAAGCTGAAAGTTTAGCATTGCTATTATTATATCCTTGATGAAAGTAAGAAAATACCAGAAGTGGCAAATAAACATTTGGAAAAGGAATTAAAACAATTGGAAGTTGGTTTGCCACTGCTGGAGGAAGAATCCGGAGAGCTATTTATATGCCAATATTAATATTAGGGCTTTTCTTATTGATTTTGGTTGCTTTATTCAAAGGTTATAGATATTGCATAACAAAAAAAGAGAAGGGAAATGAGTGGAAGATTAGAGAAAGAAATAGCATTAAATGATTGCATTGATGAAAAATACAGAATATCGAAATAATTTTAAAGTTTAAAAAGAAAGAGAAAAGACTCAACAAAGATGAGAGTGTGCTCTAAATAGTCATATGTGAAAGTGCCATGGTTAAGATAACTGGGGGGATTAAAGGTACATTTTTAGCAAAACACAAGTTGATATAGTTAAAATATATGTGCAACATTAATGTGCAGATTTAAAATAGCTTAGAAATGCATTTAAAAAGTGTAAATTGTAGTAGTTTGCCTTACTTACTCGTACAAGTCCTCAAAATGTTTATTGCACCATTGTTTATCAAGAGGTTTGACAAGATGTATTTAATTCTTGACAGTTCAATATCATGTTCTTTCTTATTAAATAAATAAACCAAGCTTGACTTTTTAACATAATTGTTTAATTTCCTAGGGATAATGTTGAGTGACGCATAATCTCTCGTTACTGCAGATGTTTCAATTTCTTTATAGCTTATTGTTTGCTAATATACAATTTGGATTATTAGAAGGTTAGAGATGTAGTCTCATTCATAGGAAATGAGGTCTTAAATGTGAAAAGTCCTTCTGTGTAGTTTAGAGGGACAACAAAGTTGCACACTTAGGGATAATCATTAACCCTGGGCAAAGTACTATGCTATGCTCGCGTAGTTTGCGAAGTTTGCGCTACTTCGCACTATGTCAATTGCACGTAGCACAGTGCAAACACGCGTAGCATAGTGCAGCGGTCATTTTCTGCTTGCTCGCAAGCGAGCAAAATGACATCCCAGCGAGACTTTTTCCTCGTTCGCGATCAGCAACATCAAGTTGCCAATCGCAAACGTGGAAAATAAACCTCCTGGCGAGATTCTCAACATGAGGAGGTCAGGCTTCTCATTGCGAGTGGTCACGTATGCTCGCGACCGCTCGCGATGAGAAACTACCAGTCCACATTGAGAAAGCTGCCGCTCGAGTAGAAATCTACTCGAGTGGCAGAAAATGACGGCTTGCACTGTACAAGATGCGGTTTGCACTGTACGGACAAGCATCCAGCACTGTGCAATCAGTGCGAACAGCATTTTGCACAGTGCACTACGCAGTTCGCGTAGCTCGCGTAGTGTGAAGTGCACTTTGCATAGCTACGCGTAGTGCCACTACGCGAACTAGGCCCAGGGTTAATTATCATCTGTGGACCATTGCATTCATGTGAGAAGAAGAAGAGTGATCCTGTTCCTGGGAGAGCCCTGAAACCTGTTAAGATAAGAGGAGGAGAAGATGCAACATAGACTGCAACATTATTTTCCACTGTTAATAATAGTACCTATTTCTAGAGCAAGCTAATGCTATTTACCCACTTCTCTTCATGACATCTCCTTACCCTTTTTATTCTAGCTCTTTCCAGACTCATTTACTATGCTGTTAGTCTTCATAACTGTACACTTTTTACCAGACGATTCTGCCAAGACCCTATTGCTGATTTGCGGCTGCTACTACTACTGCACATTAACCCTGCCTTATTCTTTATGTTTTTTGAGAGTCTACTGAGTTTCATGAACTTCTCTTTATGGGAAGTTCTGCTTTAATTGATTGTTGACTTTTTTTTAATAATTATGAGCTTCATGCTTGACTCACACTTTTTTTAACTTGAACTCTTCATGGGTTCTAACTGCCATCTTTTAGCCCCAATATTTGAATAAGGATTATTTCCTTTATGGAACATGCTAAATGCATGATTAGAATAAAGATGATTTACTAAACATTGATTAATAAAACCCTTAAAAACTCATCCTTAACTTTCATTATCGACTGAACTTAAAATATAGAATTGTGGTTACAATTTATGTTATGATTTGCTCCTGATCTTCTCAAATACAGCTTCTAAAGTCCACCGACCTATTGAAAAGAGGGTAGCCGGGATCAGCCCTGCTTGAGATGGCAAATTGAGCTTATTTCAATTGATTCACGCTCCTGCACGAATAATAATGAAACTTTTGGGCCTAATTACAATTGTGGTGGTCTTGGAGTGGGCCACCCCACCAGCCCCCTACTTCAAGACTGCCTATCTTAACCGTAGGCCACCCACCAGATTACGAGTTATCCCGTGGTCTGACGGGCGATTCTCTGGATTTCCCATGGTTGTGCCTATTAAAAAGGCACCGCAATGGGAACTTCAAAGGCTGTTGCTGCATGGCATAGACTGTAAAGTCCATGCTGTGTAGGAAGGGGGATAACTGCATACAGGGGGGCACAACATGTGCCCCCTTCAGGGACCCCATGGCCCTGAGGCCATGGGGTGCTCTGTTTCCTCACTGCTGCAGTTTTCATGACCGCTATGAAAACTATGGTGGTGAGGAGACCCCTATCATGCTTAGTGGTGTCACAGCAGCACCACCAGCATATTAGGGCCTATGACCGCCATTGGATCCATGATCCCCGGCATTTGCAGACATCCGATTGACCATCAAACTCATCAGTCTATGTACTGGGAAAAGTGACAGAAATCAAATTCAACACAAGAGGGAAGTAGTGTTTCAAGGCACTACCTAACCACATGCACAATGAGCTAGGTTTTGGACAGCAATGACCTAACCTGGAATCAGTATAGCTTATCCTTGTGCAAAGAGCCATCCACCACGATTCCACTCTTCATTAGTGCTCCCTCCCAAATAGACTATTAAGGAATCCAAAAACTTCATCTTGTTTCCGAACCCTGGTGCCATGCATTTTAACTTCCAGAGACACCTTTATATTCACATAAAATATATAGTGTCACAACCAATAAATCGTCAAAAATATTTCACAATACACCTTCACCTTCTTCAACAGACAATAATATGCCACATACTGCATATGAAACAACACTCAAACCACAATTAGGAACCAATCACCAAAACACACAAACACCCATCCCAAATCACACAGTACAAGACATAATCCTCTATGAATACTCACCAATTCAAACTTCTGAACTGCACAGTCAGATCGCCTTTGTTAGCCTCCTTATGTCTGAACCACCACTTCACTGCATGCAGGGTTCTCCAACTTAAGGGTATATATATCCACTAGTTAGCCTGCTAATTAGCATGAATTAAAACTAATTAGCCATTGCCTGTGTTTCTACACCAGAAACTATTGATGTTTTAGGTATGGAGGGTTGATGGGTAGAAAAGGGAAAATCCTGAACTTTAAAGCTCAGTCAAAACCATTAACGAAGCCTGCAGGGCAGGCTTTTCAGTTCTCAGTATTTGTAGACTTGTTCAAATCATAGTATAATTACAGAAAGCAACGGTCATCAGAGTCAAGGGAATTAGCACAAAACCAAAATAATAAAAATGTGTAAAATGTCACGTACCTTTTAGAAATTAAGTAGTCACAGAACATCTTGTAAATAATCAAAGTGTTAGTAAATAGGCCTAAATAAAGAAGGGACCATAGGAAAAATCTGGCATTAGAAAATATACCGTCTATTCTTGAAATAGCACGTCTTTTATATAATTTCTTCCAAGATGTTGGCAGCTGTAGGCCATTTCCCCATAGAGAACATTGCAACTTTTGCATGCTGCTGAATACCTTGAGAGCATCTTCAACAGCAAGATCAGCAACTATCCTTTGTAGATCCCCCTTGAAGGAAACTCAGTAAGAAGTGATGCACTTGTTATTTGTTGCTTAACAACTGATCCACATGTGTTGTGAGGTGAATAAACTAAATATACACTCCTTCATTGCTTTGTCAACCAATTGCAGCACTTGATGGTGCAGCACTAGTACAGCAACAGTGGGAACATAGATCTTGCTTGGAACCCTCATTTTTTGGACAATCTGTACAAATTTCAGAAACCTCTATCCTCAAACAAAAGGAAAACACAGGAGATAAATTTGCAATATTTTGTCCAGCTTTCCATTGTCTGAATAGACATTTTCACGTTTTCATTAGGGCTGCGACTCCTTGCTGAACATAAACTTGATGGTTGTTGTGACTGTGTTCTCTATAAGCATACCTCCATGAGTGACGTGTGGTTAGCACATAAGCTGCTTGAATGCTTTGGGGTGACACTATCCCTCTTTTCCTTGAGACATGATGAGGGTGATGCTATGAGCAACAGTCTCAGGACTGCTTCACATGACGGTATTTTCTTCTGCCTTAAAACCACCTTCTATCTGTTCAACACTTTCTCCTGGCTCATCAGTAGCTAACTTTCTGAAAGGCTCTTCCCACAATATCACGTTTTTTCAAATGACCACTTGACCCCTGCACCATAGGGTTCATCTAGCTTGTGACAATGCACTGGGTTGCAGCAAAGTGAGCATTCTGCGATGTGCTCCTCATGTGGGCTAAGTATGAAGAAGTCCCAAATTGGGGAGAAGTGCATTCTTATCAACTTTAATATGGTAGCAGGTGGTTTTGGTGCAAGTATGTGACACAGAGCAGCTTGAATAAAAGTAACCTGCACTTCCTCTGTGTCACTCCACATGAATAATCACTGGTTCTTCATCTTCCTCACTTCCAAGGTTTTTGGGAACATTCCTTTACCCTTGTCTCTCATGGCAGGTTTCGCTAGGGGTTCAATCCATGTCAAGATCATTAGAAGGGGGACTTGGAGAAGAGGAGGTAGTGCACTCTTTATTCCTTCCTGGAGATCATGAAGACATTCTTTGGAGCCATCTTCTTTACTTCATGTTTGGGTCAGCAGCACAAGCAGAAGCACTTGTCAGAGATGTCTCTGCACTCCAGTGTCATCCAATTCACAGACTTCTATCCGTCTCAGTCAGCTCATCTTGTGCACCCGCAGCCAAAAAGAAATAATAAGGGAGAGAGTGAGACTTGGCAACAAGTCTTGGCGATGCAATCTGTGTCATATTCAACATCATCATAATTATATTTAGAAATCTAATGAATAAAAAAAGAAAACAATTGTTGGTGCCCTTCCAGGACTAATGTAGCCCTTGTGGAAGACAAAGACACAGTTAAATCAATTAAAAAATATATGGCGTTCCTCCAGGGCCCGTGGGTCCCTATGGGAGGCAGTCAAAAATCAAATAAATAAATATCAAAATACATGGTGTCCCTCCTGGGCCAATGGGGCCCCCATAGGAGGCAGGTGGCAAGTATAAGTCAATTAAATTAGTAAAAATAATAGTGTGTGTCCCTCCATAACTCATGAGGGTCTTATAGGAGGCAGACAGAAATTGAACACATTATTTAAAAATACCTGGTGTTCATCCATCGCCCCTGTGACCCCTTTGGGAGGCTGGGAGTGGCTGGAAAAAATGTATTAGATTATTGAATAAAATAGTTTGTGTCCCTCTAGGGTCCGATCGGCGGGCCTCCATGGGAGGCAGGGGAGGAAGGAAAAGATTTAATATGTTAACTAAAAACAACAACAGTGTACTACAGACTACTACAACTAACCACAAGCACAAATAAATATATCAGGAAAAAAACAAAAAAATTAACAGAAATTACACAGGCTTTTTCTAATATCAATGCTCCTTAAAATGGCTTTTAAAAGTGGAATAACATTATTAATAATCAGAAACACATCATGGATACACAAAATGGTGATCATTTACCATATGGCCAAAGCAAGAGGCATGTAGAACAAAGACAAACTGGCCACTTATGACACACACAAACACACACACTGCCTCCACAAAATGGTAACCTATGACAACAAAGAAGAAAGCATAGAGAGCTAAGACAGACACACATGTACATGCACACAAACACGTACACACACACACACACACATATGCTCCATACATGCCATTTGCTACATGGCCAGGAAAAGGGTCATGAAAACAAAGAGAATATGGCTGCTCTATCCTGGCTGGAACCCCTTCACCATTAAAACGTTTCAGGATTGCAGTGAAAAGATTACACACAGTTATACCCAAAATGTGACTGGGTCTATCTGTGGGCCTTAGCACACCACCAGTAAAGCAGTGGTAATAATGTAAAAGAAAATTAAACTACACAGGAAAATAGAAACAGTGAGAAAAGATTAAACTTTTAAAATGCCCCAAACGCAAACAGTACAAGGCAACAATTAACCGGCAAAATACCTTTGAAAATGTAAGAAAAACTAATGAATTATGTCACACAAACACTCACACACACAAACACATGCACAAACACACAAATGGTGGGCAAGCATGTGGGGAGTAACAAAAGAAAATGTCTGGTTACATGAGCCTGGACTCTTGGAGCCACCTTGACCCAATCTACCAAAAGTTGCTTTCAGCCAAACAAATTATCTAATTTTGGCATGAATATTAGCCCCTAAAATAATAGAAAATATCTTTAACACAAAAGCAGTGACAATGTGTAAAATACATTAAAAAATGCATCCAAAGGCTACAGCAGAATAGGCCCAAAAAAGTAAAACACACCTCAGTTCAAAGACAAATCTGGAGAAAAACAAAAGGAAAATTCGGAAATAGTATTACCCCCTGCCTCCATTATTCAAAAAATGTTAATATCTCATTATCCTACATGGGCCTGCCTCCCCCCTCACCAACTTAAACCATTAGCAACAAACAGGAACAAAAATAGAGGTGCATGTCAACACAAAACTTTTTCAAATAACTGCACTGAATTCATTTGATTTTATAAATAAAGATTCTACCATCCAAGAGTGGATGAAGCAGCAGAGAATACAGACAAAGGAAGAGTAATGCTTTACCACCAACATTTGAATAATAAATGACTAAGGGTTTGACAATGCACAAAAGAAGAATATTCAGGACATTAAGAGAAAGTTGATACTGTGTGATCAATCAATCAAAAGAGGAGGGACTGGGAGCAATTAAAGGTCCAGCACCCATGCTCCCATCTTGGAATATATACACAAGCAGAGGGTAGCTGTTCCTATGGAGAAAAGGGTAAGGCACATTTGGAAGGTAGAGTGATTGGGGAAATATTCCTTACTGGAAGATAGATCTCTCACACACCCAAGTGGGTATCATGCTTCATCATCCGGCATTGCTCCTCATGGGGCTGGTGCTGCAATGCCCCACAGGCCCCGCAAGAGGGCTCTTTAGCAAAGATCTTCTATTTCAGCCATAATGATGAGTGAAGGTATGTGGGGGTAGGGTAATATGTCTAGTGGAATGTAGCTTAAAACTACCCAAACTATCACAACTGCACCAATCATAGCATGAAACCAAACATCATTACTCAGCCAAACCAGCATCTAATATTGATAACTTCTTCCACTACTGGATCTCAAGAATACACAAAGAAATACATTCAAACTATATATATTCCCCCTTTGGGTAATTCCTAAAAAAACACCATGGAATATACTTTGTGATGGGAGGAGTGAGCAAACTATCAAACACTTTATATTTCTCTGTAAATACTATATTAAATATTTTAAACAGTTTTTATATTCGTATTTTAACAAAAGAAGACCAATTAGTTTAGAGGCAGCATTTGTTCTATGTTAGCACTAGATGATGTGGACCTTATTTTTCGCACCAGTACTTTTCTAGAATCGGCAGTAAGGGCATGCAGAACTATGACTGATGCCTGACATTGTTATAAATAGTTTTGTATTTTTTTTATTGTTCTCCTATTTTAACAATCTATTTGCACTGTCATGATGTATAGCGTTGCACAAAGTCACTTTGGATTTGTATAATGAATATTTTAAATTATTTTATTGGTCATTTTCTCAACATGTATTTGTTTTTGTGCTTTTATGGGTACTGTTGTATCCGAATAAAGTTGAACTGGAATATACTTCAAAAACTTGACACAAAAGACAAACTCTAGATTATTGCCTTTATGAGCCCCTTCTCATATACAGATTACCCAATTCCAGTGAAGCTAGCAAAATGTTTTGCTGAGCATTGTTTCTCTAACTCACATTGACAGCCTCCTTAAAAGAAGACATTTTCCCTTCCTCACACAAATCTGGCAAAGTAATCTCGTTATTTAAGCTTGCTCTCTATATTCTCCCTTTTCTGCAAAATTGCAGACAAAGCAGCCTAAATGCAACTCTCATGTAATTCCAAAAATAACCTACATCTAATCAGGATTCTGACACAAATGCAACATGGAGACAGCAGCTTTATAAATACTAGATGATATCCTGGATATTGCAGACAATTGTGGTGCATCCTGTTGTTTGCTTTCTGATTGGTCAATGGCTGTTGACACCATTGCCCATGCTCTGAACACAACCCTACAGAATAACAATTAATGAACATGTTCTACCTTGGCCCTCCTCTCACCTCTCTCCCAGGTCACTATTCATTAAACTATGCTTTTTTTTAGATCGCCTTCCTTTCCTGTATTTTGTGGGGTTCCCCGATTTTCCATTATTTCCCCTTAGCTATTCATTCTTTTTGCAGAACCTTTTGAGTGGTTTTATTAAACCACTATAAGATAGCCCAACCAATAAGCAGTTTATGCACAACTCTGTATTACCGTATCTAACCTTTCTTACATTAAGAATCAGAAATAATTCCTCAATACTCTGATGGTATGAATTACCTCTTTATTCCTGAAGTTAAACCAAGAATAAATCAACCATCTTCTATACTGCATGGACGCTTGCTTCTTCAACTCTTTTATTTTGATATCTCTGCCAACCATATTTCCTCAGCAACATTGCTGATAGTTCATATCAAGAAGTTCTTTAAGGTTTCATCATAACACCTGTTCCACTTAAAAAACTGAAACCATAATCCCTCTTATACCGTTTAAGTGGCAGTGCAAGCCTTCTTCTTCTCACACCTGGATGGGGAAATGCTTTCCTCTGAGTTTGCAGAAATCCGTTTGATTTCCCCTGAAAGCCACCCTTCAAGCTGTGCTCACCTCATTGATAGAAAAAAGGAACTGACCACATCATTCCAATTTGAAGGATCTATGTTGGCTTCCTCTTGAGGCCAAGATTGGCTCTACAATTCCATGTATTAATTATAAAGCTCTGTATTATTGACTCCCATTTACCTTACACCAAACTGCATAGTACATCAAACTGCATACGATAGGCACAAGAGAAACACTTAGGGGTTATTTCAGACCCGTTCTGAAGATCCTGAAAACTGAAAAGTCTAAAATGCTAAACAGGCATTCTCTTGTCAATCCCCAATAATTTGGAACCAACTTACATGTCCCAAAACTTAAATCCAATCTACTTGCATTCCACAACAGCTTACAAATCCAACATTTCTGAAGATACCTAGTGAGCTTAGTCACTGCTATGTTACTCACAACCTCTTCACTAAAAGCTGCCACATTCTATTCTGTTATTTCTACTGTTCTATTCTATTTCTCTGTAGATTACTTTTAAGTAGAGATCCATATTACTTTTGAATCTCTCTGTTGTTGTGGTGGCTTGGACTGTGCTAAAGAAATACTTAAATTAATACATTTGTATTAATAGAGATCTAATAGGCTCCCATGCTCAAAACTCTTCTGAAATTGACCCTAAATTAGAAACAACCTGCCCATTGTAGGACACCCTACAGCAATCTAAGTTAGCCTAGAACCAAACTCTTTACCGTCTTTAGGATTATCCTGGTGCTTGGGGATTGCGATCACAAATGTGGTCTCTACATTTTTAAAGCATATTCCAATAGGCACCACTACCAGAAAGGCATATTCTGCGGAGCCAGCCCTCATGAAGAGAACCCAATAACGTTTGCAATTTGGTATTTGGCACGTGTTATAAAATAAATTGAGGTGTCACAGACGTTTTGCTTTAAGCTGAAAATGTATGTGGTGTTATTTTGTTATGCTACAGTGATCAATAAATCACAATAAGTACAACTGGGGTCCTTGTGGTGAAGAGGAAATTATTAAAACAGCGTTGTAGTCGATGACATAGTTCATATTACAGTACTCTTAAATACTCTGAGGAGAGGATGGTTCTAAACTTCTTCATAAAAAGTAGACATTCCTCAGCTGATCTTATCTCAAGTAGGAGATCGTTCCAAAACTTTGCAGCTTTCTTGGAAAGGTGTTTCTTCGTACTCTAGCTCTCCTCAACTGTCTAAATATAGTGTTCTCATGTGCTGCTATAAGGAGATATGTCAAACATAAAGCTCAAACCTGTAACGAGCAAGCTCTAGGATGCAGGTGTCCTCCAGTTGAATACTTTACCTTGCTGGCAAAGGGTAGACTTGGAGGGATATTTTTCCATTGTTCCTGCCTTAGCAAAGATTTAGCTGTGGCCTTTGAAAGTTGTGCGAAAATCACAAACATGTGCTAATAGCCGAATGTCATTATTCTTTCCTATAAAAAAAGATCTGCAATCGTCACATCAGTGTTTCATTTGCAAAAAACATATATGTGCCAGTCCCCTAGTCAACTACTATCATTCTAACAATTCGGCCTATTTTAGACTACCCACAGCTATAAGAATGGCTTGGGTGGCAAGTGATAATCATTTTTAATGTATGTTGAATTATTAAACAACTGTTGTTGTTCTCATCTATAAATTAGACAAACAGCGCCACCATGCGTCAGACTGCCATAAGTGTCAGCCTTCACAATAAAGTGCCTTTGCCGAGCACTGGAGACCACCGGTTCAAATTAAGCACTGCTTCATAACTATCATGACAAATTAGAGTTCTTATTACTAGGACATAGGAGTATGATGTATTATGTCTATATCAATATCCTCCGTACTTATTTCTGCAAACAATTTCCATTATTATTCTGATATAGTGACATTGTTAGCCTCAACAAACAACATCAGAACTTTATTGACTTTATCACTGCTTGTTATTACTCATGCAAAGTTAAAGGCCTATAAAAGTGTGCCTTTGTCTAGAACTTTAATCATGGTGCAAAATGTCTGTGTTGTCAGGTTCCTCACTAAATTATGCACTGTTAACTAATTATGAAGGAAGAAAGCTCATAAATGTGTCATTTCAATGTGTGTTACTGTGGAATAAATGGTCTCAGAAAATAAGGCTGGAGGCACTGCTTACCACGCAGTATTGGAGGAGTTCAACGTTTCTTTAAAGGATGGAAAGGCTAGCGGTCGAGAGGGAATGTCGGCGTTCTCTGGACTGAGTCTGCGCACATGCGGAGAATACACATCATAGCAGGGTACTGACATTCAAATACAATTCCCAACAAACCTATTCTGAAGATGCGGTCCAGCTTGGTTGCTTGGCTATAATGTTCTTCATGAGCCATTTCTTAGGCAATCGTCATGCAATTTTGCTAAAGCTGGACCTGTAGAGATTGGGTTGCTAGTTATTTCAGAATACACCTTTAAAGAATGTATTATTGTTTAGTATTCTGTATTCTAGAATGTTTAAAGTGCATCTTTCATTATCTACCTGCTGATTGACTGGATAATTCGTGGGTCCTATGTAAGGAAATAAATCTTCTTTTCATACCATCAAACTTTGGAATTTATTTCAGAAGAATGTATTATAGTTTAGAATTCTATATTCTAGAATGTTTATAGTGCATCTTTCGTTATCTACCTGCCGGATTAGTCGTGGGTCCTATTTATTTTGAAAAGAACATCTTACAGGACCTTAAAAGTATCTCTGATTTGATTGTCAAGACCTCTTTGCTTTTTTATGGATTTGTATTCAAGGACATTGGGAATACTAAGAAAAATTCACACCGTTGTGTTGTTGAAGTGAAATGAGCACAAGGATTAGCAACCAGCTAACAAGAACTTTCAAAATGCAACTGCCAGACTATTCCTCATCCTCCTAGGCTGGGCCCACATCACACCATATCTTAGGGAACTACAGTGGTAATGAATACACAAGCACACACACTTTAAACTCCTCACCCACACAAGCAAGTCTCTCCACATCACTGGCCCTGCCTACCTGAACAGCCGTATTGACTTCCACCAACCTTCCCGACACCTCTATTCTGCATGTCTTTCACTGGCACACAAAGCACACATACACAAAAGTGGAGCAGGGGGCTGCACCTTCTCGTACCTGGCACCTAAAGCCTGGTACAATCTCCCACAACACATCCGAGCCGTCTCCTCCTCCTCTCTTTTTGACATTCTCAAGAAGCTTAAGACCTGGCTTTTTGAGTAACCCCCAAGGGCTGGACTCACACCTGCTACAGAGTGCCTGGATACCCCCACGGGTGATTAGAGTGCTGTAAAAACACTGATAACTTAACATATCATAAGATAAAATAATAACATATTACATTTATATGAACTCTTCTAAAACTGTTACAATTACCAAGGCTTGCCCTGTGACAGAACAAGAAGGATTCTTAGAGTGAACTATGTAGCTCATGTTTTATGAGAATACCATTTATAAGGTATTAGATTTCTAGTATGTACTTAAGATTTGCCAAGGCTAGGAAACAACATCATATTATTGTTGTTGGTTTCCTTAAAGTTGGATAAGGGTCATGTGGAAACCTATGACTCACTCCAATGAAGTGCAAAGTGATAAAGTGTTAAGGATCTGTTCAAGTCATAGAAAGATGTGTTTGTTAACATTTATTTGAAGACCTCATTTCTGGGTTTTGTTTTATTGAATTACATGTTCTGCATGAAGTACTGAATAATAGTTACACAGAGATATTGCTATATTCATTTACTATTACAGTTAAGAGTAGAACCTTTTATGACATGTTATGTGTTACAATAAAGAAAGATCCATAGTCTGTAGGTATATTCAGGATCATAACTTTATTTCATCTTCAAATCTAGAGAAAGACTAGAGACCCCACCAGGAGCAGTTCCACTGCTCAGCCCTTCAAGCCAACTGACATCTCCTTACTGATCAACCCTCCCAACATTCCAATGACATCATCAAGGGCCAAGCAGGACAGCAAGGGGAAAGCACAGGGAGGATGTACAAGACATGTTACATTACAACATTATGCATGCCTTCTCTTTACCTTATAGACGTCCGCTACTTCCCGCAGACAGCCAGTGCACAGTAAATCCCTTTCTGCACCAGAAAAGAGGTTACGTGTAATAATTAGTTTCTTTTGTCACCACTCATTTGCAATAATTATTTTTCTGTTAGTTTCCACTTTAAATCGAAAATGTGCATTGAAATAATTTTACCCCACAGACTATTTGTACAACCCAGCTCCATGGAGCACTATTGCAACAGCTGGACACAGATCATCCTTTTCTGACATAAAGGAAAATGGCAAACACGAAAATTAGAAGAATGGAATTAGGTGATAAAAATCCAACGACACTAGTGCATTCCTACCCTGGTTCTTATGTTTCAATTATTTCCCTGACAGGGCAGTGCATTTGAAACCCAAGTCTAGGACTGTGATTAGTTACGCAGCCGTACACCTTAAGGAAGAATGTGCACCTCTTATTAAAGTTGATCCCTTAGTACACATATAGTACTGCAGCCTTTTGATGTTTAAGTTGTCTGAACTCAGGACAAGAAAAAGCATGAAGTGCTGAGAAACTTTCATTTATTCTTCTGCCCTTTCAGATCCATATCAAAGTGCTACCTTGGGTAAATTGGCTGAGGTTTATACACTCATTTCCTGTGATTGCCAAAGCAATATGTCAGGTGCATATTATGCCTTCATGCCTCTACTGTACCATTAGACCACGTTACCAAAAGTACTTGCTACCAGTCCCTGTTCAACATAGATTTGTGCCTGGAAAAAACGAAACCTATTCTACATCTGAGTGTCAAAGATTACAAAATAGAAACAAACCAACTGAAACTAATAGATGCAGAATAGTTCGAGAGATATTAAGCTGATGAAATGTTCACTTAATAAACCTGTATTGTAATTTACTGATATGTGACATGTATTGAAAACTGTATTTTCTGGGGGCAAAAGTATGTAATATTTAGGTGTGCCCCTGACGTAATTCCAATCATTTTTACACTTATTTTTTTGACCGATGGTAGTATATAGTACATCACTTTTTTGACGGTCATTTCAGATTGAAGACATTGTATATGCACCCTTTGTTAAATAGTTGTGTCTGAGCTGTTTTTTTTTGCGGTTTCGCTAGGGCAGCATTTCCTGTTTGTAGTAGGTAGCATTGCAGCAAATACTTTTATATGTACTTTTGGATCTTTCATTGGATCGCTTTCTTGTCTGTTCCAATGTTCAGATTTGGATCTACTGATTTCCTCCCCCATCCCATGTTTGTTCTGCCCCTGGAGCATAGCTCTTTCATCATGCTTTTTCATTGAGTGTGTTGTATCGTCACATAGCTGACATCAAGGAACTATTTTTCTCTGTGCAGCTTAACATCATTTGTCTTTTAACACTGCATGGGAGTGCCTTGCTGTTGTCCTTTATTTCTGACTCTTTTTCCCTTTAAAAAAAAAAAATTCCTTCCGATTGCTCCATTCTCTTCCTGCTCATTTTGTCATCTTCTGAATATTTTTCTCACGTTTCTCCTTACTTGTTTTTTCTCCTGTTATTCCAGATCCATGCTTTCTCCACCATCGCCTAAATATTTTTCTCTCTCAGCCACGTGTCTCTGGTTTTCTCTTCCTGTTGCTCCAGATCCACACTCATACTTTTGTCTTCTGAATATTTCAACATCGACTTCTTTCTTACTGTTGCTCCAGATTCCCACTTGCTCTGTCATCTTCTGAATATTTTTCTTCACTGCCACACCTCTGTTGCACTATGGTGATAACCACTCTTGCATTTGCCAGTGCCAGAGGCTTTTAAAATCCACTGGCATTGGCAAAGTCAATAGCTCCAACCTGTCATGTTAAATGTATGGAAACTTTGTTGTCTATACCTTACAGATGACGCTGCGTTGCATGGCACAATATGTGTTGCTTCGTCACATCACATCCAAGAATGATGCAGCCCTCTAGAAAATATAGAAAACAGTATTCTCCATGCTTTAAGTGGCTGCTGCATTGCATGATGTGATATGCATTGCATCATCACATTGCATCATGTGGCGGTCTTTTAGAACACATGTTTTCTGTACCAAAGACGGGAATTCTTTCACCTACCAATACCTCTACGTAGGCCTGTTTTTACGTGTGCCTCTTTCCAGGTGTTAAAGCACCAAGGGACACATGTACAAAATTTAGGAATTGTGATTCCCTAATTGCGATTTTTACTGAATCAATCAATCAATCAATCAATCAATCAATCAATCAAAGCATTTATATAGCGCGCTACTCACCCGGAGGGTCTCAAAGCGCTTGGGGAGGGGAGGTCCGCTACTGCTCGAACAGCCAGGTCTTGAGCTGCTTCCTGAAGGCGAGGTGGTCTTGGGTCAGGCGGAGGTGGGTCGGGAGGGAGTTCCACGTCTTGGTGGCAAGGTAGGAGAAGGACCTTCCTGCTGTGGTGGCTCTTCAGATGCGGGGGACGGCGGCGAGGGCGTGGTTGGTTGATCGAAGCTGGCTTGTGGGAGTGTAGAAGTTGAGGCGGATGTTGAGGTATCTTGGGCCTTGGTTGTGTAGGGCTTTGTGTGCGTGGGTGAGGAGTCGGAACGTGATTCTCTTGTTGACCGGGAGCCAGTGCAGGTCTGTCAGGTGTCCGGAGATGTGGCTGTGTCGGGGGATGTCCAGGATGAGTCTTGCTGAGGCGTTCTGGATTCGCTGGAGTCTCTTCTGGAGTTTGGCAGTGGTTCCAGCGTAGAGGGAGTTGCCGTAGTCCAGTCGGCTGGTGACGAGGGCCTGGGTGACTGTCTTCCTGGTCTCGGTGGGGATCCACCGGAAGATCTTACGTAGCATGCGCAGGATGTTGAAGCATGACGAGGAGACAGCGTTGACTTGTCTGGTCATGGAGAGGGAGGAGTCCAGGATGAAGCCCAGGTTGCGTGTGTGGTCTGTTGGTTTGGGTGCCCTGCCCAGGGCAGGGGACAACCAGGAGTCGTCCCAGGCGGAGGGCGAAGATTCCAGGATGAGGACTTCCGACTTGTCTGAGTTCAGTTTCAGGCGGCTGTTCATCATCCACTCGGCTACGTCTTTCATCCCTTCGTGTAGGCTGGCTCTGGCGGTGGCGGGGTCGTTGGTGAGGGAGAGGATCAGCTGGGTGTCGTCGGCAGAAGAGATGATGTTGAGGTTGTGTTGGCGTGTGATGGCCGCAAGGGGGCTCATGTAGACATTGAAGAGGGTGGGGCTGAGCGAGGAGCCTTGAGGAATGCCGCAGATGACTTCGGAGGCTTCTGATCTGAACGGTGGAGGCGGACTCTCTGTGTCCTTCCGGCGAGGAAGGAGATGATCCATTCTAGTGCCTTCTCTTGGATTCCGACGTTGCTGAGGCGCTGCGCTAGGGTGCGGTGGCAGACAGTGTCGAATGCCGCGGAGAGGTCCAGGAGGATGAGGGCCGCTGTTTCCCCTTGGTCGAGCAGGGCTCGGATGTCATCAGTGGCTGCGATGACGGCGGTCTCGGTGCTGTGGTTGGCCCAGAAGCTGGACTGCGAGTAGTTGAGGGATCCATTCGTCTCGAGGAAGGTGGCCAGCTGCTTGTTGACGGTCTTCTCGATGACTTTGGCCGCAAATGGGAGAAACGAGATGGGGCGGTAGTTTTTGATTTCGGTGGGGTCCGCTGATGGTTTCTTCAGTAGAGCGCTGAGTTTGGCATGCTTCCAGCTCCCCGGGAAGGTAGCGGTGTCGAAGGAGTTGTTGATGATGTCCCGCAGGCGGGGCGTGATGACGGAGTCGGCCTTGTAGAAGACGTGGTGAGGGCAGGGGTCGGTTGGAGATCCGGAGAGGATGGAGTTCATCGTGCGTAGGGTTTCCTCGGTGTTGATCGGGGTCCAGGCGCGGAGGGTGGTGGTGGGGGGTGCAGGTGCTGTCGTGGAGTGCGTTGGCTGTCTGCTGAAGCTATTGTGTATGTCCGCGATCTTGTTGTGGAAGTAGGAGGCGAGGGAGTTGCAGAGGTCTTGTGATGGGGTGATGTCGTTGTTTCCGGCGCTGTGGTTGGAGAGCTCTTTGACGATGTTGAAGAGTTCCTTGCTGTTGTGGGCGTTGTTGTCCAATCGTTCCTTGAATGCGGTTTACTTGGTGGTGTGGATCTGTTGGTGGTGTTTTCGAGTGGCGAGCTTGAGGGTGGTCATGTTGTCTGGTGTTGGGTCTCTGCGCCAGGCTCTCTCGAGGGCTCGGCAGTTCCTCTTGGAGCTCTTGAGTTCGTCGGTGAACCATGGTGCTTTCTTACTGCCGGGTCTGCTGGGCGGGGTCCTCAGTGGGGCAAGGTCATCTGCGCAGTTGCTGATCCACTTCGTGAAGTTGTTGGCTGCCTGGCTGGGGTTCACTAAGCTGGCGGGGGGGTCCTGGCTCAGGGAAGTGGCGAGCTGGTCGGCTGTGATCTTGTTCCAGCTTCTGCGTGCAACCTGTTGCTGGTGGTGGTGGATCGTGTTCTTTCTGTAGCTGAAGTAGACGCAGCTGTGGTCCGTCCAGTGGAGTCCGGTGGCGTGGCTGAAGGTGATGTCCTTGCTGGAGGAGAAGACGGGATTGAGTGTGTGTCTGGCGTAGTGGGTAGGGGTGGTCACCAGCTGCTTGAGACCGAGGGTGGGGAGGTTGTCCAGCAGGGTGGCGGTGTTGCGGTCGTTGTTGTTCTCTAGGTGGGTCCTATGTAAGGAAATAAATCTTCTTTTATACCATCAAACTTTGGAATTTATTTCAGAAGAATGTATTATAGTTTAGAATTCTGTATTCTAGAATGTTTAAAGTGCATCTTTCGTTATCTACCTGCCGGATTAGTCGTGGGTCCTATTTATTTTGAAAAGAACATCTTACAGGACCTTACTACACGTATCTCTGATTTGATTGTCAAGACCTCTTTGCTTTTTTATGGATTTGTATTGAAGGACATTGGGAATACTAAGAAAAATTCACACCGTTGTTTTGTTGAAGTGAAATGAGCACAAGGATTAGCAACCAGCTAACAAGAACTTTCAAAATGCAACTGCCAGACTATTCCTCATCCTCCTAGGCTGGGCCCACATCACACCACATCTTAGGGAACTACACTGGTAATGAATACACAAGCACACACACTTTAAACTCCTCACCCACACAAGCAAGTCTCTCCACATCACTGGCCCTGCCTACCTGAACAGCCGTATTGACTTCCACCAACCTTCCCGACACCTCTATTCTGCATGTCTTTCACTGGCACACAAAGCACACATACACAAAAGTGGAGCAGGGGGCTGCACCTTCTCATACCTGGCACCTAAAGCCTGGTACAATCTCCCACAACACATCCGAGCCGTCTCCTCCTCCTCTCTTTTTGACATTCTCAAGAAGCTTAAGATCTGGCTTTTTGAGTAACCCCCAAGGGCTGGACTCACACCTGCTACAGAGTGCCTGGATACCCCCACGGGTGATTAGAGTGCTGTAAAAACACTGATAACTTAACATATCATAAGATAAAATAATAACATATTACATTTATATGAACTCTTCTAAAACTGTTACAATTACCAAGGCTTGCCCTGTGACAGAACAAGAAGGATTCTTAGAGTGAACTATGTAGCTCATGTTTTATGAGAATACCATTTATAAGGTATTAGATTTCTAGTATGTACTTAAGATTTGCCAAGGCTAGGAAACAACATCATATTATTGTTGTTGGTTTCCTTAAAGTTGGATAAGGGTCATGTGGAAACCTATGACTCACTCCAATGAAGTGCAAAGTGATAAAGTGTTAAGGATCTGTTCAAGTCATAGAAAGATGTGTTTGTTAACATTTATTTGAAGACCTCATTTCTGGGTTTTGTTTTATTGAATTACATGTTCTGCATAAAGTACTGAAAAATAGTTACACAGAGATATTGCTATATTAATTTACTATTACAGTTAAGAGTAGAACCTTTTATGACAAGTTATGTGTTACAATAAAGAAAGATCCATAGTCTGTAGGTATATTCAGGATCATAACTTTATTTCATCTTCAAATCTAGAGAAAGACTAGAGACCCCACCAGGAGCAGTTCCACTGCTCAGCCCTTCAAGCCAACTGACATCTCCTTACTGATCAATCCTCCCAACATTCCAATGACATCATCAAGGGCCAAGCAGGACAGGAAGGGGAAAGCACAGGGAGGATGTACAAGACATGTTACATTACAACATTATGCATGCCTTCTCTTTACCTTATAGACGTCCGCTACTTCCCGCAGACAGCCAGTGCACAGTAAATCCCTTTCTGCACCAGAAAAGAGGTTTCGTGTAATAATTAGTTTCTTTTGTCACCACTCATTTGCAATAATTATTTTTCTGTTAGTTTCCACTTTAAATCGAAAATGTGCATTGAAATAATTTTACCCCACAGACTATTTGTACAACCCAGCTCCATGGAGCACTATTGCAACAGCTGGACACAGATCATCCTTTTCTGACATAAAGGAAAATGGCAAACACGAAAATTAGAAGAATGGAATTAGGTGATAAAAATCCAACGACACTAGTGCATTCCTACCCTGGTTCTTATGTTTCAATTATTTCCCTGACAGGGCAGTGCATTTGAAACCCAAGTCTAGGACTGTGATTAGTTACGCAGCCGTACACCTTAAGGAAGAATGTGCACCTCTTATTAAAGTTGATCCCTTAGTACACATATAGTACTGCAGCCTTTTGATGTTTAAGTTGTCTGAACTCAGGACAAGAAAAAGCATGAAGTGCTGAGAAACTTTCATTTATTCTTCTGCCCTTTCAGATCCATATCAAAGTGCTACCTTGGGTAAATTGGCTGAGGTTTATACACTCATTTCCTGTGATTGCCAAAGCAATATGTCAGGTACATATTATGCGTTCATGCCTCTACTGTACCATTAGACCACGTTACCAAAAGTACTTGCTACCAGTCCCTGTTCAACATAGATTTGTGCCTGGAAAAAACGAAACCTATTCTACATCTGAGTGTCAAAGATTACAAAATAGAAACAAACCTACTGAAACTAATAGATGCAGAATAGTTCGAGAGATATTAAGCTGATGAAATGTTCACTTAATAAACCTGTATTGTAATTCATTGGTATGTGACATGTATTGAAAACTGTATTTTCTGGGGGCAAAAGTATGTACTATTTAGGTGTGCCCCTGACGTAATTCCAATCATTTTTACACTTATTTTTTTGACCGATGGTAGTATATAGTACATCACTTTTTTGACGGTCATTTCATTGACATCATCACATCGCATCATGCAACGTGGCGGTCTTTTAGAACACATGTTTTCTGTGCCAAAGACGGGGATTCTTTCACCTACCAATACCTCTACTTAGGCCTGTTTTTACATGTGCCTCTTTCCAGGTGTTAAAGCACCAAGGGACACATGTACAACATTTAGGAATTGTGATTTCCTAATTGCGATTCTTACTGAATCAATCAATCAATCAATCAGGTTTCTTAGAGCCACTAATTTTTGCTTGGGGTCTTGCACCAGGGATCCTACCATGTAATCTTCAAAGTCTTCACTCCACGTTTTCCACGTCGGGCCCATGCTATTGCCTGGCGTCAGTGGCAGTGGTTGTGGTTGGCGCATGAACGATGCTCCAATATGGTTGGTGGCCATCGTGGGCGTGTTAACTGGAGGGACTGGGCCTCCTGTATTTGCTGGTCCTGCTACGTCGTTCACCCCTGATGAGCTGTCAGGGCTCGTATTAGACATCTGTAGCTGACTGGCCCTGTATAACTGACTTGTAGATGGTCCAGGTTTCGTTTCTATAGTTGTTAGCTTCAACAAATGTTTCCTTTATGTTGTGTGGTGGTTTCTCTTTGCTCTGGGGTCCTTCTTTACCCTGGGCGTGTGTTTCCCGCTCTGTTCCTCAGCCAGTTCCTCGATTTGTGGACAGCGCCTGACCCTAAAATGGCCACGTCAAAGGTGTGTGGCTTGATTTCATGCACTGGCGCCTGACCTCAACATGGCCGCCGCTCGAGACATGATGTCTCTTAACTCCCCTCGTGTTGGCTGGAGGTTGTATATATATATATATATATTTAGGCGCGCAGGGCAGTCGGCAGGGTTTGAACTCACCCTTGTGTTCTTTCATCTTCGCGTTTAGCCTCTTCACCTCTGGGGCGGGCGCTGCTTTCCGGCACTGCGGCTCTGTGTGGAGCCGATTGCTCACCTCTGAGGCTGAATGGTAACAGCGCTCGGTTACACGCGCTCGTTGCACTGCAGACGACGTCTCTCTCGGCAGGCGGGGTCCGGACGCACACAGAGCAGCGCTCCGACTCTCCGATGGGCAGCTTGCAGGCAGCTTGAGGCACACGTGCTCGTCTCACACGGAGTAGCGTCTCTCTCGGTAAGCAGTGTCTGGGCACACGCAGAGCAGCGCTCTGGCATACGCTCTCTGGCTTTCCGGCAGACGAAGGCACCTTGACTTTCGCGCTCTTTTCCGCGCGGTCAGGATCGGTGCTGCAGGGTTCGGTGGTCGGCCACACAGGATGGCTGAGCGATGGTGCTGCGTGTGGGGGTTTTATGAACATCCCACCCTCGTCGCCAATGTCGCAGCGCTCTTCGTAATAAACACACCGAGGCAGAGGTAACTGGTTACGTGCTTCTTTATTCCCTGCCAGTATCATACTGGCTTACAGACTACCTTTTCCTGTCAACCTCATTTCCTGTTCCCGTTTCCTGTCTGCCTGTCCTGTCCGACAACAGGGTCAGGCGGGACGACATGACATGCTCGAACAGGCAGGTCTTGAGCTGCTTCCTGAGGGCGAGGTGGTCTTGGGTCAGGCGGAGGTGAGTCGGGAGGGAGTTCCACGTCTTGGCGGCCAGGTAGGAGAAGGTCCTTCCTCCTGTGGTGGCTCTTCGGGTGCGGGGGACGGCGGCGAGGGCGTGGTTGGTTGATCGAAGCTGGCGTGTGGAAGTGTAGAAGTTGAGGCGGTTGTTGAGGTATCTTGGGCCTTGGTTGTGTAGGGCTTTGTGTGCGTGGGTGAGGAGTCGGAACGTGATTCTCTTTTTGAACGGGAGCCAGTGCAGGTCTCTCAGGTGTCCGGAGATGTGGCTGTGTCGGGGGATGTCCAGGATGAGTCTTGCTGAGGCGTTCTGGATTCGCTGGAGTCTCTTCTGGAGTTTGGCAGTGGTTCCGGCGTAGAGGGAGTTGCCGTAAACCAGTCGGCTGGTGACGAGGGCCTGGGTGACCATCTTCCTGGTCTTGGTGGGGATCCACCGGAAGATCTTACGTAGCATGCGCAGGATGTTGAAGCATGATGAGGAGACGACGTTGACTTGTCTGGTCATGGAGAGGGAGGAGTCCAGGATGAAGCCCAGGTTGCGTGCGTGTCAGTTGGTTTGGGTGCGCTGCCCAGGGCAGGGGGCCACCAGGAGTCGTCCCAGGCGATGGGCGAAGATCCCAGGATGAGGACTTCCGTCTTGTCTGAGTTCAGTTTCAGGCGGCTGTTCATCATCCACTCGGCTACGTCTTTCATCCCTTCGTGTAGGCTGGCTCTGGCGGCGGCGGGGTCGCAGGTGAGGGAGAGGATCAGCTGGGTGTGTTGGCGTGCGATGGCCGCAAGGGGGCTCATGTAGACATTGAAGAGGGTGGGACTGAGCGAGGAGCCTTGAGGAACGCCGCAGATGACTTAGGTGGCTTCTGATCTGAATGGGGGGAGGCGGACTCTCTGTGTCCTTCTGGCGAGGAAGGAGATGATCCATTCTAGTGCCTTCTCTTGGATTCCGACGTTGCTGAGGCGCTGCGCTAGGGTGCGGTGGCAGACAGTTTTGAATGCCGCGGAGAGGTCCAAGAGGATGAGGGCCGCTGTTTCCCCGTTGTCGAGCAGGGCTCGGATGTCATCAGTGGCTGCGATGAGGGCGGTCTCGGTGCTGTGGTTGGCCCGGAAGCCGGACTGCGAGTAGTCGAGGGATCCATTCGTCTCGAGGAAGGCGGCCCACTGCTTGTTGACGGTCTTCTCGATGACTTTGGCCGGAAACGGGAGGAGCGAGATGGGGCGGTAGTTTTTGAGTTCGGTGGGGTCCGCTGATGGTTTCTTCAGTAGAGCGCTGAGTTCGGCATGCTTCCAGCTCTCCGGGAAGGTAGCGGTGTCGAAGGAGGTGTTGATGATGTCCCGCAGGCGGGGCGTGATGACGGAGTCGGCCTTGTTGAAGACGTGGTGAGGGCAGGGGTCGGTTGGAGATCCGGAGTGGATGGAGTTCATCGTGCGTAGGGTTTCTTCGGTGTTGATCGGGGTCCAGGCGCGGAGGGCGGTGGTGGGGGGTGCAGGTGCTGTCATAGGGTGCGTTGGCTGTGTGCTGAAGCTGTTGTGTATGTCCGCGATCTTGTTGTGGAAGTAGGAGGCGAGGGAGTTGCAGAGGTCTTGTGATGGGGTGATGTCGTTGTTTCCGGCGCTGGCCTTGGAGAGCTCTTTGACGATGTTGAAGAGTTCCTTGCTGTTGTGGGCGTTGTTGTCCAGTCGTTCCTTGAATGCGGTTTACTTGGTGGTGTGGATCAGTTGGTGGTGATTTCGAGTGGCGAGCTTGAGGGTGGCCATGTTGTCTGGTGTTGGGTCTCTGCGCCAGGCTCTCTCGAGGGCTCGGCAGTTCCTCTTGGAGCTCTTGAGTTCGTCGGTGAACCATGGTGCTTTCTTACTGCCTGGTCTGCTGGGTCGGGTCCTCAGTGGGGCAAGGTCATCTGCGCAGTTGCTGATCCACTTCGTGAAGTTGTTGGCTGCCTGGCTGGGGTTCACTAAGCTGGCGGGGGGGTCCTGGCTCAGGGAAGTGGCGAGCTGGTCGGCTGTGATCTTGTTCCAGCTTCTGCGTGCAACCTGTGGTGGATCGTGTTCTTTCTGTAGCTGAAGTGGACGCAGCTGTGGTCCATCCAGTGGAGTCCGGTGGCGTGGCTGAAGGTGATGTCCTTGCTGGAGGAGAAGACGGGGTCAAGTGTGTGTCCGGCGTAGTGTGTGGGGGTGGTCACCAGCTGCTTGAGACTGAGGGTGGCGAGGTTGTCCAGCAGGGTGGCGGTGTTGCGGTCGTTGTTGTTCTCCAGGTGGAAGTTGAGGTCCCCGAGGAGGATGTAGTCAGCGGAGGGGAGGGCGTGCGGGCTGATGAAGTCGGCGATGTCTTCACTGAATTGTGTGCGTGGTCCCGGGGGTCTGTAGATGAGGGTGCCTCTGAGGGTGGTCTTGGGGTCGGTGTGTATCTGGAAGTGCAGGTGTTCGGCAGTTGTGAGGGTGTCGTCGGAGTTGGTCGTGATGCAGATGGTGTTCCTTTGGATGATGGCGATGCCTCCTCCGGTCTGGTTGCCGCGGTCCCTCCGGGTGATCTTGTAACTGTCTGGGATGGCGATGGCGATGTCGGGCGCTGAGGAGGCGTTCACCCAGGTTTCCGTGAGGAAGGCGACATCTGGTGATGTTGTGTCGAGGAGGTTCCAGAGCTCCACGGCGTGTCTGTGGACGGAGCGGGTGTTGAGCAGGATGCACTTCAGGTGGTTGCTGCTGGTTCTCGGCTTGGTGGGTGCGGGTGCGGTGCAGGTCCGGATGCAGGAGAACTTGCAGGAGTGGCAGCTGAAGGGTCCGTGGGTGCGTCTTGGGGTGGCTCGGTAGCATCCAGGGATCCGGCCAGTGTTGAGTGCGTTGAGTTCGGTGGCATCGTAGGTCCGGCGGGTGGGCTGGTGTCTGCGGGGGCCAGGGGTTCGAGCGCTGGGCGCAGTCCAGGCGCGGACGGGTGCAGACGGGCTTACCTTTGGCGCACAATCGGCGTGCCCACTGCGCGTCAACGCTGCGCGTATGCGCGGTCGCCATTTATGGCGAAGTGGGAGGGAGGGAGGAGCAGCTGGGAGGCGGGAGCGGGGAGGGCATAGAAGGAAAAGGGGGCGTGGCCGCAGGCACGGCGGCGGGAAGCGGGGAGCGGGGCGGGGGGCACAGGGTGCAGAGAGAGGGAAACGGCACAGTGAGAAACAGCCAACAAAGCAAACAATATGGGAACAGTACAGTAGCAGGCCAAAGAACAAAAAATACAATCAAAAGAAATCACAAGCACGCAACTACAGCGGGGGGGCGGGGTCGTCGGGGCGGGCTCAGCGAGGCTGAGGGCAGCAGCGGGGAGGAAAGCACACGCTACAGCTGGTGGCCGTGCGGCGCGGGGGTGTCTGAAGAACAGGTCAAAATTAGGAACTCACAACGTAGGACAACTTACAAATATTAGATAGCAATTCCTAATGGGTCGTAAATTGACCTACATCATGAATATTAATGAGGTAGGTCACTGTTTAGGAATCGACCCCTTAGAGATAATAACCATCACAGGGATGATGGCCTCCTGGGGTCAGCACACTAACATGTCTGTGGCAGTGGTCGAAGTGGGGAAAAAAAAGTAGGGGAACTGTGGGTAGAGAATCAGGGGGCGGGAATAACCGAAGATTGGATCAGTGGGCGGAGTCAGGGGTGTGACTAGAAATAGCAAAACATTCCAATTTTTAGTACGTTTAGCATTTCACTGACCAGTTACAGCTTATAACGTTATTTAATTCAAACAATGGATAAACATGTTTATTTTAGGTTTATTTCAGGAAAAAGCAAACACTCATAGAGAATGCATGTTTATGTAAAGCGTGCAACATATGCAAGTCAGTCTTGATCTTGTGCTCAATGGGAGCAGTCCAGCCCACACTGCCAGGCCAGGTCCTCCCTGGACTGGAAATAAGCATCTTAGGACTGGTTTCGGGCTTTCAGTCCTCATCAGCCAGGATAGCTTGATTCCAGTGCCATGGAGAGCACGAGACCCACGTCTGGGCATACCCATCCCACTTGGGGGGACAAAAGCAAAAAGAACTGATGGACAGAATGCAGAACAATGTCATACATTCACCCCAGTACAGAGATCTGGGCCTAAATCCATTGTTTCTTTGCTCACCATGCCATTCCAGTTTGGACCCAGCCATATGCAAATCAGTCTGGATCCTGCACCCAATGGGATCAGTCTAGCCCAAACTGCCAGGTCATATGTATTCAAGTGTACTTTTATTCGAGAAGTAAACACAAAGCAGTACCCACTGAACTATGCACATAAAATATTGCTCTTTGATATGCATGGTACACGTTCTTTGCAGCAGGTATATTACCCCTCTGCGCTACCTTAGATGAGTAAAACAGCCACTATACAAAACACGCTCCCATCTCTCTCCAGCAGGTACATTGATCACCAAAGTTATTTTGGCACTTGTATTGTTGACCAAAACCTGCTGAATATACAAAGAACTTTGCTGTGTTTTTAAAACTCCTGCACTTGTACAAAACCGGTCCCCCCAAACGAAACTGGCCCCTACCCTTCCAGTAGCCCTGGGAAACGCCTGATGCCTGGAACGGCCAGTCCGGCATAGTTACCTTTTTCAATGCAATACTGCAGATATGTATACTTATTAGATATAAACGTCATGGATCACTGTTAGTGTAAGATACAGATTCTTCCTGAATATCCTTTGAATTGGGTTCCTGCCTGAATGACACACATGAGCATGTTTGGTACACAAAAGAAGGTATCTGGGTGGACCTCTGAGGTAAGCACAATAAGGTTATTCATAGGGACCCTCACACAGGACCACTTACCCTTTTGATCTTCCTGTAAAATTCCTGCCTGTGCTTAACTATGCATAATCTTTTGGCAGATGTTTTAAAGTTTGCACCTTTAACATAATCTTTCTAACAAGCAATATAATGTTTTTTAACTTCTACCAATTTTGTATATTTTTTAGGGCCATGCCGAACAGAACAGAAGTAAAGGCAGAATGCATTCATGGCATATGCAGTCCTGTGACTTTGAGTTGAAGAGAAGTTGCATTGTGCAGAGATGGGTTTGGGTCCAGGCTGAGGAAACTCCAGCCGAACCCTTACTGAGGCAGAGGTTCCTGTGTAGTGCCAGAGGCTAAGCTCTCCTCTTGCTGGTTCAGAGACACGCTTGCCATAAGTGGATTGGAAGCAGCATGACCTAGACGGTGCTTTGTCAAGGCAGAGGTTCACCCAGCTCTTTAGAATAGAAGCTGTGTGTTCTGCCTCTTCATGGCCTTTCTACTAGTCCCAGATTTGGCGGCACTGTTTAATCCCAAGTCTCTTGTGTTATTCAATGTGTTTCCAGTTTAGGGCACACAGGTACTCAGTTCAGTGTAGTCAGTTTGTTAAAATAAAATTGTTTGTGTGCCTGTAGATAGAAGGGAAGGGGGAGGAGGTTGTGGGCACTCCAGACTAGGGTGGCCAACTGGCATGGGTGCAAATTCAGGATGGTGAGTGTAAGAGTTCAGGACAAGAGGTCAAAATTCAGGACACAAATTTGGGGCAACAGGTATGCTTTGCAGACACATCAGTAGATGTCATGCAATAGTATATAAATAAATAGGCAAGTCACTTCTCCTGCCCTGTCACTTTCTCTGCCCGGTCACTTCTCCTACCCTGTCACCACTCCTTCCCTGTCATTTCTCCTGCCCAGTCACTTCCCCTGCCCAGTCACTTCCCCTGCCCCGTCACTGCTCCTGCCCGTTCACTGCTCCTGCTTGTTTACTGCTCCTGCTTGTTCACTGCTCCTGCTCGTTCACTGCTCCTGCTCGTTCACTGCTCCTGCCCGTTCACTGCTCCTGTCCACTCACTGCTCCTGCCCGTTCACCGCTCCTTTCCTGTCGCCTCTCCTGCCCTGTCACTGCTCCTGACCCGTCACTGCTCCTGACCCGTCACTTCTCCTGCCCAGTCACCTCTCCTGCCCAGTCGCCTCTCCTGCTCAGTCACCTCTCCTGCCCAGTAGCCTCTACTGCCCAGTTGCCTCTACTGCCCAGTCGCCCCTACTGCCCAGTCGCCTCTTCTTCCCAGTCGCTTCTCCTGCCCAGTCACCTCTCCTGCCCAGTCACCTCTCCTGCCCAGTCAACTCTCCTGCCCAGTCAACTCTCCTGCCCAGTCACCTCTTCTTTCCCATCACTGCTCCTGCCCAGTTTACTCTGTGTACAACATTGACAAATTACACAAGGTGGCAAGTTCCCCACAGTACTCTGCTTTGGGAAAGCTCTGTAATCACTAACTAGGATTTCATTTATTTGTATTATTTTGAGTTTTATATAGCGCTGGCTAGACCCGGAGGTATCAGAGCGCTTTACATAAGGTTCCACAAAATTACATCAGTTACAAATTACATCAGTTACAAGAAAACATTTCAAGAGCGTCAGTTATCAGAAGTATCTAGGACGGCATGAATCACATGCTTGCCTGCGTCTCGTCAGCAATGATTTGTCTGAGCAAGAGAGGTTCTAAGGTTTTCCAGGACCCCCAGTAAGATTCCAATGGCCATGTCTGGGAGAACATGCGTGTAGCGACCTTATAAACAAACAACATTGACTGATATCAATGCCTGGCTAGCAGAAGATAACATATGCGCTAGTTTTATGACACGTGCACTCACAGAGGCTTACACTGTAACCCCTTCGATGTACACTGGTGTCATGGCCCACTCACATAGACTTGCAACGCAGCACTTCGGATTTACACAAATCTTATGGCATACTAGTGCTAAATTTGAGCCGGTGGTTGCCGGTGGGGAGCACCAGCACTTATTTTTGGGCACCAAAGAGCAAGAGACTGAAAAACGAACAAAGCAGAAAGACAGAGGAAGAGAATGACGAAAAACCAACCATAAAGGGAGAACGCAGGAGTGTGTAAGGATGAGATAAAGGGACAGTTAGTGTCTGGCAGCAGAATAAAGAGGCCTGAGGCTGTTTCAAGACCACGCATCCTTGGCATTCAGTACGCTGATATTTAATTGCACTGGCTGCGGGGTTCAGAGCAAAGTTTTGGGCACGGGCACTTATTCTATTACAAATTAAGCACTGTGGCACACCCAGGGGGCTTGAACTGGAGCTTTTCGAAATGACATAGATGTTATGTCACACGCAGAGACTTGCAACAGAGCACCTCAAATGTACACGCATTCCATGGAGAACTCACCAAGGTTTGCACTGGTAAAACTCTTATTTACACAGGTATTATGGCATGCTCTTGCCGACTTGCACTGTGGCGCCTCAGATTTACACTGATCTCATAGCACAAACACTTATATTGGAGCATCCCCAATTTGCACGGATCGTATGGCAGACTCACAGAGATTTACACTGGGGCATCTCTAGACTGCACTGACTCTGTGGCAGACTCACAGAGATATACTTTGGAGCATCCCCAGATTGCACAGATCGTATGGCCGACTCACAATTTACTATGGAGCATCCCCAGTTTGCACGGATGGTATAGCCGACTCACAGAGATTTAGGGCCATATGTATCATCAAACTATTTTGCATTTCCTAAATAGCAAATTTTAAGGAATCGCTATTTAGGAAATGCAAAATGGTATGTATGAACAAAATCGCTTTTTATTTGCGATTCCTTAAGCTTCCTTATTTGCGAATTTGCATTTTGCGAATTCGCAATTAAGGAATATTTTCCAATGCATTCCTATGGGCCAGGAGGCTTGATACATATGGCCCTTACTATGGAGCATCCCCAGTTTGCACGGATCGTAAGGCAGACTCATAGAGATTTACTATGCAGCATCCCCAGTTTGCACAGATCGTATGGCAGACTCATAGAGATTTACTATGGAGCATACCCAGTTTGCACGAATCGTATGGCAGACTCATACGGCCATATGTATGAACACATTTTCCCATAGGCACAGAATGGGTAAAACCCTTTGATACATCTGGCCCATAGAGATTTACAATGGAGCATCCCCAGTTTGCACGGATCGTATGGCAGACTCATTGAGATTTACTATGGAGCATCCCCAGTTTGCACAGATCATATGGCACACTCACAGAGATTTACACTGGGGCATCTCTAGATTGCACAGACCCTATGGCCCACTGACAGGGCCGTGCACTGTCCAGAACACTTCATATTTACACAAATCTAATGGAGAACTCACCAGACTTGCACTGGTGCAACTCGGTTTTACACAGCTCTTATGGCACACTCACACTCGGGCATCCACTGGCGCTAATCCGGAGACATCTATTGTCTCGTGGGTGCAACAATTATATGACTATGGTAAAAGCAAGCTGAGCACCTTCTTAAAGTTCGAGAATAATTTATCACAAAAGTGAACTCTATTTTAGAAATGTTGCAGTGAGAAAACAAAGGGATTCCTATAAAAGTCAACCAAGAGCTCAGAAGCCCCCTCCGATAACTTCTATGCGAAGTCCAGAGGTACACCCCTGTAGCACACTCTCTGTTACTGTGTTTGGGCAGGACTTTAACTTCAGGTTTAGACATTTGAAGTGGGATAAAACATAAAGGAGAGCTGGATTACTGTTGCGGCTGTCGATGACTTTTGGGCATTTTCATCAATGCAATTACCACCAGCAAAAGTCTGGGGTAGTGGTTGACGATTGTATGCACTTTTCACCAAAGTGAGCTCAATTGGCTCACAGTGAGAGACAGTGAAGATGTTGATACTTCTTCAAGCCATAAAGCAGCTAAAAACTATTCAGTTCCAAGAGCAGCGCTATACGAGTGCAAGTTCCTTCCACCCTTCATCATTCATTTATTCATAAGAGGGACGCGAGATGGCTGGGGGCGGAGGCACACATACATAGGTCGAGTTAAATGAAGATTAAGAGGTAGCCATAGAGAGGGGCAGTGCGAGAGAGAAGCAGAAGCGAGGGAGAGAGAGAAAAGAAAAGAGAGAGGGATTAACAGAAGTTCTAAAGCTACAGGGGCGGAACGGGGGAGAGCGTTATGGGATAATAAAGAAACTCAAACAGAACGACAGAGATAATTAAACAATGAAAGAAAGAGACATGGAGAGGGAAGAAGGAGACGGAGAGAACGACCGATGGAAAGAAAAAGCCAGAGTCCGAAAAACGATTCAAGAAATAGGGTTTAGTTGTCTATAAACAGGGACACTTGCAATTATGTGGCTAAAGAAGACCAAACTTGGCAACTGGCGGCATATTCTATGTCAGTATTATTTACAGCATTATCTTTTTCAAGGCAGTAATACTATGTGAGCAAAGGGTGCGCTTTATTTGTAGTAGCTCAGCACTTGTATGGAGGGATTCACAGTTGAAAGGTGAGCAGTCAACCCTATCAAGCGTTTTCATCCTTTTGAGGTAGCAACATTTTTCTTTGAAAAGTGCTAATTATGCAGCATATTATGTGTCATGTGACAAGTGGGGCAAACAGATAATTAAGCAGAAAACACCATGGTCATGGATTCACTCATTCTAGTGGCCTGTGGTAAAAGAGACAGAGGCAGCAGCTAAAATCGCCCAATAATTGCAGAGACAGACAGGAAGTCTGCGAGAGGGAGCGTGACAGAGAGGACGAATAGCAGATTCTATAGACAGAGTGACAGACAGAGAGAGCGCAAAGGGGGAAGATGTCTTAAGCTGAAGATACTATAAACAGAGACAAGCTGACCTAGAGAGAGCTTCCGGGTCCCAGTCCAAGCGCCTGAACCCACAGAGCTAGCCACCGACACATCTGACCACTACTCCAGCCTCCTAGGCTTGCAGACTCACCTGATCTGAGGGCTGGGCCTGGCCAGCAGCTAAGCATCAGAGGTCGGTAGGCATGAGCGGGCCGGCCGGGCAGGCAGCAGAAGCAGAAGGCAGGAGCAGGGCAGGGCAGGGCAAGGGGGGGAGGCAGGGGGGGAGAGGGAGCACCCAGATACCAGAGACACCTCATGCAGATCTCACTGGCATATGCTAATGGCAGGCAGCGGGCGGGCGCATTGTCATTCCAAAGCAGATAAGCAACCTCAATCAGCCTCAATCGGAATAACATTGGGCCTGCCCGCAGTCTGTGCTAGCTCAGGGAGGGGCTGCTGCAGCCTCTGGAGTTCAACAGAGAAGTGCGAGCAGCCCCTGGAAGCTGAAAAAAAAGTTATCAGTTTAAGTAGGACTATTTTTGCCGTCCTGGGATGCTTTTTTAAAAGAAAGAAGTAGGGGAACGGACTGAAATCATTTTTAGAAGTAGGGGCACGCCGTGCACTTCCGTCCCCACCCACTTCTACCGCTGGTCTGTGGTTGCTTTGCAATCTTTTCCTTTTTTAAAATTCAACCCGTTTCCCCCCCAAAAAAACGGGATGGATTTAAAAAAAAAAAAAGAACCTTTGACGTTTCATTTTATTTAAAAAGCCAGTAATCCATGGGACCACTGCCTGCTCTTAAAAAATACTTTTTCACATTGGGGCCTCTTCCCATTTGCAAATGGTTGCCACCTCCTTCAAGGAGTCGGTAAAGTATTAATGTTTTGCGATCGGAATTCAGTCGCAAAACATTAACACATACCACTCAGATTTGGTATTTCAAAGGGATGCTCAAAGCATGCCTCTTCCAAATACCGAATTGCAAACACAAGTTGCATGTTACCAAATGGCAATTTCCAACCGCAAAAATGCTTGTGCATGTGCCCTTCTTCTTTAATGTGTGCACTGATTAACTGCAATTTCGCTTTCAAAATCTCAATGCTTTTTCTGTCCTCTTTAGCAACTTACATTTCTGCCTTCTCCATTGTGGCACAACAGGTTGGCAGCCATTTTGGTTACTGATTAACATAACATAAAATACATGCACCTATTAAGTATACATTTGAAATAATTTGGAGCCTGTCATTGAAATGGCAACACCAAGGGGATTTGGGGGTTGCCGACCACAGGGAGGTCTGCCTCCCAGGGATTTTGGGGAAGTAGAGCAGTCTAACAACTGCTCGATTTTGGCATTTTTGGGACTACTTATGTAGTCCAAGGGTTATATATGCAGCCATTTTACGGTACTAGCCACCATTTTAATTTAGTGACACTTTGGAATTTTTAGTCAGGTTTAGGTAGAGTTCGTTTTAAGAATATCTTACCTAGGGGTGATGCTGGGGTGGCCAGTGAGGGCAAGCTAGGCCTGGCGCAGTGGCTGCCAGTAGTGCACTGCATGGTTGTGAAGGGGGGCCGACAGTAAACAAACACCGGCCGATGGAGCCTGCCCCCTGGTAGGCAGCATTTTAGGTGGAAGGGCAGGGCTGCTACCGCACTTGGAGAGTGGTCCCGTGAGGTCTCCGATGGCCTGTGGGGCCCCCGTATTGGGGCAGGGCTGGCCTGTAGCGGTGCACCATCATTGGTGCGGCCTGGGTGGAGAGCTAAGCCTCCAGCTCAGCTCCAGGGTGAGAGAGAGGCCTCCAGCTCCAGTGTTAGCAGGACCGCGGGGCTGCACTGGGTGAATGCGAGGCCTCTTGATAGTTGGTAGAGGCCTCACAGGGTATAGTGTGGGCGGGGCCTCAGAGGAAGCCCTGAGAAAGGGCAGGGAGGAGGGAGGGAACGTTCAGGGCAGGTGCTGAGTCCGGTCCCTTCCGGGCTCTCCATTTTTGCCATCATGTAGCCCTTGCTTGTTATAGGCATAATGTTCCTTGTTGTACTACATATCTGGATGCAGTGCCATCAGCAGCAAAATACAAGTCTGGCGGCACACTATGCTAAGCACAGAAGTTCAGTCTACATGATTTGTGCTGTGCCCCTTAAGTGCATCGCCATGCCCATTTGGGTGACCCCAGTTTGCCAATTACCTAGAACTTTAGGAATCACTAATAGCAGGGCCCCTCAGCTTTAGAGGGTATTGATATGGGGCTGGTGGTATAGGCAGCTAGTGGAACTCCCTTGACTGGGTCAAGGATAGTGGCCTTGTAGGAGGGTCAGCTGGGTTTGGGACCCGAGGTAAGACAGGGAGCAGGAGGACCACATTGATGGAGTTTTACGTAGTGGACAGAGAGGGACTGGTTGTGTTGTTGGAGGTGAGGGGAGTGCAGGAGTTGGGGCAGTGGGCTCATAAAGAAGGTGGGCAGAACTATCAAGCTTAGGACAGTGTAGTGGTAGGCGTTCTGTTTAGGTGGTACCAGCACACCGGGCATTTAATGGCTTTACACAGTTCAACAGATAACTAGAGTGGCAGACACAGGAGAGCTTAGTGCAGATTAGGGCCCTGACCGGAAGAGAAGGCGTGGCCCATGAGGTCAGCTGGACGGCGACAGTGGACATCAAGATCATCCCCATGAAGGTCTGTCGTGGCATCAGTGATGCAGCACTGTGGGCTTAATACAGTCCCCAGCAGACAGGCGTACAGGATGAGTCATCCTGCATCATTAGATAGGTTTGGAGGGCAGGGTATGGCCCCCAAAATATGTTGGTTGGAACAGTTTCTGGTGGTGAAACATGATATACACATGCAAGTGCCTGAAGATGAGGTAGAGGAAATGAGAGGGAAGATAAGGTGCAATAGGAGGTGCCGAGTTGTTGCCAACAAGAAGCTGGGCGGGGGGTACTATTAATCCATATGCCAGTAATATTTTGCGAGATGCAGGTTCTCGGCACCCTCAAGGTAGAAGTGATGGAAGATGGTGGCACAAAGGCATGGCGAATAGGTGGGCCCTAGACACAGTAAAGAGGGTATTTAATATAGGCAGTGAAGAAGCCTCCTGGAAGTGGGGAGGCCAGCCTAAACGGTGCTAGCGGGGAAGCCCGCTTTTGCTGGGAGTGGTGAAATAGGGAGGCACGTCAGAGAGGTACACGCTGGGAGGCCTGCATAAGCTGCTATTTGTGCAGGGTGTCCAGCCCAAGCGGTGTGAGCAGGGAGGCCTGCTAAAGCTGGCATTGGCATGAGTGGGAAGGCTCGTCTCAAGAAAGGTACCTACAGGGGGGCCACAAGTCCTGGTTTGATGGGCACAATGTACAGACAGTTGTTTCAATGCGTGGCTCACTGGTTAGAGGCGGCAGACCCGGAAGCAGAGGTCGACCCGGGACCAGGGTTCGATTCCCGAAGCGGCAGCGTCTTGGGCCATGGACGGCGGACTCGATAATTCTCGCCTCGGTGCCTACTCCAACCATGGGTCCCACTCAGCAACTCTGGGCAATAGCTTGCTTAATCTCTACTAACGGCCCCATCAGCTCCAGGGATGCTTGTCTTCACCTTGGAGATGCCCAGGAGGGACCATCTCACAGGGAAATACAGGATGGGTTCCCCAGCGGTATACAGCGCAGGGACGCCCCTTTGCTGGGGCAGCTGTGCGCTTTCCAAGTATACAACATTTAACATTTAACATTTAACATTTTGACCTAGATGAGGAGGTACTTGGGTACGTAGGGTAAGTGGGGTCAGTTTCAGAACTATCTGCGCCCCCATTCAGGTGGCAGACAGGAGCGCAAGTTCAGAGACTGGGGTGGAGCACAGGGGACCAGCCGGTGGAGTAAGGGAGGGCATGCAAACCGGAGTAGGGAGTTATTTCCACTCATGGGACATCCAAAGCCATTGCTCACCACACTTTGCTATTAAGGGGAAGACCATGATATGGGAGTGAGGGGAGACTTTGAAACTATTAACTAGGGAGCTAAGGTCCAAGAAGGGGTCAGAAGAGGAAGAATTTGAGCTGGACAAACAGGAAGGTGACGGCTGTTATACAGACATGGATGGCGATATATTATCTATGCTGGTGTTCTTTAAAGTCCTCGGACACCCGCGCTAACTTCATAGGTAGACATAATCGGAAACCGCAAATAAATTAGGGAAGTCATGCTTGGGCTGGGCAGGATGTCAAACTCAAGGCACGTATGGACTAATATTCAGTGGCACATTTGGGCGACATTGACCAGGGTTAAGGTACCATAATATGGGACCAGCTATGTTTGGTACAACTATTTTACTGCTGGAGGTGCATCATTTCTATAACAGTCATTCCAAGGGTTCCCCAAACCGGGAGGGGTAGGGGGCGCAGCTAAGGAGGGAGTGGCCACTTTGGGCTCATTGGGATTACCATGAAGGGCTCTACAGAACAAAGCATTATAAAGTTTGATATAAGAGTTACACATGCACAGATAAACATGTATGGGCACATGGCTGGGGGCCAATGTTGGTCCAGTGGTCCAGCAAGACAAAGACGGCTTAGTTTTCCACAGACAGGGCGAGGTAGACAGGGTCCGGAGGTACAGGCTCTTATCCCATACACGTTGGTCAGATTGGATATTTGGGCTGTTCTACTATGAATGTAAGGATGACAACTGGCTGTGGTTGCAAGGTTTCCCATGGAGTTTCAGTCTTTAAAGAGGGCCAGAGAGTGCAGCGCTGGGTGGCTACCTTGCAATCACAGGCAGAGGCAGTGAGGGGCAATGTGGGCAAAGAGATTTGATATGGTAGGATGTTGGGGTTCCTTGTGGGGGCAAGAAATTAGTTAGCTGTTCCCCCTTTTCAGAGGCGTTCTGAAGATAAACATGGGCAGTTAGGTTGCTTCAATACCTTTCGTGACCAGACGGTTAGTCAGTCAATAAATTTGTATACGAGGAACATGTGTCCGTGATACACACATCAGTGAATAGAGCATTGATTTAAGGGGAAAACCTAGGACAGGGTGCGCTTATGGTGAAGAGCAGCATTAAGCCAGCCTGCCGTTTGTTGCCAGTACTGTAGAAAAAGGTAGGGCTAGGACCTTTCTCAAGATTTGCCCGGCGCTAACCGCCCTTGTACCATTCAAGTTTACCAAGCAATGAGGCAGGCGCCGGAGACCAGAAGGCAGGAAACAGAAGTTTATTCCGACGGAGCAGAACACATCAGATCAGACAACAAGGTATCGTCTCGAGGTGCTCTAACAGCCTCTCGGAGGCCTGGCCTCTTATACACTGGTCTATGGCATGTGACCTTTCTTTATTACAATCAGAACATTGACATAAGGGAAAAGACATCCCCGTAATCCTCGTGTCCATCCCACCCCCATGTATCCCCACAATAGAGGTCCTCAACCTGCTGATAAGAGGAGGGGGTCATCACGCAGCTGAGTGTTCCGCCGAGTCTTTAGGATGTGTGCGCCTGATCAAATCACAGGGGGTGGGGAGGCCTGGATCAATAGAGGGTCCTTTGAAGGAGAGCGACCTCGTGCAATAGAGGCAGTAAATGATATCTCCCGGCTTAGGCAGTGGCCTCGGACCTGTGTGGACAGTCGGACACGTGGTGAGGGGCCATCAATGGGGTGGTATTCATGCCGCATGAACAATCCAGCGCAGAGGGGAGGTTTATCAACAGAGGGGCATTCATGGGAGGAGAGGAGGTGTTGGTCAGGCGCTGGCGTGACTCCCAAGGACAGGGTCATGCAGAAGGGTCATGCTCATAAGGAGGAGGGAGGGGGAGCCAGGGTGCGCGGAGGATGCTTGCTGGGTCACAGGGGCGCGCTGGCGATCGATCATGGACAGGTAGACCATGATATCTAAAATGGCCGCCGTGCACGTAGTACATAGGTGACCTAGAATGGCTGCCGTGCACGTAGTGCATAGGTGACAAGCTGGCTGCCGTGCAAGTAGTGCATAGGTGACAAGCTGGCGCAGATGATGTTCAGATCGTAAACTAAAATTCCACAGTCCTCCCTTTTAACATGTCTCGCCAACTTGTCAGTTCGGATTTATCCCCATAAGGCCACGTATTTCTACTTCATAGAGGGGGCTCATGTGCTCATTTCGGAAGTCCAAAGTCTTTGGGCACATACAGTTAGAAACAAGGCCGAACAAAGGTGGCAGACATTGGATACCTAGGCAACACCCACATAATATCACAACAGGTACCAGCACGAAGGAAAACAACTTCCAACCCCAATTTTTCAAAGTGTCCCAAAACCAGCTCCCAAGCGACCATCCTTCCTGTTCTTGGTGAACCTCTGAGGACAGTCTGTGGAGGTGTTCAATGGCTTTGTAGACTGAAGGCGAGTTGTCAGGCACGTAGGTGCAGCAGCTGGATCCGATGATGCGGCATGCTCCTCCTCGGTCGGCCAGGACCACGTCTAAGACAAGACGATTTTGGAGGGTCACGAGGCGGACCGCCTGAAGCTCCGCGGTGTTGTTGGCGAGGATGCCAGCCGTGATGTTGATCGTTGTTTCTACTGCCTGGGTCAGGTGTCGGATAGCACGGCTGTTTGCCATTGGGCCCCACAGAGGAACAAGTCCCTTTGCTGCATCCAGGAACTGTGCTCCGGTGGAGTCGGCTTGTCCAAGGTCGTCTGCACGCCTCTGCCGGTGGTGGTTGGCAGGGGCTACATATGTGGGTGGAAGAACGAAGGCAATATAGCAGGTGCCCTTCCAACCTCTCGGGAGCCAGGTGTAAGCCTTGGTGCCACACACAAAGTACATATTCGGAGAAGCAACAAAAGAAGGGGGTTCAGCTGAGTCCAATGTTCTGGTGATTCGGCAGGCGCTGTAACCCACCAGCTGCGTTCCCTGGCCTTCGAGACATACGAGACCTGTGACATTGATAACAGACAGGGCCACAGTTAGAGTGGCGGTAGTTTGTTTTTGCAGATGAGTGAAGGTGGTTCTGGCCGGATTGTGGAGCACCTGTACTTCGACTCGTTCTTTGGCTGGAATGTCTTTGATGAAGGTGGCGCCTGCGAGCGCAGGGCACAGGGCAGCTGGGGTCTTTCCTGTTTTGTTCAGCCAGAACCCAGAGTAGAAGTGTGACACTGTCCGGCTGGAGGTGGCGTTGTCCTTGTGGCTCTCTTGCATGAGGATCAACCAGGCGAGGCAAGAGCCGTGAACTGAGAAGGGTGAAGGGATGAAGGGGATGGAGTGTCCAGTGGCATGTGGGAGCAACCCGCAGATCCAACAGTTCGTAGCATTCGCAGCAAGGTTGTGTTGGTGCAACAGTTGCACGAAGGAATTGTTCCAGAATTCCCTGCGCCTTTCTCGGAGCTGAGGCGACAGAGAGATCAGGTGATGCTCTTTCAGGGGTGTTGGCTGTGCAGTAGGTAGCAATGTCTCATGAGCCGGAGTGCTTTCCTCCAGAATCCAGAAGGAAGTCATGAGGAGGAGGCAGAAGAGGAAGACGACGAAGAGTGCAATTATCTTTGATTTGTGCAGGTTGTCAGTCTTTGGATTTCTATGCTGGGTATTTCCTGTTGCTTCCATCATCTTCTTATCTGGCGCTTCCATCATCTTCTTATTTGGCGCTTCCATCACCTTCAAGGGGCTCGGTAGTGGGCAGAACCACAGACTTCGTTTAGCTTCTCTCCCGGCAACCCTTGATTGTGCGTAGGTCACCGTTCTGAGATTTTAACTTAGTCCGTGGCCTACTTAGCCGAGACTCCCTCCTTTCGACGCAGGAAATACCCTTCTCTGGATGGCACAGTAGGATCAGAGAATTTTGCAAGTTCGAGTGCCTCAGTATCTGGATAACAGTCCAATATCGGTCGGTCTTTGCTCAGGAGCTCTTCTTGGGTGCTGACGTTTTCTGCCGTGGCCAGGTTTGCAGGGACCTTCCGACAATGATGCGCGTGCAGCCAGTGCTTCTTCCCCTCCACTCGGAGTGCCGTTCGGGTGGTGATCAGCACTTGCTAGGGGCCCGTCCACCGAGGTTCCAGACTCTTGGTTCGCTGGAAATTTCGTATCAATACGAAATCTCCCGGTTGGATGTCGTGACCGGGGCCCCTGGAAGCATCGGGGATGGCCTGCTGCACCTGTTGATGAATGACAGACAACGTTTTAGTTAACTTGCACAAATAATCAGATAGTAGGACGTCTGGGACGTCATGAATGGAGGTCGGTTTGGGAGCAGTCCAGAGATTCATTGGCCGCCCGAACACGACCTCGTAGGGGGTCAAATGGTGCTTGGTGGGAGTGGAGCGCATTGATAACAAAGCCAGTGGGAGGGCATCCGGCCAGTTAAGTCCAGTGGTGGCCACTATTTTTGACAATTTCAGCTTCAGTGTGGCATTATGGCGTTCCACCAGACCGGCGGATTGGGGGTGGAAGACCGCATGGAATCGTTGCTTCACCCCCAACCCTTTCAGGATTAGTTGGATAACCTCAGCTATGAAGTGGGGGCCATTGTCGCTCCATAAAATTCGGCAAAGGCCATAGCGAGGGAAGAATTCCTTCAGTAGTACTTTGGCAGTAGTCATGGCAGTGTTGTCACGGGTTGGATAGGCTTCTACCCATTTGCTGAAGGCACATACGATGACTAGTACATACTTCAGGTTTTGGCATCTCTCTAGTTGGATGTAATCCATCTGAAGGACCTCAAAGGGGTGATTGGGGGTCCCAAACCCTCCCCGGGGTACTACCGTTCCTTTCCCGGGGTTGTGTTGCAGGCAGATAAGGCACTGCTGAACTAGACGTCTGGCTGAGTCAGGGATTTTGTCGTTATGCCAGACTTTGGAAATGAGTTCGATCATGGGTGCAGATCCTATGTGTGCGGGGGAGTGAGCCATTGTCAGTATGGGAATCAGATATGAGTCGGGCAGTAACCATTTGCTTGCATCCTTCGTTCGCCAACAGCCTTCCTCATCCTTCAAACCCACCCTTGCCCACTTAGTCAGCTCGTGAGGGGTGCTGGCCGACTGTATGTCCCTGATCATTACCCTGGTGTCACTCCATGTTTCTGCTTGTGACCTAGTCACGTACATGCGTGTCACCGTCCTATTCTCAGCTGTGGTTCGTGCAGTGATGTCGGCCAATGCATTCCCTTGTCCAACTAAGTCTGTCACCCTTTTGTGTGCCTGACATTTTATCACCGCTAATCGTTTGGGGAGGAGAACTGCTTCAATCAGAGCGGAGACTAGATCTCCGCGGAGGATCGGGGTGCCGTGGGATGTCAGGAATCCCCTCTCCCTCCACAGGAGCCCAAAATGGTGGAACACTCCGAAGGCATACTGGCTGTCCGTATATACGTTCGTGGTGGTCCCTGCGGCTATGATGCATGCTCGGGTGAGGGCTATCAGCTCTGCTGCCTGGGCAGATCGTTGTGTGATGCAGGCTGTCTCAACTACTGTTCGGGCTGTCGTTACTGCATAGGCAGCTGAAGTGGTGCCATCTGGGAGTTTGATGCATGAGCCGTCTACCCATAGCTCTCCATCGGGGTCAGGAAAAGCAGTGTCTCGGAGGTCAACCCTACTCCTAGTTTGTTCGTCCGTGAGGGTCACACAGTCGTGGATGGGAGGAATGTCGGGGTCATTTTCAGGCAGGGGTAACAATGTGGCAGGATTCAAAGTCGTGCATCTCTTTAGTGTGATGTGGGGTGCAAGCAGAGTCAACTCATACCCTGTCAGTCGTGCGCTAGTCAGGTGTTGGGTCTTGGTCTGGTTCAAGAGGGTGTCGACTGCATGGGGTACTAGCACTGTGAGGGAGTTGGAAAGTACGATTCCCTCGCTCTGACGGATAGAGACAGCAGCGGCAGCTACTGCTCGAAGGCAGGCAGGCAAAGCTCTGGCTACAGGATCAAGAGTGGCGGAGAAGTAGGCACAAGGGCGCTGCTTAGGACCAATTGATTGAGTTAGGACAGACAATGCGCATCCCTCCCTTTCGTGGGTGAAGAGGGAGAAGGGTTTGGAGTAATCCGGCGTTCCGAGGACGGGCGCTGAGCAGAGTGCATCCCGTAATTCCTTAAAGGAGGCTTGACACTCAGCGGTCCAAGGAAGCGGGGAGGGGACATCTTTGGTCAGTAGGGCAAGCAATGGTTTCACAATGAGGCTGTAATTAGGCAACCACTGTCTGCAGAAAGAGGTTAGGCCAACCAAAGAGCGGACCTGCTTTTGTGTTTTTGGGATGGGGTGTCTAGGATGGTTTGGATTCGGTCGGGTGTAAGTTTCCTCCCTTCTTTGGACAGAAGATGGCCTAGGTAAGTCACCTGTGGCTGACAGAACTGTAACTTCTTTTTGGAGACTTTATGGCCATTCTCTGCAAGAAAGTGTAGGAGTTGGACGGTGGCTGTCGTTGCAAGCGGGGTGGTGTCAGCCGCCAAAAGGATATCATCAACATATTGGATCAATACCACTCCCTCTGGTAGCTGGAAGGCATCCAGCTGTCTCTTAAGGGCCTGGCTGTAAATGCTGGGACTTTCAGTGTACCCCTGGGGAGCTCTACAAAATCGGTACGAACGGGATTTTAAGGTGAAGCCGAAAAGATAACGGCTGTCTGGATGAATGGGGATAGAGAAAAACGCGTTTTTAAGGTCAATAACAGTGAAGGTGGTGGCAGTGGATGGGATGAGGGTCAGAATGGTGGTGATATCAGAGACCACAGGATATTGGGGTACAACCACTTTGTTAATCTCTCGCAGGTCGATGATGAAGCGGTACGCTTTCTCATCTCCTTCACCTTGCTTCTTAACAATAGGTAGGATTGGGCTGTTGCAGACGTTGCTAACCACCTCTTCAACCACTCCTGCATCTACCAGAGACTGAATGATCGCTACTAGTGCCTTCTCACCCTCTGGCGATATCCGATATTGCGGGAGTTTCGGGAGCATAGCGTCCTGTCGTACAGTTATGTGAATAGGATCAATCATCATTCGCCCCACATCAGAGTCATTTTTGGCCCACAGGTACGAAGGCAGGGTGTCAAGCAAGGACATGTCAGCATCAGTTATGGAGCACATGTGTCGTGGGGGACGGGATCTGGGCATGTCTGGGTTGTCGTACAGGATGACTCGTATTCCATCTGGGGAGCACCTAATGGTAGCTCGAAAATGTTTCAGTAAGTCAATACCCATAATGGCGTCAGGGGAGTTGGAGGAGAGTAGAAATGTCGCGTCAGTGGTGTTGTTTTCTAGGTCAAAGGTAATAGGTACGGACAGGGGGTTAGTGGAGGGCGTTCCATCGAAACCTATCGACGTTATGTGTGAGCCAGACAAGGGTGCCCTTGGAATCAGTCGTTTTGATAACACACTACGTGTCGCCCCAGTGTCTACCAAGAATGGAGACTCTGTACCCAGGACCTTAGCAGTGACATAAGGACCTTGCTGGTCAACACAGAGCTCGACTGGATCCCTCCCTTGCCCCTGGCAGTCCTAGGCAAAGTCGGGGGCATTTTCACCTTCGGACAGCTGATATTGGTTCTGTCGGGGACGGTCAAACGTGTTCAGTCTCCCTGATCTGTCATTGCTGGTATCGTTGGTGCTCCCTCGTCCTTGTACTCTATTTCTCGGGCCACCTGCCACATCCCTGGAATCCCTATTTCTATTCATTTCTAGCAGAACCGGACACTGGAATTTCCAATGGCCGAGCCCTTTGCAGAAGGCGCATTGGTCATTGCTAACGTCTCTACGTCCAGTGTGGGGTGCTGGGGTGTGATCTTTAGGAGGTAGATCTCTGGGGGAGGTTGATTGGTAGTTCCCCCTTTGATGTTCCCGTCCTATCGCTATACCTTGTATCTGGGCTATCATTACCCTTTCCTTTAAATCTTTCTTCTTTTTCTCGGACGCCCTATCATTCTCATTCTTTTGGTGCTCGTAATACTGAGCCATCTGAAGGATAGCTGCGGGTTTGGAGGCCCCCCAACTACTCTCACTCGTCTGCAGTTTTTGGGAGACCTCCTGTGTTAGTCCCTTTACGTAATTTTGCACAAACAGGTGCTGTCCGGTTGCGGTGGTCATGTCTTGGCCACTGTAGTCGGAGAACACTGTCTCGAATCGGGAGAAGTATTCTGACACATCCTCCTGGGGTTTCTGTCGACAGGCCGTGACTATCGACCAGTCTACTTTTCTTTCCGGGACCAGTGTTTTTAACTTCTGGACCAGTTTGTCTGGGAGTTCCAGTATGTCCTTCACTGGTTTACTCCCCGGCTCTCGCTGTCTATCTAGTTTACCCAGTTGGTCCCAGGTATGTCCAAACAGATCCGTGTGGTCAACCTTCCGGATTTGCTTCCACACATCAGCTGGCAGGCACAACCCAAAGAACAAGTCAATATCTGCTAAAGTCATTATTGTCGAACCCAAGGCTGTGCCTAATTCGGTATAAAATGCCGTTGGGTTCTTTCTTAAGTCGGGCAGGGTTTGCTTAAAGGTTAGGATGTCTTGTCGATCCCATGGTTGGTAAACCCAATTGTACACAACCCTCCCCTTTGCATTTACATCATTAATATCATCGCTCGTTCCCTGGCCCCGTGGCGGGATCCAGTAAGGAGCCGCTTCTCTGATAGGCATCATAGTATTGGCTACCTCTGCCGAGGTTGTTTCAGGGACCGTAACCTTGGCTTCTGGTTTCTGTTCCGCGAGGTGGCGGAAGACCTCAAGCATTTGCATGAAGAGCTCCGTCGCCTCACGTTCAGTCCCATCTCCAACATCAATCATCCTATACAGTGTTGTTAGTTTAGCGGGACCCTTACTCTGATACCTATCTTCATACGCGTTCAGGGTGTGGAAGCTGAATCGCAAAATGAAATGCCGTCTGTGGCTGTCGGCATGTGAATTATACACGCTCATTGTGTATTCTTCGCTCTCCCTTCGTTCTACCAATGTCTTTGCTATTTCGTTGATCCCATCCCGTTCATCTTTGCTTAACCTACTTAACCTGGCTGATGATTGTTTGCTAGCCTCGGGGTCGTCTGACGAAGTTGTTAATGTGGCTGGTGCGGAGGCCGTGAGGGCCGGTGCACTAGCACTAGGGTCACTTTCACTCACACTCGGGGCTTGCAGGTTTTGTTGGCTGGGAGCATATGGAGGGGGCATGTAGATGATTGGTGGACCTAGCAATAGCTCATCGTTTGCCCGTTGTTTGGAGGGTAGTTCAGGGTAGAGCGCAGAGGGGGTCCTAACAGGACATTGGCCTGTCGACCCTAATTCTTGGTTTTGTGTAGCTTCTTTTCTTTCTTTTATTTCCTCTTCTAGTTGCTTTGCGGCTAGGTGGGCTGCCTTTCGTAATTCTTTCCCTATTTTTGCTTCTTCTCTTTTCTTTCGTTGTTCCGTTTCTTTGCGCCACATGCCGATACTGTCGAGCATAGTGGGCGTGGTCTTATTCTTCTGGAGCGCTATTTCTAATGTTTTTATTTTATTTTCACTAAAGGAACCTATCAGTGGCCACTGACTTTCAGGGTTCTTTTTCGTGTATTTATGCCATAGTCTAGTGTAAGCTATAGCGACTAGTCCATACTTAGTGAACATGTCCTTATTAGGGGTGCCCTCCAGTGGAGCTGGATGGTTCATCTCTAATAAGCGGTCCGGGCTAAACAGGCTACCAACCAGTGGGGAGAAGATAGGCATGACGGTTTACACCGGGGACAAAAATCTGCACTACCTATCTTATCACAGCGGGCAAAGACTAGGCAGAATATTTCTATTCTCCGTTGTTTGGCGGCGGTGAATACCTCAAACGAACCAATACCGAATAATCGGTCAATCAAAACAATTCAGTGGGGAGAATAAGTGGGCACGAAAAGTTATCGTTACCTACTCTTTCTCTCCCTGCAAAGAGAGACCTTGTTCTTCCCTGTTTGCAGAAAAAGAATCTCCAGACAATAATCCACGAACGACAGTTCGGGAAACAGTGGGGGAGGAAGATAGGCACGACGGATTACATTCGGGACAAAAGTCTGTGTTACCTATCCTTCACTGTTTGCAAAGAGAGAGCCTGTTTGTTTTTCCCCGTTTGCAGACAGCGAATCTCCAGAGGTTTCAACAAAGCGTAATACTAGTATTATCCAAACAAACAATTTTCCTCAATTCGTCGTGTTTACACGACCTTACCCGGACCGCATGGACGGTTTCCTGTCCTCTGGATCCAGCGCCCGATCGTCCTCTCTCCTTCGTGATGTTCGCGGCACTCCTGATGGTTCCCAGTCAGGACCGTAGATCGCTCGAGAGAGGTCTGTTCAGAACTAGTGAAGGTCGGATGATCGGCTGTCAGACGAGGGTCTATCGGACATGAGCTCTTCCCGATCGTTGCAGTCGTTCACTCTGTCATCGGGACCTCTCCCACTGGATCCACGTGTCGCTGATGGGCCCCACGCTTTGGGACGCCAATTTGTAGAAAAAGGTAGGGCTAGGACCTTTCTCAAGATTTGCCCGGCGCTAACCGCCCTTGTACCATTCAAGTTTACCAAGCAATGAGGCAGGCGCCGGAGACCAGAAGGCAGGAAACAGAAGTTTATTCCGACGGAGCAGAACACATCAGATCAGACAACAAGGTATCGTCTCGAGGTGCTCTAACAGCCTCTCGGAGGCCTGGCCTCTTATACACTGGTCTATGGCATGTGACCTTTCTTTATTACAATCAGAACATTGACATAAGGGAAAAGACATCCCCGTAATCCTCGTGTCCATCCCACCCCCATGTATCCCCACAATAGAGGTCCTCAACCTGCTGATAAGAGGAGGGGGTCATCACGCAGCTGAGTGTTCCGCCGAGTCTTTAGGATGTGTGCGCCTGATCAAATCACAGGGGGTGGGGAGGCCTGGATCAATAGAGGGTCCTTTGAAGGAGAGCGACCTCGTGCAATAGAGGCAGTAAATGATATCTCCCGGCTTAGGCAGTGGCCTCGGACCTGTGTGGACAGTCGGACACGGGGTGAGGGGCCATCAATGGGGTGGTATTCATGCCGCATGAACAATCCAGCGCAGAGGGGAGGTTTATCAACAGAGGGGCATTCATGGGAGGAGAGGAGGTGTTGGTCAGGCGCTGGCGTGACTCCCAAGGACAGGGTCATGCAGAAGGGTCATGCTCATAAGGAGGAGGGAGGGGGAGCCAGGGTGCGCGGAGGATGCTTGCTGGGTCACAGGGGCGCGCTGGTGATCGATCGTGGACAGGGAGACCATGATATCTAAAATGGCCGCCGTGCACGTAGTACATAGGTGACCTAGAATGGCTGCCGTGCACGTAGTGCATAGGTGACAAGCTGGCTGCCGTGCAAGTAGTGCATAGGTGACAAGCTGGCGCAGATGATGTTCAGATCGTAAACTAAAATTCCACAGTACTCCCTGCCGACTTTCAGCTGAGTGAGAATCCAATTTCGGGACAGATACTAGGGCGGCAAACCGCAATTAAGAGGATGATCCTTTTTGGGTGCTCTCTCTTGGGGTGCCTCAGTATGTTCTTAGAATGAGGTTCATCGTGGTGCTGGGTGCATAATTTATTACTGGGATGATGAACTGGAAACAGGGAAATCCAGTGCCGCTGACTGCCAGCGCAGGCTGGAACATTTTTGGAGGTCATGGGGGATCAGGTTTAACATTGACAGCAGAAGGAAGCAGTGGCACCCAACATGGTCATGTTTTATTGGTATAGACCGTAATTCAAGGGCTATGGAAACCTGGTTGCTGAGGGACAGGAGAGTTACAAGTAGAGGTGTCTGGAGACAGTGTTGGGGGAGGCAAAAGTGACAAGCACGGAGGTGCAGATCCTGTTGGGACATTGGGAACATTGCCTGTAGGGTAATGAGGGTGGGGTGGGCAGGGGTTAAAAGGTCAGGGTATCTCGCTTGCATTGCCGTTTCTGCACCGGGTGATCAGACTGGCTGCAGAAGTGGTGAGTCTTTCTACAACCCTTTCATGGGATTCTCCTAGCAGCATTGCTAGACATGGATTTGGAAACTGAGATCCATGCAGGAGCGGCAATGTTTTTTTTTGCTATTGTGCCTTCTCGGCAGGGGCGTTGGTGGTGCTGAGGTGTGGCCACCGTAGGGGACGTGGAGTGCCCGCAGCTTGACCTTCTACAAAATGTTTTCCTTTGGGGTAGCAGGGGCATTCTCGGGGGAACAGTTGGCATACAGGAGGTTGCTTTCAAATGGATGCCAGGTCTGTGGTATGGGTGGGGACTGGGTAATCAGCAAGGCAACTTTGAGGTGTGTGGGGTTTCGCTCTAAAATACGGGCATCTTGATATTGTGTTGGGAGGCAGGAAGGTACCAGGTGGGGACACCGGCATCACTGATGCTCTGGCTAGTGCACAGTGGAAGAGGTTACATGGTCTGGCCAAAGAGGGGACAATGTCAGGACTGGGATAACTCAGGATCTTTAGTCATTAGGGAGAAATGGATACTTTAGTTGATAGCCGTTTTCTAGACCAGGGTATGCGAGGATGGCTCATGCCCAGACATGGTTGGTACTTTAGCGGGTAGGGCCAGGGGAAGGTCGGAGGTATGGAGTAGGATGCAAGACATAATGATATATATGAGGCTCTCAAGCTTTTGTGGGATTATGCACCCTCCCGAGGGGTGCTTGGGAGGAAAATATTTAGAGGGAGGGGAACTGGCTGCTGAGCCCAAGAGAAGCTCTTTGTCATTCTGCCGGGTAGTGTATTGGTTTCTTCCCAGCATGTGCAGTGGGAGCATCAAGGTGGGTTTGTTCTGAGCCCTTATGGCAGAGATGTTTTTTCCTGATCTTTAAAGTTATGTGAATTTTTTAGGGGTAGGGGGAGTAAGGCCTTCCTCTGGGAGGTGGTTGGTCCGTAGTAGGCCTGTGGGTAGAGATCTACATATCTATGACAGAGCAAAGGAGTGCAGGCAGGAACTGGTGGCTCCAATTCTACAATCACATAGTTAGGTTTGCTCGGTTCGCTGAGGGGCCAGCCATTCAGACTTATTTGGAGTTGGGTCAGCGCCATGTTAGAAGGGAAGCAGAGGAGTTTGTTGTGAAATAATGGTACAGGTTGTCAAATTTGTTTATGTTTTCAGACTTTGTTCAGGGCCATAGGCTACAAGTTGGAAGATGTTGATTTTTGGACCACTCGTACATCAAGACACTAGAGGTCCAGCAGTCATTAGGCATTTTATTTGTGGTTGTTTTTGCTTTGTACTTCATCAGGTTATATAAAAAGGAGTGTGAGGGGGAGGGGGTTCCCCCTTTGTAATTAGACTACCAATGGGGGTCAATGTCCTGACACGGCTTATACATTTAGATGGGAATGAATCTGTGTTTCAGCTGGTTGTTCAGTGTTAACCCCATGAAGGAGGACCTGTGGGAGATTCATGAGATATGGGCTGGTTGCCAAGCATTGTGGATGGAGTTTGTTCCATGATTGGCTGGGCATGGGACTGTTAAGCCAGGAGCCATAGTCAGGGCTAGGGGGAAGCAATTCTAGGAAATGTGCCCACCCCTAATATGCAAGGACATTGTCCTGGGCTGATTGAAGCATTCGGATTTCCATTATGAGGGGGTGGTTTTTTTGAGGAGTTAGAGGATGGTTCCCCACCATAGGCACTTGACTCTAACTGTAGCAGTTACAGCTGGTGTTCGTACTCAACAAACCATAGTTTGAAACTCTTTCCCTAGGGGGTGGGGGGGTAGAAAAAGGATGCACTGGTGAGACCCTTTTTTCTGGGTGGCAATTGGCAGAGAAGTTGCCATGATTTACAGAAGTTTTTTGTTGTTGTTCAGCAGCAATTCAGGCTGAAAGGGAACGGGTAGGCAAGTTCACGCCTTGACGAGCCAGGAAGTTTAAGGTCCTGTAGGAAGTTTAATTGGTTAAGAGGTTAATAGATGTAGTAAATAGGGAAGGGAGTTTAAAGGTCTCAGTTGCAGTTGACCAGCTGGAGCATGTACGATATTGCTGAATTAAGTTGTGATGTTGGGGATATTTTAGGGGTGGGAGATAGCTTAACGTAGGTGATTAACTTTGTATATTGAGGTTGTAGTTTTGTAAGGCAAAGGGTAAGGTTGTTTTGTGATGTGCACCTGTTTCACTAAAGCAGCCCTTTTCACCCAAACCTGCTGTCAGCGGTCTGCGCTGTATCCCTCTTCCCCAAATACTGTATGCAAAATAGACAGCAACTGGCCTTGATTACTGAAACTTATTTAAGAGAGCTTCCTATATTTGTTAACTATCACACTTAAGACGCTGGATGCATGCTACTTCAGTGACACTCCATTCATTGAAAAAGGAAAGAGGCACCCTAGTGACATTAGAAGTTAAATTCTTAGATTTGATGGTGTCCTAGTTCAACCAGGCAATGAACAAACCTTGTCCCGATGTCTCCTATTATTAAAGCAAAAACAACAGTTGATGGACAGAATGCAGAACAATGTCATATATTCACCCCAGTACAGAGATCTGGGCCTAAATCCATCGTTTTTTTGTACCCCACACCACCCCAGTTCAGACATGGCCATATGCAAATCAGCCTTGATCCTGTGCCTCATGGGAACAGTCCAGCCCGAACTGCCAAGCCAAGTCTTTCCTGGACCGGAATCAAGCATCCTAGGACCGGTTTCTGGCTATCAGTCGTCTTCAGCCAGGATAGCTTGACTTCAGTGGTGTGGAGAGTATGGGACTCACATCTGAGCATACCCATCCCACTCGGGGTGACCAATGCAAAAACAACAGTTGATGGACAGAATGCAGGACAATGTCATACATTCACCCTAGTACAGAGATCTGGGCCTAAATCCATCGTTTTTTTGCACTCCTCACCACCCCACTTCAGACATGGCCATATGCAAATCAGCCTTGACCCTGCGCCTCATGGGAACAGTCCAGCCCGAACTGCCAAGCCATGTCTCTCCTGGACCGGAATCAAGCATCCTAGGACCGGTTTCTGGCTATCAGCCATCTTCAGCCAGGATAGCTGGACTCCAGTGGTGTGGAGAGTATGGGACTCACGTCTGAGCATACCCATCCCACTCGGGGTGACAAATGCAAAAACAACAGTTGATGGACAGAATGCAGAACAATGTCATACATTCACCCCAGTACAGAGATCTGGGCCTAAATCCATCGTTTTTTTGCACTCCACACCACCCCAGTTCAGACATGGCTATATGCAAATCAGCCTTGACCCTGCACCTCATGGGAACAGTCCAGCCCGAACTGCCAAGCCATGTCTTTCCTGGACCGGGATCAAGCATCCTAGGACCGGTTTCTGGCTATCAGCCATCTTCAGCCAGGATTCCGACCTAGGTCCAAGCTGTGGAACGAGATTCCACTGCCCCTGAGATCCTATCAGTCTCTCTCCATTTTTCGTTAACAGCTATAAATCTGGCTGTTCTGAACAAGCATCTCATTATTACTCTGAGAAAGTACCATGAGAGGCCTAGCACTAGGAACCCCTTTGCGGGTGGCTGTGCACTCATAAAACCCCAAGGGAAGTTAAATCAACTGGGCCACTAAAAACAACCAGTTAAAACAAAAGAGACGCAGCCTAAAATTAGAGCAAGTCCTGTGATCATTGCGATAGCTTTGCGGTGGACAAATATAGCATTCAAACCATTTAGATGTCCATTACTACTTTAGTGATGCCTTCCTTTGAAACACATGCTGATGAAGCCTCTAATGCTACCCTAATGAGAAAGAAGTGAGTGTCATTTTGTCTGTGACCCCCTCCACCTTTTCTCATTGCTTGATCATGGTGTTCTTTAACCAATAAATTGACAAGGTCAAGGGCAGAGATTCTTTTTCACAAACTGTTTCCTATCCAGTGGTCTCTGTTTCCGACAGGTTCTTTCACAAACAAAGCAAACAAAAAACACCAATCCGATTATCTGTGTATTGAAACATTGCACCAAAGCACACCACGTGAAGTTGATCATCATGAAACATTGGTCAATTATTCAAACAGAACCGGAGCTACAACATTTATTTGATCAACCACCCACGTTTTTGTTTCAACGTTCAAACAATTACAAATACATTTTAACCAAAAAGAAAGAAACTGACAACATAGTTTTCGAAGGTATGCAAAAGTGTATGAATTGTGTACACTGTAATGTCGTAATATTTGGAAATCAATTCATCCACCCTACTAAAGGAAACACCATGAATTTACAACACTGTAGCACCTGCGACACATCGAATGTTATAGATATTTTAAAATGTCCCTGTGCAAAAATCTACGTGGGAAAAATAGAATGTAAAATTAAAGTGGTATTACTGAACATAAGCGACATCATGAAACAGAACATGAAAACCATGGTAGCCATGCATTGGAAGGAAGCATGACCGGAAGTGCATTATTAATGGGATGTCTGTATACATTTTTTTAACGCACCAGGGTTTTTTGGATGTTCCGAATACTTCTCACGTTTAATGACACAATCACGGCTCACTTCATGGCGACATTTATGAGAAGTCTTTAATCTTTTATTTCACAAAGTGAACTCTTGATCACAGTATTTTGATAGCGGCTGAGACACCACCTGTTTTTCATGAGGAGCATGCTTTGATTAATCATCTTTTATTAAGGACTGCTATAAATAGTCTCTTTTTATTCATTTCATATTTTCAGAACATTTTGATAATACCCCTGAAGAAGGGTCATCATTGACCTGAAATGCATTGGGTTGAAAAAATATTTGTGTTGTAAATGTAACTACTACCAAGAGGCCATTGGAACAACGATTTTGATCTACTGAAAAAAATTAAAAGAAATAAGCATCAACACTGTACGAAGTTTCATTATTTGAATAAATATTGGTTAATTCGCTGGAATTTGATTAAAAAAACAGACCAGTTTTCAAGATAAGTGCTCCCGTCAGCTAGGTAGGGACTCGTCTCTCCTGGCACTCCTGTACTCATTACTCTTAAAATTAAAGTACTCTTTGGGTATAGATTCCCTGAAATATGCTAATGGGACCCAGCTTTTTCCAGAGTGACACCAAATGCTGAAGAAAGTGAAATACTCTTCTAATCACAGATTTCATCATCGGATATCCTTCTAAATCAATCAGTCACTTGTAAAGCGCACTACTTACCTGTTAGGGTCTCAAGGCGCTGAGGGGAGGGGGGTGCTGCACTGCTCGAAGAGCCAGGTCTTGAGGAGTCTTCTGATGGTGAGCAGGTCTTGGGTCTGTCACAGATGGGTAGGGAGGGTGTTCCAGGTCTTGGTGGCGAGGAAGGAGAAGGATCTGCCGCTGGAGGTTGTTTGTTGGATGCGGGGGATGGTTGCGAAGGCAAGGCTGGCGGAGCGGAGCTGGTGGGTTGGGGTGTAGAAGCTGATTCTGCTGTTCAGGTAGGCTGGTCTGGTGTTGTGGAGTGCTTTGTGTGCGTGGGTGAGGAGCTTGAAGGTGATCTTTTAAGTCCTGCCCTTAGCACATCTGACTCTAAGTAAGCTCTGACATGTGGTCTGCTCCATTTCTCAGCTGAACACAATAGATATTATGTGGAAACTCAGATTTCTATGGTTGTTGAAGAAGAGTTCCATCTAAAGTACTGTAGAACAATGTTTTCAGTTCTAAATATTTCCAAGTAGGGTGCCAGACATTTCAACCATAGCATTATCAAGGCTAAACATCTTAAAAAGTATCAATCTAATTGTGCAATCTTATTTGTTACAGCATCTTCTTGAGACTGTTGAAAGTGCAGCCAGGGTGCTAATGGGACTGAAGCGCAGACAACATTTCTACTGCTATTTACTCCCAGCATTGGCAGCCACTTGAATTGTGGCTATATTTTGGCCCCTATTGGACTAGTGATAATCAATTTTAAGATCTTGTGCCTAGTTCATTGGGTGAACAATTTGAAATAAACTGAGTAGCTTTAGAGAAAATTCATTCAAAATAAAGCATTACATTTTACTGTCTGAGTTTTTTTTGCCTGTACCATTTCCTTCGTACCAACATCCCACTTCCTTTTGATAGTCTCAATTTAGAACAAAATATTATTCTTTAGCTCTGACTCGCCATCTTTTCTTAATAGTACATTTTACTCTTGGCTCCCCAAACAGATCTAGATATACATGAAGACTAAATGGTGCTTCTCAAAAGTGGTTGTCCATGGGTATGACAAGAGCTCTAATCAACCATCTAGAAATTATAGTGAAGTACCTTCCTTTTACCAGGCTACATTTTCCTGATCATTCTTTCTCCTGGCCTAAGTCATTCTTGCACCTAATATCTCACCCATGCCTTCACTAAGACTTGGAGGGCTGTTTGCCTAATTTTTGCCAAGGGGTTAGTTTCCCCTGCTTAACTGCACATCCAGGGCCACTATAGTTTCTCTTCACTGGTTGGAGACCTTATTTCTCTTTTCTAAACCATCAAGGTCTCGATATCCACTCACATTCACAAAGTGCTTGTATTGTTAGTGGGTTTAAGAGGCAAAAGAGTCAGTCAGGGTAACAACAATCTCTAAAGCTTTGGGAAACTGCTGTAACCTCTTGAAATACTTCTATTTTAACTGCATTAAAGTCATGACATTCCAAATCAATTTATTAAAGAAAGGGAAAATGCAATGATTAAAATTACATTGAATCCACAAAAAGAGTAAATCAGTTCAGGAGCTGTGTTTTCTTAAGAAAACAAACAAAACACATATATAGAAAGCAAAGTGGAAACCTACAGCCATCATTAGTCTATGGTTGTGAGTGACTGAACCCTATATCCAATTTGAGGGTTACCATGATGGAGCACTGGTTAGGTAAATCCCAGCATCATGCCCTGGTCACAGATTTACTGTTTGTAATTAGTCCTTATTTTTTGGAGATCAACCTCTTCCAGGGTGTTAGACTGAAATCCAGGTCTGGGTACGGCTCCATGAGGTTAGATGCCCTCTGAGCAAGGCACTAAAACTTTATTTTGTGCAACTAAAAGCGTGTGGGATGAATTAGGAAATCTTGTCTGCCTAGATTGTGCCTTTCTCAGGTAGCCTCCATAACTGATCCTGGCCTGCCAAGTTCTGAAAATGTCAAAGATTCAACTTTGTAAGAAGTTTCATAGGTTTTTCCTGGATGTACCTGCAGCTTCTAAACATCCAAGATTTCTTCTTGTTGGAATGCAGCTAAAGACTCAATGAAAAGGGGGAGAGTTCTCTACCGTCCCTTATTTGGTGGCATACCCAAAGTTCAGCTCATTGGACCTGCTAATTCCTCCTTTCAAGCAGCCTTTTTTTTAATCCAGGATTATCTTATTGACCACAGAAGGACAGTATATCTTACCATCTGAGAACCACTTCGAAGGTGTTCTGTACAAGGGAGAGGAAGATGCAAGCCTCAACCTTCCCCAAGTTAAGCAGTAAAGATCAGGGAGAAATTCTGTCTTCTTTCTTTGTATTCCACCAGTTGAGTGGTGCTCCGAGTTGCACGGGGTGGAAGCTACAAATAATAGTAGCAAATCTAGCTGTGTTTCCACACTCGGCCATTCTCAACTTTGCAGCATTTCTCCTTACATCTGGTCAAAATAAATGTATGTATACATGCATGCAAGTTTGTATGTAATTGGTATTTCTATAGCCTGAACCAAGGCAAAATGCCAGGGGAAGAAAACCAGAAACCTCTATTTCATGAAATGTTCAAGAGTGTGTGAGATTGTTTAGTATTGTTTCAAGAAGGCACACTGTTTAAGCTGCTAGAGCTCTAGTAGCCCACCCAAATGTAGTCCTGTTAAATGTGGATTTTAGAACTCTCATTCTTAGGGTGGTCTTGCCTAAAAAGTTTTGTTTGCTTACCTCCTCTTTTAGCTGATTCTTTTTGTTGTCCTTAGGACTCTGAGCACTTTACCTCTGCCGACCAATGCTAAAGTGTATGTGTTTCTCCCCTAAACATGGTAACATTAGCATATACATCATTGGCATATTTAATTTACTTGTAAGTCCCCTGTAAAGTGGTATGCCATATACACAAAGCATGTAAATTAAATGGTATTAGTGGACCTGCAGTACTAATTGTGCCACCCACACAAGTAGCCTTTCTGACCTGTCACAGGCCTGCCCCTGCAGGACGTGTATGTGCAGTTTGCTATCACTTCAACCTGGCATTTGAAAAACTTTACCAAGCCTTGAACTACCCTTTAGCTACACATAAATCACCCCAAGGTAGGGCCTAGGTGGCCTGTTGATCATGGTGCTGTGTAAGTAAAAGGTAGGAAATGTACTGTTGAGTTTTACTTGTCGTAGTAGTGAAAAACACCCAAATTTGTTTTTCACTACAATGAGGCCTACTCCTCTCATAGATTAACATTGGGAGTTCCTTAATACATATTTATGTAGTAAGTCCTGTTTAGAAAAGGGTAGCTTTGTCATGTTTTATATCTTTGGAGTGTTGATGATAAACCCTCTTTACTGGCAGCGTTGGATGTAAGATTACTATTTCAGAAATGACACTTTTAGAAAGTGGGCATTTCTCTGCTCTTACTGCTCTGTGCGCCTACAGCCTGTTTCCAAAACACATCTAGGGTAGGTGACAGCATTACTTTGTGCTTTCCCCCTAGACAGCCACAAGCTCAGGAAGGTTAGGCGTGTCTGAGAACTCATCTGCATTCTGATGGCTCTACCTGGGCAGGGAGGGAGGGAGCAGCTGACACTTGTACCTCAATAGGTAGTGTACTGTCCCCACACAAATGGTGGATTACCCCCTACTGACAGTCTGGAGACAGGGTTAGGATGAAAGGGCTTCAGTGCAATTCAAAGACTCTTCTTTGGAGTCACCCCCATTGCAAAGGCAAAACTGGGTATAAGTACTGGGACTCTGACCCCCAACAAACCAGACACTTCTGGAGCTACAACTGGGCTCTGTCAGAAGAAAATCTGTGCTGCATAAAGAACTGACTCTCTGCTAGACTGCTGACCTGGAAGGCCTGCTTTGCTTTTGTGCTGCCCTGCTGCCCGATGCTTTCTGACTCTGCTGAGGAGAGCTGGACTCTGCCTTGCACCAAAGTGATCTTCAAAGGCTTGTTGACTTGCCTCCTGTTGCTTGAAAGTCAGGGCTATCTACGTCCCTACACCTGCTCCTGTGCCTGTTGCACCAAAGAAAACAACACATCTACAGTCTGTTTGTAGCAGAACTGGCGCATTAACCCTGTTACAGAATTATAATTAGCGTATCGAACTCGTAACTGTCGCATAACATCTGAAACTAATGCTCGGCACCAACGCATCTCCGCCACTGCATGGAGAAGATCAACGCATCGCCCCTCCAGCATAGATTAACCTGGTCCATCGTCTTTGGAACGGGCATACTCAGAACTGGAGCTTTGCTTAATGGACCTGATGCATCAATGCCACTGCATGAAGAAAATTGATGCATCACCTCAACTGCTGGCATGACATCGATGCATCGCTCATCTGCACACCGCATCTCCCTGTTGCAACCAAAGATCAAGGTACTTTGTGCACCTGGCTTACGTGGGTTCTGTCGCCAACCTAGATTTTTGTTGTTTAAATCTTGATTTAGTTATAGAATTAGTGTATATTTTTCTAAACCAGTGTGGAGTCTTTTTGTGGTGTTTTCATTGTGTTTCTGTGTGTGTGAGTATATATGTGTGTGTGTGTGTGTGTATGTGTGTTTGTGTGCGTTGTACAAATACTTTACACATTGCTTCTTTAGATAAACCTGGCTGCTCTGTGCTAAGCTGCCAGAGGGTGAGCACAGGCTATCTTTTAGTGTGTATCCAGCTTACCATGACTAGAGTGGGGGTCCCTACTTGGACAAGGTGTATACCTCTGTCAACTAGAGTCCCCATTTCTAACAGTGGGCCTCTCTTTTCTCACCAGTAAAAAAGAGAACTTAAACTGGTTCTATTCCTTTGACACTCCCCTCAGGAAGGTATGCCAGCAGGTAACAGGACCACTTTAAAGGCTGGCCTCCACTATATTCAGGTCTTCAAAAATAAATATGGTTCCTGTCTATGCTTTCATGTGGCTGCATGCTGTCCTCTTCTCTCTTTTCCCTTCACAATGTTTAGGTAGAGCCTAGAGTTAGCGTTCATATGCTGCTCTGAGAGTCATGCTGTAATCCCTTAGTGCGTTTTTAACACACCCACACACAACCATCCCTTTTTCATTGGTTGCTTGCTCTGCCTTTAGAAATTCCAATGCTTTCATTGGTGAACAGTGTGCATTTGTCCCACCTTGTGGCTGTTTTTTTGCCACCCTGGCTACTGACCCTGCTACATGGATCCTTTCACAAGTTGCCATATGTTTAGCTTCAAGGCACTACTTTTTGTTTCCAGCCTTTCCTCGGAACTCACTTGTATTTGGTATTTCCTGATCCTGTCATCAGTGCTTGTTTCTATTTTCAGCGCGCCATGCATGCTGTCAATTTCCTAACAAATGCATGTGCTGCTCTGAGAGGCATGCTGTAATCCCTTAGTGAGTTTTTAACACACCCACACACAACCATTGCTTTTTCTTTGGTTGCTTGCTCTGCCTTTAGAAATTCCAATGCTTTCGTTGGTGAATAGTCTGCATTTGTCCCACCATGTGGCAGTTTTTTTGCCGCCCTTGCTATTGACCCTGCTACATGGATCCTTTCACAAGTTGCCATATGTTTTGCTTCAAGGCATTACTTTTTGTTTCCGACCTCTCCTCCGAACTCACTTGTATTTGTTTTTACCTGCTCCTGTCTTCAGTGCTTGTTGTTAGGTCTCGCTGAGCCAGAGCATGCGCTGTCTGCGAGAAATTTAGTGAGTGGCTTTTGAAAGTGCTATCACAGGCTTTTCCTGGCCTCAAGCTTGCGTGCACGTGAGAGTGCACACGCGCAGCCACCATGTGGGTTTCTGTCAAGGCTCATTAAGCCTTGCGTGCCTCTCTCCGCACTTCAATTCCCTCCCCCACCACAGATCGCGTCACTCTGCTGGCCTCCACTCCCCCTGCCTCTCTATGCTTTTTATTTCTGTTTCTTTCATAGTATATCACTTTTACCCCGTTCTCTATTTGCTTCTCTCTTTCCCTGTTTGTTAACTTTCTTTATTCTGTTTCCCGATCGTGCGCTCTCTCTGGCTTCCTCTTTTTGTCCTATTTGGCTAATGCTTATTTTCTCTTCCTCCTTTTTCCCCTTGAGTTTGTCCCACTCTCGAATCAATGACTGATAAGAAAAAAACAACTGCACGTCCACAAAAATGATGCCTGTGGACCCCACCGGCTTAAATTAGGCACTGAATGTAATGTACTATTACAGCGCGCCTCACTCTTTTTATCGCTTTTTATTTCTGTTTCTTTCATTGTATATCACTTTTACCCCATTCTCTATTTGCATCTCACTTTCCCTGTTGGTTAACTTTCTTTATTCTGTTTCCCGATCATGTGCTCTCTCTGGCTTTCTCTTTTTGTCCTTTTTGGCCAATGCTTGTTTTCTCTTCCTCCTTTTTCCCCTTGACTTTTTCCCGCTCTCCATCAATGACTGATAAGAAAAAAACAACTGTGCGTCAACAAAAATGATTGCCGGTGGCTCTCACTGGCTTAAATTAAGCACTGCATGTAATGTACTATTAGTGTTGTCCCTTAAATGCTGTTTTCCACATCCTTCCAGTCTACCCTCTTGAGTGACCACACCCGGGTATAGCTCTCTGTCAACAGGCTGTGAATGCCGTGCGCACTGCGATGGTCACATCCTTGGGAGAATAGGGAGGGTTTGTTTTACTGTTGTACTTTGAGCAGTGTACATTTCCATTATTGTTTAACCCTGCTGTATGTACTGCCAGGATACAGGGTGTGTTTAGCTGTGCTGCCATGATGTAGTGTGTGTCGGATTACCATTTAATCCTTGCCTTTACTTTGGGTTGGCGACTATGCTTACAATATATGTTTAATACCATCACCAATATTGAAAAATACCTCATTTTTATTCTGCGTGCTTTCCTTGGGCTGAATGAAAATGTTACTATTGACCATAAAAACTGTTGTACTGGAGAAGTTTTAGTTCGAATCAAGAGCATCAAATGCTAATTTGTGAAGTTTTTTGTTAAATGGCCAATTGAAGTTAAAAGAAAATAGCAATAGCTAACACGCATTGGCATAGCCAATAGGTCTCGCCTTTGGGACCTTATAAGTGCTTAGCCATACAACAGTTAATGTTGTTGCACCAAGGATATTGTGCTGCATAACTAAACACTTATAAGGTCCCAAAGGCGAGACCTTTTGGCTATGCCAATGCTTGTTATTTTCAACGAGCCATGCATGCAGTCAATTTCCTAACAAATGCATTATCGTTCTGAGATTTGATCACTTTTATTTTAAGCGTGCCATGCGCGCTTTCACTTTCCTGACAAATGCATTATCGCTCTAAGATTTGTTCCTGAGCCTGGTTGAGATTAGATCGCATGATGCTGCGGTGGGGGCTATGTTGTCTGGCGGCCACCTTGGGCTCTGACCTAGTTCAGCAGAAATTGGAGCTACTAGGTCAGTGCCTCCATACTGCCCACACAGCTGTTACTTCTCACAGTTACCTTGAGCACACCTGCCAACCGCTCCAAGTATCACCATTGGCATCCTGTCCCACCCCTCCAACATAACAAGCATGTACATAAATAAACACACAACACATTTCTTGTTTGGGTAAAGTTGCTGCAGGTTTATTACATACACCGTTATGTAATAGTTGGGTTATTTTACAGGCCGCCTGCCCGCCTGATGAGCCAGGCAGCACTGGGGCGAACCCCATCTGTGCTGCCCTTAATGGTGATCCTCTTCCCGGATCACGTCAGACTTGGTCCCTTTCAATGAGAAGTGTAGCATAGCAATCCCCCAGTTGTTCAGGCCCACAAACGCCCAAAGGACTAAAGGGACATCAACACGGTTTTCCAGGAACCTCCCATGAGGCATTTGGCTATGGCACCCCCTATGGCAGAGGTACCTTTCCGTACCCGTCTGCTTGCAGATTGAACTGTAACTCCGCCACAGCTATGGAGGCGGCCACCGTTGCCGCCAGAGCCCCCCACCAAAATATTTGTAGTCTAGCCTGTCTAGAGCCTCCTGCAACTCTAGATGACAGTGAAACATCCCTACTGGTTATAAATGACACCATCAATATCCCACTAGCCCGTGACATTAGCCTGGTTGAAACAGAAGGCCCTTTTGGCCTGAAGTTGTGCCAAGAACTATTTCCCACTACGGGAAAGTTCCCCTGCGTCACATGACTCAGCCCCGCGCCAACTCTGGGCGGGATGGTTTCAGATACTCTGGCTCACAATGCCCCATCTATTTGCTGCTCTTACCTAGCTGCCGTACTTTTAGCACGGTGCGTACATGAACACCTGTGTTCAACATCTATGGGACTGCAGCCCACTTGCTGGGTGACACCTCCCATAACCCACCTGCCTACATTGGCTATTAGGACAAGAAGGGTTATCCTTAACATTTGAACAGTCCCTTAGCTTTCGAATTCATGACGCACAGGAATGTTCATGACTAGAAGTATATGACAATCAGCAAGGCTGCCCTACAGCACTTACCCTGCATCCCTTATTCTTTATGGGAATTTCGCCCACTCAGCTCCCTCTGTGGTGAAACTCTCTAGGAATACCGCTTGGAGAATCTGTCTGATTTGCACGATACGGACTGTCTGCAATAGTAGCCCATTGTACTTGACACCTTATTACCCCATTTATTGGGACGGCAGCACACTATGTTGGCTCTCCGCGTCCACACCAAGCATGGCTAATCTAGCTGACCGTGCGGGGCTTTTGAGCTTGACCGCAGAACCCATGGTTCTGGGGAGCACTTACTTCCCCCATTGACCAGACAATTGCACAGACGCCTTTGCGTGCTAACCCTGGTGAACGCCTTATTTTTGTGAAATCTGGTTTGACCCTGTATGTATTATGCCCGCTATTGGCGACACTTCACCCTTTCATGACAACTTTCGCAGTGCACCTCGCTTGCTTAACTGCCGTTGGATATGAGATGCCAATACCTGCAAGCCATCTCTGACCCAGGAAACTTAAACTCATAAAAGTGTCGGAATCCCAGATTCCCGGTTTCATGTTAGCTGCAGTACACTTTCAGTGGATCAGCTGGGAGATACCACAAACCGCATTGGCCATGAGAACATTAAGAAGCACCCAATTGTCACCTGGGCATACCTCTAAATGATACTGGCTTCGCATAGCTGTGAGGCCAGAGACAAACATCTTAAACCTGTTTACTGTTTTTTTTGCCACTTGGCACCCTTCTGGTTGCAGCTCTATGTTTGTGAAGCGCGCAGGCCCCCGGGGCACGATGTTGCTGAACAGCCAGTGTCTGTTACCCACACGCTGTTACTTATCTATTGCCAACTGCCCTTACTTGGATTGAAGGAAAGCTGGATGCTTCGTAAGGACTGTAGAGTTAATGCTCCAACCTAGTTTGACCCCAAAACTTAGGGAAAACCCAAGTAGTAATCAAGCCCTTCATGGTACATCTATCCCAGCATTGCCTATCAACGTATTTGGGACACCAGTAGCAGAAGATGCCCCTTCCAATCTTAGGTTCTAGCCCATAGAAGGATAACCCAAGTGGCAGGCAAGTTTGTGGGAACCAGAGGGTACCATTCTGTGCAACTACCTGCCCTTTTTCCTGAATAAAGGTAATGCCAAGGTCAATAATACCCTGTCGCCATTTGGCTCTAACGCAGTGTTTACCAAACTTTTAAGCACCGCACCACACTTGTTAGATGACAACTACCACCCCGCCTGCTGCCCTGGCTAAAGCACAGGTGATTGTGTCTTAATGAAGTGACCTAACACCTGCACATGATTGCAGAGGGATGCCCACCCAGAGTACATGGTACCTGTCTCTATATGGTGCCAGTAGATGTTCCTCATAAAGGCCCTCGTGTCCAATTGCCCAATGCAGCTCAGCATTTCGCAGCACCTCTCTTTGTGTTATATTTTCCAGGGTACGTGTAAAATTATACTTCCTACCACTGGGCTGGTAACTGGTGGCAAAGGCAGACAGGCCCTGGGTATAAGATCAGTTTCCTAGAGTAAAACGATAAATATCCCGCACCATGTCCACAGGCAGTGAGTGTGTCCCCTGAGACATCCCCAAGTTCTGTGTGACACAAACCCTGACGCACCGTGTGCCAGTTGTATGTATCATTCTAGAGTGACTAAGCCCTAATGTGCCCCCTTCCAAGGATAATCCCTCGTACGAGGGTACGGATTGAAGACCAAGCGCTGCACCAGCTAATATCACCAGTCAGTGCAACCACTGCAAGGTGACATGCCGAGATAAGCCCACCCAGAATTCGCCTGCCAATGCGAGAGGACCAAGCATTCATCGCTTCTTAAGCTCTCTCTCTCGATGGTAGACACGCCCAGCCTCTGAGACCACTCTACATGGGCAACAGTTGTCTCACACAAGGCCTGTGTTACCTCAGCCTCGGTCCTCTGGCAGCACAGTGCCCCACAGGCTCCCTCCTGTTTGCGCGGTCAATACAATCTGACCTGGCTGACCCGTACGCTGGCTTATCATGCTAAGCATAGTGTGCTGCTGGCTGGTGTTTAGTGGCATCTGACATTGCCTCCGGATATATACTACAAAACCACAGTACACCTACAACACACCAGTACCATTGGCTTTCACAATGCTTGTTAGATGTATAGGATAACTGAAGCCACAATTCTTGTTTGCTGCATTACATATTGAAAATGCTTCCATTCTAAACTGGTGGTACTGTCACTCTTACGTGTTGAACATTGCAATAAACGTCTTCCTTCAACACATAGCAAACTCAACCACAAGTGATACCATTACACTAAGCAACAACACCAATCAACTCAAAGCAACCATACCACCCTGTAAATAGGTAAATTGTGTGTAAACCCAGCCATAGCTAGACAAGACCAATAGAGGCAGTTTCTATGGGGCATTGTAGAGACGTATCAGATACTAGACAACCTGTCCCTTCTATCAGAAATCCGATAAACATTAACAGAATGCCAAGTGACTTAAAAGAGGATATCCAGTGTAACCGCTCCATGCAGTGCAAAGGCTCTTGCTATAAGGGGCAACCTCAAATAAGGTGCTTTCTTTACCTGCCTTCGCATAATCTGCAGTCATGTGACCTTGGCTGGTGGTGAGCTATTCCTGAACAGAACAGAAAATGAAAACTCGGGAACTGCAGCCATGAAGGCTAATTAAATGAAGACCACAGAACCGAGGTAACTCCTCAGGAGCTTGTCCTCGCAAAGCTGAAGTCATGAGACAAACCGCTCCTTTAGGGGTACCAGAGCATGTTGAAAAGGATCCCTTAATAGCCTTCTTGAATGCTTTAAACCTATGATGCATAAGGATGCTTTGACCACCTTTGGAATTGCCCACATTTATGAATGGTCCCTTGATTTCCTGTTATCCACCCACAGGTTAGCCAACTCCATGTGCTTGCGAAGAACACAGGCTAGATGTAGGTAAATAGTATTTACTGATTCGTAAATACCGAATTTTACCGATTCGGTATTTACAAATCGGTAAATGCTATGTAGGTATTTTTACCGAATAAATTACTGAATCGTTAAAATTTAGTAATTACCGAATCGGTATTTACCGATTCGGTAGTTGCCATTCATTCCTATGGGTCTTGAGGCCCATAGGAACCAATGGCAATTACCGAATCGGTAAATACCGATTCGGTAAAATTACCGATTTGCCAAGGGGGACAGGGTGTCACTTTGACACCCTGTTGCACCCCTGATTCAGGCTTGTGTGCCATGTGGCACACATACATGGCCTAAGGGCATGTATGTGTGTCACATGGCACAGGTGTACATGCACAGATGTGCATGTACACAGGAATTCGTTATTTACCATCAAATAGTATTTGATGGTAAATAACAAATTCTTAAGGGCCTGTGGCACTGTTTTCAGTGCCACCTACATCTAAATTTACTGATTCGGTAAATTTACCGATTCAGTATTTTACCGAATCGGTAAATTTACAGAATCGGTACATTTTATGCCCCCTACATGTCAAAAACCAAATACCGGTCGGTAACAGCCGAAATCGGCCGTTACCGACCGGTATTTGGCGACCTACATCAGGCCCACAGTCCCTTATCAAATTGGCGCCAACCAAGCACAAGTTTCTTTTATTCTTCTCAAACTGTGAGAGCAAAGCTAACACCGGCGGTCGCACTACCGACCCACAGCGCTCCGCTTACCGACCCCGGTATGCCTCTCTGAAAATGTTCACCATGCGCCACTTGCCCATGTGTTCCATACTTACCTCATTACTAAAAGGTTCATTTTAGACCAAGACAGAACCTCCTATATGCGAAGTGGTAGAGTCACCTATTATGTTCAGTATTGGTGATCTGTTGCTGTGTTACTGTATATAAAACACGTCACCATCCCCGAATACTGTATGCAAACACATTTAGAAATTAGAAGAGTGTGTTAGTGCACTGTCAGTAACTTTGCCAAAATTGGGCATGAAAGAGCTGGACTGTATCAAATTCAAAGCTGTTCCAAACAGGGGTTCCCAAATAAGTTTCTACCAAGGACTGCTGATAATACTACTGCATGTGCTGTTGTGCACAAGTATGCACTCCTGACCTCAAACCTTCAAAATGCCTTGTTAAATGCGTCAGAGCCCCCCAAAGGCATCTTGAAGAAGGCTGAGCAATGCCAACAGAGAGAAGGTATTAATCAATCAATGTGCGCCCTGGCAACATCACGCACGTCTTTGCTTCCCCAGCCGACCATCGATATTTGCTGCGATACGATAACTAAACATCAAAAGCCCCTCGTGGTAGTAACCACAAAGCCTTCTCTCCTCCGCAACGAGGGATAAGGGTATGGCTTAACCTGTGCAAGCAAATTCTTTGCTTAGCCTGGTGTGTCGCCAGACTAATATGTTGCTGTTTCTGCACTTGCATTCCCGGTATATGATGCAGTCAGAACATCATACCAGCAACATGTCAGGGTTCTTGGCTTTGTCACAGGTTGTTAGAGCCTAAGGTAAATATGCAGCACTATGGCTTGTATATAATATTGAAAAACTTTCACTTAAAGCTGCTGACACCATGACAATGTTGCTGCTCCTGAGTTTCAAAAGGAGAAGAGAAATCTGGCCTTACAATGACTAAATATGATATATTAACTGAGCATGTAAGCGCTGAAAAGATTTACAGTTTGGTCCAAGAGCAGTTTCTATTGTCCTCACTAGAAGGCATTGGTTCTAATTCCGGCTCCCCACATTTTGTGATCTTGGGCAGAAAAAGTTAACCGGTGAGGAGATCAACTTCCTTATTTTCAAAAGCAGGGAGTGCTGGTGAACAGGCTCATCCTTGAAATATTAGCTACAATGTTAACAGAGTATGTTTTAAAACATTGGAGGGTTTTTCCCTTTTAATATGACACAATTATGGCTTCTTGAATACCTCTGCAAGGATGAGTGTGCTTACATGTATAACTACATTTTATACATGTACAATGTCAACAGAGTATGTTTAAAACATTGGAGGGGTTTTCCCTTTTAATCTGACATAATTATGGCTTCTTAGATGCCTCTTCAAGTATGAGTGTGCTTATGTGTATAACTACATTTCATGCATGTATTGGAGACTGTTTTATAGTGCTTAGTAGTACATCATTGTATTACTCTGTTGGTAATGTGTGATTAGATAGGACCATTTCCTGTTCCAGTAGTGCTACACAGCAGAGACACAAGATTGGCCTGACTACCAAGAGGCATGTCTGTGGTTTACTGTTTGTACACACTCTGTGATCTGCCGTTTGTTCTCACCCATCTGCAGCAGGGCCAATGACCAGCTGAGCTATCTCACCCGCTTCCTTGCAGAGTTTTCTGTTTGACAATGCCACGGAGCATGTAACCAGATGGCGGCTTGACAGAAGGACAAGTATGCAACAGTATTTTATATATTCGATTTGCCAACTGGCGTTTTACCCAGACACAGCGTCTCACAGGGACCGGGAGCTAGCACTAATCATACTGGATCAGAACTTTCCAGCCTTGTGCCAGTAGCAACCAGCAGTTCTCAACATGACTTGGTAATGAATTTAATGAGATTGCATACTATTCTTAGCAAGACTCTTGTCTTTCACTGTGCATCCCGGATGTTCCTCCTCTGACACTGAGAGTACCTGCAGGGAACTCTCAACACGGCGGGAAGGTCAGTGGCCTGGGAGTTCCGAATCTACTCGGCGGGACCGTGGCCGGGTAGGGCCCCGGTCCCGCGGAGGAGATCTGGAACTCCTGGGCCACTGACCTTCTCGCCGTGTTGAATCCTCCGGGTGGACTGCACGGACCTCACCAGTTTACCTCTCGACGGTTTCACGCCCTCTTAAACTCTCTCTTCAAAGTTCTTTTCAACTTTCCCTTATGGTACTTGTTGGCTATTAATCTTGCGCCCGTATTTAGCCTTAGATGGAGTTTACCACCCGCTTTGGGCTGCATTCCCAAGCAACGCGACTCCGAGAAGACCCGATCCCAGCGCGCCGGGGGCCGCTACCGGCCTAACACCGTCCACGGGGTGAGCCTCGATCAGAAGGACTTGGGCCCCCTGAGCGATGCCGGGGAGTCGGTCTTCTGTACGCCACATTTCCCGTGCCCGCCGGCGGCGGGGATTCAGGTCGAACCGGGTACCTGGCAATGAGGGAGGGTTGCTCCACCTGCACGTCAGCCATCCATCGCCAGGCGACCCGAGCCGTGCCGGCGGGCTGGCGATCGGCCCACCCCACCCTTTGCCTGGGTCTCAGGCGCCGGAAAGGAAGAGCCAGGCTGCTCCCCATCCCGCACGCCTCCCACCGATAGGAGACGGGGTCCCCTCGCAGGCCCTCGACCCCTTCTCTTCCAGGACGCCCTGCCGCGCGAGAAGGACAACTCCAAATTCGCCCGGACCCCGGTCAGGCTGGGACTCGGGCGCGGGAGGGCCCAGCCGGTGCCAGGGCCTTTTGCTGGGAGGGGTGGTGCCAGCCCGGGGATGCACTGCCATTCGGTTAAAACCCCCCCACAGCGGTGGGGGGCTGTGCAAGGTGAACTTGGGTTCCGCCTCGCAATGGGACAGGGGACGCCCCCCATGCCTGGTCCCTCACGCGTCAGTGGGGCCCTCTCCGGGGGAAGGGGCCCGCCGACGGCCCGGTCCTAAACCTGAGCATCCCATGCGGCCACGGACCGCTCCGCCAGACCGGGGCGTGCCAGGGCAGGGCCGGGCCCTGTGCCTAAGGGTGCGTGCTTGCAGGAGGCGGCCGAGGGCTTCGGGCTGGCACCGTCGGTCGCTTGAGCCGCTCCGCTGTTAATGATCCTACCGCAGGTTCACCTACGGAAACCTTGTTACGACTTTTACTTCCTCTACATAGTCAAGTTTGATCTTCTTCTCGGAGCTCCGCCAGGGCCGTTGCCAACCCCGGCGGGGCCGATCCGAGGACCTCACTAAACCATCCAATCGGTAGTAGCGACAAGTCTCTTGAATATGGCCAATGCAGTGGCCATACCAATTGGTATGCATTTGCATAAAAATGCTTGTTACTGTGTATTAAAAGCTGTGAAATTATTGGAGTTCTCCTCCAATTCCACCTGATGGGAAGCACTTATGAAGTCATTCATTGAAAACGCAGTAGCTCCTGATCACTGATACCAACAGCTCTTCAAGGTTTGCCAAAGGGAACCTGTGTATCCATATCTTTCATTCAGACACCGCAGGCTGACATGCAACCTCAGTTCCACCGTTCTCTTGAGAGAAATGACGATTGGTAACAACCAATTAGAGCAATCATTTGGTTTGATTACATCCTTCGCACACATGTAAGATAAAGGCACACTTCATAAGTACTTCTTAAACAATTTTATGTTTATAACCACAGAATGTTATCATTTCTTCCCACAACACCTCCTTACACTACTCATTTAGCTTTGCTCACCTCCCCTCTATAAACACAATTTCACCCACAGTATAAACAGGTGAATTTGCTCTTGAATCAAGACACATGCCTAATTGTTCTAGGCCATCCCAAAACTGAAACACCCTTACCTGCCACAGATACCCAACCTAATGAAATTGACATCTGCCCAAAAGTATCCTTTCCAATCAATCTGTTTCCCTGAGTATCTCCGAGGCTGCACCAACGTCAGTTCCAAACACCTTTTGTTCCATAATTTTCTACACACATAATTATTGATGGATATGTACCATACACATTAGCACCTTAAGTGCTGCGCCTATTCCAACAACCGACGGCACCACTACCTCGGGAGTGCTGCCGTCGGCCGCTGGACGTTCCAACTGCACCTGCGCAATGGAATGTTCAGCACTGGAGCTGGACGTTCCATAGCTGCTAAGGTGTTAATCCACTATCACCTCCACAGGAAACTGGCCCATTGGCACCTCACACTTGGGTAAACCCTTGCCCTTACTGCCTCTTGCTGTGTCCCGTACACATAACACTACCTCTTCATCTCCTCTGGATTTTCCTTCAGCTGACATCTTCATCAGTGACCACACAATTTACTCCTCACTTTCACTCTTTGTATACTCAATCAAAATGGTATGTTTTTTTGCACAATTTATTGATAGCAGAACAAGATTTTGCACTTACTAGATGGGTTAAACTTCCACACCTATAGCAGCTTTGGCTCTTCCTTTTTCCAGTTCAAAAGTTATTGAAGAAATATTAAAACATCAATACTAAATGCAATACAACACGAGGAATTACATAAGGAACAGTATTGATTCAATTGAGTTGTCCAGTAAAAAAGGAATAGTATACGTTTGGGAGTAAAGAGAGCTGGTTGGTACAAGCAAAAACGTAATGTTATATAAGTATACAATTGTTTGAATGATAAAAAATAAACATGCTAAACATTATTAAAATCAATGAAGGGAATGTCAAGGAGGCTGAAGAACTTCTTGATGAGAGGGTGTAGGAGCAAAGAAACGCATTACACTATCATCTAAGAACCGTGCAACAGGAGACCATAAATGCAAACATTTCGCAGCAAGAGATACAGAGTATACAAATGTGGTATCCAATCTATGGTTGTGATAGACCGCATATCACCATACTTTAAAGGATAGTTTAAACAAATCTTTCCAATTCTTTGTGATCTGCTGAAATGCAACTGCTAGCAGTAAATCCAAAATTCGTATCCAACATTGACAATTGTCCCAGTCAGTAGATAAGCTTCCAAAGAAAATGTTACTAAATGAAAAAGGAATTGTGGTTTGGAAAATGTTATTAATCTGAGTCCAAATATGCATCCAAAACTTGAGCACAAATGGACATGTGAAAAGTTGATGCTTTAAGTCATCAAGTTCAAAGGAACACGACCTGCAAGTATCAGGAAGTTCAGAATGCATTTTATGCAAGGTCATTGGCAGTGCTTAATTTGTAAAATATTAAGTGCTGGTGCTCCCATTTTTCAGGAGGCCACACCCACTGCCTTGGCTCCACCCACTTCATGTACTGACCCCACCCACTTACTTTATTGGCTCCGACCACATCCACGAGCCAACTCCTCACTTCTTGAGTTCCACAAGAAGATGAAGACATGGCTCTTCATACAAGCACTAAAGGGACCTCACACCTACCAAGCTCTTGCATACCCTCTTGGGTGAACAGTGTGCTCTACTAATCAATATAACATCATATAACCTATGGAAAGTCTATGAAAACATCTCAAAAGTGAACTTAAATGAGAGAATGTGTGTACATCTCAAAATGCAGCTTTAAAAAGGTCACTTGTGGACAGGTGGCAGCTTTGCAAACTAAAGAGAATGTTCCTTTGTAGTGTGCTGTTTAAAAAAAGGAAGGGATGAAGGAAGGAATACATGAAAGATGGAAGCAATAAATGTAAGCAGGAAGGGGAGTACTGTATTGAGGAAATAAATAAGTAATGGATGAAAGAATACCTTCAGCCCTCGTTTTGCTGGAATCTTAGTCCTCCGCACCCGTTTGGCAGCCAAATTGCCGTCTCGTTTGCAACACCCAATTCAGAGTTCCTACATAATAAAATGGAGAGCGGCATTGCGAGGGAACCAGTAGCAAAGAAACCGCGGCTCCCAGGTGTAATGAAAGACAAATAGCTTAAACCAAAGCTACCTCCATCCTTCGTGGTGCCTGTGCCCGGTTTTCAGCAACCAGAAAGCAGAAAAAGCGTCGTCGGTATGCCGGTGCCCGCCCTGTCCCGAGGAGAATTACTCGGGCACCGCCATCTTTCGTGGGTACAGGCCACGCTCCCTGCTTTCCCGCTTTCCATTTTAATCTATTTACACTACTCGCACCATATGCCTTCTTATTATCCCCTTTGTTTTCAAAATTGTTGTTGTGACCAGTATTTGTAGTTACTAGATTCACACCCAAATCTCCGGTATCCTTATGTACTTCCTGCACATAACTTATTCACAAATCACTTGTCCTAAAAGCACTAATTGCCAGCTTTAGAGCAGCAGTATCTATCCTAGGGTGGACCAGGTCACTGTATTACTCAATACTAGTACGAAAGTAGGCCTTGTTTTTTAATCATACAGTGTCAGCGGGGGCCTTTGGTGACATCCATTGCATTGCCACCTGTCGGTTGGTTAGCAGTAGGGCCATTGACATAATTTGACTAATCCACTTAGTCAAGTCTTGAGTAATTCCTAGTAGGGCCAATTCTGGTGTAGGGTCAAAAGGGACTTCCATCATCTCTGTCAGTGTGTTGAACACTGATACCCAATATGGGGAAAAGCCAGTCAGGTCCAAGGCATGTGCCAGAATGGTGCATTTATCATCTTACATTTCCTGCATTGTATGACACTCCCAGGCATAAAAAGGGCAATACGTACAGACAGTACAAATAGTTATTTAAAATGTTATGTTTGTGTTAGTATGTAAAGGGAGTGTCTTTCACCTGAGCACATCAATACTGCGAGTCCTTCTCTACAATCGGCCTTCCCCAATTGAGTTCAAACTCTCTCACCTGCCAGTGTATGTCTGTGCCATTCTTGTAGTTACCACTTCTTGATATAGGGAATACATAGTTTTAGCTATATCCTCTCTGAGAATCAGTTTAGTGAGCACTGTCAATTGCGTTGGGGTTTTAGAGAAGTCAGTCACTGCTGCTTTCACTGCATGGCACAGCCTTGGTACAGCAATGCAGCTAGAGCAGAATGCCCTCCCTGTTCCTGAAACTCCAGAAATATACTATACTGCCCATCAGGGAATAGGTCTTCTAGGGTCTGCACCCGCATTTTCCCTAGCAGTGCACTGGCACTCCCTTCAAGCATCTGAGTAAGCAAAGGGTTATTTGGAATGGACAGAACCAGGGAATATACCCTGTTCATACCCAAATATTTTGCTGTGTGCCACAATGCCCCAGTCGTGTTGGCTATCACATCCAGGTCCAGGGGTTGGAGGGATTACAGGCTGGCAATTGTGGTACATAAAGGATCAGGCTACCAAGAGTTCTTACTAGTGTTTTCACATGCGGGAGTCTGACATTGTCGTGATAATATTGTGTGGCGTGAGCCTGTGCTACCAAGTAATAAACATACAAATCAGGACACGTCAGTCCACCCCCTCAAGTGGTTGCGTCAGCACTGACCACGGAATTCATGGCTGCTGCCAGCGGTGACTGACACAGGTAAAAGCACTGAAGTGGGTGGGTGGGAGGGTGGGAAGTTTACAGACAACAGAATAGGTATAATTAAATACATAAATAATACTTATTCAGTAGTCTGTTGAGTTCCCCCCCTGCTGCGCCCTGCTCCGCCCTACCCAACCGCCCCATTGCGCTTACATGTGCCGGCTGCCACTGGTATCCGCCCTCCCCAAATTAGTATAGTGAGTACCTGCTGCAGCTGGTGGAAAAAGCTCTTAGTCATGTCTATTTGAATGTTAATGAATAAACATAGGAATTTCAGCAAAATCACCATTTTTATAATGGAGATCCTCCCCAGCATCAATATAGGGAGACTTACTCACCTATCCACTCGCGTTTTAAATGCTTTGAGTGCTTCGCCTAAGTTCTGCCTTACCAATTCTCTATCTTCTATTGTTACTTGGATCCATAAGTACTTGAAATCATCCATCATCCACCATCCAGCGCAATGGATATTCCCACTACCAAGGTGTAACCCCCCTCTGACAATTGGAATATTTCTGATTTGTTCCAGTTAATTTGTAGAACCGAATTACTCCCAAAGCATATGATATCTCTAATGGTGGTGTTTATATTTTCGTTCTGGTGTTGGAGGCAGAGGATATCATTGTTCGCCTATAGGGACAGGGGCACAGGGCCGGCACCCACCCGTATCCCCCTGTGGGAATTAAATTCTTGCAACCAGTACCCCAGGGGTTACACTGCCTGAGCAAAAATGAAAAGGGGGTAGCGGACAACCCTGTTGCGTCCCTCTGGTAATTTGGAATCGATCCGTTAGCGCCTCAATACCTCGTACACATGCAGTCAGGCCCATGTATAACATGTTGACTAGCAGAAAGAAATGTGTCCCAAGTCCTAATCGCCATAGAACGTACTACATGAAAGTCCACTCTAATTAATCAAATGCTTTTTCACCATCTAGTAGGATCGCAACCACTGGTAATTCCGGTTCTGCTCTATGTAAAAGAGCCATCAGTGTAGGGTAAGTGCCGTGGACCATTGGGGAACAAAGCTTGCCTAATCTGCGAGGACCAATCATTGCATCAATGTCTGTAGCCTTTGAGCTAGTATCTTTGGCCCCAATTAACAAAGGTAAACTTAAACCTGAAGCTTAGACCCAATTTTAAACTGTGGGAGATATATGTTTCAGTTGTGAAAAACGAACTTAAGAGTTTTCACTATCAGAACATATATAACTTAAAAGTAGATGTCCAACTTTTTAATGACACTGCACCCTGTGGAATAGGATGTTTAGGACCTTCCCTGAGTGTGACATGTATGCATTAAAAAAGGTTTTGTTAACTTGGCTGTGTGCAGTCCAAGGCCTGCTCCAACCACCACCCCTTTTGTTCTCACTAACTCTTGTGTCTATGGTTACAACTTTACAGTGCTGCCATAGGTGCAAGGTGCATGGTTTCCATTATGTAAAAATCCATTTAAAAGCAAGGCTGGCGTACTGGAGGTTATGCTGCCCCAAGTCCCTATTCTAGCCAGTTAATAAGTCATAGTGATGCAACCTTATGGTTTCCTTATGTTTTACATATGTGTACGAAGCTTTACAGTGTAGGAAACTTTGCATGCATGCATGCTTAATTCCCCTTTGTTTTCTCTCGTAAAGCATTACGTTTTCCCCTGTTTTCTGTAAGGGAACTGCAAGGCCCAGAAGCCCTGGGTGCTGACCATCTTGGATTAAGCAGAAGCTTATAAGAAGAGGCCAGCCTGTGCTCATGAACTCACTATTCGGGAACTTTCCAGATCATTGGTCACAATCTCCGTCGGCTGTCTTCCTGACAACGCAACGGTCCTGAAGTCTTCTGCTGCTGCCTCCCGTTTCTTTGGCCGCAACTCAGTTCAGAGTAATTAGGACCAGCCCAGTCCTAGCAGTAAACCTGAAAGTATAATGAGCTTTCTGTTTTATGGCTGCACTAGTTCGTCATAGTTGCTTTGGCTGCTTTTTAAATCTGGTCAAGCAGTTTAGAGTTTGAGGAAGGATGAAGCCCTGACAGGGTCTATCTGCTATTGCTGTAACTTAAGGGTATCTTTTTTTTTGCAATTTTTATTTCAGCAATCAGTTGTATATTGACAAGATACAGAAAGGAAATCAAGAACAGAAAAAAGGAAGAAGGTATATACTTCAGATTACCCGGATACAATAACCGTAAAACAATACAAAATCAAACCCAATTTGAGATAGAAGCCCATACATTTTGCCCAAATGTTTTCTTTTTTTTTACCTTTTGATCTATACATTGCCATTTCTAATTGATAAATGGAAAGTAATTTCGATTGCCAATGATTGAATACTGGTGGCTCGGGGTCTAGCCAGCGAGAGGTGATACAGAAACGATAAATTGCCATACAAATAAATAAAAATCCTTCTTCGGCTGCTGACCTTTTTCCAATTTGATTCGGTTGCATCCCAAAAATGATCATTTCAGCTGACAATTGTACATCAATCCCTAGACTATTATTTAAAAAAAAATTGAACATCTGTAATAAATTGAAAAAGTTTTGGGCAGTTAATAAACATATGCATAGAGTCAGCAGCTACAAGATCACATCGCTTGCACTTATCCCCATTTCTAACTTTCCATTTTGCCAACTGAGCAGGAGAATAATATAAATCAAAAATAGCCATAAAGTGTCGGCTTTGTGATGGGCCATTAAATAACATTTTAATTGCTAATTCAATTGATCGGGATAAATCAACGTTATCTGTTTCAAGTTTCCTTTGCCACTTCATTTCAATCAAGGGCAAGTCATCTTCCATTTGGTTTAACATCATTTGATATACTGTACTGATTTTCTTTACCCCTCTACTAGTTTCCAAAATTAAATTTTTAGTCATTATTGGGTTATCAAGGAGACCCTTAGATTCCAAAAAACTTCGTACTTGAAGATATTTAAAAAAATAATTTTTAGATAAATTATATTCCTGTTGTAAGACAGCGAAAGAAGCTACTCGACTGCCTTGGTATAGGTCTCCTAATAATAGAATCCCAGCTGCATACCATATATTCATGATTTGGTCTTGAAAAATAGCGGGTAGCATACGATTGTTACGGATCGGAGTATGGAAATTTAGATCACCACAACAAAGAATTTTCTTTTTTATCTGCTTCCATATTATCGAGGCCGTTATCATGATTTTAAATTTCGTTTTTTTATAATAACTGGGCTCTAATATCTTTACTAAACATTGATGAACTTCTTCCCCAATAGCATTTCACAAATCGATGGGCTAGGCGAATCTTCAAGTCTTATATCTGGAAAAATAAGTATGCCCATATATCTAAGTAAAATAGCCCAGTAATAGAGCCGGAAATTGGGGATCCCTCAGACGCCCTTCATTCTGGGGAGAGTACACCATTTGAGAGCCCTTCTGGATCGTTGATATCCCCAGAGAAATCTAGATGACATTCTGTCTATTTTGGAAAAATACGAAGATGAAAACAAAAGGGGTATAGTACGAAATAAGTACAAAAATTTAGGAAAAATCATAATTTTTAAAATATTGGTTACGACCATAAAGTGAAAAATGTAAATTATTTAACCTTTCTAGGGTTCTATTTGCAGATCTTAACACTGGTTCTATGTTGAGACGCACTATATCATATACTTTGGGTGATATTATAATCCCAAGATAATGTGCTTCTGTGTCATTGACTATATCATTAGGGCGGCCCTTTTCTGAATGAATTATCTGTGTTTTAGTAATGTTTAACCTATAGTCTGAAAGATTTCCAAATTCACTAGCTAAATCAATTATTTTAGGGAGCGCACGCCTGATGTCCGAGGTGGTGATAGCGACGTCATCTGCATACGCAAATACTTTGAAATCATTTTGTAGAATAGAGACTGGAGTAATATCAACCTCCTTTTCTAATTTATTAAGATCGGGTTTTATATACAGGGAAAACAACAAGGGGGAACAAGGAAATCCTTGCCTTGTCCCCCTTGTTATCATAAAACTCTCTGACAGTGTGTCTGATAGCCGGATAACGGCCTTCGGGTGAAGATATAGCGCTTTTATTGCCGTAATATATTCCTTAGGGAATCCCTTCCAGACCATTACAGCCCACAGGAACCTCCAGGTGACCCTGTCGAATGCTTTTTCAGCGTCCAACAGGGCACCTGCAACCTGGGATTCTGTAGCCTGCGCCCAGTCCAAAAGTGTTATAATTTTTTTTACATGGTCTGTGGTGTCTCGCTTCAGGATAAATCCATGTTGTCTCGCTGAAACAAGGGACGGCATAAAATCATTCAGTCTGTTTGCAAGAATTTTTGAAAATATTTTTCTATCAGCAGTGATAAGGGAGATGGGTCTGTGTGACCCTAGCTCGTCATCAGCCTTCCCTTTCTTTTTGAAAATAACCATGGTAGCGAGTGACCAAGAGTCAGGGGGATTACCTAAAAAGGCTTGTTGAAATACTTTAAACATCCCGGACTTAAGGAGATTCCTAAATACGCGATAAAATTCAAAAGGCAAATTGTCCGGTCCCATTGCCTTCCCAGCTGCCAAGCCCAAAATTGCTGCTTCTATTTCCTCCCATACAATGGGAGCAGACAATATGCTCCTCTGGTCTTCTAGTAATCCAACGTTATCTAAATTTTGCAAACATTGAACGATTCCTATGTCTAAAACATCATCGGACTGATGGTATAGCGACTGGTAAAATTCCCTGAATGTTTCTAATATCTCCCCTTTAGAAGTCCTGAGAATCTCATTTACATCACAAATTCCTAGGATTTCATTATATGCTGCCTTCTGGCGTAATCTCTGAGCTAATATTTTACCTGTTTGTTCGCCTAATTCGTATCTTTCTGATCTATATTGTCTAAACTTAGACGTAACCTGATCAGCTACGTGGGAATAAACTATACTACGTTTATTGGATAAGTCTAATTGAGCTTCTTCAAAGTTCTGCCTATATTTAATATTTTCCGCTAATTTTATCTCTGCTTTCAAAACGATATCACAGTCACTTTTAAATTTATTTCGTTTAGTTTTTTGCTGAAAATTCGAGTAAATAAGAGTTTCCCCCCTGACTATGGATTTAAATGTGTCCCAAACAATTGGAATAGAGGCAGTATTATTACTAATCCAAAAAAATTCTTGAATAATTTTGGTCATGTAAACAAGATAATCATCCTGAAATAATAGATTTCTTTGGAATGACCATTGCATTTTAGACCCTTCTCTAATAGAAGGAAGTCGAATATTTAATAGTAACGGATTATGGTCTGACAGCAGTTTAGGGAGAATTTCAATCTGTGTTTTATCAATAAAATATTGGGAAACATAAAAATAATCAAGCCGAACAAATTTCCGATGGGGGGCAGAAAAAAAGCTATATCCAGGATCCTTAGGGCATAAAGTGTGCCAGACATCTATAAGGCCATTATTCAACACTAGATTATGAAGAGCTTTATAAATCCGGGGTTTATACCCTAGGTATTCCTTACTTTGCCTGATATCACATCCGGCTTCAATGTGAATATTAAAATCCCCACAAAGAATAATGGGCTGATTCCATAAAGCAAGCTCTAAATTCAAAAAATTCAACAGCTCAGAGTCATCTAGATTTGGGCCATATATTGTGCAAATAGTAAAATTATTTTGAAATATCTAAAGTTCTGCCAGTCCCCATCGCCCCCATTTATCTGCTAGGGTTTTAAGACATATACCTAAACCTCACTGCTTGAAAATAGCGATACCCCTCTTAATCCCTGTTTGTTTAGAACATATTAGCAGATCTAGACCCAGATTTTTTAACCAGTCCTTTTTTCCCAGGCAACATGTGTTTCCTGAAGACAAAGAATATCTATTTGCAATAATTGTATCATTTTAATCAATAGTAATAGTAATAATTTTATTTTGCATAGTTACTTAAAACCATTGCAATACAAGAATAGGTTAAGAACAAAGAATAATAAAAGTACAATTCTAATAAAAGAGAATAAAACATTCACATTTCCTTAGTTCGAATGTACCTTGACGGCTAAAGAAGTCGGACCAACTTCTACAACCTCGCTGGCTGTTAATATTTACCTGTCACAACTTAAAACAAGTACCGTTGACACCGACTTTACTTTAATCAACGTCTATATCCATCCTAGAAGGAAAAGAAAGCAGCCAACGACCTTTGTAGCTTTATGGAGACTTGCATAAGGGAAAGGCCCATAACAAATGTCGTTCTCACTGGGGACTTCAACCTTAACCTCATGGGCACCATGCAAGAAGACGAACCACTAATTCAAAATGCAATCTGGGACATTCCATCACAAGTGACTCCACAACCCGCCAAGCAAACAAAGCTAGGCAATAAGACTTTAAAAGATCTGGAATACTTCAACATCAGGGCGCTAAATGGAAGGACCTCTGGAGACAACCCCCCAGCCGCAACTTTTCACTCAACAAGAACAAGCAGCATCCTAGACTATACCTTTATTTCATTACCACTATTCCAGTTCTTAAAATCATACCAGATAGGCCGCAGCAGAGACAGCGATCACTGCCCCCAAGAAACCATCTTTAAGATCAAAAAGCACAACTGTGAGCTATCTAAAGAACTGAAAGAGTCAATCCACACCGTCAATTTAAAAAAAATGTAATATTCAGCAGCTATAGACGAAACTCTAGTGGAAAGAGCAAACAGCCTCTTGGGAGCTGCTCTGGATCCAGCGAAACCACGAAATGGGAACAATTTACAAACATCATGTCTACATATGCAACAAGACCTAAGCCACAGTCACAAACAGGCAATGAAAGATCGGGCAAATTCTCTCAAGAACATAAAAGTAAAATTAGAGGCATAAAAAACAGAATCTATCGCACAATGAGAGAGCTCCAACAGGAACCCAAAGACACAGCACAGCACGACCAATTACGGAAATTTAAATCAACTTTGAAAAAAACAAAATGGGAAGCAAACAGATCTGCTGAGGATAACTTATGGGCGAGACTTCACGCTGAAATTAAACGGAACGATGGGGCAAGGTTCTGGAAATCAATAAACTCATTCATAAGACCAACGCACCATGGGATCTCATCTACCATCTCAGAGGACACATGGGCAAACTATCTTGGTACCCATTTCGACCAGGCTGAGGGATATAACCAGGACTAGGAGCTTGCTACTTACAAAAAACTTCCAGCGAGCAATGGCTTAAGCTCCACAGAATGGCACTCTCCGAGCGAAACAGGGAATTTGCCGAACTTAAAAAACATAATTCAGCGCCAAATCAAGAAGGGAAGAAGAGAGGGAGCTCCAGGGCCGAATGGAATCCCGCCAATTCTTTATAAACAAGATGCGGCAGGCTGGGCAGCAGCCCTGGCACCCCTTTTTTTAGAGATAAGACATTTCAGCATCCTGCCAAGCTCCTGGAAGGGCTCAATTATCTCCCCAATTTACAAGGCAGGAGACAAGGCTTCCCCTCAAAACTATCGATTGGTGGCTTTAATCGACAATGCAGCAAAATATTTTGCAGGCATCTTTCTAGAAGAGTTGATGGCCTGGGCAACAGAGAGATCCTTAATCCCGGCCAACCAGACAGGCTTTGCCAAATCAGTAGGCACAATGACTAATATTTTGAGCATGGGCATGCTCATAGACAAGGCAGAATTAAACAAAATGCCCATTCATTTCTGCTTCATTGACTATAAGGCCACTTTCGACCATATAAACCGGAACCTCTTATGGTCTAAACTGAACAACTGGGGGATATCGAGACCACTTTTGGACCTGCTAATTAACCTCCACACAGAGACCTGGGTTCAGATAAAGGTGGGGGATGGCTCCGTTCTGTCCAGGCGCATACAGACCAACAAGGGCCTGAAACAGGGCTACGTCCTGGCCCCCACCCTACTTAACTTGTTCCTAAGCGACCTGGTCCCCATTTTAAACGGTTGTAACTCCCACGCTCCGAAGCTAGGGGGCATTTGCCTTGTCTACTATATGCTGATGACATCGTCCTTATAAGTTATACCAAGGTAGGACTTCAACACCTCCTGACTGCAACACAATGCACTCAGATAAAAATGAGCTTACAATAATCCTTGAGAAAACACAGACAATGACCATCAGCAGGAAAAAAAGGAAACCAACATCATGGTACTGGAACAAGACAAGAATTGGAGATACCCCAACATATAAATACTTAGGAGTGAAGATCGATTCCTTTCTTCTTTGCATCATTAAGATCATTAACATTCAGCGTACAAACCCTCACTTTCCTATCCATTTCGTAAATCAACAAAACCCATGTGTAGTAATACAAATACGATTTTCATTTTCATTTTCATACCATATCTAGTAGAAGAATTCAAATTCAAAAGCAAATTAAAGCCTTCCCCTTTAAACCGATGCTCAATAACAACTGTTGCTGATTTACACCCTTCCCACCACCACCCCCCCAGAACCTCCTCTTCGCCCACACCCCACCCCGACTCCTTCCCCACCACCCTACTCAACCAACCATATGAGGCACAAGGACTATTAGTCCCTGAACACACAGAGTGCCCCCCCTCCTTTCCAGGTCAGAAAGAGAAAAGGATATCTATAATAATCAATCAATTTAACCAGACCTAACCAAGCTGTCATTCTAGCATTGTTAATACTTGCATATAAGACAATAAAACGTAAGCATATAAGAAAACATCACTTTTTCCATACATTGTTTATTTTTTTCACAAAGTAGTTAGGTATTCTTTTGCAGCAATTTCCGGAAAAAAAATTGTTTGACCCTTAGCAATAACTTTTAATTTGGCTCGATTTTGTAGATAAACTACAGCACCCTTCTCTTGAAATTCAGCGATCAGCTGCCTAAGATGCCACCGTTTAGACACAGTTGCCTGGCAAAAATCATGCCTAACAAAAAAGTTACACCCCTTGGCAGTCCGCTTCTTGTCCGGTCTTGCCAGACCAAAAACAGCTTCCCTAGTTAGGAAATTACTAAATCTAACCAATATTGCTCTTGGAAGATCTCCTTCCCTCTGTCTATCTTTATTGATAGAAAATGGAAAGCGGAGCGCTCGTTCAACCACTACAGCCCAATCCCATGTGGTGAGTTCAGAGAATGCCTCGGAAAATAATTCACAAACAAAATTCCGTGTATCAGATACCCCTAAATTTTCCGGGATCCCTAAAACCCGCAAGTTATTTCCCCGAGATTGATTTTCTAACTCAGTAAGTTTAAAACTAATATTGTTGCGTTGAGCTTTGACAGAAGAAAGTTCTAGTTTTTGTGCAGCAACCTCGTCTTCAAGAGTAGATATTCTTGTCTCTGCCTCAGAAACCCTGGTAGAGATGTCCGTACAAATTTTAGTAACACGCCTAACAGCGTTCTGAACCTTACGACAGGTGGCCTGGGTGCGTGCAATCTCGGTTTTTATTTCAGATCTATGTGAAATCATTGTTTGATAGATCATGGTTAATGTGACTTCCTGATCGGACTCCTCACGTTGTACATGCTCTTCGAAAGAGCTGGGTTAAGGCAGATTCTCAAATAAAGGATCAATAAAGTAATTGGGTTTATTCCTCATATCATGTGACTTCCTGGGTCTGTGTTTTTTAACCATGATAGCTGATCCTGGAGAAATCTCACTAAACCTTGATTCCTCATCGATGCTGCTATCATCTGGATAATCCGCCCAGTCTCTGTCTATGTTTTCATCTGACGTATGATCGGACATTGAGAAAAATTTATCAGTGATTTCTTGTGTATCAATAAAGTCTTCACCAGAGGATTTGGCTGTCTCCACCAAAGAAATCGGTCCACATAAATTAGACACACCAGCCAAAGTTTCATTGGTTACACCGGGAGACAGTCTGGAAACTACAGTTCCCAGAATGCCATTTACTGGGAATTCAGATTCGGCAACGGGCTCAAGCGTTTGCACTGCTTCAAGCGTTTCAGATGGATTATTCAGAACCTCTTGAGGGGGGTTTTCATGAATTTGTTATAGTTACAGTGCTGCTGCCGTTAATTATTAAGTCTGGGTCTGTCTCCAAAGCTGTGAGTGCAGTTTCATCACGCTGAGTCCGCGCGTTTCTAATTGACTGCTTCTCAAACAAAGCTGGCACAGTTTGAGAAAGCATAATATTTTTATTAGAACGCTCAACACCTTTTTTATGACATAATGTCTGCTGCATGATAACTGACTCACCAGCTGTCTGAGTGTCTTGCGCGGAGCCAGCACCAGCGCCATCTGCATCCAGAACAGCCTCGGTAGTCTCCATGGTCTTCGTTTTTGCCCTCCTAGTGACGGGCGGTTTCAGAGGATTTGGAGGCTTTGGGGGAATTTTACAACAGCTGCCGCCGGTGAAAGTCTGAGCCGATGAAAAAGAAAACGCCAAGCCTGAAACGGTCCGTTTAACGTTCCAGAGAGTAACAGCAACCGGTGAACCATAGGGAGGCGGGTCCTTGCAACGCCAGCACTGAGATGCCGATACTGGGACCAAAAAAGATGCGCTCACCCTGTTTGCTTCAGGCTTTTCCTCGCTGTAACTTAAGGGTATCACATGAAATACATAACTTACCTCTTACCTGAGTGGCACCAGATCTTGTATTAAGACCCTGCTCTCTGACTGCAACAGATGTATTTTATAATACTTCTGCCCTCTGCTAACTGCAGATGTGGCCAATTTTTTATCACAGTAAGTAATATGTTAGAAGAGTGAAAATAGAGTTTCCAAACAAGTGCAACTGAACATTTAGGGAACTCTTCCACTGTTGGATTTTGCCATGGACCATTGCCCTTAATTTGTTTGTATCAGCGGTTACCTTCCGCCTCGCTGCTTGCTGCCGGAGCCATCTCGCATCCCGCCTCCCGCCGCACGCCTCCATTGACTCCTGGAGAGCTGCCGCAGAGTGGGGGGCGGGTCAGGGGCACTACAACCCCCAGCAGGCATAGCGCCCACCGTGCTGCATCATCCACAAGCGCCAGGAGGCGCATTAAAAAGGCGCACACCCTGCAGAGCGGGGGAACTCTTCCACTGTTGGATTTTGCCGTGGACCATTGCCCTTAATTTGTTTGTATCAGCGGTTACCTTCCGCCTCGCTGCTTGCTGCCGGAGCCATCTCGCATCCCGCCTCCCGCCGCACGCCTCCATTGACTCCTGGAGAGCTGCCGCAGAGTGGAGGGCGGGTCAGGGGCACTACAACCCCCAGCAGGCATAGCGCCCACCGTGCTGCATCATCCACAAGCGCCAGGAGGCGCATTAAAAAGGCGCACACCCTGCAGAGCGGGGGAACTCTTCCACTGTTGGATTTTGCCGTGGACCATTGCCCTTAATTTGTTTGTATCAGCGGTTACCTTCCGCCTCGCTGCTTGCTGCCGGAGCCATCTCGCATCCCGCCTCCCGCCGCACGCCTCCATTGACTCCTGGAGAGCTGCCGCAGAGTGGAGGGCGGGTCAGGGGCACTACAACCCCCAGCAGACATAGCCGCCACCGTGCTGCATCATCCACAAGCGCCAGGAGGCGCATTAAAAAGGCGCACACCCTCCCTCGCGGGACGCCGGGCGAAGCCCGGGCAAAGGCCGGGCCCTCTGTGGCCCTCAGTGGCCGAGGTAGGCCGGGCTGGGCCCTGTTATTTTCATTTTATTTGTTTAAGTATGACCTAATAGTGTTTGAAGGCGTGTAAAACTGTGGAGATATATCTGTTGACTGGCCGAATATTTACCCATCCTCTCTGTGGACTTATATCTTATTGACTGTTCACTTACTTATTTAAATTCAAAAAACACTCACAACTACTGTATTATAAGCCTGCTGCCTGGTTAGTCATCTTTCCACACAATATGACAGCAAAGAAACTACGCTCCGGAAGAGTCCTAGGGGGGAGGTCATGTATAAAAACTAGATCCAACCCCTTAAGGAATAAATATGAAAATAGCGTACAACTTAAGGGACAGATGCAGTTGTTAAAAATATGGGAAAAACTAGTGAGCAAATCTATGGAAGCTCCAATAATCACTGACGATGAGATGATAACAACGATGGAACCGCAGTTTGAAGTAGTGAAAGATATTAAGCTTGAGCTAACTGCGGAAAAAAACTCGCCTACCCGGTTTTCAAATACTGATGCAATCCTCTCAGTATGTTTATCCAAAGGAGATCACTCTGACCTTACGAAAGCAAATTCGAAAGTTCTTCAGCCTATCACTCTTAAGGACACAGAAAATCAGGAAGTGGATATAAAAGAAGTCTCTATTCCGTCCAGTATCGATCTCGAACTTTGTGGTCGCTATATGGACGAGAGAATCTTGAAACAGCCTGAACCCAGTAAAACTCCAAATGGAGCAACACCATCGGGATTATTGCTATATTGTAGCACTCCTTCTATAACATCCAATGATATCCCTTCAATGCAGAGTGATTCGAAATCTCCGCAACTTAATCTATCAGGTATCTGCTCCCTTACTGCATCTGGATACCCAAAAAATGATAAACCTATTTCAGATTCTCTGATAGCGCTTGAACATTTATTGGCTTCCATACCATTTTTATTAGGCAAATTTGTTGGGAGTTCTGATTGCATTTTGGACTCAGTTACTGGGATACTGAAAGTATTACTTGCTAAAAATACTGAGAATGGGTCCATTTTCCCCACTGAATCTGTTGTCCAGAAGGTCCTGGACAGCAATAATTCATTGAGAAAAAATGCACCAGTGGGGATGCCTCTAAAGGTAGATATTCACGAGCCCTCTAAGACCCCCACCCCATTTTCCTTAAACCGGAGGAAAGAATTGGAACCAACTTTGAAGGAAGAAAGTTTGGTAGAGGTTAACCAAACCGCTGCGAAAGAACTTTTCCCCATTTTTTATCAGGGTAAAAAAGATTCTGAAGGAACTGTAATGACTAAGGGGTTAGTAAAAGAAAAAAGTAGAAAGAACAAAGGAAAAAATAGGAAACCTATTCGCAAGTATAAGAAGAGAAGACAGAGACAAATTATCTTTCAAAAGCACATAAATACAGAAGCACTTGATGTAATAGAAATTGCAGATAGTTCACTATTGGATACTTCCTCTAATGAGGCTGTTGTTTGTTCCACTAACCCTGTAGTAGAAGGTCCCCTTGATGTCAGCACTATGAATGGGGGAGTTCTATGTTCTGAAGTTGGTGAGATAAATCCCCCGGAACCTGTGGAGGAAGTCACAAGAAATATGCCTACTGTAACAAGGGTACTTAATCCATCAGCACCTAGTTTTCGGCCTCCTGCTGATGTGACCACGAATATAACCATTGCACCTTTAAAAGTTCCTAACCCATGTGTGGATACCTTGACATTGGATTTTCTTCCCTTATTCGATTCTGACCTAAAGCTGAATAGGTCATGGTTGCTTCATTGCTTTAAGGATATTGAAAGCTTAAAACTTATTTTGTCAAGTGATATTGACTTGGTTTCAGTAATAAGGTTTGAAAATGGGCAACGAGCACGGGTAAAATTCTGTTAAAAAATAATTGCTAATCTTGTCCTCCAACAAGCGGAAGCATTCCAATGTAGAGGGATTGACGTGTTACCCTATTTTAATAACGGAAAGCGTATCTTCTCTAGAACAGGAGTTTCAAAGATGGGTCTTAGGCAGGAAGACCAGTCCATCTATAATAAAGATCTACAAATCTGGGTTTCTAGAGGTAAACGCATGGTTTCTCAGGTACTCCCCATTCCTGAGAATTTGGATATGCCTCTAACAGAAGATAATCAGCTGTGGAATTGGCTACCAGGAGTCTTATCTAATAACACATCGAACAACCCAAGACTGTTTCAACATCTTTAACAAACAATTAAAAGTCATATCTTGGAATGCAGCAGGACTACATAATTTCCCAGAGAAGCTTGATTTTTTTATTTTCCTTGAACGCAGATGTGATATGTATTCAGGAAACATGGTGTAAAAACATCCTATATGGGGGGGGAAATTATTTTGTCCTTGAGGCCGCCGCTACACCTTCAAAAAAAGGTCATGCGAAAGGTGGAATTGCCTGTTTCTTATTAAATTCACTACAATGGCAATTTTCCCATTACACGGACACTAGTAATCTCTTTCAATCAATAACTATCAATAATATAGAGTCTGTAGGAAGACGGTCTTCTCTTGTAATTTTAAATGCATACATTCCACCCGAAGATACTTTTAACATTGTTTTGAAGCGAATGTTTTCCTATGTAAAACAATTATTAGAGCTCGATCGGCCCCCTTATATCTTACTTATGGGTGACTTAAATAGCAAAGTGTCTAATTCAAGTACAGATATGTTCAGAAACAAATTCAAGGAAGAAGCATATAATATACCCCAAGCAATATTTCCTAGTAAAATAAAAACTAATAAAAGAGGAAAGATATTACTTGAAGAACTTAGCTATTTAGAGGGGCTAATCGTAAATGGTAGGATGCCTTCTGACATTCCCGCTAATTTTACACATAGGTCATTTAGGGGTGAATCCATCCTGGATTATGTGATTACGGACTATGATACGTTCCCTTTCATTCGAGACATAATGATCTCTCAATCCTCCTTGAGCGATCATAATGTGATTAACATAACTGTCTCATTACAACCTCCAGATACTGACTCCTGGTCTTTAATCAATAAAGGAGTTTCTATTCATTGTAAGTCTGGAAGGTGCTTCTGGGACCTTACCACTATGAAGGATGTACAAAATATTCTTGCCCAAACTTTACTAGAATTAGATGAATGGCAGGGTAGGGAATTCTTATACTTCGAAAACTTTAAGAAGAAGCTTACTATGACAGCTAAGAAAACAAGAAATACTAAGAAGTTGCACTTCCCTCCTAGTATATTACTACCTTTAAATAAGGAAATAAATAAACTTGTGAGGCAACAGTACCTTAGCAGATCTAGGGAAAATGAGCATAAGTTAGCCTTACTAAGAAGAAGGAGGGCCAGACTGAAAATAAAATTAAAAAGAGAAAAAGAAGATTCCCTCTGGATTAGGTTAAGAGAAGCATCGGCCTTTAATAAATCTAGAGAGTTTTGGTCCATAATAGGGAAGGGATGTGGTGCAAGAACCACCCCCATCCCCATCTCTATTGCTGAAGATGTTTGGATACTATTCATATCTAGTCTGTACGCATCTAACGGTGTAGAGGGTGATAATTGGGACCTAGCCCCGAATAGCGAGCACAATATAGAGCTCCCGACCGAGAAAACCATAGCTTCGGTGATAAAGAGTATGCGCTCTTCCGGAGCTATGGGTCCGGACGAGTTGCCCATGTCAATAATGAAGCAAGATGTCACCTCCTGGAGTAGGATTCTTCTCCCAGTGTTTCATGCATGCCTCCTATCGAGATCAGTCCCTAACTCTTGGAGGGAAAGTATATTAATTCCCATATTTAAAAAGGGAGAGCGGGATAATCCTACGAATTATCGTTTAATAGCTCTATTGGACTCAATAGGAAACATTTTTGCTAAATATCTTTTAATATTAATTACTGAATGGATAGAACTAAATGGTATTTTACCCTTGGAACAAACTGGATTTCGCAAAGAGCATGGCACACTTGATAATTTAACAGCATTACAGGTGATTGTCGACAAATATGTACGTGTTCGAGGTGGTGGATATACGTGGCATTTATAGACTTCTCCACAGCGTTCGACAAGGTAGATCGTCCAACGCTGTGGAGAAAGCTTGCAGCTTTAGGCATGCCAATACAGTTACTCGAACTTGTAAAGTCTCTTCACTCGAACACGTGGTGTAAGGTACTACAAGGCGGAGAAAGGGGTCTTTCTCAATCTATCCCTTCTCCGAATGGGTTGAAACAAGGGTGTATACTGGCCCCTATATTGTTTTCACTATATACGGCAGACCTACCTACTTCCATTTCTGCTAGTGGTGGGCAAGCCCCGATAATTGGAGGATCATCTATATCGGTTTTAATGTATGCAGATGATATCCTCATCTTAGATTTAACTCCAAAGGGCCTGTCTAACCGCTTACATGCATTAAATCAATTCGCAGAAGCACATTACATGAAGATCAATGTTTCGAAAAGCAAAATTATGTGCATTTTTGGAAAGAAAAAATGTAGGTCTGAAAACTATAGTTGGGCCATAGGAAGACAGAAACTAGAGGTGGTTAAAACCTACACTTTCTTAGGTAAAATAATTTCAGCAAACCTAAGTGAGAAACCCCACATTGAGCACAATTCAAGTAAAGCATCGGCTCATGGTATGGGGTTATGTTCCTTGTACAACGCTACAGGGAAGAGACACTTTACACTATTTTTGGATGTATTTAGAGCAAAGATCCCTGCAACTCTACTGTATGGATTAGAATTAGTGGAGTTAAAACACTGGGGATTCTTGCAAAAAATGGAAGGAAAGGTGCTAAGAAGAATTTCTTCCCTTAATACAGCTTGCTCTGTATCTTCATGCAGGCTGGAATTCGGACTCCGAGGTTGTTGGGTACAGGGGTTGATTGCCCTCGTAAGGTGGGTAGCCCGCTTAGCGAGAGGTAAACCGGGTACCTTACGGGAAGCCATTAAAAATGAACTCCTGGGCAATTTTAACGAGTTTTCCCTGTTAGTAAAAAACTTTAGAAAAGCAGTAACTCTGTTAGAGTTGGATGTAAGCACATTGTTTTTACTTACTCCCTCTGAACTAAAGTCTAAATTAAAATGTGCATCTTGGGAACTCAGTTTTAAATTGGATATGATTGCCCAACAAGGAAAAAGAGAAAGGCAATCACTGTTAAACACATACACACCAAAGCTGGCCCAACAATACCTCACCTGGAATATCCCCCATAGAGTCCATAGGTTATGGTACCTTTTAAGACAAGATTTGCTCCCACTAAATCTCCTTTTTGCAAAATGGTATGGTGTATCTCCTATATGTAATCTTTGTTATAGTGAAAATGATGCACTCTTTCCTCAAAAAAAGTGTCTCCCCAGAGCACTCGGAAGCAACTTTTCAAAAAATGTTCACAAATTTGAAGTTAGGTTCATAATGTCTTTTAATTTTCTTTAAACACGTAGTTCATTTGAATGTCTTAACATGATTCATCTCATGATTTAGCATTTCAACTCGTTGGCCCAATGCATTTCGGACTAAGCCCTTCTTCGGGGGCCCTGTGTGCAAAATAATATGAATACAGTATCACAAAGCAAATTCATCAACATGTCCTTTTAAATTTTCTACCTTAGTACACATGCAAAGGAAGAGAATTGTCAGTGTTTCTAATATCTATTATTTTCTATGATAACACAGGTATAAACGCGGTAAGTGTGTTAAAATACTGGTGTGTTTATTCAAATTACATGCCACTAGGGTGATGGTGGGGAAGGTTGTGAGGTGGGCGGAGGATATAAACGAACACGGTGCTCGATAGTGCTCTAAATCGACGTCTAAATCTGACCTGTAATGGGACAATGTTTGCCACGTAGTTCATAGAAGATAACGTGGATCTGAAAAGAGTAATCGAGCAGTCAGAATACAAGTCTCCGCGCATAACGGAAAAGTCATTCTTAGCATAAGAGACTTGTATTCTGACTGCTCGATTACTCTTTTCAGATCCACGTTATCTTCTATGAACTACGTGGCAAACATTGTCCCATTACAGGTCAGATTTAGACGTCGATTTAGAGCACTATCGAGCACCGTGTTCGTTTATATCCTCCGCCCACCTCACAACCTTCCCCACCATCACCCTAGTGGCATGTAATTTGAATAAACACACCAGTATTTTAACACACTTACCGCGTTTATACCTGTGTTATCATAGAAAATAATAGATATTAGAAACACTGACAATTCTCTTCCTTTGCATGTGTACTAAGGTAGAAAATTTAAAAGGACATGTTGATGAATTTGCTTTGTGATACTGTATTCATATTATTTTGCACACAGGGCCCCCGAAGAAGGGCTTAGCCCGAAATGCATTGGGCCAACGAGTTGAAATGCTAAATCATGAGATGAATCATGTTAAGACATTCAAATGAACTACGTGTTTAAAGAAAATTAAAAGACATTATGAACCTAACTTCAAATTTGTGAACATTTTTTGAAAAGTTGCTTCCGAGTGCTCTGGGGAGACACTTTTTTTGAGGAAAGAGTGCATCATTTTCATTTTTCCCAACCCGTGTACAGAGGGTTCCACCCCACGGGCACCACCTACTTGCTAAGAACTTTCTTGAAGAAAAACAGGGAGTGCGTATCCCAACCTCCGAGTTCGGATTGGACATCTTTGTTATAGTGCCATACAGGATCGTAATCATGTCTTGTTTATCTGTCCCGCACTACGCCCATTGCGTTTTAAATGGCTAAAACCTATTTGTCTACAATTAGGAATTTTAAATGTAAAAACTTTTTTCCATGCACTTTATTGTCCGCCAAATGAAATGTTCTGTTTTAGAATTTTTAACTTTTTTAAAGGGTTTTTAGATATTTATTAATGATACATAGAGAAGTGTTAGATGATTGTTCGACCAGTGAATATGAAGTGTTTCCTTTTGTTCTGTTTCTTGTGATTTTCATTGTAATTAATGTTGTATAATTGTGTGTTTATTTTATGTGGCCCTCATTTGAGAGCCAAAAACATAATAAACTTAAAACTTGAAAACTTGGAATGTTTGTGGGCATTTGCAACCATTACTATTGCTATTCACATACAATTTGCTTACTTAAGTTAGTGACTAAAATTACAGGAATAATTGTGTAAATTCTGTATGATAGAGCACTACACCACTGGGTGCATGGAAAGAAGTTTCTACACATAAAAAATATTTTCCATTTGGAGAAAGGGGAAAAATAATATAAGGTGAACTTGCAAAATGTTTCTTGATTGTTGCTGAAAAAAGTAGGGAACAGAAGGTGAGTGAGGGGAGCTGAAGGGAGAAAGAAGAAGAAAAAAAGGGAAGGTAAAAGTTAATATATGCAGTACTGACCCAAACTATGTTACATGATTAATCTTAACTCCCTACAGAGTGATTAGTGGCCACCCAATCGTACTCTGAGTTTATCAAAAAATCAATCTGTAATCAAGACATCAAAAATGGAGTCCTTAATTTCTAGTTGGACGAAACAAGCACTAGTATAATACAGGGTAACCTTCCTATGATGTACAGGCAAGCATGTGAGAATTACACCTAAACTAAATACTCTGGGGCTTATTTACAAGCCCCTTGCGCCGCCGGTGCATCACGTTACATCATGCACCGCCAGCGCAACCTGCTGCGTGGTATTTACTAGCACGTGTAAAGCCACCTTGCATGGCTTTACATATGCTTGTAAATATCACCCCTTTTCATGCAACACTTTGCATGTCAGGGGCTTGACATGGGTGTTGTTGTGGGTGTTCCCACGTAACACCCATGTCCACCTATGCATTTCCAGCTTTACGAGCAATCGTAAACCTGAAAATGCATCAAAATGCCTTAGAGAGGTGCAAGGAGGAGAAATGTTTTCATTTCTCCTTGTTTTTTTTCTATTTCAATGCCTGCTGCATTGTACAGCACGCAGTGGATAAGGAAATCACCTCAACTGATTGTTTTTGTGTAGGAAGGTGCATCTTCCTGCACATAAACAATATCCCCACGACACAGGCATCTTTCACCATGGTACAAGTGTGCCTGCACCAGTGCATGGCAGCAGTTTGTGAGCAAGCGCAGGGAAAAGCACAGAGATGCAACATATAGTTGTAAATATGCTGCATCTCTGTGCTTAGAAACTAACGCAGCGTGGCACAGTAAAATGACAGGCGGCACCCGCTGCTTTAGTTTCTCGTAAATAGGGCCCTGGGTCGCCTACTCGTTGCTGCGTTTGTGGCTTGGCCCCATGTAGACCTGATTGCTTTTGTTTGCTTGAAAGTATAGACACTTTTTTAACTAAATCAATAAAAAAGATGAATAAAAAAGAGTAGCAGATTTTCTGCAGTTCGGATTTCATGTTAGAAAATGTATTGGTTTTCAGTAAAAGATAGGGTTTTTTGCGCTATGAAAGGGAATCTTGAAAAGCACTAACATGAGCAGGTTTGTACCAATTATGTGGAGCTGAGCCTATGGCTCTTATGGATCAGGAGTTCGAATCTGCTGTCAGCCATTAACTAGTCAATCAAACACTGAAGAAAGGCAAATTGGGAACAAAAAGCACTTTCAGTTGAATGTCAATTATGAATGCTAAGAAGTGGAAAAAGCAGGAGGTGCTAAATCTGGACTATAACAGCGCTCCAGATGGACACTTATATTTTTGGAGCATCCTAAACCAATAACAGGATGTTCCTGGAACTCTGGGTAGATGCCATCTCTATATGAGTAAAATGTCACTATCTTTACTGGGACTTTTTCCCATGTTAAATTTCAGCAGGTTTGTCCTGCCAAAATTTAAAGGGGAAATCTGTCATTTTGACCCAGGTGTTTGGTTAGATGGTTACACTTTAACGAAGCACTCGTAATCTAGAGAATTGTCAGGTTTTTACCAACATGAGCCTTGGTCAATCAAGATCATATTATTATTTTAATTGGGCATGCTTATATATGTAGTGCACTTGGTGTTTTGTTGTAAAATGTCATGTTTAAATAATTTGTTTTCCATGTAGGTCCATGCTTGTGCACATTTTGTGTGGGTAGTGTTCCCTTTCACTTGTCAACACATGTGGAGTTACTCGGATTGCTTTGTGCATTCTTTAGCTCTTATTGGTTTCTGATTTGTTATAATCGCGCCGATATCCATGCGACAGCGCTTGCTGTGCAACCAGTCACTATGATTGCAGCCAACGTTTAGCGAAACATAAGCGCACATATTCATTCGGGAGGTGTTTTTAATGGGATGTTCGTACTTATTTTACTTGTCACTTCCTTTCAGGTGTATGTGTTGGGGGCGGGGTGCGTGTGTGTCTCCGTAGCAGACCTCTTTGTCCATGTATTTTGCATCATTCAATTTCTTTAGAGCTGCAGTCAAATCTGGAATTGTTGTACAGTAAATGGCATTGTGTAATCTGCTTCAGCGAGAGTCTGTTTTATTTTTTGGTTGCTGTGGCAGGTGGTGTTGAATTTTCCGATCCGTTTTGGCATGCAGAGTCGTAAATGCTACTTTCTCTAAAGTACTTTTTTTCTTTTTTTTAATTGGCAAGAGTATGTGCAGAGTAGGAGGATCTGAATTGGTTTTAGAGCTCTTGGAGCAGGGGATTTCCCATTAAGTTTTTTATATACTCGTACTTCTGCATCATTCTGTATATAATTATATTTATTTGGAGAGAGAATAGCATCTCTCAGGATTCAACGTGTGATCGTTCTGACTAAAGCTGCTTTTCCCTCCTGAGGCGGAAGCCGGGAGGTCTCCCTCTTTACTTTGCTATTTGCACCGTTTTTAAGCTCTCTGGTAGTTCGTTCTACAGACTTGATTTTAAGAAGTGTGTGGGACTTCCTAAGCGCTCCCTGGCGCTCTGTGCTATTTCCCCCCCTCCCTTTGCCTTTCACCAGCTCTCGGCTGAGTGTTGACGCCGAGGGCTGTGTCCTTCGTTTTTTGGCCGCCATATTGGGTGTGGGTCGGGCTGGTGACGCGCTCTAGCAGCGCTTTAAAAGGGACTCTCAGGATTCAACGTGTGATCATTCTGACTAAAGTTGCTTTTCCCTCCTGAGGCGGAAGCCGGGAGGTCTCCCTCTTTACTTTGCTATTTGCACCGTTATTAAGCTCTCTGGTAGTTCGTTCTACAGACTTGATTTTAAGAAGTGTGTGGGACTTCCTAAGCGCTCCCTGGCGCTCTGTGCTATTTCCCCCACTCCCTTTGCCTTTCACCAGCTCTCGGCTGAGTGTTGACGCCGAGGGCTGTGTCCTTCGTTTTTTGGCCGCCATATTGGGTGTGGGTCGGGCTGGTGACGCGCTCTAGCAGCGCTTTAAAAGGGACTCTCAGGATTCAACGTGTGATCATTCTGACTAAAGCTGCTTTTCCCTCCTGAGGCGGAAGCCGGGAGGTCTCCCTCTTTACTTTGCTATTTGCACCGTTTTTAAGCTCTCTGGTAGTTCGTTCTACAGACTTGATTTTAAGAAGTGTGTGGGACTTCCTAAGCGCTCCCTGGCGCTCTGTGCTATTTTCCCCCCTCCCTTTGCCTTTCACCAGCTCTCGGCTGAGTGTTGACGCCGAGGGCTGTGTCCTTCGTTTTTTGGCCGCCATATTGGGTGTGGGTCGGGCTGGTGACGCGCTCTAGCAGAGCTTTAAAAACGGACAGGGATGCCTCCGCGCAGCGGACGCGCACAGTGGACGCGCCGGACCTGCGCCGGAGTCGTGCCAGAGTCCTGCCCATCTGCGCCCGTCCGCGTCTCGGCAGCGGACGGCGCGGCGGGAGGCTCTGGCCTCAGGCTTACTTACACCGCAGCGGACCTACTATCCTTTAAAACTAATACAGCCACCTGTAGGCAGGTCTTCCCTCGCCGTTACAACGGTAAAGGCTGCTGTCCAGGTTGTGGGTGGTACCCTAACATTTATCGGGCTTTGGAGGGGTCCCAAGTACTCCCCATTAACAACTTCAAGTGCCTATTACTTAACACCCGCTCTCTGCATAGGCACGCCCTAGACATCTTTGAGCTGTTGACATCAGAAAAACCATTATGTCTTATGCTTACGGAAACCTGGCTCAACGAGTCTTCTAATCCAGATATCGCGACATCCATTCCTTCCGACTATATACTTCACAGACAGGATAGGGTACTGGGTATGGGTGGTGGAGTCGCACTTGTAGTTCAAAGATCTTTCGCTTGTGCGATTGTACCATCATCACCTATCTCTGGTTGCGAATCGCTCGCCTTTTTCTATCACTCTGTCCCCTCATCAATCTTTTACTGGGCTCCTGATTTACAGACCTCCTGGCCTACGGGGTTCTTTCTTTAATGAGTTTCAATCAGCTGTCACCACACTCTGCCTGAAGGTTGAACACTGTATAGTTCTAGGGGATTTTAACATCCACATGGATGTCGAGTCAGACAGTGAAGCTATCAAAATCAAGGACATCACTGCCCCTCTAGGTCTAACTCCTTACATCTCGAGTGCGACCCATGATAAAGGTCACACCCTGGACCAAGTGTTTTCCACCATTCCCCTTATTAAGACCTGTTCCATCCCTGTTCTCTGGCCGGACCACTCTTTGATCAGTTTTTTAATTCAGGGCAGAAGTAAATCACTGTGCATAAACTCTAACCATCTTAGGCACCCCAGTAGACCGTATCATAAAATTACCCCCGAAAGCCTAGCTCAAGCGTATCAGGAACATCCCTGTTTTCACAAGCGGTACTGTCCCGCCGGCCTGGAAGAAGGCAATGGTTGTTCCACTCCTGAAAAAACCTGGCCTTGATCCGGAGAAGCATGTCAACTACAGACCCATATCTCTCCTGCCCAGTCTAGCCAAGATCGTTGAGAAGCACGTCCATTCTGTGCTCTCCTCCTTCCTTGAAGACCATGGGTTACTCCACTCTACCCAGTCTGGCTTCCGCTCCAATTTGAGCACTGAGACCGCTCTATTGGAAGTGAATTAAGCCATCAAGGAAGCTCTCGACTCAGGCGGAAGAGCTATGCTGGTGATGTTGGATCTGTCGGCGGCCTTCGACACCGTCCCACATGAGGCCCTCTTGTGGAGACTTCATGAGGTCGGTCTCAGGGGGACGGTGTTGAGCTGGCTTAGATCTTACCTAGCGGGTCGTCGACAAGTGGTCTGGGCACCCCCGTACTCTGCAGAGGTGCTGCCGATGGATGTTGGAGTCCCACAAGGGTCGGTGCTTAGCCCGACCCTTTTCAACATCTTTATGACTCCATTGGCGGTGCTGGGGGAGTCTCTGGGTGCCCAGATTATATCATACGCTGACGACACCCAGCTGCTCTTCACCTGTAAAAAGGGCACGGAGTTTGATAGGGAGAGCATCCGTGGTTGCCTTGGGGCTGTTTTCGACTGGTTTCAGCGAAGCAGCCTCAAGTGCAACCCCGACAAATCGGAGGTGCTCTTCTTTGGCTGTCAGGTAGACCCGCCTTGGCAGGAATGGTGGCCAATGAGCATGTCACCCCCTTCCTCTTCCTCCTTGGTTGCAAAAAACCTTGGGATTAAAATCGACAACACCTTATCACTGAAATCCCAAATCACAGGTCTCACCAGTACTTGTTTTGGTCTGTTAAAAATGCTGCACAAATTCCTTCCTCTGCTCCCTCTGGTCCACAGGAAACTGACGGTACAGGCTTTAATTTGTTCCAGGCTCGATTATTCAAATGTCCTCTACCTTGGCTTGCCAGACTACCTCCTTCACAAGCTGCAGGTAGTCCAGAATTCCGAGGCAAGGGCCATTTTTGGCCTACCCCGCCATGCTAGGGCTTCGGAGTTGCTTTTGTCCCTTCACTGGCTTCCTGTCAGGAAGCGGATTACATTTAAGGCCCTCACATTGGCCCATAAGGCACTCCACTCGGTAGGTGCCCACTACATCCAGAAACGGCTTTCCCTTTACAAGCCATCCCGATCTTTGAGATCTGAATTTCTTGGCCTGGCAACTGTTCCATCCATTAGGAAAGTCAGGATAGGGGGACGCTCGTTTAAATATCTCACCCCGAAACTGTGGAACTCCCTTCCCGTCAATCTGCGCTGCACTCCCAATCTACTGGCCTTTAGAAAGGCCTTGAAAACATGGCTCTATAATCAATAATTGGTATGTTCCCTGCTTCCCTATTTCTCTTTTCAGCCATGGGTCAGAAAGCGCCGGGACACTCCTCGGAGTAGCCGAGCGCTATATAAGACACCCATTAACATTAACATTAACATTATCATCTCGATGTGAAACGCTACACCATCCCCTTGTAAAGACGATCATAGCAGTGGGTGTTAAATGGACAGGGTACAAAGGTGTGGCGAGGTATAAAAAATTACGAAATAGAAATAACATTTGGAGCTGACCTTCAGGTCGTCATTGTGAGCACGGACAAAACTTGAACTGCTCCGCCCTCGAAGAGAGCACTCTAGCTACCCTGGAAGCTTAAGCATCTCTTACAAACATAACAAGCATTGGTAATGCATCGGTTTCATGTGATGAATAAAGGACTATTTTGATCAATTATCTTCTAGAAGAAGGAAAGAGCTCCCTGACAAATAACATGAGTATAAGGATGTGGCACAGGGGCTAGAGCTGCTCACTAGAAAGCTAGGGATTCTGGTTTGAGTCATGGCGGCAGAAACATCCTGTCATTCTATGCAAATCACTCAATCTCCCCAGTGATAAATTGTTATATAAATACGTTGTAAGAGTAAAAATCGAAAAGAGGCAAAACTGTATGAAAAAATAGTTCCACCAAAGTGAATGTTAACAGTATTTCTATTTAGGGGATGGGAACTGATAAGAGAAGCAGACGAGGATATTGGAGGTTCTCTCGACCAGACAGGTTTGGGCCAGATTGTATGTTATGCTGATGGAGGTATGGAATTAGCAACTTCTCCCTGCCTCACTAATACTCCCCAGGCCCCAAGTGCCTTTAATACTCATGACAGGACTAACTCGGCTGATACATGCTTTTATAGGCTTGATATGTTTGACCTCTTTTCTGAAGAAGTTTTTCGGACTACAGCTCTGTCCATCCCATTGGGTTCCCCTATGGACCCTCTAACACTTAGGGTCTGAAAGAGATGGCTGATGAGTTGATCCTTTACACTGCCGGATTGCAACCAATCACTAGATTCGGGTGTTGTTCCTCAGCAGTGGTATAGAGCCATATTCACTCCTTTGCTGAAGAAACCGATGGCGGACCCTTCGGTTTTTAGAAATTTAAGGACAATCTCTTTTCTACCGTTTCTAGTTAAGATACTTGAGCCCCCTGGTCAGCAGGAAGTTGTCCTACTATTTGAAAAAACATTCTCTGTTAGAAGAAGAACAATTTGGTTTTAGGCCAGGGCATGGGACTGAGATTGCACTTTCACAACTATGGATGACCTCCGGTTAAGGGTGGATAATGGCCAATCTACAGTTCTCATAATGCTCGATCTATCAGCCGCCTTCTATACAGTCAACCACCAGATCCTCCTGAATAGACTTGCTGTGATGGAAATTGGTGGGACCGTTTTGAAGTGGATGAGCTCATACCTATCAGACAAGCACCAGGCAGTTGCCCTGCCGCCCCCTTACCCCTCAGCTTTTAAATCTGTCCAATAGGGAGTTCCCAAGGATCTGCTCTCAGTTCGACACTGCCTGACAATTTCTGACCACTCCCCACTGAACAAGAGCTGTCCTTACCTGATACGGTTCGCAATCTTGGGGTTACTTTTTATGACAAACTTTCCCTTGATGATAGACTTTCCGTGGAGCAACTTGTAAGAAAGGTAGCATGTTTCACTCTTTTATGAGGTCTCAGAAAACTTTTTCCTCTGCTACATACTCAAGCCAAATCCCTCATAGTGCGCAGTGTTATACTTAGCAGGATGGATGATTGTAATGCATTGCTCTTTGGCGTCCCTGACTACCTTTTTAATAGATTATATAGAGTACAGGCTTCCACTGCCAAATTGGCATTAAACAGACCTCGTAGAGCATGTGCATTTGAGGCAATAAAATAACTACATTGGCTCCTTATGAAACAAAGGATAGCTTTTTAATCCTCATGTATTGCCTTTAAGGCTCTTACAATGGAGCCTAAAGAAATACTCTCCAGGGCGGTGCCTTCGCGCAGCTTCAGCTAACCTCATTTTTGTCATTCGGTTTCACAAGGCTAGACAAGGCGGGCAAGTGTTTACAGTAAAAGGCATCTCAAGTTTGAAATACCCTGCCAGCTGCCCCTTAGAGTGTCTACCAATCTATTGTGTTTTAGGAAGGCTCTTAATACCTGCCTTTCCCCCAAGCAATACTACTGGCTGTTTCAGGCTCTAGCCTTACTCTCACTTCTGGGCCGTGGAATGAGTTTTGTGGCGGTCCACTGGGAAATTTGTGGGGTACCAGGAGCAATAAAATCATGTTTAAAAAGAGACAGGAGGAGAATCAGAAAAGGGTTGTACCTGGTGACAACAAAGACATGGAGTGTTATCTCTAGAGTTGTTTGTGGATAATATCAAAGTTAGTAGCAATACAGTAGAGACAAGGATGAAGATTCTGAAGCAAAATGCTTGATTTTGCAACTTTAAAACTCAATTAATTGAAAAGGGCAAAAATGTATGTAAATATATATATAATAAATACAAATTTAACAGTGGGTAGTCATACTTAGATATTGCAAGCATTCAAATGGAATAAATATTCTATTGATATAAGTTAGCCTAACCACTGATGCTATGTTAACAGCAATTACATGTTACCATTGAAAGGTCTGTTTCCACATTGAATTGGTGTTTTGCACCAGAAGTTATTCTCTTTTGCTGCAGATGCTGTAAGTTTACAGTTAGTTTTCAGTTAGTGAAAAGGCATTTGTTTTCGATTAGACAATTGATACTGAGGTTCTCACCAGGAGGAGAGGAGGCAATAGGAAGGATGATTCATGGGACTAACTGTCTGAACCACAAAATGTGGATGAAATATCTTTTCAAGGACTTGTATTTGTGGCCTATCTGCAGGTGTTTAAACAGCACGGTGGGCAACGAAATACTGAAAAGGGAGATATGGGACGTTTGTGTCGCAGTTTGTTCTTGAGTTGTGACCAGAAATTAGTATGCACACTCAACAGAATGTGATTTGCTGGTAAACAAATCCTTATGTGAGATTCTGAGGTATGCAAAATATTGCAGTGATCAGCAAGAGATGAAGTAGAAAAGGCTTAAAGTAAAATCTATGTTGGACCAGACGATGATGGCTCAGAAAGGATTTCAGAATCGGTTGTATGTAGGGAATGCTGATGGAATGCAAGCTCTTGGTTTTTGGACTAGTGGTCAAATTGCACAACGTGAAGTTGGCGCTCCACAGGGTAGAGGTTAAGGTGTTCCGGTTGATCCTAATTCAGGGGACAATGCAAAATAAATCAACTCCTTGTCACTATTGCAACAGGATGAGGCATTGGAAGAGGGAGTGCAAACACAATCTAACCAAGTAAGTGGTGATGTGCAAATGCAAGGTGTAAATCGAACACAAATGCAAAATGTTCCAGTTAAGGTTACAGTTCAGCAAATGCAGACCCCAAATCTGTCACAAGCCCCTCTGATGCATGTTCCACAAGCTCCAACACCCCAAGAATGTGGGAATTCCCAGGTTTAATATGAATCTAGTACCAAGAGTAAATTGAAATGTGTTCCAAAATCAGAACCCATTTCAACAATTTCCCATGTTTGAGAATGGGAGCTTTGATTCTGATGAATTCACAGTGATGTTGCCTGGGGGGTGGGGATATTGCTTTCTTTGCAAAATCTTGGAGGTAGAGTATAGTGAACCATTTGTAGAAAGACAGGTATGTGGCCTACAAGTGTAATTTCTCACTGGCACAGGTTCTATCCATTCCACTGTTAGTACAGCGGAAGTCCCAGACCTACCCCTCTTCCAAGTTGTAGGTCTTACAAATAGGCAAATCACTACTTCTGTTGTAGAGAAAGTTCCTGTAAAAATAGGATCATTTGACGAAGATCATCAATTTGTTGTGTGTGATTCGAGTCCTGTAAATTTGTTTGGTTTGTTTGTGTAAGTAAAATGTCACAATTTACTGTATACTGGATGGTGTCGAGCTTCAAACACAAGATGAAGATGTCGATTTTAAAATGGCCAGACAAGGAGCAGTTGTAGGATTGTATCCTGAAAGAAGAATAAAGGGTGTAGTTCCTGATTAGTGAGATACTGTAAAATTGGAATTATGGGATTTTTTCAGAAAAAGACATCGGACTAATCAAAGGTGTAGAGCCATCCGAATTAATATAAAGCAAAATACAGTGTTTCCATAAACGCCACTGTATACTCTCATGCCTGAAACAGTGGCTGGAAACGCTCCAATGAGTCAATCAATGCTAAAACAAGGAATTTTGTGAGACATTTTTGGAAGCCCTTGTAATGTACCGATAATCGGTTTGCAGAAGCCCAATGGCAAGTATAGAAATTTACAGGCTCTTTAAAAAATTAACAACATTGCAGTTCCATGCTGTCCTGTTTTACTGAATCCAGCTACATGACTGTTTCAGATTCCTTGTGGTGCGGAGTGGTTTACTATTGTGGATCTCTGCCAGGCCTTTTCCTCTATCCCATTCCATGAGGACAGTCAATTCCTGTTCTCGTTTATATTCTGCTAAAGAGTTGTGGCATAGTACCGAGTTCCACAATGGTATACAGAGAGCCCTTCGATCTTTAATCCGGTCTTGAGAAATAATCTTTCCACATTTCATGTAATTCAATCTTGGGTATTACAAATTATGATGACATACTTGTATCGTCAACTACACACAAAGTTTTTCAACAAGATACTATTGCTCTATAAATAATTTGGCTGATAATGGACACATCGTGTTCCCAAGCAAGTTGCAATATTGCTAGAAAGAGGCCCTATGTTTAGAAGGAGGTCCTATACTTTGGACATTTCACAGAGAAAGGAATGAGAAAGGTGTCACAAGAGAGAACCACAACGAATTTGAAAATTAACCCTCCCAGAACACAGAGAGTACTTAGGATGTTCATGATAATGGTGGCTTCTGTAGACAGTGGGTACCCAACTTTTCCCCAGTGGCCAAGCCTTTACTGAAGTTGATGCACAAGGATGCACTTGATCCACTTCTATGGGGCAAAGACTTCTTAAATGCATTCCTAGAGCTGAGAGAAAGTTTCTGTTGTACTTCTACTCTGTGAATGCCTGATTACAGTAAAATGTTCACCGTTAGCTGTGAGAGGGAGAGCTACACTTTCTCAGTGCTTATTGAGTTGCACTGAAATTCGTTAAGACCTGTAGCATATTTTTCAACTATTCTTGACCATGTTGCCACAAGACTGCCTGACTGCCTTAAAGCAGCTGCAGCAGTTGGTGTGCGTACTCAGAGAAGTGAGAGCATAGTGATGGGACATCCTCTAACAGGGATGGCCCCTCGCTTGCTGCAGATTGTATAGTACTGAAACATTGTTTATTAATACAGCTACATGGTTACCATTGCTTGACAATGAAATTCATGGAGAATAGGTTGAGCATGACTGTCTTGATGTTATGGCCCTATCCGCCAAGCCTAGGCCTAATATTATGCATGAACACCTAGATGAGCCCGAATATGTAATCTTTGTGGATATCTCATGTTTGAGAAACAATGAGGGGCCTTTGAGAGCAGCTTATACGGTCTGTACAATTGAGAAAGTGGTGGAAGCCTCCTGGCTTCAAGGTGTAATTGATCTCCCTTATATGAGGCTGCAATCTTTCAGGTCAATTGCAAGGGACTATATTTACAGATAGTCTGTATGACTCTGGTGCAGGCCTGATTTAAAACAGTTGTGGTCACAAAGAGGATTCTTCACTTCAACTGGATCACCGATCTGGAATAGGGAATATGTGATAACAGTTTGGAAGCTTTAGAATTGTCACTAAGAATTGCTGTGGTTACATTTGTAGGCCACAGAAGTGGAAATGGCTATGTCACTGTTGGAATTAGATATACCGACAAAGTTGCTGGGTATTGTGTGACTCTGGCATGCATTTTTAATGGAGAATATACAAATTACCTTGCTGAAGACACCACCTTTTCAATGCTGTTGTTAGTAGCTTATACGTGGAAATAAATCAAAAGGTTAATGCAAGAAGTTTCAGAGGCAGAATAGCAAGGATGGGTCAGATCAGGATGTGTTAAAAATGACAATGACATTTGGATTTCAGCTGTTGCCAGATAGCCTGTTATTCCCCATGCCAAGACATTGCCATGGCCCTGCACAGATTGGAAGAGATGCCATGATAATAGTATTCAGGCAGAATTGGTTTAATTGCCAATTCCGCATTTTGGCGGAAGAGCTATATCATAGGTATGTGACACGTCAACAGATGAACATAAGAAGGAGAAACCCTGTAAAACTGAGCCATCTAGGGAAATTAGGAGGACCCTTTAACAGGATGCAGTTGGAGTTTTTTAAAAAGCCTCTTCATAGTGTGCATTTTCTTTTGATGGGTTGAAGCATACCCAACAAGGAGAAATGACAGTCTGACTGTAGCCAAACTGCTGTAATGTGAATTCATACCACAGATCGTATTTGCGATTTCTCAAGGGACAGACCAAAGTATCCACATTAATAATGAGGTCCTTAAAATACTCTGTGCGGCACTTCACGTGGAACAGAGATTGCAGTGTAGCTATAGTCCAGCAGCTTCAGGTATTGTCAAACAATTGAATAGGACATTAAAATTACAGTTGACTTGAGTCTGTGCATCCACCTCTTTAAAATGGTCGGAATTTCTGCCATTAATGTGTATGAGTCTCTGAATCATTCTGACAGGAGGACTGGATTATCGTCTTTCTACCAAGGGGGTCAGTAGGGGTTATCTTGGGTGTGTAGCTCCCTTACCCTTACTAGAGTGGTGAGTTCTGCCTAGCTTAGCAGCATACCCTAGCCAATCAGAAATCCCATTTCTAACATCGCCCCAGGAGATACTTATGGAGTGTGCTATGTAACTGACTGCTGTGCCTGAAAATGCGCTTGCAAATATCACGGACAGCACGATCTTCAACTTTTGCAAAGGATTGGCTGATGTGGTGTGTTCTGTTTCTCATAGTAAATGAAGGTTACAACCTGCACACCTCTTAAATGAAATACTGAATAGATTTAGTCAGATAAACTTTAACCCTGTGCGTGCTGCTGTGTATAAAGGGCTCTGCCTGCAACCCTGTGTACTACATGATGAGAAAGAAAATAGGATACGGAGAAACTCTGTTCCTGTACCCAGCGCACTGCCTAACGCCCCTAAGGTTTCTATAAATGCTTATTCATTTTAAAGAAACATATTCATATTAAAAAAACAATGTTTTCCAATATATCACAAATCCTACACCAATTGAGTTGCAATCAATTATTTTAATTGATTTTTAAAGTTGTCACATCAACCTGACGGTTCGAAAAAACGCTCATCTGCTGTACATTGTTTCTGAACAATTGTGGGTTTAACAAAACAAATTGTTAACATCTGAAATAAACTCAAAATAACCCCTATGCATTTTGGGTTAAGAACCCTTCTTCAGGGGTATTTTTGTTATCAAACATTCAACAATAAAACAGATTCTTGTTCTTCAGTAACCTCCTGCCGGGACAATAAAACAATATAAACAGTGTGTCAGTTTGTCTGCTAGTACATTTACAAATCACATGAGATTGAAAATATTTGTATCCGCATTAACTGTGTGAAATCATCACACCTCCCAAAATGCTTTTGTAATCAAGTGCAGCCGATCAAAACTCTAATATTAACTCACATGTGCCGTAAACGTAAATTAACCTTATAACCCTTGTGCCAATGTTTGCAATAACCACCTATGAGTATATAATGCCATGCTCCGTGACAGAATCAAGTCTAAGATAACTTAAGAGATTGAACATCTGTTGAAATTGATCAACAAATTACTCAGTAGGTACATGATTTAACGCCAATTCAACAAGACTCAGGCGTTATCCAAAAAGTGTCGTGAATAAATGTTATTGCGCTTACCCTGGAAGGAAGGTTCTGTTCTTTCGTAATCTGAAACAGAAAATATCTCGAGTTGAGCTATACGATCTGGTAAACCGAGCAAACACGCTGATTGTAAATGGGGAATACTTCGCGTTAAGGAACACAACGGGCGAAAGCCTTCCTGTAGAGACTGATACTTGAAGTCAATTGGACAACACATGCGGAATATTAGACAGCAGAGGACCCCCGTAGAACCCCCATGCGGGTTGGAATTATCACCGCATACTGATTAAAAGAGAACAGATCTGGAAATAGCCTTGAAAAAGTTGTGGGTTACATTCCCAAATACGACGAAACACGTGTCGGCTGTGTGGAAAGTTTCCAGTGAACAAGAATAAATACGAACTGATGAACCAATGACAGCTACTCTCTGTGATTGTATCAGAATGTGGAAACACCTGTATATATAGCATTATTGTGATATACGTGTGCTAAGGAGTGTTATAGCTTGTTTAAGGCTTCTGCCGCGTTTTGGAAGGATTAAAGTGGTTCCTTCTACCTTTTAGCACCGTTAGATATAAACCTCGAACTCAAATCAACTGTGAGACTTTCTAGGTGACGCCAGATAACCTATATCAAACCACTGCTTGTGCTTAACTACGATCTGGTAAATCCCCAGATATTCTAAAAACGATCAGAAATCCAATGCGACTCACCCGTCTGTGTCGTCGATTCGAAACGCGCTGTAGCGCGTAACCTCTGAATGACGTAAAAGTCTCTCACGGTTTCTATGTTCAAAGGACCCGCCTTGCCCTAGGTATTTCACTTACAGATTCGAAATTAACTTTATTGCTCGAATTGAACACATAACAATAATCCTTACAAACCTTTAATATGGGAGTGTATCACTGTGTATTGAAACTGTGAACCTAAGAACCTCAGGAGATGATGGCAATGCCAACCGTATGCTGCTATCAACTATTCTAAAATAAAGTGTGATTAAAGCAAGTACTGTGATGATTGAACAGTAACAGTGGATCCAGATGCACAAGTTTATATTAGACATGCAAGACTAGATACTATAGGGAAATGATCATAGGTACATGATTAAAACAGTAATTATAAAAAGCATAACAACTCATGATGATCATTAAGACCTTTTGGGATTATGGTATCCAGGAACTGAATCCAAAACGTTTCCCTGCAAGCTAATAGTGAATGGGAATCTAGCCTTGTCTGAATTGGAATTTTTTCTCAGATGGTGAATCTGAGTTGTGGAATTGTATGGTGCAAGTCAATCTAATGTGTGGCTAAGCAGGAGTTTCTGTTCTGTGTGCGTATCATGCTTTTATGTTTAAAAATTCTTGTTTTGATTTTACGGGAAGTACTGCCTATGTACGTTAACCCACATGGGCATTGTATTGCCTATATTACACCCTCGGTGTTACAATCCGATGTATGTTTCAAGCCAATCTTCTTTCCAGTGTAGGGGTGCGAGAATGTGTCGCCTGTAATTACATTGCCGCACTGGCCCCAATTCCCACATTTTTTCATACCCTTGAAATTTTTAGATGTTTTCAGAATCTTTCTCAAATTCTTCGAGCGTGTGGGAGTAAAAAGCGGCTTATCACAAAATATAGATGAAACCTTAGGGGCGTTAGGCAGTGCGCTGGGTACAGGAACGGAGGTTTTCTGTATCCTATTTTCTTTTTGTGTTCCGTTTCTCACCGGGTTGGAGCTATCACTGCCACTTTAAGCCAGAAGCTGTGCTACAATCTTAACCCCAGGGACTTGGTTCTGATCAAAAAACATGTTCAAATATCCTGCCTGGAGCAAAGGTGGAATGGCCCCTTCCAGGAGATTTTAATCACCAACACTGCTGTGAAATGCACTCAGATACCTAATTGAGTGCATGCCTCACACACCCAAAGAGTGAGGTGTCTGATTGATGAAGTTGTGTCCTTTGAGCCAAGCCTGAGATCACCTGTGTCCATGCATCTTGAAGGACCAGAGGAGGGTGAAGAACAACAGGATTCTTCACCTGTTCAAGTTCCTGTAATCTCGTAAAGTGGTAGAAATTTTTCCCTGAAAATGGAGAACTGAGAACTAAAATAAGGGAGCTGTTGAATTGCCACCAGAGCAAGGAAATTATCCTGGTGAACGAACAGGTGTGAGAAGAGAAAGACCTGTATTGAGAACAGAATGGTCAAGTAGTAGGAGACAATTGAGATCTAGTGTGTCAGTTGAATGCATGCCACAAACAATCGTGGAAGAAACTTCATCCAGTGGTATAAGAAGAAGAATATCAGTAGACACCAAGGAGATCCAAAATAGCAAGGCTACCTTTTCATAGGTATTCGGCACCTGAGAGCACTTACTATACAAAGAATGTGCCAAATGAAACAAATCAAGCTTTCACTGGACTGAGAGCAGAACTACGTGAACCTCCACAAAATGCTACACTAAGACAGCATTTGATTTAAATTCATGAAAGAATATAACACAAATAATACTTGGCAAACAATATTTAGCTGATTCAAAAGAGAGAGATTTGATTCTACAAACATCAAACTGAGAATAACTGACTTATAATGACTGTAGAAAATGAACATAACAATTACTCATTAACAAAGACAAATAAAAATAATTTACAAAAGTAATCTAGGGCCAAGGCATCAGTATAAGAGTAGGTATAACACTTCTAGGAGAAAACAGAGTAGGGCTAGGGATGCCTTGCAAAGCCTAGTGTAAATAAGCTGAATGAAATAACTGCAAGTTAATCATGTAAAGTTTTGCACGTTTTGCACAAGTAGAAGTCAACAAAGAATATAAATCTGCCTGCTGCTATTTTCTGTTACAGATTTGATTGAAGACAAACGTGTGTTTCCTTACTGAGGCTAGATGTAGAATAATCATGGCTGTTATATTAATAGTTGTTGAGCTAGCACTTATGTAGTTATATAGTTCTTTTAGTTGGTATGAGTCTAAACCCAGAGACATTAACATTTAGATCTATACCTACACCTCTATCACTTGCATACATGATAGATGAGAAGAAATTAAAGGCTTCTTTTATAGATGCTTCAAATGGAGATTTCACATCAAATGTTTATTCTAGTTTAGTTCAGGAATACACACAAGCGTTGGATGTTAAGGATTGCTACTTTTGTGCAGACTTACCTTCTTCAGCTGCTGAAGATGTAACCTCCCATCATATTCCACTGTCTTTTGCAGTTATATTTAGTATATTACTCAGTTTGTTTTATAGACAGGAACGTTTTAAATATTATGTTATGACATGATTCTTTCTTCAGTTCCTCTTTTAGAGAAGAAGTAACCCACATCCAAAAGCAAAAGACATAGAAGTAACTTGGTATGTTTTAGATCCCCTTTAGAGATAGACACTGTTTAAGCATAAAAATTACATTTAACATGTTTAATGAGGCCATTCGAAAATACATTTATTCTAGCATTAGAAGGGAGGAGCTCTCCTATGTTTCACAGGATGGATAAAGAAGATGATGCATTAAAGAATGTTTGGAAGGAGGAGGATGAGAACAAAAAGAAAATGAAATATCCAAAATTAAATTTCAATAGACAATAAAAAGGGAAGTTTTGTTCTTACAAAAGGAGAAATCACTTTACAAAGAGACAATGTTGAAGTTCTTGGAGGGCCTGTTCAAATATTAATAGGAGAAGAGGCAGTTAATCCTTGAGTCAATTTTGTTTGTGGACAAGATGCCTAGTTCCAGTTACCTGCCAATTAGGAGGGTGTTTGTTATTTAGCTTTAATGTTTCCCAAGAAGTATCATGAACATAACATAGATGCTTTAACAATGGCTCCTTCTCACAGACATACACATAGTGCCAATCATGGAACACAATTAGTGGAAGATATTTTTGTAGCAATCATTCCACCAGTGGGAGTAGCTCTGTATGACGAGTAAACCAACAATCTTTCTACTGTAGTTGATAAGCTGGCAAATGGTACCTCTGGTGCTATGTTAGAAGTTAGTAGGGAGTTAGTGGCTGTTAGATCAATGGTGTTACAAGTCAATTAGATTTAGACATATTGCTGGCAGAGAAAGGGGCAAGGTCACCGAGGACCAACGAACGACCACCCTCGCCCGGAGACCACCCACCGACCCCACCGACCCAGACACCACCGCAACCAACCTCACACAGTAGATCAACGACTGCGCCAACAACCTCGCTTCTCTTAAGACCGCCACAACCAACCACACCCTCAAGAAAGCCTCCTGGTTCACCAAAGACCTCCGGATCTCCAAGCCCACCTGTCGGAAGCTGGAGAAGAAATGGCTCCACGACCGAACACCAGACAGCCACACAGCTCTCAAAAGCGCTACTCGCAGGCACCACCAACTCATCAGGACCGCCAAGAGGACCTCCTTCAAGGACCGTCTAGACAAAAACGCGCACAACACCAAAGAGCTCTTCAGCATCATGAAAGAACTCTCCAACCCCAGCTCCAACACCAACGACATCCCACCATCACAAGACCTGTGCAACTCCCTGGCTGCCTTCTTTCAACACAAGATCGCCAACATCTACATAAGCTACAACTCCGACACCCCCGTACCCACCACTGAGTCCACCACCCCTGCAACCACCACCCGCACCAGCCCCCTGACCAACTGGTCCAATGTCAGCGGCGAAAAAACCATCAAAACCATGAACTCCATCCACTCCAGATCCTCATCTGACCCCTGCCCACACCACGTCTTCAACAAAGTCAGCACAACCATCGCGCCCCACCTCCGAAAAACAATCCACAGTTCCTTCGAGACAGCAACCTTCCCGGAAAGCTGGAAGCACGCCGAGATCAACGCCCTTCTGAAAAAGCCCAAGGCTGACCCCAAGGACCTCAAGAACTTCCCCCGTTCCCGGCAAAAGTGACAGAGGAGATCGTCAACAATCAGCTTACCCGCTACCTCGAAAACAACAACATCCTGGACCCCTCCCAATCCGGTTTTCGCAGCAACCACAACACCGAGACTGCCCTGATCGGCGTCACTGACAACATCAGGATCCTGATGGACGAAGGAGAAACAGCCGCCCTCATCCTCCTGGACCTATCAGCAACCTTTGACACAGTCTGCCACCACACCCTATCAGCATGCCTCCATGACGCCAGAATTCAAGAGAAGGCCTTGGCCTGGACCACATCATTCCTCTCCGGCAGAACCCAGAGCTTCCACCTCCCACCCTTCCGCTCAAAATCCACCGAGATCATCTGCGGCGTCCCACAGGGATCCTCCCTCGGCCCGACGCTGTTCAATATCTACATGGCTCCACTCGCCCACGTCGCACGACAACATAACCTCAACATCATCTCCTACGCCGACGACACCCAGCTGATCATATCCCTCACCGAAGACCCCCACACCGCCAAAGCCAACCTCCACAGAGGAATGAAGGCCGTAGCCGACTGGATGAAGTAGAGCAGACTGAAGCTGAACTCAGACAAGACAGAGGTCCTCATCCTCAGACCTACCCCATCAGCCTGGGATGACTCCTAGTGGCCCACATCGCTAGGCGCATCCCCGGAACGCATAGACCACGCACGCAACCTGGGGGTCATCCTCGACTCCACCCTCTCCATGACCAGGCAAGTCAACGCTGTCTCCGCGTCCTGCTTCAACACCCTCCGAATGCTCTGCAGAATCTTCAAATGGATCCCCACCGACACTAGAAAAACCGTCACCCAGGCCCTCATCACCATCAGACTAGACTATGGGAACCCCCTCTACTCAGGAACTACAAACAAGCTCCTGAGACGACTACAACAAATCCAGAATGCCTCGGCTCGAATGATCCTCGACGTCCCCCGCCGCAGCCACATCACACCCCACCTGAGAGGCCTGCACTGGCTCCCCGTCAACAAGAGGATCACCTTCAAACTCCTCATCCACGCACACAAAGCTCTACACAACACCGGACCCACCTACCTCAACATCCGACGCAGCTACCACACCCCCACCCGAAGCCTCCGCTCAGCCAACCTCGCCCACGCCACTGTCTCCCGGATCTGGAAAACCACAGCAGGCAGAAGATCCTTCTCCTACCTAGCCGCCAAGACCTGGAACACTCTTCCAACCAACCTACGAATGACTCAGGACCTGCTGGCCTTTAGAAGACTCCTCAAGACCTGGCTCTTTGATCAGTAGCACCCCCCCCCCCCAGCGCCTTGAAACCCTCACGGGTATGTAGCGCACTATATAAATGTAATGATTGATTGATTGTAAAATGTTGAAGACTCAACATTGCTGTTCATACATACTTGACAAGAGTAGAAAGACAGAAGGATTTGCAAAGACCTTTCTGATTTAAAACCTGAATTAGAAACTCTAGAAACTAATAGTGTGCCAGGATCCTTTGGCAAAGGTGCTTCTGCTATAAGTAATTGGCTTGCAACTATAGGGATTGGATTTTTAGGAGTCATATTAAACACTTTATTAATGATAGTCATTTGTTTAATTTGCTTCCATTATTTATAAAAGGGATTTAGATGTTATTTAACAAGAAAGAAAAGGAAAAAAGAGAAAGTCAAAGAAAAGAAGACATAGAAAGGAAGAAAGGCAAATCAAAACATACAAAAAGACGAAGGAAGTTGAAACCTTGAAAAACAAAATTGATGACATAGCAAAGAAAGAAGGTGCATCTTAGAGATTCATTTGTGATGAAAGTGTGATGGTTAATTTAACCATCATAAGAGGAGGTTGCTGAAGTAAACGTTCTCATTTAATAAACTTAAAATGCAACTAACTGAAAAGTGCAAAAAAATGTATGCAAAAATAATGAGTATATAATAAAATAAATGCAAACTTTGTAATTGGTAGTCATACTTAGATATAGCAAGCATATAAACAGAATAAATAATGTATTGATTTACGTTAGCCTAATGCTGCTGTAAGACAGAAACAGTCGCAGACACTCCAGCATGGTCCAAAGCCAAGCCTTCATGTGCTGCTGTTATCAGTGACAGTCTGCGGTCTGCGTTAGGAATCAACCTGTCACCAATATCATTAATCCTCACATAAGGAAGTTTATCTGGACTTAAGTGATAAAAGTATACCGGAGGGAAATCCTGCTGGTAATTATCACCCTTCTCTGTAGCAGTAATTGCTGCCAATATGTCATTATCAATCTTATTCATGGATTTTGTAACCACTGAAACTGAAAACGTGGCTACTGCTGATTTAGCTGCTTCATCAGCCAAACTATTGCCAACTGCGTGTACTCCTATGCGCTGGTGGACAAGAGTATGAATTACATGTGTGAGAGGCAGACATTCTTTAAGATCTGCGACTCAAATCCAAAACATCTTATGCTTAATTTCTCTGCCTTTAGAATCACGATAGCCATTTTAAGACCTAAAGAGTAAGTTGTCATTGAAAGACTGAACATAGTGGTAAGATTCACTTACAATTAGAGTAGTTACATTCGGATCTGCACACTCAAGTACAAGCACCAGGGTGCGTAGCTCAGCTAATTAGGTGGTACAGTCTCCTAGTGCCTGAGTGTGTACAACACTTGACTTGAACTCCCGGTTCCCTATGGCACCTGCCACAATTGCGCATGCTGCTAAATTAGAATGATTTGACCCTGTCGCCAGTTGCGCTGAACCATCAGTGTAAATGATACAATGGTACTCCTCCAATTTACGCATAGACAGAGGAGCAGGATGAACAAATTCATACTGTAAAAACTCCTGTGTTTGCAGGGAAGAGTCAAAGATGAAGGTGACATCCGAAGATGTCAATGAATTAGCCCATTTTATCCAACGTGGATGCAAAGATTTTGAGTTTGGTACACTTGCCTTCATCCCTGCTTTTAGAGAAGGATATGGTGTCACAACCAAAATGCGCTTCCCCTGTGCCAGTGTGCATTCCTTCAGGATCGCCATCTGGACAGCTGTCAAGATCTTCTCAACAGTGGAAAACTGCAGTTCAGCCGAAGTGTACAAATGTGAAGTGTAAGCAATAGGCACTGTGTCGCTTTCATTAAACGTCAAGTATGTGAAACCCACTGCGCCTGGCACAATACGTATCACCAGGTTAGTATGGTTATCACATGTCAACAAGTATTTATATTCAAAAGGATCAGTCTGCAAAGATTGCAAGATACCTGAATGTTCCGGAAGCCAGCAGGCTTTTGAAAAAGTAGGTTGTATCAAAGCATACAATGATTTGATACGCTGGACATACTCAGGAATGTAGGTTCGACCAAAGTTTTAAAATCCCAGCAAAGCCTGTAGTTTTTTCAGGGTTGTAGGAGGTCGCAAACTTGTGCATTTCTCCAAGAAGTGAGGCACCAAAGCCTCTTCCTTCATTATTGAGCCAATAGCCCAAGAACAACACTGTACTCTGCAATGTGTGATTTCGCAAAGTTAAACTTGTAGCCGTAATCGGCAAACAAAACTATGATTGGGTCCACTCGACAAAGATGCAGCCATAATTTGTCGTCCGTGAGATAGATATCATCAACGTACAAGTATGCATCAGGGTCAATGCCGTCTAACAAAGAGACGACAAGGGCGGCGAAAACACTTGGGCTGGTCTTATAGCCCAATGTCAAACGCTGGAATTGTTTCTGTTTTCTGCCGGTAGGAAAAGCGGTCCATTGACTGCTATCAGGTGACAGGTTGTGACTGAAAAAGCTGTTTGAAATATCAAGGGTCGTTTTATATTTTTTTACAAACAATACTGTCCATTAGAGCAGAACTATGGGTATTCTGAACCGGACAGGTGCAACAATGAGAATTCAAATGTCGGTAATCCAAAACTAAGCTGTATGACCTACCAGGTTTGGTACGGTAAACAGAGGGCTATTAATCAGTGACACACGTGTCTCAATTACTTCTTGATACTCTAATTGATCTAGAAACTCAGAAACTGGAGCTGAAATTGGAGCTTTTGCTTCCTGCGGGAGGGGATACTGGGGATGTGGCTGTGGCATACCCCGTAATGGTATCTCATGCGGAGTAGAATCTTAATCCCAGCCCACCTGAGTATGGTACAATGCTGGTGCAAGCACAAAAACCCACTCTTCTGCAAAAGCCTTCACATTCTCCTTGGAGATGTTATGTGGAAAAGTCGAGAGTATCCCTTCCTCCCCCTTCGGAGCGGCAAGAACAAAAGATGGGGGCCAATCTGCCTCTGCCAACAAAATGTCATAAGAAGAAGTCAGATTTTCCCAAAAAATACCTTTAATCACACGCTGTATGTCACATTCAATCATAAGGACTATATCATATAATCTGCAGGGAAGCCAATCGGGTGTCAGCTGTTCCAACTGTGATGAACGTTTCAGTTGCTGTCGCCTCCAGAAATGGATGCAGTGCTTGCCGCACTATGGTAACCTCCGCTGCGCTGCCGAGCAGTGTTACTGCCCATGTTAGGTTACGGAGCAGTGTCCTCACCATCTATGGCATTTCTCGCTGTTAAAGCAGCAACTTTTTTTTCTGAAACTGTGGGCGCTGACGAGGAAAATCATCCTGTTTCCCTTTTCTGTCAGTCTGATGAGGTTGATCACGTCCTTCTGTGAGCCTGATGTGTCCTGTGAAGAACGAGGAGAATGCTGATCAGGAACCTGAAATCTATTCGGAGACCTAATTCTTACGTGGTCGCGCAAATCATAAGTGCGCTCAGAAGACTCGGGTACCGGTGACGCTGCACGCGACCCGTGTTTCCATTGTTGCTTCCCCTACTTTTTCTTTTTCCAACTCTTCTTGGGAAATACTGGAAGGTTGTCTTTTGCAGACTACGCCGTCTGTGTTTGCTGCTGTGCTGGTATTCTATTCAGAAAAGGGGGTGGTGATGGACAGAGCATCTGAATTAAGCAGAATACTACTACCCAGTCAGCAGATCAGGGCTTAATCCATCACCATTTTTTAGCTCACTGCCCCATCCCAGCTCAGAACCTGGCTACATGCAAATTAGTCTGTCCCTGGCCCAGTGCATCATGGGGACAGGGCAGACCAAACTACCAAGCCAATTATTTTACTGGAAAGGAAACAAGCTTCCAGGGACCGGTTTCTGACATTACAGCCGTCTTCCATTGTTTTTCGACCTTGAACACGCTGTGCAGACGAGGAGCACAGTGTACAGCTAAATGTGTGAAAGGCCGGCAGTTTTTTTGCAAAAATGCACCATCAGTCTATCCACGAGAATGAAGCCATGTAATAACGCGTTCAAAAGCAACAAAATGCCTGCCAAGCATATACTAACTAATACTAACTTAGCAATGTCTGGAGTTCATCCCATGATCTCACTACAGCAGAGAAAGGGGGAGTCTGTAAAATGTTGAATACTCAACATTACTGTTCCTACATACTTGACAAGAGTTGAATAATAGAAGAATTTGCAAAGAACATTTCTGATTTAAAACCTGAATTAGAAACACTAGAAACTACTAGTGAGCCAGGATCCTTTGGCAAAGATGCTTCTGCTATAAGTGATTGGCTTGCAACTGTAGGGAATGGATTTCTAGGAGTCATATTAAACCCTTTATTAATGATAGTTATTTGTTTAATATGCTTCAATGCTTTATAAAAGGGATTTAGATGTTATTTAACAAGAAAGAAAAGGAAAAAAGAAAATGGCAAAGAAAAGAAGAAATAGAAAGCAAGAAAGAAAAAATAAAACGTTCAAAAAGATGAAGAAATTTGGGAATCTTGAAAAACAAAACTGATGACATAGCAAAGAAGGAAGGTGCATCTTAGAGATTCATTTGTGATGAAATTGTGATGGTTAATTTAACCATCATAGGAGGAGGTTGCTGAAGTAAACATTCTCATTTTATAAACTTAAAAGGCAAATAACTGACAAGTGCAGTAGTTTATGCAAAAATAATAAGATATAATAAAATAAATGCAAACGTTGAAGTGGGTAGTCATACTTAGATATAGCAAGTATATAAATGGAATAAATAATGTATTGATTTAAGTTAGCCTAAACACTGATGCCATATTAACAGAAATTACACTTTAGCATTGAAAGGCCTGTTTTCACATTGAATTGTTGTTTTGCACAAGATGTTTTTCTCTTTTGCTACAGATGCTGTAATATTCCAGAAGCCTTCGATTACTTAGTGAATATGCATTTGTTTTGGATTAGATAACTGATGGTGAGGTTCTCGCTGGGAGGAGAGGAGATAATAGGAAGGATGATTCATGAAAAGAACTGTCTGAACCACAAAATATGGACGAAGTATCCTTTCAAGTACTTGTATGTGTGGTTTATTGTGAAGAAGTGAGAAACTCTAGAATTTACCTACTTCCAGGAGTTTACTGAAATTCTATTGAATGCTATGAATGGAGTGTGTGATACTTGTTTTAATTCATAATTCACAGTGTTTATATTACAATGTGTTCCTAGAGTAGGTTGAGACACACTCACCCAACCTTTTGGCTTTTGATAGAGAGAGCTATTTGGACTTTATTGAGGCTCGTAGGAAATGGAAATAATTTCACTTATAGAAGATGTCTTCTCATTTATAGCTAAGAATTCCTTCCCGCTTGATATTGCTTTGGCTTGAATGCAGAGCTGCATGCTTATCCAACTATTCTCTCATCGGAACTCTTTATTGGGTTTCGGAACTGACACCTTCTTCTGACTATTTGACAATCAAAATCTTTAATTTAGCATAGGGAAAATCACTATTTTGACTATAATTTTTCCTAATATTGTAGTTTATCTCGTATTAAAATACCAACTAATGGATTATTTAAATCTGTAACAATGATGAACAAAGCTAAATGACTTATAAATAAAATACATTGTGAACTTACAAAATTGGTAATAAGACCCTTTGACTACATTAAATTCAAAGGCATCTGTTGAAAAGGTAAGACTGATGGAAATGATTGCTCCTTTTAAGCTCTCTTTGTGGTCGATCAGAGGTCCATAGGAACACTGGCTTTTTTTTAAAACATATTACTCCCAAAGATTAAGATAGATATGTACCTGCTCCATCAAAGGACTTGCGCACACCAATTCACAGAGAGTTTGCTAGGAGTAGGGACTTGTAGTACACCTGGCTTACTCCTGAGTTCCTGGAGTAAGTCAGGGTTGTTCTTTGTTTACTCTTGTGTTAATTGTGAAATTTAGGAGTAAGACAGGACTGCTAAAAAGAAGGTGATAGAAAGTTCTTTATGAACTGGATCCACAGTCTCTAGGTGCTGTTTTACCACCCTTTCCTGATTTACTTTCACAAATTGTGTTGACTTTCTTTTCCTTTACATTTTTTATACCACAGGTTGTTAGAAGAGCTGCAGCCAGTATGGTCAAAAACTGCTCAATGTTCGAAGTGCTTTGCCAAGCAGGTTATGGCTACCATTAGGTCTGCTTACGAGTGCCAAATAGATTCAAAGATACCTGACTAATTAACATGACAGTGGCATACTGCAAGTGTCTAAAACTAAGATGTAAAACCTTTTGGGCATGGCTGGCTATTGTCACCTTTATATTGTCACCCTTATATGCCGGTTAGTCCAATCCTTACAGACATTACGATAAATGATACCTTGCATTGATCATAAGTAGCTGAAGATGCTTTCAGCGCCCTAAAACAACCCCGATGCTTTGGTCTTAGCCCTATGTCTATCTAACTATTCCAAACCCTTCACTCTTTATTGTCATGAAAAGGATGAATGGCTCAAAGGGTTCTAATACAGACCCACAGGGTCAAATACCACCCCTTTGCCTACTTTTCCTCAGCCCTGGACCCTGTGCTTGTGGGAATGCCTCTGAGCAGTGGCTGTGGCTACCCTCTGAACTGAGGTTTTAAAGCATATTGTTCTAGGTTCAGCACTTACCATCACCCACGCTGTGCTTGTACTCCTCATTAAGAACTAGACCCAATATATATCCATTTCCAGCTGGCAAAATGTTAGAGTCCCATATTGTAAGTCAATCATACTACTGTCACCCACTGCCACGTCTGGAATCCGCTTCTCTAATTTCCACCTCTCGGGAAGGCAACCCTCATTAATGTTTGTAGGTCACTTTGCATCTCATAATCCCTGCATAGATTTTAAGGATACCTTCTTAAATGGTGACTTTATGTATTTTGTTGATGGTGCATGTCTTAGAATCTCCAGAGGACTCCATGTGCGGGTTACACTGTGTTTTTCATACTGAATGGCTGGAAGAGGTCTATGTTCGTATGTATGTTTAACTCAAGTAGGGGAGCTAGTAGCTTTCATCCAAGCGTGGATTATTGCCTCTGACCATATGGTTACTGTTTGCACCTATGATTTTGAACCACGAGTTTTGTTTTCAAAGAGGGTACCTCGCGTCCCCAGGTACTGTGATGAAGAATGGCCCCTATGTTTCAAGGATTATAGAATGCAAGCAATTACCATCCGAAATTGCTTTTGGAAAGTGTACAGCACATCAGATCTGTAATGAGGATATGTCACGCTGAAATGCACTGGCAGAGGGTAAATCAAAGGCAGCTGCTCTGGCGACCGCACAAATACACCATTGTGCCCTGTCTGCTGTTTTTCTCATGACCTCTTCCCTAGATTGAATTCGCAAAATTGGGTACACTCACAGTATCACACTGATGAATAGAAAAATATTCTAAGAGATCTGAAGGGTGCTCTTGAACCCAAATAAACAATGCAACTCCTTAGACGGTTTCTTGATGTTGCGTGGGGTATCCTTTCTTATCTTACGTACATCGTGGTGTGGCCCACGTGAGGGAAGGAGGCTGATTATAGCTGTTTAAATGATTTTCTTTGGCCCACAGTATCCTGCAAAAGCCAAGCAGTGCTGTTATACTTGTACACTCTCCCAGGCACATAGTAAAGAAATAGATGTTAAACCAAACCAGCGAATCACCCATCACCATTAGGGGACTTTGCAAGCTTTCAAACACATTTTATTCAAATGCCTAGATTTTGCCATTATGAATACAGCCTGCTTATGGTCTGTATGTTTACTGGATGGATAGAAGTTTTTTAATTCTCGACAATATCTAAAACGACTGATGCTAACTTTTTACTTACAGAATTTCTGCTCCACTTTGAGATTTCTTCAGCCATTAATAGTTACGGTGGATTTAACTTTATTGGAAAAATCATGCTACAGGCTTGTAATTCAACCCCAATTCAGTAATATTTGTATTTTGCCTTTCAACGCATTTATCAGGTGCAACAGAAAGACAGAATGGGTACCAAAAATCAAGGTATCTAAAATAAATGGAGTGGCAAAGCTTTGAATTGCCATAGACTTTGCATTTGGCCCTTATGATCATGACAGCCTCCTCTGAAAGGAAAACTGGACTCCATATTAACTCCTGATGGACGGGCCTATGTTACTCACACTTACACCCCCTGTGTCATCACCTTTGCTCAATGTAACTTGACTCATGATCCCACTTTTAACTGCCGCAAGACATTAATGAAGTATGTGAAGGCCTTCTCTTCACAGGCAAAAGAGCCACTGCCATTTGGAGCTAAATAACCTTGGCACGACCTTCAACCTCAGTAGTGGGTTCACGTGAAAATACTCCAAGGGAAGCCAGCAGTGAGGCTGAGGTGGAAGGATTTTTTGAAGTCCTTCTTACAAAGTATAGCTGTGACTTGTAAAACCTTTCGGACTTGGAACCATGCATCTCACTATGAAAGGATCTCTAAGCGCATAGCAAGAGGAAGAAGATCAGAGTGACCCTGCTGCTGTCCTTGCTCAAGAAGATGTTCTCCATGGCATACTGGAAGGCAATTCCCACCAGCCAACCACAGATATGCCCTTCTGGACAGAAAGATTGTGCACGCCCTGTAACCTGATTCCCACTGTAACTCATTGCAATGGTCTAAAATGCACTTCCACTACCCAGACATTTAGATGTTACTGAACATCGATGATCAAATCTCATTGTGTGCTAAAAATGCATGCTGCAACTAATCTATTCTTCATTCCATTCAGACCCAGGATGGACTTCCATGGTCCCTGCCCACGGATTCAATATAAATGTTCACTTAAAAATACAAACCTTTGGAAAACGAGAGGATTTCGTTTTTTTAGCTGAATGTGTTCTTTGTTGACATCTGTTGTAATGGCATACCCACATGTACATTGCGATGAATGTGTGGTTTAAACAGACAAAAGAACACAGAATTAAATGTACCTTTGGGCAAAAAAACAATACACATTGGACACATAAACACACAGATAGCATAAAACATAGGTATTAAGGCAGTCAGACCACAAATAGGGGCACTTATACTGACACAGCATAAGCATAAAGACAATAAATGAGGTAACTTAATTTTGAAAGTATGACTCCTTAAAATACAGACTATCTCCAAGACACTTACCAACAGGCACTGGCCCATGACTATCCCTCCTGGGATAATCTCACTTTCATATGGGCTGACTCCTCAAATTTCAAAGCAATCTTCAGGTCATATAGATCTAGCAGGTGGCAATATCCACATTGCAGAATTACACTGAAGCTCGTAGAGCCCTCACAGCTAGAGCTCTCACAGCACACAGCAGAGCCATCCATCAAGCATCTTAAGATCCAAATGCCTGATCAGAGTGACTGGTGATGTCAGCATTTGGATGGCAGACTAGTGTAAGCAGAGGATTTAATGATATTGCTCATGACTGAGGGTGTGAATGTGTAGTGTGGTGAATATGTGTATATAATAGGATGTTCGAGAATGGAGTTGCGAGTCAAATGTGTTGCAAGACTCTGATAGTGAGTGAAAGGTCTGAACAACTGGTTTTGTTATGGGTGGATGCGGATTTAAGGATGTCGGTGTATTCTACTGAAGATCTAATTCTGCATTCTGGGACCTCAAAAAGACCAATTGGAGTAACACACCACACACACACAACAGAAATCTGGGAAGCAAATTCTAGGACTGGAAACTTGGCAGCTAGGAACATGGGGAGATGAGTCACATTGGGTCATATCTTGAAACATACATGAAAAAGTAAAAGGCTGTCGCATTAAACGCATCAGCCGTGATAAGTACCACAATAGCCTCTCATTGACATATATGAAGTGATATTATCATAACAGGTGGGATACCCAGGATGACCAGAACTCTATATGGAACACTAAGGGATTCACTGTGGAGTAGGGGATGACTAGATAATATGTGATACATCTCTACACTACAGGCTCACAGGTTTAATGCTCATCCCTTTGCATTGCGTTCTTGAAACAGAGCACCACAAAGAAGATGACATTCTCAACAAGTAATGATGGTCTGACGTCCCAATAATAAACCATGTGCTGTACTTTTCCTGCATGAAGGAACAATACACTGTTGCACTGAGTTTTCATGAGGGCTGTACCTATATTATTACTGACAATCAATATGTGAGTTATTAGCTTAAAAGCAGAGGTGAAATCCATTTCCCACCCATGCTGCAGTGACCAGACACTGTGCCTGTTTCATCGCTCCACTTTAACTACTCCCTTCCTGGCTGTACATTCTTGCCTCCAACTCCGTGGACATTTGTCAGCATCTTCTCTATGGCTCTGTTTCCACGACTTGGTAAGCCTCTTGTAATGCTCCTTGGAATTGTTGATCTCACTGAACAACAAAGAGGATAGGATCTTCCACCAATGGGATGTTCATGGCCTGTTGAAGGCATAGCTGCAGATGACGGCAGAGCCATTCCACTGTCTGGGTGGGTGGCACAGGAGCACCAAATAGGGCAGCACACACCCTCCTCAGTGCGGTGGGCAGCATGGTCAGAAAAGCCTACCGTTCAGCACTTTCAACGCACAGCATGCAGGTCCTACAAAGAGAAGAAGCCAGTGAGGCTGCACTGCATCACAACAGAGTTGGACTCTGCCAGCCTCCCCTTAAGTGTGCCACAAGGGCGGCCGATCCACAGAACCGCCCCGGTGCACAGCAAAACCTGTGGGCGAAACAGAATGTTCAGTGTTAGAAGAAACATTTTTCCAAACGAGCTCTCACAGAACTAGAGACGTATGTGTACCGCCTACTGTCTCCTTCAGAGCATATGTATACAAACCTTAGCAAAATGGTCGACACTTGTGAAGTATTATAGTGTGTTCTTTGATTTTCTCAAATAATGCATCCAGAGTTGTGTTGGCGACCAGCACTTCTCAGTATCTCGGAGGAAGGCAATCAGTATCATGGATGTTTCATTGTTGCTGATACTGAATAGTTAAAATGCAGAATGGAAAGGGGTGGCAATGTATAGGGAGTGATGTAGGTCACAATCCCTCGCTTTTGTGGAGTATATTAACATGCCTCAGTAGCTGAATTCTCCTGCTGCCCGTTTCCACTTCTTCTTGCTTGGTCTCCACAGTGCCTGCTGCTTGCATTGAAGGTCCTCAGTCTATGAACTCTGGACCTCCCGCGTGGAGACCACTTATGACAACTCCATTCATGAAAGGCATCGATAAACCCTTCATGTTTGAATGTCAAACAGAAATTGCAAAGTGCCAATTTAAGTCAAAGGGCACAGGTAACTGGGTCTCAGCACCATTTCAGGCCAATCAAAATGGAATGCGGGTCAAATACAGTGCAGCAGCACGACTAAGTCAAAAGATTCAACTTCAAGTCACAATGTTCCAGCAGGGAAAGGCAGGGACACTGTGGACAATACAATTTCCACAATATCAGTGATGTTGAATGAGCAATCCTGCTGAAGCTTCATTTTTGGCTCCAACCGCTGAAAGAATGACAAACTTAAAAAAGTAGCCATCAAGGTCACTTTGCCTGGAATAACTTTGATGCCTTTTCCCACTCTAAGCTTTTGCCTTTAAGCTTAGAAGACATTCTGGAGGTTTAAATCCTTCAGCTAAGGGTGGAGACCAGCAGATGGGCAGAGCTCCATAATTCAGGATATCTTCTTCATATGGTCCAGTTGAACTATGAACTATGAATGAATCTTTATTGTTTAAGTTAAATAAAACCATAACAATATTTCAACAAAACCAAACATGTTGTAAAAATATATACATGTTAAAATCATTGGTCACCTGTATGATGTTTACAGTTGAGAGAGTCATGTCGGGACAACTTTGTCACAAATATAATATACATATTGTACACTGATGGTCAGCAAATCTACGTTTACAGGGAGACGAGACAATCTTTTAATAAATGTGTCAAGGGCTTTTCCTCTTTTTTGATGAAGTGCTGTTGTGCTTGTTCGGATACTAGTTCAGATTAATTTATATACGGTCAAGTTGAAGTTTCTTTTCTCGTGGAAAAAAGTCAGACCAGGTCAAACCATCAATTTGTTTTCAGTGGGCCCGATTTACAGAACTAACTTAAGACAAAATCCTAAACTTACTTCTTTTGGTATTCACAGAAGGCATTTAGTAGTAGTACAGTTAGGATTTTGTCTTAAGTCTGTCTTAAGTCTGTCTTAAGTCTGTCCTAAGTTTGTCTTAAGTCTGTCTTAAATCTGTCTTAAGTCTGTCCTAAGTTTGTCTTAAGTTTGTCTTAAGACTGTCGTAAGACTGTCTTAAATCTGTTTTAAGTCTGTCTTAATTCAAACTTAAGACAAAATCCTAACGTTACTACTATAAATGGCTTCTGTGAATACCAAAAGTAGTAGGACAAACTTAAGACAGACTTAAGACAGATTTAAGACAAACTTAGGACAGACTTAAGACAGACTTAAGACAGACTTAAGACATACTTAAGACAAAATCCTAACTTTACTACTACTAAATGCTTTCTGTGAATACTAAAAGTAGTAAGTTTAGGATGTTGTCTTAAGTTAGTTCTGTGAATCGCGCCCTGTAAGTCACAAATTGTCCCAATCCTCTTAACTTTCCTTGAATCTTGTTAGAAATTGGATTTCTGGTTCGTTGGGGTATGCATCCTGTCCAACCAGAAGCAACAATCCTATTTAGGGAAAGTCACAAACACAACCCAAATTAACATGTGCTCACCCCGTGGAAGCTTGGCACAAAGCAGTCAAGCATAACTTAAGAGGCAATGTGTAAAGTATTTGTGCAACACTTAAAACAGTACAACAGTGAAAATACCACACAAAGAGATACACATCTGGTTAGGGAAAGAGAGCTTAATGTAATGAGCAAATCAAGGCCAAAACAACACAAATCCTATTAGTAGAACCAGTGTAATGATTTTTTAAAGAACAAACTAATATGTAGTGCTTAAAAGCATACAGCGCCAACTGGAGTTATTTGGTTGTGCTTGACCGGGACAAATCCAAAAGCTCAGACTGACTGCGAAGGAGCGTGGGTTGGATACAAGGACAAACCTTGTCATGCTGGAAAGAACCTTAGATGTATCGTCGACAGAGCTGCAGTGCGAGAAGCAAAGAGGCGATGCATCGTCATTGAACCGCAGGTTGGTAGGCAATGCCTTGTCATTGAGCCATGCAAGTGGAGGATGTGTGGGTAATGGAGGCGATGAAGCAATGTAATTGATCCTGCGATACGTTGTCATCCAATGAGCTGTGCCAGTTCCGAGCGGCGCAATAACATCGATGTGTGGACTTTCACTGAAGCTAGGTTCCAGGACTTGAATGGTACCACTTGGCAGTGCAAGACTCTCTAATGGCTGAGTCCAGGTGCTGTAGTTGGAAGTCTTTGATGTCCCTGGGATTTCAAACAAGAGGCAAGCCAGCAAGCCCTTGGAGTCACTTTGCTTTTGGTTTGGAGAGATGCAGGTCTCACTCCCAGGCAAGGAGGGCAGAAGGCAGCAGAACAGGCATCCGGAAGAATACCAGACCTTTCATCAGCACAGCAATCCTTCTTCCTGGCAGAATATACTCAGGTCCATAAATGCACTGAAGTGGTGGTGTCTGAGGTCCAGTACTTCTACCCAGTTAGGCCTTTGAAGTGTGGGAGACTTCAAAGAGATGCCTTTGAAGTACACAGAGTCCCTGCCCTCCCAGCGCAGGCTCCAGACTCACTACAGGGAGCTAAGCAGTCCCTTGTGTGTGGATAGGGCATAGCCTATTCAGGTGTAAGTGTGGGGCTGTGCCCAGCTCCTCCCTCCCATCCTGCCCAGAATGGCCCATCAGAATGTGAACAGCCCATCAAGTAACACCTAAGTTTCCCTTCTGTGTGGCTGTCCAGAGGGAATACAAAAAAGCTGAGCTGTCACCCACTCCAGGCATGCAATCAGAGACAGGCAGCAGGCACCAAATAGCTAAAGTGTAATAATGCAAACTTTTTAAAAGTGGCATTTTCAGAAATGCTATTTGAAATGAGACTCTACTGTTAATTTGTGATTTCAAATTGTGATTCCAGAGACACCAACATTTGGGGTCCCATCCTTTCCGAATTGGAAGTTACATTTATAAAACGTAATAAGGCAACTCCTATGTTATCCTATGGCAGAGACAGGTGCTGCAGTACAAAAAAAAATCTATGAGTTTTCACTAGTAGGGCATGTAAAGCTTAAACATACATGTCCTAAGTTTAAAATACACTGCACCCTGCCCTTGGACTGTCCAAGACCTACCCTAGGAGTGACTCATGTCTATTAAAAAAGAAGTTTGGGGCCTGGCAAGTGGTTTAAGTGGGTATGTCAACATTGCAGTTTAATACTGCACACACAGATTCTGCAATGGCAGACCTGAGACATGTTTAAAGGGCTACTTCAGTGGGTGGCCCAATCAGTGCTGCAGGTTCACTAGATACATCAAGAAGGGACAAGGGGAACCCATTAAATCGCTCGGGACCATGGGTAGCAAGTATTTATCAAAACAACAAGTGGTCCTGAGCATACAAGAATGTGGAAAACAATTGATGTATATTAGATCACAATGGAATTCTATATAGTTCGGGATTCCTTGACCAGCCGGCCAGGGAATGTTTATTAGTTCGATGACTGATAATGACTGTATATATATCTCTGTTTTCTTCCCTTTTACTTTTTCTCAAAAACAGGTGTTGTAAATAACTTTGTTCAGGCAAAACTATTTTCTTGTCCTGATGATGATCCCGTTATAACTGAGCTTGGGATCGAAACGTCGACCGTAGAGTAATTCATACATGTAACTCCTTGATACTATTGTTTGTATGAATAACTCCAGGATACACTGTCAATGTAAACTAATATCAGTGACCTGCAAGCTCACTCTGTTTGCCTGATAATTTTCTTCACTTACCTTTACTTTCTCACCTCTCCCCTTCTTGTATGGCACAGGACTGTGCCCTAATGTAACCCTTATGTCTTGGGTTATATGATGTATTCTGAGATTATAAACTTATCGAACTAATAAACATTCCCTGGCCGGCTGGTCAAGGAATCCCGAACTATATAGAATTCCATTGTGATCTATATACATCAATTGTTTTCCACATTCTTGTATGCTCAGGACCACTTGTTGTTTTGATAAATACTCGCAGGTTCACTAGAAGCATTTGATTTACATGCAGTGTACATAAAATATGCCAATTGTGAATAAGCCAATGTTTCCATGATTTAGGGAAGGAGCCCAAGCACTTTAGCACTTGTCAGCAGTGTTAAGGTGCCAAGAGTCCTAAAACCAGAAAAACTTAATTTAGCATAAGGGGGAGGAGGAAGGCAAAACAATGGGGGTGACCCTGCAGAAAGGGCCTTTTCCAACAAATGCTGAATCTCTTTGTCATGGGCAACTAAAAAAAAAAACATGTCTAATGAAAATAATGCTAAATAAAGATGCAAATTAGCAAGGACTATGTTCTTAAATAATGTTCAAAAGTAAAGTTCATTTGGATAGGACATGTCAATATCCAAAACAAACTTAAAATCAGTTGCCGAACCCAGTTGATTTTTTCGAACTGCTGTTCTGGGCTGAGATCATGAATTCCAGGCCTTTCTCCTGTTTCAACATGATGACAACTTGTATCTCTTCCTCTGGGACGGGCATTGGGGGTTGGAAAGAGGGGTGTGCAAAATTTGTGAAAATTGCTTTTGCATAATTAGTAACACAACATTTTGGCAAAATTAAGTGAAATTGCACAAAAAGTGAATCTGTCATTTTGTGCTGAATTTAGCATGAACTGTGTTAATCCTTGCATCAATTTTTAGATTCAAGGAAGCATTTCCTTCTCAAAAATCGTGTTAAAAAACAAAAGCATTGTAAACTACAACTGCTTGTATTCTGTTTCTCCCGTGTGAAGTTCACATTCACAGAAAAGTTTTACAGGGAAACAGCACATAATTACACAAATAGGTGTAATATCTGGAATTGTGCGTAAAAGGCATCATGTGAAATTCGTGAATTATGCTGGCGCAATCTACATTTTGCCCAGCCCTTGTTGCGGACCAGAATACAAAATGGTAGTGGCTATACTACAGTATTCACACTCCAAGCCATACCAAAATTAGGCAAATAGTTACAAAGAACATCAACAAATGAATAAATGAATAAAGTTGGTGTTCTCATGCTACAAACACCCTGCCACCTCAGCTGAGATGGCCAAAACTGGGAATCCCCAAGATCGCAAACTAATGAAGAAAACAGTACCGAACAACACAGAGAAGTCCAATGATTATGATGTATAACCAGTAACAAAGTAATGGAGATTTCAAAGATATGTTAGTCATTTTTATTATTCCCTCTGTTATTCACATTTCTTGCTTCAAAGACGAAATAACCAATACAGACATGGAGCCGACACATGTTTCATCACAGAGACTTTTTCAAGGATGCAAAAGGATACATACAATATCTTAGATAATTGTTATGATGACACAGGGATGAAATACTTAGCTGTATAGTTCCCTTCACCAGATAGACAATGAAACTCACATGATATGTCAGTGAAACAAATTAGGTGCTAAGATCCAGTGATAGCATTCAATAAAGCTGGGTGGAAAGATAAGGTATATGTCATAGATGACAATAGTAAGTGCCCTATGAGGTTGTGAAATTAAAAACATAACACATCACCACTGTGAAAAGAGAGAGGATGAAAGAGAGTTTCCCTCTAAGATGATAATAGTGGTCTAATGAAATGCACACGAAAAAGTCGGAAAAGCTATACCTGAAATTAACGTAAAGTGCCAATGTTTTGGACGGAATAGCCGCAAGACATTACCTCACTGCAATGTAAAATACATAGAGATCTTATATGTTTGTGCAAACAACCGCCGAACGAATTTGTTTGTTATAATCTGTACAAATTTTTAAAATCCTTTTTACATTTGTATTGATAAAATTGAATCTCTTTTAAATATGTAACATGTAAAAAATCTTTTGTGGTCCTCTGTCGAGTACGAACACAAATAAAACTTTTTGACTTTTTTGACTTTTGACTTTTTGACTTTTGACTTGATGTAAAATACATAACCAACAATGTCAAAATGAGAGGAAAGTATTGCAAAACATCTCAGCTGAGTTCTAACCAGATTATAGAGATTGTGTACCAAGGCACACAAAAAAGGACAGAGGAAAGGGTAACAAACACCCTATCAATCATGGTCTGTGGTGCAATGACAAGGACAAGGTATTGCAAAGCAGTCATACATAATAGTGGAATGTCAGTGTTTTCACCAATAATGTGTCCTTTCTCAAAGGCAGTATACTGGTGACAGTCGTCCAAAGACGTACCTGAAGAAATTAGAAGTGTGAATGGCACAAGTTGCCATCTGAAGCTAAGGCCATGAGTATATTTTGAAGTGTTTAATACACATATCTAACCAGGACAGAAAAAGTCAAGTATCGCTAAGTCGATTGAATGGCAGCATAAGGTAGCATAACAAAGGGTAGAAGTGAAGGACAGCTCCCATCCATGCCCAGTCTAAAGCACGGTATTGGGACAGGTGAAGTCTCAAGCACTGTCTGTTAGTAGAGAAAGAAAATATTTTTCACCGATATCCCAATCCTTCTTTCAAGGCAGAATAAGAGTCAAGTAATGCTGACAGTCGCCAGAACAGCCGTCTGATAATGGAGCAAATATCTGAAAAGTGTGGCACATAAAATCTCTCAGGCAAGTGCCCGAGACAATAGGGAAATCATAGTGCTGAAATGTATAAAATGCCCACCTGTTGTTAAAGTCATGCGTCTATTAAAAGTATTTAAATTGCACACCCCTACCAGGACGCTAAAAATACTCAACCATGTGAGTAAATAAATGAAAAATCTGCCCGAGCACTCAAAACATATATCAAATAGCAAAATTCATATGATCAATTCATGAAATAGTATACAGATCCAAATGGTTCATGTTTCAATGTTCATGAGTTTATTCAATTGACTTCAAAACAAGTATTCCAAATATTCTTCTCTTGGCACAGCCAGTAGTCCACATCCACAGATTCAAAATAAACAGTTCTTGAGTTCATACACAGAAAAACAGCCAACACGTGTTTCGTCTTGCAACATAATGCATCATTGACTTCTTCAGGGCTGCAAACCCAAATAAAACAGAATTACTTCTACAGTTCTATAGATAAACAAGTATTCACCACAATTAAGATCCAAGTTATTTAAACATATTTATAAATAGGTGTTTTTTTTATTTTTGAAGGTTTATTATTAAATTAGCACAGTTAATTAAAACCATTGCTATAGAGTGTCAACATAGCGCAATTACCATGTTAAAAGCAAAAACTAAGAAAACCATCAAGGTTTAAGTTCATATACATATAACTAACAAGACAATCTTGCAGTTACCATTATAATCACATAACAGGATTCCAAAGCCTAGAGTAAAATAAATTAGTACAGGAATACTAGAACAGGGGACGAAAAAAGTCTGTGATAAGTTTTTGGGGGGGAGAAACTGGAAGGGCAGGGGTCAAGGAGGGTAAAAAGAGATTGTCCAGGAGTCTCACATATTATCCAGTCCTTACAAGTACTTGAGTGTCTAAGGAAGTAAAGCAAAGGGCCGATGCCTCCCAACATGTTCTGATGCCCCATTTTAAATATAAGGGTTTTAAAAGAAGTCTTCTGGGAGCGTCAAGGGCAGGACAACAGCACAGAAGATGCAACCATGATTTGGACCTGTAGTTGCACAGTCTGCAGGCCCCCTCCTCACTTGTTGGAGCCCATCAGTTGACGGCAGTGGAGCGTAGACCTAGGAGACGCATGAGCATTATATTCTTCCGGGCCACTGCGTTTATATTTTCCAAGAGGTAAGATTGAGGTACCCCAGGGAGGTATGAGATATTCAAGGGAAGCAGAATAGTTGATGTTTTTAGAACCTGGGTGTCCATCCGGTGGGAAATTTGTCTGACCTGCTTATTGATAACCTTTTTCCAGACTGTGTATAGAATAGTGTCTGTGGTTAGTAATGAGTTATCGATGTCTAGCGTTCTTATGGCCTTTATGATTTGACGATTCCACGGATTCCCTAGGCTGGTAAGAGTTTCTTTTAACCTGGCTTTTAGGGTGTTGTCTGCGGATTTTAGTGTCCTTATAAAGTGTTTCAGGGTATCCGCCTCACAGAAAATAGATTGTCTTTGAAGTCCCAGCTCCAGTCGTAGTCTTACCCTGTGGATGAAATTCGGAAAAATTGAAGATTTTTTTATAAATGGAAACTTGGGCGTGGTCGAGACTGGCCGAGCATGCGCCAGGGAAGGCATGATGCCCATAGTTTAAGGCAGGGAGAAGATTGGCTTTTAATCACCTTCAGAATGGGTTCTGCAGAAGGACTAAATAGGTGACAATAAGGTTGTCAGAGAGCACCATCACCAAGAGTATGAAAAAAGAAATTAGAATTTCAATCAGAGATCAATGAATCCAGGAACCTAATGTCCCCTCTACTAACACCAAAAAAACGTGAAAGCCCAAGAGCAAAGGATAAAGGCAATCTAAGTTATCTTATATATTCCAGTCACCTGAAATAGATCCGATGAATTGTATTTATCAATGTCAATAGTAGAGAAGCTAGGTAAATCCCTCCTCTTCCGAACGCCTAAATCAGTACCTGTAAGGTTAGAGTCATCTTATCAGAATATGAGTCTAAAAGGACAACACCAGTTAATATGCTAAACCACTTTTGAAGTTTCCTAAGCTTATGATTTATTCTCAGTTTCTGTATACAACCGGAATATATATTATCTTCAAGAAGACCAAATCTCTTAACGTACTCTAAAAGAATCTGCTCTCTGATACATATTCACATAGAAAAACAATACACGAGAGATAAAACCCCTAAAAGATAAAAGTAAGTAAACAGCGTTAAACAATACCATTTTATCTCTCACGATCAGACATCACGTCTAGAATGGTCACGTCTCGCTTCTTAAAGCACAAGATTAGTATATGTTCAGGAACTTTGTACATCCATAAAATGTACGTTTTATCTCTGGAATCTAAAGGTTATTATCATAATCAGGTAACTGTCGCATTGTCTTCAAGTGGTAATACTATTAAGCTAAAAATAAATCTAAGTCTCTACCAAACAGTTTTATGATCTCATCTCCTTGCTGGGTTTGTCACATGACCCATCCATATCGGACCAATTTAAAGGCATAAACTCGGGGGAGACTCTGAGTCACTCAATATCCCAAGTTACATATATTAATACGTTAGTCAAAACAAGGTAAACACAGATCTCACCCTCCTCCATGAGCAACATGTACATCCGAGCCAGTATTAGATGAATACAGTGTAATATTTCACGAGTATGTGGTCTAAAAAAGTGGGAAGAAACCATAAGGAATATGTTATAATATCTAAAGTTGAACATGTACAGAGCAAGTTAAATTAATATTTCTCCACATGGTACTAACTGCCAGTATGCCAAATAACTCACCAAATGTCATCAATGTCACAGTAACATGTAACCCAAAAGGCGGCGTTCTACATAAGCCCCATCTTGTAACCTTCTTAAATATTCGTGTTTCTTGAGTGCCATCTCATGGACATTGAAACATGAACCATTTGGATCTCTATACTATTTCATGAACTGAGGTTTGGGGCAGCCACCGGGGTCATAATGAATCGTGATAAAGAAGCTGCGGAAATGTTTAGTAACTTGTGTGTGGGAAATTCTTTTGGCACAGCTGTAGGATATACAAAAAGTACTAAAAAAGAGGGTCTAAGAGCTAAGTTTGTACGTTTAGAACATCTAAAAAGAGCTGAGTTAAATAAGTGGTGGGATGCAGCAACTCTTAAACAGTATCTCACACTGAATAGAATACCGTGTGGTCTACGATCACAAATAGGTCCCACTTATGAGGATTTAGAACCAGATCTCCTGGGGCTATGGGAAAAGGAGTTGACCAATAGTTCCAGGAATTTGATGAATATCTTAATTCAGAATGCGGAAAGAAAAATAGCAAAACTGTTGAGGATGAGATTAAGTTACTTAATATACTGGAACCTACGATTAAGAATTAATACCTCTTCTAGTAATGTTTCTAGCAGTGAGAGTGAAGATGCAGGTGAGGGTCAAACAATTGTCAATACATAGAACAGTATTTTACAGGAGGTTCGCCGAATAAGAATTGGGAACAGAGAAACGGGTGGAAGATGTCGAGAAACAGGTGCACAAAGACAAGGCGAGGGACAAGAGGGAAAGGAAGAACAAAATGTAAAACTAGAAATTAGAACACAGTCATGGAAAAATTGAGTACAAAACAGGGACCTAATACCAATGAGATTGAAATTGTTAATGTATCATCTGTTGAGTTGCCTCTTGAAATGATTACGGTACTTAAGAAAGGTTTAGGATTTTGTCCAATGACTATTGCCGATTGGTATATGACTAAGATTGAGCTGTATACATTTGTGAGGCTATTAAAAGTAAAAAAAAAATATTTGCAAATAATCCTGCTAAATTGAAGTGTGGTGATTTAAAAACTGATCTAAGTAATTTGACAATTCAAGATGTGCATGATACTAGATTACTCTTATCCCTTACCGAGAATGAGGAGGATCCGGTGACTATGTCTAGATTATTAGATGACTTGGAAGTCAGCACTGACCTAAGCACGAATTCGAAGTGGACACCCCAATTATCAGCAGGAAACACGATAGATGCATTTTACAAAGCTGTGAATTATGATATAGATAGAATCATTGACAGAGGACGGAAGAGAGGGATGTATGGCAGTTATGATAACTTAACGATAACTGAAAGAGTGGCATTGAAAAAATTGAGTAACAATCAGGAATTGATTATTCACAAGGCAGGCAAGGGTGGTAACATTGTTATTATGAACAAGGAGATTATAATGAGGAAATACTGTCTCAGCTTAGTAATGATATGTATTATGAGTGTCTAACGAGTAATCCACTACAATTATTGACATGCTTGATTAATTGCAATCTTAAAAAGTGGTATGACAAAACTTTAATTGATCATGACGAGTTTGCATATTTATCGGGAATTGGGAATGATTATAGATAGTGAACTACAATATTTTCTGGGACAATAAGTCTAAGCCTGGGATTGGCTTAGGGGAGCCAGGGTGCTTCCTGGTTCTGGACTAGCCAGGAAGAGTTAGAAAGACAGAGAGCCAGCGGCCGCAGAAAGGTATGTGGGTTTTTTTGTTGCTTTTTTTTTAAACCCCTCCCCTGCCCCACTACTCCTGTTACCTGGCAGCCACCACTGTATGGGAATAGCAAGCTGAAAAACAGATTTGCAATGCTAATAATGGCAAAAGAAACTATCCTCTGCAAGAGCATAATGTTAGATGACAAAATAGGACCACAGGTAAACAGCGTCCATTTAGTCAACAACTCCATGCACCTTGTTAAAAGTATGCACGGCACATGAATTTAGTGGAAAGTAGGAATTTACGGGCAAAGCTATGATAAGCCTACAGAAAAGAGACAAATATGCATTTCAGGTTTGATATGCCAACATTATAGGAAGACAAAATCAAAAACCAAAACACAGAGTACATAATGCGCTTACCTGAAAGCGTTTAAATGCCCTGGGGGCAGGATTGGACACAGGCAAACTGGAACAGATATAGGCAGCAAGTGGGTAGCGATGGGTATTGGGATGAGACAAAATTGTTGTAATCTAGGCGAATAGGAGACAGCAAAACTCTCTCTGCTACTCTTCCTGTAACTCTAGTAGGTTTTCACCACCACCACCACCTCTTAAAAGCCACTTGAGAGTGCCTGCTAACCTACAGTCATCTCCCTCATGGCCTCCTGAAAAGCAGCCAAGATGACATAATGAGGAGGCAGGGATGAAGGTTCTCAGGAATGTTATGGCTTTATGTTGTCCTCGGCGGCTGACTATGAAGGAGGGCGTTTGTGGGATGAGGAGGAGTAACAGCAGGTTCAGTTGGAATCCCTGGCATTGTTTAGCCTGCTGGGTGGTGGAAGGGGCTAGCTTTGGGACCCAGTGACAGAGAGGTCAGGGAGTGCCCATAATCCTGGCTGTAGTATCCAGCTCAGCCACCTCTTGGTAGTCTGAATTGCTTCTGCCAGGAGTCTCTTCAATTGGGATCTAGTGACTCTATGGCCAGGCCCACCCTCCCTACTTGTGACTTCTCCTTCGCCAGCTCTTGTTGCGGTGTCTTCTTCTGTTCATGGAGCAGCTGAGGTCCTCCTTCACCCCATGTCCCAATAATACCTGCTTCCAAGTTGGTAGTCCACTTGAAAGGAAAGTCGAAGATATTAAAAAAAAAGCTCATGAAGATATATTTACTGCTTCATATACATAAAAATACATTTTTTATCATTAGTCATTGCACTTTTACAAAGAGTGACCTTGTTACGTACTCTGCCCCTGGGTCCTATGTAGGATAACTATTCACATAAGGCTATTCAAACAACATGTTACTTCCACATCAAACAAAACGCCTTGACCAAGACCAATCAACAAACATCACCTGACCTTCTGGGTTGCCTTAACTTAATCAAAATTTTACCCTCACATTTCTCATGAAGGCAATCAGGAATGTAGGCATGACTCTGAAGGCAATATGTGATGATCATTATGCACGGCAAACATGGTTGTTAGATGCACTTGTGGTGGTGGTTATTCTAAGAGCACATTGTATGTAAATAACTTGGCATTAACTATTTTTGTGTGTTACTGCTTTGTTGTAATAGGCAAGACTTATTATATACACTTTTTGATTTGCATCTGGCATGATAGAAATAAACATGGATAAAGATGTCATGTCGAAATATCCGTATAAACTGTTATGGAAATTTGGCCATATGATAACGGTGACCTGAACATCCTTCAAAAACACTGCCAAGGTCCTATGTTCCAACATATGATACAATGGCATTCAATATATTTATTTTAAAAAATTGCGTAAAATCTAAATAAAAGTTTTATAGACAACATGCTCTCATCTACATACTTTAGAAGACAACATGTAATATAGAAAATATGGACATATGAGGCATGATTGTACAAAATATTAAATCCACAGATAAAAAGTTAATTTTTGTATATGGTAAGACTTACCTCCTGTTATGCGGGGAATTTACTTTAGAATGTTGAGAGTGACTAGGTTTGTGCTCTTCTCTCTGTATTGTTGATGTTTATTATTGCTGTTAGAATGTTGGGATTGGAAAAGTGTAGGTTGCTACTACTTGGCTTGGAAGTGGCAGTTCTGCACCGAGCCTGCAATAAATTGCCTGTTACTTATAATTTCATATGAATTAATTCACAACAAAGTTGGTGACGTGCTAGAGCAGCCTTAGCACACTTTGGTGCCTATTCGTGCAGATTCCTCGATCCAGCATTGAGCAGTTCTGCACAATCAACGTTTTATTGCTTGCGCTGGTAGTGATATTTTCTTTTGGTGAACGACCATCTGTAATTGGCTGCACATATTTAATATGGAAGAATTTCCTGGTGGGTAGCGCGGTAGCGTAAACTTTGTTGTTTGCATTGTGCGATGGCGAGCAATTAATTAGTGTTGTCAGATGGTATGCCCATATTGACTTGGAAATCAAAGCGGCCAACTGGTGGCAGGGCTTCGTAACAAGAAGGATAGAGGCCAATGGCAACTGACAGGGGACGGGGTGGCGGGAGCAGGGGAAGGAAAGGGAACGGGGTGACAAAAAAACTCCATTTACCTTTTGCTTCTGGCTGGCTGGCTGTCTCTCCCCTTTGGTCCCTTCAGCCGCCTTCTCCCTAGTGGAAGGAAGAAGGAAGCACACAAGCTCCCTCCCCTAAGCCAATCACAACTCTGGTTCATCGCTCAGACAGGGACTGTGATGCTTTGTATGTTCCTTACCAGGCTGTGCAAAGCAAGCCTGGTAGGGAAGGTACAAAGTGCGCAGGACTGTTTGGTCGGCCCAAACAGTCATGCACACTTGGAATGGGCAAAACCCTCATCTTCCTTAGTAAAAAATAAAATGATAATAACCAGCTTATTATCATGTTATTGTTCCGCTGCACTGCTCTTAAGCAGTGGGGTGATGTTCCTCCACCTTAGTGGAAGAGTCGCCAATGATGGAGGCGTCACACCAGCAGCCACCTTGAATCGGGTGGCAGCGCTATGGAAGAAGAAGAAGGAATTGTCACAGCGGCAGCCATTTTAGGGCACTGGATGTCGGAATCAGCTAATTTGTACTGTTTTAACCCAGAATGATCAGAGTTAGCTATTTATGTTCAATTGTAAATGTGGATCATTATATGGAGTTATTTTGTGAGTCTATCGTGCAGTTTTTATTGCACTCCTTTGGTGCTGAAGGTTTAAGAACGTAAAATAGAATAGAAAAAAGAATGAACAGATGATGATGTCTCTGCACAAACCCTATCGGATTTAGATTACTATTTTGAACCTTGTGTTTGAATTGCATTGCTATTCCTCATGCTTTATTTCTCTGCAGTAAAGCTAAAGGTAGGACTTCCTCACAACCCAATAAATCGGACATCTTGGCAATGGTCTTTCTCACAGTGCCCTCTATTAGAAATTATATTTACCCAGTCCCATCCTAGCCCACCTGAAGTGTTTGGTAGACTTACTCAGTCACTTAAATATCTTCATCTAAATTACTCGCACAAAGTGTGTGCTGCTTGTTCATTAAGATCACTGCCTACTTATATACGCCTTACCTCAGAGACAAAGTCACTCTCACCTCCCTGAACATGTAAATGGCCCCCTTTCCTCTTCAGAATGGAGATAAGTCCTGACCCTACAGGATCCAATGCCCTCACTATCTATTATCTGCCTAACCTCTCCAAAAATGCGGCAAATAGCACAAACGTAGTTTACTCAAAACTAAACCTGAAACATTAATCTCCAACGCCTACCTCTGTGCAAAAAAGGGTATTCTATCTAATGACATTTTTTCTACACCAGAAAATGGGCATGCTGGCGGAATGTCCTATATTCCATGCTTCGAATAAAGGACGCTAAGAAAACTCCACATGGTCTCAAATTACCAACTTCACCCTCGCCTATCCTCAAAGCTAATGCCACCATCACTCTCTAAAATAATGTTATTGTTCTAATCCAAGCCTCTAAATTCAATCTAGCCAAGATTGACAATATCTACTACCCACCTGGAGACAACCTCCTCTTCATTGTACAAGTAAAGGAACTCATCTCTTCCAATGACGACTCCTCAGTGGCCGAAATCATCCTCTGTGACTTCAACCTGCACTTGGCAAACCCTAAGGACCAAGCGATAATCTGCCTAAAATCATTCTTATCGGATCTGGAGCTGAACCAATTCTGTGACCGGCCGACTTATAACAAAGGGGACATTCTGGACCTCATCATATCAAAAGGAAATATCATCACACTGAATGCCATTACCCCTTGTGATTGGTCCAACCATTACAGCATCTTCCAGCATCTTCTTCCTTATTAACAGGGAGGTGTTCTTGAGGAGGGATCAACCAAAGAAAATTGAACAATGGAAAAGGGACCTCAGGAATATTAATACGGAAGTTCTCGCAACCGAATGCAAATATGTCTTGTCTACCCAAGATGACATGACTGATGTGCATGAACTCACTGACTTCTATAACTTCACTATCTCTGGTATCATGAATTCCATAGCACCTCTACAACAAAAAAAGGCCTCTTCCAAAATCTCCAAACCCTGGTTCAACGACGACCTAAACTCTGAACGCTGCAAATTAAGGGCAGATGAATGTTCCTGGAGATCCAAACTTTCCTCGGATCATCTAAAAGTCCATAGATTAGTAAGGAGTTCCTATAATAAAAAAAATCAAGAGTGCTAAGGCCGATTATTTCAGATCCCAACTTCTTCAAGCCTCAAATTGCCCCAAGAAACCTTGTGAAATTGTCAAACAACAATCAGCAAAAGCACCCAGCCACCTTGACCCAGGAGACAGCTCTCCTTCATGCGAAATACTGGTTGCTTTCTTTATGGAGAAAACAAAACTCATCACTATTGACCTTGAATCTAAGAAGAGTAGAATTATCAGGAGGGGTTTGACTATCAAGAAGTGCAAACTCTTTCCTCTTGAAACCTCAGATTTTTTGCAAAATTGATAACGAGGCACAGAGCTTTCTCTGGATAGGCCACAAGGATCTATAATTCTCTCCCACTGGAAGTCCGCAGAATTCCTCCACGGCTGCCTTCAAACAGGAAGCAAAAATAATCCTGATGAACAAGTTCTTGCCTTAAATAGTCATTGCTCATCTGTTTTTCTCAAAGCCCCTCTGACTACGTTCTTTATTGGTCTAACAACTATGAAGCTCAGGGTCGTCTGATATACCCCAATAAGTAATGTTTGCTCTCCTTCCAGTACGCTATGGTAATAGTTAAATATGGATAAGCTTCAACTGTCCAAAATTGAACGGCAGAAAGACAGATATTCTTCTGTTAGGTTCAGATATCTCCTTTTGGTCACCCAGATGGTGGCCATCCAGTCTGGGGGACCTTCCAGTCCCACTGCAGAAGGTGAAACACTTAGGGTTCCTTTGGGATGATAACCTAACCTTCAAAAACCAGATCAGTACCCTCACTTGGTCTTAAGTTTAACTTAAGTAAAACTCAAGTTCAACTGAGATGAAATCCAAACTTTACAACTCCTAAATACCCTTTGTGAATACAGAGAGTCTTAAAGTTTGGATTTTGTCTCAGTTAAACTTAAGTTATGGTCTTAAGTTAGACTTAAGACAAAAACTTAAGATTAACTGAGACAAAATCCTACCTGTACTACTTCTAAATGCCCTTTGTGAATACCGAAAGTCTTAAAGTTAGGATTCTGTCTCAGATTACTTTTGTGAATTGGGCCCCTTTGTAACAACATTAGCCCTGTCCGGATTAGACTACGGTAATGCTGTGTATATGGGCATCCAAACACAATATCTACAAAAAGTAAAGCATCTCCAAAATGCGGCAGCTAGAGTGCTCCTGGATATCCAAAGATTCCAGGCAGCCTCCCACATCTGAGATCCCTGCACTGGCTCCCATTGGACAATAGGATCACATTTAAATCCCTATGCCTTTCATACAATGCAGTGCATGGAGCTGGTCCTCATTTTCTGAAGAAACACCTGAAAGTGTACTTGCCTTCCAGGAACTTAAGACCTGCACACCGCAAACTCCTACACACACCCAGATTCAAGAAAGCTCTATGGGGTGGAAGTAGATTCTTTTTAGGGACAGTTAAAACATGGAACTCGGTCCCGGCCAGCTCAAAGAACAGCCCTACGCTGTTATCTTTTAGAAAATCGCTAAATCCTGGCTCTTTACCAACTAACATTGTCATCTATTGTCTTCATTTGCAACCCTACTGGATTCAATGGTACCAAGTGCCTAGACCCCCCAGAGCAATCGCGTGCTATATGAATGCACATATCAAATCAAAGTGCCAACTGTGAATTTGTGCTCTCACCAGACCAGGACAAGGTAACAGGATCTGGCAGACTGGGATGGAGCGCAGGCCAGTTACAGGGACCAGTTAGGCTTGCTGAACAAAGCACCTTAAATCTTGGTTAGCAGAGTATAGCGAGGATCCGTGCCAAAGCTACATTGCACAGCTGAAGTTTTGCGTCAGTTCCAAGATGCAGCGAAGCTACGGTGCAAGGTCCTCCGTCATCATTGACAATCCCATCAACAAGGGCTTGTGATGCAAGGTCTGGCGTCGTGCAGACGAGGCGATGCGTCAGGTCTGAGAAGCTGCAAGGCTGCGATGCAGTCGGGCGTTATCGTCAAGGCTGCCATCGAGGAGGGTTCATCTGCATTGGCAGATTCGATGGGCTGCTATGCAATGCAATTCTTTGTGATGGATCCAATCCACACAGCAGCAGCAGTATGTCAGTTCTGCTTGGGTTTGTGCCATGCAGCAGAGGATCCAGAGAGAGTGGCAGAGCACCTTAAGTCCACTTACAAGGGTCCAGAACTGGGGTTGCACCATTTGGCAGGTTAGACCCACAGGTGGCAGAGTTCAGGAGCAGATGCAAGGCTTTTGGAAACCTGTTCTGTCCCTGAGCCTTCAAATCAGGTGGCCAACCAACTAGCCCTTGGAGTCACTCTGGGGCTCTGAGATGTAGGTCCAGCCCTTGTCACGCAGGCAAGAGGAAAGCAGGCATCAAGTCAGCACAGCAGGGCAGCAGTCCTTCAGTGCAGCAGTCTAGCAGAGCGGCAGGCCTTTCAGCAGCACAGCAGGCCTTCTTCCTGGCAGATAATCACAGGTTCAGAAGTGTAGTGAAGAGCTGGTGTTTGAGGTCCAATGGTTATATCCAGTTGTACCTTTGAAGTGGGAAGAAGATTTTTGAGGGAGTCCTTTGAAGTTCGCTGATGCCCTGACTTCTTGGCCAATGCTCCAGACTAACTATAGGGAGTATACAGCCCCTCAAAGGCTGATAGAAGTCAGAGGACAGTAACCAAGAGTATCGAAGACTCTTGTACAACCAACTAAGGGTGGAACATTGTGTCTCAACCACTTAGAGCCCCTCGTTGTGCTTGTGACAGCACACGAGGAGGACACTGATGTATCCCCACTGCTCAGTTTATGTTGGACTCTTGTTTTTATTGATATGGATATAGGTGAACTACATGAATAAATAATCTATATGTTTGATTGTTGTGTCATTAGTTTGATTGTGGAATCACTTGCATATTAATGTGAATATATGAAAACAACTATATATTTAAACAAACATTTTGAGTACAGACTATGGGGTCGATTAGAATCGCGGACGGACTTGAGTCCGTCCGCGACCCCAGAGTAGGAGGGAACATCCGCATGGGCTGCGGCGTTCCCTCCGTGCAGATTAGGGTGTGACTGCCAGGGTGGTGGTCACATCCTCTATCTTTAACATTGCTGGGGTGCAGCTTCAAGCTGCACCCACCACAATGTTAAAAATTGCATGCACGGCATTTGCGTGCACAAAGCGGCAGGCACCGCGCGGTGTCTGCTGCTTTGTTCAGGCAAAAGCAGGGGGGTACCATAGGTACCCCCCACGTGCACCCACCCACCCCCCTTCACCTAGGGGGCCCGCAACGGGCCCCCGAAGGGAAGGTCCGTATGCCTTTCCACGGCGGAAAAGCATACATTCTACACCATCTTAATATGGCTGGCGGTGTCTGATAGACACCGCCAGCCATGTTAAAGCTTTTACGCCACGGTCGGAAGGCGACCGCAGCGGAAAAGCTGCGGACTGATTGCAAGACCCACCAGCCATCCTGATTTGGCGGTGGGTCCTTCTAGGCTCTGCAGCGGTTTTCCCGCATCCTCCGGGCCGGCGGTGGCTTCCACCAGCCCGGAGGATGCTGGAAGACCGCAATCATAATAGGCTCCTAAATGTTCACAAAGAAGAACACCTCTTGTCTAATATGCTTTGATCATGCCTAATTTCTCATGTTTTGATTTAAATGTATTCAGTGTTTGTTCTAGGGCTGATACAGATGTGTGAAGATATCTAAATAACTTTCTAAATAATAGGAAACATGTGTTTGGTTTGTAAGAGCAGGCACAGAATGGTAACGCAGCTTAAGTAACTCTTCAATAATTCATGATAACGTGGGTCCATCTTTCTGTATCGACTATTCACAGATCGAGACCCCTACTTCCTTACACAGGATTACTCCCCGTCATATTTGACACTTTTAAAAAGTTGGCATTTTCCTGCCTTGGCCATTTTGTGCCTGCAGCCTTTCTCTGGGTCACATGACTTGTTGTAGTTGGAAGTTGGGATTTATGCATGCCACCTAGACAGCCACACACAATTGGGAGCTTAAGTGTGCCTTGATGGTCCATCACTGGCAGGATGGGAGGGAGGAGCTGTACACAGTCCCTTCACACCAGAAATGGCCATTGTGTTCATGGCCCTCTACAAAGATAGTTCAGTCTTGTACACTAACCCTTTTGGGGAGCACATCACCAGATGATACATTACATTGATGATGTGCTGATCATATGGAAGGGCCCAAGGAGTAGGTAAGAGACTTTATCAACTGGCTAAACTCAAGAAGCCCACACATACCATTCTTCATGGCTACACGTAAGAAAGATCATCCAATTTTTGACATCACACTGAACCATGAAAACAATAGAATTTACACCTTACTATACACAAAAGAGATGGACAGGAATACATTCTTACATTACTCCAGCTTCCACCAGAGGACCCTGAGAAAAAATGTACCCTACAGCCAGTTCTTTCAAATAAGGAGAAACTGTAAGATGAAAGAAGACTACTTCACCAATGCTGGGAACCTACTCTCCAAATCACAAGAACGGGACTACCCAAGAAAACTACTCAAGCTAGAAATGAAACAAGATAGATACACTCTAAGAGAGAATTTGCTACAGTCAAACAACCTGATGGTATCCGTAACAACTTTTTCTGGAGTAACAAATTTCCTGAAGAATTCAATTCGAAAACATTGGAAAATCCTCACAGGCCTGCAACAATTTAAGAAACTACCCATGTTTGCGTTGAAATGCAACAGAAATATTTTAGATAGTCTTGTTAGATCCAATACTACACTGAGAGTACAGAGCCCTATTTTAAACACTTTCAATAACTTGCCTGTGTGAGAGGCCACCATAAATGTGGTAACTGTTCTACATGGCACAGCACAATAGAAGGCAAGAAATTCACCTACAGGGACACTAAGAGCAAACATACAGAATTTACGAACTGTCATTCAAAGAATGTCATGTATTGTGTGGTATGCCCGTGTGAGAAAGCCTGCATAGTGCAAACTAATCAAGAGGTAAGGAAACTCATTGTCCAACACAAATTGGGCATTCGATGCAAAACAATGCATAGACCCATGGTCCAACACTAAGTGGAAACTAACCATGCACTGATGGATCTCAGATGGACAGTGCTGAGACATGTAAAATCCCCAAATGCGGAACCTGTATTACTACACCTAGAGACACAAATGATATTACGCATGTGCGCAACTGAAAATGGCCTAAACTAACTAGCTGAGATCCGTAGCTTCTTTGCTCTTTGAGTTACAGTCTGCATACCTAAATTAGGCATTTCAGGTGGAGTCATCCTGCTAAAGGAATCCTTCCACAGCAAATCAGGAGTCCCATGAGTAATCAAACATGCACAAGGACACTTTTTTACTGCATAAGCTCACTAGCAAATGCTCCCTGACTCTCTAGGGAGTGAAGTGAAAATACATGAAATAGTAAGCATTCAGACTCTTTTTTTGATAATCAACTTTATTGAGTATATAAAACAGCAAAAAGAAATTAATTGGTTGCAGCTCATGAATCAACATATACGGCGGATCTGAATCAATAATACATACAGGCAGGATCAGTCCATTTCAGTCCAGCAGCTCTTCCTGCAGTACAATAACGGCAGAGCAAACAACAGTCGATACAACAAGAATCATGGCGGAATCATGTTGAACCATTTCCCCCCTATATTGTGGAATAAGTCTGAAGAGCCCCGGGCTTCAAACAGGGCCTCCCCCTGAGTGCCGCACCAGTCAACCCCCCTCCTCCACCCCTTCACAGTAGATGCAGTGGTATGCGACCAGTGCATTGCTATGTCTCTTTTGGCCACAACCACCGCCGTCCCCAATAGGCGTTTGTCCATCCTGGAACCATCCAGGCCGTCAAAGATCCCCAGCAGCATCTGCAGTGGGTCATGAGGAACCTCGCATCCCAGGGCTTGTGTGAGTTCCCGCTCCACCCCCTTCCAGAACCTCCCTATCACCGGGCAAAGCCACACCGTGTGGAAAGAATTAGCAGGGTTTGAGCGCATTTCGAGCAGTCTGGGGAGGGTCACAAGCGGGCACGGAAGAGTCGCTCTGGAGTGAGGTAAACCATGTGTAGGTAGTATATCTGCACTAGGCGTAGCCTGGAGGACGTGGTCAGGGTGCTGGGCGCCATAAGGGCATTTCTCCAATCTGCCTCCTCCAGGGGGTCCACCCAGTCCTCCCACCGAGCACGCAATTTATCTAAGGACACGGGGCCATTATTCACTAGGGAGCGATAGATGCGGGACACTCCTCCCTTGCCTAGGTTCCCCATCATCACCTGGGCCTCCAGCGGACTGAACTCTGGAAGGGAGGTCGGCAAGGGGAGATGTGCGTGGATGGCGTGGCGCAGCTGCAGATATCGGAAATGCTGGGCGTGGGGAAGGGCATGGCGCTGCTGTAGGTCTGCAAAGGATATGGTCTCCCACCCAGACATGTACGAGGACCGAGATGCCAATCAGATCCCAGCGGCGGAATCCATTCAGGGACAAAACCTCTCGGAGCCAGGTGCCATGCCAAAGCGGTGTCTGACAAGTGAGTTTACGGTCCCACCCCACGTGGCGCAGGGCGGCACGCCAGGCCAGATGGACCGTCCTAGTGATTTGCGCTATGGTCTGTGGCACCGGGCTGCCGTATAGGAACGTCTGGATTTGTGGAAAGTCCGTAGCCTCAAGCTCTACACGGTATGCTGAGTCAGACCAGCCGCCTGCATACCAGTCGTGGATGACTATCAGTTTAGTGGCAAGGTAGTAGAGATAGAAGTGGGTCATCCCTAAGCCCACATTGGAGGGGGGGATGCGGCTGTGCGCCAGAGATATACGTTGTCGTCCGCCTCCCCAGAGGAATTGGGACAAGGTCCCATCAAGTTCGCAGAACCAAGTGCAGGAGAGGGGGACAGAGATGTTTTGTAGGATGTAAAGGAAGTGGGGGAGGACCATCATTTTGAAAAGGGTGCTTCTCCCCAGGGGGTTGAGGGGAAGGGTTTGCCATTGTTTAAGATCCGCCTTCATCCGGACAACCAGGGGTGTGATATTCAGTGCCCATTCGAGTTCCTGCAGGAGGGCCACCCATATCCCAAGGTACTTAACCGAGTGGTGCCTGAGGGGAATAGACGACTGCCAGTCATAGCACTCCCTGGAGGGATGCAGTGGGACCTATGTGGATTTGGCCGCATTGAGCCAGAGTCCGGAGACCTTTTCGAAGGCAGCGAGGATCCGCAAGCACCTGGGGCCTGAATTCGCCGGGTCCGAGAGATATAGAAGCACGTCATCAGCGTAGAGGGCTATTTTATCTACGTGGCTCTCGTTCCAGGCCCACCCCTGGACAAGGGGGTCCAGTCCGATGAGCGTCGCCAGGGACTCCATTGCTAGCGCAAACAGGAGTGGGGAGAGGGGGCACCCCTGGGGCGTACCTCTGCAGATCGGAAAGGCCTCGGAAAGTTCCCCATTGACAAGCACCAGGGCCCTAGGGTTGGCATAGAGGACCCTGATGAGGCGGCAAAACAAAGGGCCAAAGTCCATCTCCTCCAGCATGTCCTGTAGGTAGTCCCAGTTCACTGTGTCAAAGGCCTTCTCGAGGAAGAGAAGGGCCAGGTACGGGGAAAGACGGGCACGGTGGACCAAGGCCAGGTGGAGGCGATGGATGCAATGATGGGTACCCCTGGCTGGCATGAACCCGCACTGGTCGGGATGGACCAGGTCTTGCAGGAGAGGCTGAAGCCTCCGGGTCAGTATTGTGGCAAAGAGCTTGATCTCAGTGTTAATAAGCGAGATTGTGTGGTAGTCCGCACAGCTCATGGAGGACGGCTGGGTCTTAGGGATGATCACTATCGTGGCCAGGTCCGACTCGGGGGGAAAGAGCCGGTCTCTGCCACATGCCGGAAGAGGACCAATAGTCGGGGAGCCAGGATATCCCGGAAGGCAGTGTAGTATTCCTGTGGATACCCGTCAGGGCTAGGGGTCTTGCCAGGGTCAAGGAGGGGGATGGCCTCCAGAACCTCGTCCGAAGTAAAGGGGCGGTCCAGGGCTTCCGCGGATTTACAAGTAAAAGAGGGGAGCCGGGCACCGGCCCTGTCCAACAGGGTGGTCAGGGGCGCATCTGCCGGTTGCGCCGCATAGAGGCGCGTATAGAAGTGTGCAAAGGTTCCCGCAATGGCCGCGGAAGTCACCTGGAGGGTACCGTCATGTGCACGGACCTCTGGAATAATGCGATGAACTTGGGATAAGAGACCAAATTATGGAGGAGTTAACCATTTGTGTCCCCCCAGCTGTATACCCGCGCCACCGACGACCGCCATAGCATTTGGGCCGAATCCAACAAGAGCTTTCAGATTTGCTCTCGAACCAGCGCCAACTGCCGGGTGGGGTCTGCGTGCCCAGCAAGAGACTGCTCTGCCTCCAGCCACCCAGCCCGGGACTCCAGCTCTGCAAGCCGGGCCAATTGGTCTGCACGTTTGGCATGTACAAGCCCCCTTGCCACCCCGCAAATCACAGCTTTGCCAGCTTCCCACAGGGTCCCCAGCGAGGGAACTGAACCCTCGTTGGTGGAGAAGTAATGGCCTAGTTCCTGTCACAACAAGTCCACCAGTGTGGGGTCCTGTAGGAACCAAGCGTTGAGACGCCAGACCGCCCGCGAGCCCATCGGGGAAGAGCCAAGGCAGAGGGAGACGGGGGAATGGTCAGACAGTCCCCTGGGCAGAATAGCAGCTCCAGAGATCAGGCGGCAGTCAGTGGCTGGAAGCAGGAGAAGGTCGATACGGGAATGAGTATGGTGGGAGGCCGATGTGTGTGTATATTGCGCTTTGCAAGGATTCCAGATCCGCCACACGTCGCAGAGCCCCAGGGCCGAGGCCCAGCTCAATAGATCGGCAGCAGAGGAAATCCAGACCGCGGATGGAGTCCCGGTCGTATCGCGTTGAGGCTGCATGACGGCGGTAAAGTCGCCCCCAACCACCGTGAGGCCATGCGGAATGGAGGAGAGAACCTGTGTAAGGCATCGAAGTGTCGGGGGCAGGAGGGAGGGCGGGATGTAGAGATTCAGGATATTTAGAGGGCAACCCTCCACCGTGCTCGATTTCACCACATAACGCCCCTGTGGTTCAGTGTCGGCCCTGGTCAGGGTAAAGGGAAGGCCTCTTCTAAACAGGATTGCCACCCCTCGGGACCCGCGTGTAAACCCAGAGTGCCAGACCATCGCAAAACCATATCGGGCCAGGAAGTTGCATTGCGTACCTAAGAGGTGAGTCTTGGAGGTGGGCCGCCCAGAGGATGGCTGTGCGTTTAATACGGTCCAGGGGACCATTGACGTTCCAGGAGAGAATGTGGAGGGATCTAATCAACATGTATGCCATTAGGGAAGGAAAAGACTTGGGGGGACGGAGGATCGCCAGAGAGCGCACCCAGGAAGAGAGGGCCAGCGGCACTGCATGGAGGCAGGAGAATCCGATCGAGGGCAGTTGATGGAGCAGGAGCACTGGAGGCCCGAGCAGGAAGGAGGGTGGGGGAGCGACCGCCCACAGCCGCCCCCCGTGGCAGCCCGTTGGCGGCTGAAAATAACAAAGTAGTGGATAATAGGAGTGGCGTGTCAGGTGTGGACCCACCCACCACATGTCGCCAAAAAGGAGAGCTGCAACCAACCACCCGCAGGTAGCACCAACAATGGCCGAGGAGCGGCCGAACAAAGCTGAACCAGACAGCGGCCGTAGGCGGCCAAAAGCAACAAACTAATGGGAGTCAACGGACTCTCCACCCACCCATACCCCCAACTCCCCCCACCCTACACTTCAAAACAGGAAGCATCTGTTGCCCCAAATTCCAATCAAACAAAAACCCCGCTAGAGGAAGATACTAAACTAAAATGGATAGTAGGGAGCAGTAGCACCAGTCAAGAGTTTGTTAAGTAGGACCCCCCTCCATATTTGAGGATAAATGCCAACAGCTTTAAACAAAAGAGCTTCGAAGACAAGTGTGAGTCAAGATAACAGTGAAAGTTTCGCAGATGACAGAGAGGATGTGGTGTAGAGGGGGAGAGGAATAAAGGGAAGGAGCACAGACTAGGAGAGCGTAGAGAGTTCAGGGCCCTCTCCCCACAGGGGATCGCCATGGGCAGGCAGCCCTCTAGGCATTGAGCGAGTCTAAGGTGCTCGGCCGAGCGGACCCGGCAGGCCAAACCCGGCCAGAAGATCAGGCAACAGTTGATGTTGGGTCAGACCTCCACATCGTCCGGAGAACCACGGATCACAGGGCTGCTGGACAAGTCCGAGTCCGACCTTGCCTTCCGCAGGCCCGTGCCCGTCTCAGGGGCCCCATCCATGACAGTCAAGGAGGGGGACAAAGCGGAGGAAGGGGCACCCTGGTCCATGAGCGGAGATGGGGCCCGCTGGGACCCCCTCCCCGGCGAGTGAGAGGCCCCCTCCTGACGGCGGCCTTGCCTGCGGGATCCGGTCCGGCGCCTCTGCGACCTGGGCACCTCGAGGTTTAGCTGGGTTGTAGGCCTCCGGACGGGGGATGGGGCTCTCCCGGGCAAGAGGGGGCCCTCCTCCGTAAGCCAAGTCCATGCTGCCTGCGGGCTGTCAAAGAAGAAGGTCTTGTCCTGGAAAAAGACCTTAAGTCGAGCCGGGAAGAGGAGACCATATCGCAGACCCAGTGCCCTGAGCTTTTGCCTGACCTCGTCGTAGGACCTACGCTGAGATTGGACCTCTCGAGAGTAATCTGGGAAAATTATTATCTTAGAGTTTTGAAATAGCAGTGGGCCCAGGTCCCTGGCGGCCCCCAGGACGGCGATCCTGTCTCGGAAGTTGAAGATGCGAAGAATGATGGGCCGGGCCGGGGCCCCAGGAGGCAGCTTGAGCGCAAGTGACTGGTGGGCCCGTTCTATCGCAAACCAGGGGGAGAGCTTCTCTGCAGGCATCCAGGAGCGGATCCTGATTTCGAGGAAGACGGCAATGGGCCGCCTCTCCACTCCCTCCGTAAATCCCAGGAGGCGCAAGTTGTTTCTGCCTGCCAGATTTTCGGCATCCTCCACCCTGCTATGGAGCTCCGACGTCAGTGTCTGAAGGCGGGCCACCTGGGTTTTGAGGGTGGCCACCGTGGAAATACGGGATTCCGCTGTGGTGATCCACGCCATGGCATTATGGAGGTCCTGTCGGATGAGGGCCATATCCACCCTTACTTCCCCAATCTTGTTTTCCACGGAGGCCTGGGACGTACTTATCGCTTGGAGGATTGTGGACAGATCCCCCTCATCCCCATGCACAGGCGGGGGGGCGGTGCTGGATTCCTGGTCCGGTTTGGTTAACTGGTCCATCGGCATCTGGGTTGGGGGGGACCGGAGTCTGCGTGGTTTTCCCCCTGCCCATGGTCACAGCGAGCCAGATGACGGTACTCAGGGGACGGTCCCGTCTCAAGGACCCAGTCCAGAGGGTCGAGCCTCCCGGCTAATCAAAGGGGCCCGAGTCAACGGGATCCGGCGGCAGCACAGCAGTCCCACCAAGGCCACAGTCCCCCAGGCCTCTCCCCACGGCGCAGGCAGCAGGATCCAAGGGGCAGAGAGGCAGGGGGAAGAAGGGGGGATGTGCCGCCCCCCGTACAGCGAGGGTCAAGTTATTTTTATAAAGTTTTATATAGCGCGAACTTGATCCCGAAGGATATCAGAGCGCTTTACAATTTGAGGCAAAGGTAACAAATCAGAACATTAGTCTAACATTGGGAATCTAATGGGCATTGTATCAACTAGAACAAACATAACAGCTCAATATAACCTGAGACAAATTGCAGCATGAGTCTTGCCTTTCTCTCTGCTAATCTATGTCCCTCGATGCGAAGCAGGTAGCACTAGGAAGCCCTTACGGGGCAGCCATGCACTGTATAAATCAGTATAACATAACATTTTAGCCTTGAAGAAGTCCGATTAGTCTTCGCAGTGGTACTGAAAGTGTTTGTCCGAACTTATGGTTGGAAATTTCTGGGAAGATGAAGAGTTTCTTCCTTTGGTTCAAGCCCTCGATGTGTTTGGCTAGATAAACCTTTGCAATTTTTTTACTGTATGTAAGCCGATCCTCTGAATTCTGCAAATGGTCTGATCTGCTGCCGACAGCGAGGTATGCCATAACCAGCAAGGCTGAAGAAAGTTGTGAATAAGAGGAACTTATTGCTGTACTACTCAGACGCAAACCCCTTACTAAATAAGTGCTCTTGAAAATTGTACACAGAAAATAACTGCAAAATATGCAAGAAAAACCACTATAAAACTGAACTCTACAGCAGACTAAATTAACAGAGTTGTCACGCGAAATTAAAGAAAACAGAAGTCTGAATAATGCATTGCACACCCAAGATATGCTTCAATCCCTTACGATAAGTCAATCCACAAACTACACAGATTGGAAAAAAGTCGATATCAGACACAAGATCGTGGCTAGAAGAACAAGGGTTTACTACTACCACACAAAAACAAACATGTTTCCAGTGGATGGAGTGGCAGGGCAAACCAGTCAGTTCAGGTACTTTGGAAAGCCACCGCAACCTAGAGCGGTTTGGCAGACATGTTTCCCGGACAAAGGCAATTACAGGTCACATGTGCAATCAACAAAAAAGCATATGAACAACTTTCTGCAAAGAAAAAGATGGAAAGGGGGACATCGCGGGACAACCATGAAAGTGGCATGCACAAACTCTGCGGTTCTGTGGGCAACACCAGAAAGTAGTCTGCATTTATGCAGGTGCATGTCGTATTCTAACCCCTCAAATACCTTTTTGGCATCCGAGATTAGTATAATCTTGTGGCCCTTGCAGTGGACACAGTCAATTGAGTGTAAAATCGTATAAGTTACTGGCACTCCCCTGTCACACAGTGAGAATTCCTGATTCTTTATCTGCTCTCAGTACCACCGAGTAGCCATCCTGCATAAAGTTGAAAATAAACCCAACCTAGGCAGAGGTGTTGTGGGTGTTGGGGGGGCTGTAGGGGGAGAGTTCAGAGGTGATTTGAGTTGCAGCACTGTGAGCTCCAGGCCTAGATAAAACGAAATGTATTTTATAATGTTGCTGTAAGGAAGATGTCCATGCCAGGCACCATTCCTGTGTTCAGCTTTTAACATTGCTTGCAAGACTTCCTCCACCATGATCATATACTCCTGTACCTCCAGTTAGTTTGATAGTAGATTGAGATTAACTTGCTCAGCATTAGTCTCAACACTTCCCCATTTCACACATCTGCTATGTGCAGCTCTTCCTAGAAGGCTCTCAGACAATCAGTCTTTTCTCACTTGCACCTCTTCATCCAAGGCTTTTTTTACCAGCATATTTCTGGTATTACGATGCCCTCGTAGAAGCTTTAGTTCTATCTTAACTTAAAGTGGTCCATATATAGCACTTGCAGCTGTACCTAGTAGATTGATGCATCAATAATGTAAGGTGAGGAGGGTATGCTGGCGGAGTTATTTTCCTAGAATAACGTATCTGTCACTATGTGTAAATAGGATTAAAGCAATTGTATCTACAAGTGCTTTACCACTGAAATATTGGTGACAAATATGCAAAAAAATATATATTTCATTCCAAAACCTTAATTTACAGCTAAAATGGATATCCCCTGATTATTTTCCATATGTGAATCATGTTAAAACCTCTATGTATGTATGTATGTATGTATGTATGTATGTATGTATGTATGTATGTATGTATGTATGTATGTATGTATACCTCTTAAGTGTGGTTATGTCTACATACTTATATGTTTTACTCCCATGGAAAAGAAAAAAGAAAGATAACTAATCTCCCCCAAACCACCACACTATGGCTTATACTATTCCTCTTTCAAAATGTCCACCACCACGACTCATCCCAAACCTCTTTACCTCTATAAACTTCCAAATAATCCTTTCCAAATTCTACCCCCCCCCCCCCCCCCCCTCCATCCAACCATGTATCCTATTCAACCAATTAACAGGCTCACACGTCTACCACTCCCAATAACAATTTATATTACCCTCTACTAATCTACCACAAATCCACATTTGGGTTCTGGATTAGCGTGCTTAAAGCACTTAAACGCCTCGTCAGGGGTTAAACACACTATATAATAACAATTATATATTACGGAGTCTAAGATATTCTGTGCTTTTCCATTTTAACTCCTATAGGAAAGTTTGCTTTCCATTATGGAAAACAAAATCTCTGAAACAAATATCAAATACGGCATGAAAACAGAACTTTAGTCAAGTTGGTGCTTTTCTTTACTTAAAGTAAATCTATTCAGTAGTATTTAAAAAGAATTATTTCTTTAAGGAAATCTGCATTACAAAACTATGTCCGGCATGGGAGACTTGGCCTACAAAAATGAACACATTTTTCTCTTGAAAAATGCAGATCTAAAGACAGGTCTGCAAGAAAAAAATGAATTTTGTATGAAAGTCCAGGGTTTTATTTTACAGTGTAGAATGATTACTGTGGCCATGGGAGCTCGTGTTTGTGCCCAGCGTCCAGGTTGCATGCCATTTGACCATGCAGAAATGGTGCAGTGGTAGAGGACCTTGCAGCAGGATCTGCCTTACACCCAGAGCCCACTGCATACACTCCAATATCACAAACAGCTGGTTTTGTTACAAAAGCTGGTGTGGGGGGAGAGCCAGGCCCTGCGTCTTAAGTGTCCAGCACACTGTTAAAGGCTGTGAACAGTTTTTTTTGTGGAGGGAGGGGAGGATGATCCAGGAGAGGGTGTAAGGCCAGCAGTTAAAACACTAAATGAAAAAAGACTATGCACCAAATTTTGACACAGGGGAGTTTGACTGCACGGATAACATTGGGCCAACCATGTAGCTAAACCCAATTACACATAACTTAAGACTGTGCCCAGCTAGAGATGAATCTGCAGGAAGTTGCCCACTTGCCTGCACTAGATCCTTAAGCCAATCGCATACGTAGAGGATGTTAAGTGTGTAGAGATGTGTGCTGGGCAGGCTGTACAGACTACACCGTCATTTTTCACTGTGGACAACATTGAGTGGAGTGAAAAAATAAAGGGCAAGTTATGATTTTTTAATGCTAATAATTTAACATTAAAAAAAAAAACCTGAAAAAATGTTAGCTGTGGTTAAAAATGAAAACCAAATAACCCACCCGAAATTGGCCACTGCCCATAATTTGTCCACTAAACTAAGAAGAGGTTGCACCATTTGAAAGCGTGAAAACCCGGGAACCAATGGATGAAAGAGGGTTAGGCGTGGCAGTACTTTGATCAGTAATTATGTGTGGTCTGCCATGCTGTCCAATTATCAGTAAAGTTGAAACTGCTAAATTGATTGGCCAATTAACCCACAATGGAATGAACTGAATGCCAGAATCACCCTCTGTGAAGCAAGACAGCAACTGTTCAGTGGTACAAGATCATGACAATGTACAGATAGTGTGGACTGGTTGCAGCACAAGACAAGACTCAACAATCAACATTAATGAGAAAGGCATAAACAGTATGAGGTGGTGTATTGGCCAAAGCAAGGAAGGAGCAGACACAAAAGCATACATTACACTCGTACCACGAGTCAAGGGCCGCTTGAAAAAGTGACAAACAGATGATATTTCTGAAATTTGGCCTCTTTTAGCAGTCTATTGCTCCAGCTAACAGCACTGCCATCAATACCCAGATTCAGCCAAAGCAAATATGGGCATTCAAATTCAGTAAATTCTTCAGTGACTACACTCTCTAGAGGCTCTGGCAAACCTTAAGGACCATGAAATAAAAGATCTGGCTCAAACTCATCACTCCAGAAACATATCTGCTGACTGCCATGTTCGAGTTGATGTTTGATCCTCAAGATGTCATTGACCAGACATGAAGATCCCAGGCAGCATATACTTTCACTAATTCCAAGGTGATCTAAGGGTTTTAAAAAATATTCTTCAGCATGCTTAAAACCCCTGGCCAGTTTCAGGGTATGAATTCAGCTTTAGTGCTGAAGCATAGTGCAGGCCAACCCAGAGTCACATTAGTGAACAGAATAATTCTTCCTCAAAACACATGCTTGAGGTGCTGGGACCGAACCACTTATAGTGGCCAAACATGAATTTGCCTGAAGGAGAAATCGAGCATCTCAACAATGTGGTAGTGAGGGGAGAAACCCTCAAACATTGGCATCCACAGTGCTGTATAAAAGTTAAGCGAGGGGTCCCCCGACGATCATGCAGGATGGGGCAGCGGGCTGTCAGTAGTCCCGGCTGGCTCCTCAGTGGAAGAAAGCAGGGCCCCACAGACGTGCTTCATGGGCCACGGTAATAATTAAACAACAGGGGTTGGTGATGGACAGAGTTTCTGAATTAAGCAGAATACTCGCACCCAGTCAAGAGATCAGGGCTTAATCCAACACCGTTTTTTAGCTCACTGCACCATCCCAGCTCAGAACCTGGCTATATGCAAATTAGTCTGTCCCTGGCCCAGTGTATCATGGGAACAGGGCAAACCAAACTACCAAGCCAATTCTTTCACTGGGAAGGAAACAAGCTACCGGGGACCGGTTTCTGGCATTTCAGCCGTCTTCGGCCCGGCTTGCTTGAATCCTGATGATGCAATGAGCTAGGGACTCACGTCTGAGTATACCCTTCCACGCTTATGGTGGACAAAATAATTAAACAACAGGGGTTGGTGATGGACAGAGTTTCTGAATTAAGCAGAATACTCGCACCCAGTCAAGAGATCAGGGCTTAATCCAACACCGTTTTTTAGCTCACTGCACCATTCCAGCTCAGAACCTGGCTATATGCAAATTAGTCTGTCCCTGGCCCAGTGTATCATGGGAACAGGGCAAACCAAACTACCAAGCCAATTCTTTCACTGGGAAGGAAACAAGCTACCGGGGACCGGTTTCTGGCATTTCAGCCGTCTTCGGCCCGGCTTGCTTGAATCCTGATGGTGCAATGAGCTAGGGACTCACGAATTCAGCTTTAGTGCTGAAGCATAGTGCAGGCCAACCCAGAGTCACATTAGTGAACAGAATAATTCTTCCTCAAAACACATGCTTGAGGTGCTGGGACCGAACCACTTATAGTGGCCAAACATGAATTTGCCTGAAGGAGAAATCGAGCATCTCAACAATGTGGTAGTGAGGGGGGAAACCCTCAAACATTGGCATCCACAGTGCTGTATAAAAGTTAAGCGAGGGGTCCCCCGACGATCATGCAGGATGGGGCAGCGGGCTGTCAGTAGTCCCGGCTGGCTCCTCAGTGGAAGAAAGCAGGGCCCCACAGACGTGCTTCATGGGCCAGGGTGTCATCCAGAGTTCCCACACCACCAATGCCCGGGTATCGGAGAAGAGTTCCAATTTCAGCAGAGGGGGAGGGTGCGGCACCCTGAGGGCCCCCAGACATGTGGGGAGCGGGTCCAGGGGACAGGCGCCCGGTCAGCCAGATGTCCCCGTCGGCCAAACGCCTCCGCAGGACCCCTGAGGCACAGGGGCTGGATGCCAAGGGGGGTGCGGGCAGCCGCCGGGCGGGAAAGCAGTCTCTGGCGCTTGTGCCCATCGGGCTTCCCAGGCCTCCCAGCCCGCTCGATTAACACACGGGTGAGGCCAACGGGGAGCCTAGGCCCAGCCCCAACCCTCTCCTCACCTCTGAAGGCACTCGGCGGTCCCCGGTCACAGCAGGCCATGGGGGCAGGATCCACGGAGGCAGCGGAGCTGCAGCAGCTCAGGGCCGGCCCTGCGGAAGCAACACACCGCCCCGTCGGCCGGAGCAGAGTTCCGGGGGGGGGGGGGGGCGTTCACAGAAGCCGCTGGCCTCAGGCGCCGAGTCGCCCACCCAGCGGCGGATAGGCTAGGTGCAGCGGCCTCAGGGAGATCCTCGTCGTCCAGTGGGGCAGGTTCGGCAGGTACGGCAGGTTCGGAAGGGAGCAGGTCGCGCCAGCAGCTCCACCCACCCGACAGGGGCAGGGAGCCTCTCAGGCAGCGGGGAGTCACCTCTCAGTGCCGAGCCGCCATGCTGGCTCAGATGGGGGCCGCCATTTTGTAGACCTCGCAGCCAGGAAGGATTGGGCCAGCGGAGGCGTCTCCCAGCCTCGTAGAGACACTCCGCAGTACCGGGGAGTGCAGGGCAGCAAGGGGAGTCAGGCCACACTGGGCTGTGCACCAATCGCAGCTGCTGAGAGCGGATGCAGGGCGGATGATGGATGGGGGGTCCGGAGCACACTTAGAGTGCCACCGCCATCTTGACACCTCAGGCCACGCCCCACATTCAGACTCTTAGGGAGACAATAAACATGATTTGTCCAAAAATGCGGACAACAGTTACGTGGAAAGTGTAAAAGCTGTGAAAAGCACCTTTTATTGTGTAATTTCTTAGGTACAATGACTCATGTGTGTAACTCTGTAACTCTAGATTATTGCGTTTTTATCCAAATCATTTGCATATTCACTCTGTGTAATCCCCACAGAACTAGTACTGTGTCCCTTGTACCTAATGATTTAATCACGATACATATACAAGAGGTAATCATGGAGTCAAGCTGCCAAAGCCTCTACTAGTATCATACTACATCCCCCAGGATGCAACATCAAAAGGCATGTGCTGTAAGGCTACACTTTAAGCCGCCAGCCAACATAGGCTTTATCATTATGAGGTTATTCTTTAGGCCCCCAACTCAATGGCCCTGAAAAGGAGGACCAGACCTTACAGGAGCTCCCAACAGAACAGAAGACATGCACAACTACATTTCCCATGCACACGTGTGACTGCAGCATCACTTCTGGTAGCTATAGCGTTAAATACACGATGAATGAGACACCCAGCTTGCAAGTGAACCTGATGAGTGCCAGCAACGTCGGTATGAAGGAGGCAGCAAAACCTAGGTCATTCAGCCAAGCACCCTGCACAGTAGAGCACACCCATGCACCCATCCTAGAAAGGGACGGTTCATTTGTTTTCTTAATTGCCTTTTTTCCCTCATGCTCAGAGGCTGAAACCAAGCCCTGCATTGAGCACAGTGAACTCAAAAGGGAAAAAGTACTCGCCATGATTTGTGTATAAGATAGGACACCAAGCAAAGTGTTTTCAAGTGTGTCTTATGTAATCCTTTGCCCTAACTGGCAGTGATCTTGACAATATAAAATGCCTTATATACTTTTGCAGAGAGTGCACTGAACAGCACATTCAAAACGTGTGTTCTTGGGACACCCCCCCCACAAAGGCCTATAAAAAAAGTGGGAGGACAGTGACCAAGAGGATTGAAGCCTCTTATACAACCAAAAGTCTAACTTTAGTAGTAGTAAAGTTAGACTTTAGGTCTAAGTTAGACGTCAGGTCTAAACTTAGACCAAAAGCCTAATTTTAGTAGTAGTAAAGTTAGACTTTAGGTCTAAACGTAGACCAAATGTCTAACTTTAGTAGTAGTAAAGTTAGACTTTGGGTCTAAATTTAGACTTCTGGTCTAAGTTTACTTTTGTGAACCAGGCCCATAGTCTGCAATGGTAGACCTTAGATATGTTGAAAGGGCTACTTAAGTGGGTGCCACATTCTGTACTGCAGGTCACTAGTATCATTTAATTTACATGACCTGGGCAAATGTAGTGCCATGTTACTAGGGACTTACGAGTAAATTAAATATGCCATTTGGGTGTAAGCCAATTCTACCCTCTTTTAAGGAGGAAGTACTTGCTCTTTAGCCCTGGTTAGCAGTGATAAACTGCACAAAGTCCTAAAAGCTAACACAAATGGGTCCCGAAAACAGGAGGGCATAAACGTTTGGGGATGACTTACAGAAAGGGCCAAGTCCAACAATGTGTTTACTCTAGAATGGAACAGACACTACACTAGAAAATTGGGAAATCAGTAAATAAAAACAAATCAAACATAGTGAGAAAGTAGGTGCAGCTCTTGCATGGAAGCTCAAAGTACTCAATGCAAGTAACAAAATTTGAGATTTATGGAGAGAAAATAGATCAACACTGGTAAAATTAAATAGCTTTTTTCTAGTTTCTTCAAACTCTTTTAAATAGGAAAACATTCCCAATCTAAACGAAATAGAAAACTTGGTAGTAGCTGTGGAATTGGCAAAGCTTAGAGAGGACCGAAATAAACTGGATTAAGATTTTACAATGAGGACATACTGGAAGCTATAAATCTCCAGAGGACTGAGAAAGCACATGGTCTTCTTAAGCTCCCAGCAGAATTATAAAAAACTTTTGAAATATCACTTGGCCCCAATATTGACCAAGTTCTTTAATAAGATTCGGCATGTTTATAAAACTCTACAGTCCTCTCGCTGATGTCATTACAAGCCTGTAGGAAATTCGGTAATTGGTTGAGGGGGTTGGCAACCTTCTGAAGAAGAAAACAATATCCATATCAGGGCTAAACACAAGCAGTTCCAAATAATTAACCTGTGCTTAACCCTCTGGAAGCTTAACAATAGAAGCAGTCAGGCTTAATTTAGAAGGAAGGTGTAAAGTATTTAGGCAGCATACACACAGTAATAAAGTGAAAACATAACACCAGAAAAAAACCCATTTCAATTTTGAAAACTAGAGTAAAATGTAATCAATTAATTGAGACCTAAGTACAAAAATACAATCAATAGAACTGGAGATAAGTATAGATCTAAAAGGCACAAGGCATCACTCTTGGTTATCTGGGTGTGTGAGACTGGATGAAAGTCACTAATTCAGGTCGGCTGTGGTGGAGTGCTGGCTGGATTCAAGGACCAGGACAGTCCTGCTGAAAAGGGTAGATTCTACAGTCCAATGCAAAAAGTTACGTTCACGGTGGATGGGGCTGAGAGGAGCAGGGAGAGCGTTGCAGATTGCCATCGCTATAGCGTGAAGAGCAGGCTGGGTGTCATGGACGGTCATCACTGTAGCGTGAAGATCCTGCCAGGCATCGCAAATGGCTATTGCTGGAGATTCATGAGGTGGTTACTGCAGGCTGTCGATGCTGTAGCTGTTGCACTGCCAGTCACCGCAGCGTGAAAAGTTGGGTTCACCAGATTTCTCCTTTTCTTGGGGAGGGAGCTCAACTAATGTGACACCACGGGTGCATGAACTGAAGGGCACCTCTTGCGGATCAGGAACTCACTCTATCAGAGGCCAGAAGGGCTCAGGCAGGTCCAGGCAGCAGGTCAGCTGGGCAGATGCAGGGATGCCTCTGGAATGTCTTATGTCCCTGTAGGTCAGAACAGGCAGTCAGTCAGATGACCTTTGAAGTCACTTGAACCTGGGATGAAGGGTGCAGGTCCAGTCTTCCTTCTAATCAAGCAGGGCAGGTCTCAAACAGCTCTGCAGCAGGGCTTCCTTCTTCAGTAGTATCTACAGGTCCAGTGTACTCAAAGGTTGGTTCTGAGGGTCCAAAATTTGTACTCCAAAGCAGTGTAACATTCTGGATTTTTCCACCCCCCGGAGGTGTTTGGAATTTCCTGCCTCCTGCCCCGGACCCAGCTTGTCTGGGGACACAAACGAATAGTGTCAAACCCTTTGTAAATGTGCTGAGGTAGAGGCTTTGTGATGTGCAAATATATTAGATGACAGCTCTGCCTTCCTATCAAGTCAGTGATGACCAATCCTGACAACACCTATTCCCCCTCTATCTCACTGTTTGGGAGCAATACACGAAGACCAACTGCCAGTTACACCTAGTCATGTGACCCAGCATTCAGGCTGCAGGCACCAAGGGCCATATGTATGACCATTAGATTTAGCGCCTCGCAATTTGCGACAAATTGCGAGTCACAAATTGTGAGGCGCTAAATCCAAAGTACAACAGTGTCAAAGACACTGTTAGCAATTCCCAATGGGGTCACACAATGCAAAGCTGATCAATATTCATTAGCCACTCACAATTTGCGATCCCATTGGGAATGGCCAGCCTCACAGGGATGGTGGCCTGCTGGGGTGAGCAAACCACCATGTCTGTGACTGCTTTTCAACAAAACAGATTTTTAAAAATGCATCCCTTTTTCCTTGGTGGAAAACGGCATGCATTTAAAAAGGAATAAATGAAACGTTTTTGTATAATTTTTTAAGGGGAGGTAGTGGTCCCTGGGACCACTGCCTGCCCTTAAAAAATATTTTCCCCTGCATTCACAAAGGGTAAGGGGTCCTTCCCCTGGGGACCCCTCCCCCTTTGCAGATGCTTTACCACCCTTCTGAGAAATGTGGCAAACTGGTCATACATACCTGGAGGACTCGCTATTAGGAAGGGACACCTTCAGAACGCTCCTTCCTAATCGCTATTCTTATTTTGTGAGTCCCAAATAATTTGCGACTCACAAAATAGGAATAGTACATAGCCAATTCGGTTTTTTGCTGTCGCAAAGGGGTCTGAAACCCCTCAGCGACCCTAAAAACATTGGTACATCTGGCACCAAATGTTTGGTACAAGAATATTTCAACTTTCTAAAAGTGGCATTTTCATAATTGCAATATATAATCTGACTTTTCCATTAAAGAGGACTTTAAAGTATAATTCTTTAGACACCAATCTCAACATTCCTAGTTCCTCTCATTTGAAAGTTATCACTTATTAAATGTAATAAGGTAACCCAGTATTATCCTATAAGACAGGTAGGCCTTGCATTAGTAAAAAACTATTTAAGAGTTTTTCCCTACCAGAACATGTAAAACTTAAAGGTGCATGTCCAACTTGTTCCCTGCTCTTGGTCTATCCAGGGCCTACCCTAGGAGTTTCCTATATGTATTAAAACGGAAGGTTTGGGCCCAGCAGAAGGTTTCTGTTCCCAGGTTGGCATGGCAGTTTAAAACTGAACTCATAGACTTCGGTGGCAGGCCTGAAACATATTTAAAGGGCAACTTAAGTGGGTAGCACAATCAGAGCCACAGGTCCATTAGTAGCATTTTAATTTACAGGCCGTGGGTACATATAGTAGGACTTTACTAGGGACTTGTGAGTAAATTAAATGTGCCAATTGGATGTAAGACAATTTCACCATGTTTAAAGGACAAGCACTTTCGCAATGGTTAAGTGCATAGGGGCACATGCATCAAGCATTTTTGGAGTCGCAAACGGTGCGATTCCTTAAAATCGGCCGTTTGCGATTCCAAAAATGCTTTTTGGAATGCATCAAGCATTTTTAGAAATCGCACATTTTTGCGATTTCTAAAAATGCGATTGCTTTTAAGAAATCACAAATTTGCGATTTCTTAAAAGCAATGCATGATTACTTTTATAATTGCGAATTCGCAATTAGGGTGTCAAATTTACCGAGTGGTTGAACCACTCGGTAAATTTGCAAAAAGTGTTAAAAACGCTGCAAAAGCAGTTTTTTACACATTCATGTTACGGACACACATGTCCTTAGGACATGTGTGTGTGCAACATGATGCGAAAACAACATTTCATGGGTGCAGGGGGGGGTCATTTGAACCCCCCTCTCCACCCTTGAAATGCAATCAGGATTTGCGATTAGCAAAGTGCGAATTCGCAATTCCCATTCATTCCTATGGGCATTTTAGCCCATAGGAATGAATGGGAATTGCGAATTCGCACTTTGCTAATCGCATAATATTTGAGAATCGGTAAAAATTGCGATTTTTACCGATTCTCAAATATTTTGAGAAAATGTACATGCATCCCATTTTGCATTTCCTAATTAGCGATTCCCTAAAAATCGCAAATTAGGAAGTGCAAAATAAAACAATGATGCATGTGCCCCCTAGAGTATTAAAAGTAAATTAAAAACGGATACAGAAAACAAGAACGAGAAGGCTAAAAGTTTGAGGATAACCCTACAGAAAGGGCCAAGTCCAACAATGCCTAATGCTCATACCTGATAAAAATCCTCATTACTGTGAAAATTACCATTTTATTCAAGGTATAACATGGTCACAAATTATTTACATCAACACTAGCAAGAAGATTCCAGAGTCAAATAAACACTTGAATTCTTAAGAATTAAACGTAATTTATTAAAGATAGATTTCCCAAAAATTTGGCACAGTCATTGATAGTTGCGATTTATTTTGCTGAGTCAAAGGGAGAAATAATGACAATCCGCACTATCGATGTAGCTAAAGCTTTCATTAAAGTTAATTGACACTATCTCTGGAGTGCATTAAACCGAGTCAGTCTCAGCCAAAGATTTATTGTGGCAATTTTGAGATGTTATGCCAATTCCAGTGCTAAAATACTAGTTAATTCAGAACTTTCACAGAATGCCTTGACCGAAGAAAGCACTAGGGAGGGCTTATTTCTTTAATGCCATCATATAAGCTATGCAGAAGTTATTACATTTAATACAATTGTTTAACTTATTTAAAGAAAGTCAGTGAAGAAGTTAAACACATGGATAGGCATCCATCTAACTGGAAGAATCAATATTTTGAACATGACAATTCTCATAAAATTCAAATTTATCTTCAGCACTGTATCATATCATTTGACAGATCAGAATTACATAAAATTCAAGTGATATTGTTTTTTTTGCAGGGAATAATGGTCAAAGGATGGCTTGGAAAATGCTGACAAGGAAAATAAAGAGGGCAGGGTGGGCACTTCAATTCTTTAATTGGTAGAAAAATGTAAATTAATTTTTTCAAAAGAAATCAACAATTTAGATAAATCTATGTGTTTAATACAACAAATTTATCCTCAAACTTGTTGATTGCAATTACTACTTCAGAATCTTGAAGAGGTTTTGCCTGCAAATTGTCAGCCCCATTTAATTAAAATATTAAGCTGAAAATTCTTTCAACTGCTTCAAACATTTTGCATACAAATTTACCGTTGATCGGTGTAGCATATAATGGGCCTTTACTACAAGACTTGCCCGACACTCCTGAAATTGTAAAAGACAAACTTTGTTTGCTATTAGAGACAGTCAATATTAAACATATAATAGATTTACTACAAGTTGTAGAGTTGAAATTATTGGAGGACCTCTCGAATCAGCCAGCTCGGGAATTAACCAAGTTTAATTACTTACACCTGATGATATCAGTAACACGGTTAAGTATTGCAAATACTTTCAGATGTTCAACTTTATTTGAAGAACAAGTACATGATCAGCGGCAGAGCAAGGAGGAGAAACCGATCTGAGAATGAGACGACCAGAGGCCTTCCGGATGGAACATTTGCTTGAGGACCTTCGAATAAATATATGGCAAGTGTCTTGGATTTACTTGAAAGGCACTGAAGCCATCTACCTTCAGGAGAAATTATTTTTTCAATATTTTCAGGGTGTATTACACTCTACCAAAGCTGTCAAAGATAAATCCAGATTCCAGACTCAATGTCTAAGGCCTTGATTCCTAGTTGCAAGGCAATAATGGCATTACATGTGCATGCAAATCTGGAATTAGGGCGCAGTAAATGCGCACATGTACTGTTGAATTACAAGTTAAGACCCCTGTAATGCGGGAGTAAGTTTGGGGAACTGGAGTTATGGGTCGTAAAGTCACACGGAATTCCCAAATCTGTCGACTTCAGCACGTACATTTACCAACAACTCTGAGCATGCGGTAAATGTGTGTTTCTACCACTTTCATTACAGCGTGGGTGGAGTTCTTGGTGGGTCTCTTCTGTCTGCAACTCTGCAGACAAAGGCTCAGCTCATATTTAAAGTGAAAAGATGGGTGAGTGAGTAAGTGAAGAGATGGCTGGATGGATTAGTGAAAGGGTGAATGGATGAATGATAGGGTTAATGGATGGATAATGAGAGAAATGATGGATGAATGAGTGAGTGGAACGATGGATGAGAGAAAAGGTAAATAGATGTCTGTACTGGTGGAAGGGTAGATGGATAGTTAAAGGGTGGATAGATGAGTGAAAGGATGGATGGAGGAGTGAAAGGGTGGATGATAGGTGAGTGATCGGGTGAATGGACGAGTGAAATGGAATGGAATAGGTTTTTGTAAAGCGCGATAGCTACCCGCAGGCGTCCTAGTGCTAAGTAACCAAATACAGATGGGTGGGGCAGGTCGGGATTATCTGCTGAAGAAAAAGGTTTTTAATTTTCTTCGGAAGAGCAGGATGTTTGGTTCTGAACGGATCGATAGTGGAAGGGAGTTCCATAGCCTTACCGCGTTAGTAGAGAACATTCTACCTCCACTTCTTTCTCTTTTATACCTGGGAATAATGACTTGGAAGGCAAGGGTCGACCTTAGCTGCCTATTGGGATGGTAGGGGGTGATCAGTGTATGGTTGAGGATTGCTCCTTTCCTCCAGTAGGCACGGTGGGCGATGCACATGCTTTTGAAGTTGACTCTATCTTTTACTGGCAGCCAGTGAAGTGTTCTTAGTTCATTTTTCACTGATTGCCGGTGGGGAATGCGCAGGAGAGTGCGGGCAGCACAGTTTTGAATAACCTGCAGTTTTTTCAAGGTGGATTCGGGAGAACCTAAGTATAGGGCATTACCAAAATCCAGTCGGGACAGGATTAGACCCTGGACCATGATCTGTCTGGCCTTGAAAGGGAAGAGTGGTAAGATCTTTCGTATGAGCCTCATAATGCTCATGCAGGTGGCTGCTAGTTTGGTTGCCTGGTGGCCGAAAGTTAATGCACTATCCAGCCAGATGCCCAGGCTCTTGATGGTATCCCTGGCTGGGGGGGTTGGGCCTAGTGCTGGCGGCCACAGAGAGTCAATGGATTTTTGGGGAGAGTTGCCTAGCACCATTAGCTCAGTTTTGTCACCGTTAAGCTTTAGGTAGGACTGACTCATCCAGGTGCATACTGCCTCCATGCAGCCTTTGAGATCGTTGGAGTAAGAGGAGGGATGAGTCAGGGTCACCACCAGTTGCATGTCGTCGGCGTAGGACACAACTTGAACGCCGGAGGGGCGTATGATTTCTGCGAGGGGGAGCATGTAAATGTTAAACAGTGTGGGGCTCAGGGACGAGCCCTGAAGAACCCCACAACTGAGAGGTTTGCTGGGTGAGATGTTATTGCCCTCGCAGACTCTGAAGGAGCGGTCAGAAAGAAAGGAGTGGAGCCAGGCTGCAGCAATGGAGGTTATCCCTAGCTCTGACATTCTGTGACATAGGATGCCATGATTCACAGTGTTGAAGGCGGCACTGAGGTCCAATAAGATAATGGCCGCAGTGCCACCCTCGTCCAAAATTCTTTCTAGCTCCTTCTGTTACTGCTAATAACGCAGATTCAGTTCTGTGCATGGTCCGGAACCCCGTCTGCGAGGTGTCCAGGGAGCTGTTTGCTTCCAGGAATTCAGTGAGGCATTGATTTACATGTTTTTCTGCGATCTTAGTTATCCACGGTAGCAGAGAGATTGGACGGTAGTTTCCCGGGTTCATCTGATCTAGGTTTGGTTTCTTCAGGAGGGCCTTAACTGTAGCTTGTTTCCACTTAGGGGGGACGAGCCCTGTTGCGAGGGAGTTGTTGATCAAATTCTGGATAGTTGGAAGAATGGTAGGCGTAATTGTTCTTAGAAAACGAGCTGGAGCTGGGTCACTGGGGGATCCAGATTTTACCTGAAGTATTATGGTTTCCAGGCTGATAGGCTCCAGAGATGGGAAGGTTTCCAGGAGGATAGAAGGGGTAGGTCCGGCGCACTGCTGTTCTGGGAGGGGGTGAGGGTATGGGGTGAAAGAAGAATAGATCGTGGCTATTTTATTGTAAAAATAGTCAGCCTGTTCATTGCAACGGGTTTGAGCGGTCTGAGGATCTGGTGGTTTGTCAGGGAGTTTGAGCAAATTTTTTGCGATCTTGTAGATCTCCTTGGGTTTGGATGCTGCTTCATTAATCTTGTTTTCGAAGTAACTGGCTTGAGCTTTTTGTATATTGGTTTTGTAGGATTTTATAGACGCCCGATATTCAGTTTTGCTGGTATGGGAATAGTCGAGGCGCCATTTCCGTTCCAGTCTCTTGCATTCTGTCTTCAGAATGCGTAGGTCCTGTGAGTACCAAGGCAAATTTTTTGGTCTCTGTTTAGATTGAATATCCTTGAGTGGGATAATAAGGTCAAGAGAGGTGGTGATCCAGTTGTTGAAGGCGTCATTGCTGACAATCGGATCAGGGTTATTTTGTGGGACAGAGGATTCCAGTGTGGAGGTCCACAAGTTAGTATTGAGCTGTGACCATTTGCGATCTCTGCTTGGGGCCGAGGGTGGTGAGGGGCGAGATCCTAATGGTGACCAGGAGAATGGGATCAAAAAGTGATCAATCCAAGGAAGGGTGATTAGATGGGCTAACTGTAAGATGAGTGCAGTTGCTGAAGATAGGATCCAGAAGGTGACCTTTTTCATGGGTGGGTGGCAGTACTAGCTGGGAGAGATCTAATGCTAGTAGGTTATTACGCAGTTCGGTGGCTGCCAAATCCGAGGGGTCGTCCAGGTGCACATTTAAGTCACCTAATAAGGTGTAATTAGGTGAGGAGCAAATAGCATTGGCTACATCTGGGGCAAGCTGGTTTATAAAATTAGTCGGAGTGCCAGGTGGACGGTAAATGAGAGTTCCAGAGAATGTGCAGGTGGGGGAGAAGTCCAGCGAAAAGGTGAGATGTTCACAGCTGGGTAGGTTGGTTGGGGAGGAGCGGCAAGTGTAGCGATTTTTGTAAATAATAGCTAAGCCGCCTCCTTTTTCTAAAGAGCGATCAGCTCGGAGTATATGGTATTCCGCAGCGAGAGCTTGAATGACATCTAGGTCGGAGTCGGTTTTGAGCCAGGTTTCAGTGAGGAATATGGCATCAGGGTCTTTGTCCGAGATCAACAGGGATAATTCAATGGCATGTTTGGGGAGAGATCTGCAGTTAAGCAGAAACATGCGAAAAGAAGGGGGATGTGTGGAAGGGTGACTTAGGAACATACAGTGTGGGCAATTAAAGTGTTGGCAGATGGGGTCCCAAGATGAGAGACAAAGATCATTTGTGTAGCCCCGTAGTTGATGTAAAGTTTTGGAGGAATAACATAAGAGCGAGTTTTGACCAGCGGTGGTGGCCCCTGGTCCCGGTCGGTCGCCCCGCCGGCGCCGCCGCTGCGCCCGTCCGCTGCCCCTCCTGGGAGTGGGAATCATTTTGTAGTAGCTGGGCCTCGGGGTGGGAGGGGCCTAGCAAGGTGATCGGGTTCCTCACCCAAAATGGCGGGCCCGGATGTTCGAATGCGTCAGGAGAGCAGGAGGCTCTGACAATTTCTCGAGGGGGGGCAGGGTCCGCTCTGACTCAGCGGCGACCTAAATCATGAGTATAGCTCTAAAATAGGCTATATTTCGTAAAGTGCAATTTTTAAAAGAAGGCTTTCCTAAGTGCACGTTTTAAAAACAGAATACTGCTATTTAGATCAGCGGCAAAGTTTTTAGGCAGAGTAACAACGCTGTCCCGGCTTCCGCCTCAGGACCACAACACACACCACACTCACTCGTAATCAGATATGATTACGGAAATGATAGATGGATTGATGAATTGATAAGTGAAAGGTGAATAGATGGATTGATGAGTGAAAAAGTGGATATAAGGATGGATGAGTGAGTAAAAGGAATGGTAGATGGGCAAAAGGATGGATAGGTGAGTGAAGGAATGAAAGGGTGGATGGATGTGAGGAAGGATGGATGGATGAGTGATAGGGTCAATGGATGGATTCATGAGAGGATGAGTAGATGGATGGGTGGGTGGATGGAAGGATGGATGTTTAAGTGAAAGGGGGACGGAAAGAGAAAGGGGGATGGATGGATGGATGACTGAAAGGATGAATGGGTGGAAGGATGAGTGACTGGGTGGATGGATGAGTAAGTGAACGGATGGCTGGATGGGTGAAAGGGTAAATCGCTGGATAGATGAGTGAATGGAGGGATGGATGGAAGAGTGGATGAGTGAAATGATGGATGGAAGGATACATGATGGATAAGTTTGCAAATGGTTGAATATGTTTGGATATGGATGGGCACACAGATGGAAGGACAGAATGAATGGTAAAAGACTGATTGATGGATGAAAGAATGATTACACTTTATAGCTCCCATTATCTTAAGTAACATTTCCTATACATTGACTTTCACATTGATATCAGTCATTGCCACTTCAGAGTGTGCGGAGATTTGCCTACTCTGAGTTCATCGCAGAACGCGGAGTAGGAAAATCTCTGCACACTCCACGGGCAGAGCGGAGCTCTCCGCCTGCGGTAAGTGAAGATGAGGGGCACCATTGGAGGGTGGTAGCAAGGCTGGGCTGGTCGGATCGGGCTTTTCCCTAGGAGGCTAGAAATGTGTGGGGGGGGGGCGATTTTGTTACTGGTGGCTGGCACTGCAAAGTTCCTCGATTATCCAGCAGTTTTTAGGCAACAATAAAAGGGGCCTCACTTATATTCAGGTGTGGTTCAACAGTGTCTGGTGACTAATGTACCTGCTGGAGCGAGATTGGAGTTTTGAATCATCTAAGGTAGCACGGAGGGTTAATATGCCTGCTGCAAAAAATGTGTACCATGAATATGAAAGAATAGTATTTCAGGTGTCGATCTCAGTGTGTTACTACTTTTGGCACTGAGAGTCTTTTGTTACTGTGCAGTTCATAAGTTGCACAAATAATCTAGCACAGTGAGCTATAAACTGCCATCAAAGAGCTGCATGCAAGCTGCATGGTACAGGTTGCAAAGTTGTGTTTTCTTCCCAGTCTTTAATTATCCTGATGTTGCTAAGAAAAGGTTTGTAAGGGTAGGAATATGTTTTTATCACTAAAATTAACCCTATCCACTGTGTTATGTTCTGAATCCTTAGTTTCTGCTTCTTCAGACCATGCACTCTTAAATAATGCTTACCAGTATAGGTGACATATGCATCCTATACCTAGTAGTGCCCTTTGCTTTATGTAACATGTTCTATACACTGATTTACACACATATGATTTATTGTCTCCATATGTGTGTGTGATGTAACGTGCTCTGACATCTTATATTGGTACGAGAAAAGCTATAAAACAAATGAAATACATGTGAGAGAGGGGCTGTGGAGAGATGAGAGGCACTGTTGGTAATAGTAAGGGAATCATTGAAGGGATCAAAGACTATAATCCTGATGCACAGTAAAGTCAGTATTTACTCTGCGTTAGAAGCTGATACAATTGTTAAAAAGTGACAAATTTGTTGCAGCATGCACCATGTTTTCCCAAATTTTCTTGGGGGTGCGAAAACAAAGGCTGTAAGCTGTTAGTTTGTTTGTAACATACAACAACTTCTAAATATTTGTAAATTAACTGTACAAATGTTTCAAAACATATCAGCAGAAACCACAAATGGACCACTTGTTTGTTATTCAGAAGTGTGCTGGAAACAGAGTTGTAATCGGATGAAAACAATCCCGTCTGGTGTGTGTGTAACTATGTTTAGGACAGAATCAAAAAAGATAAAAAGATCATATGAAAGAAGCTGCCTCTTTTGGTCTCATAAAATGGTACTTTAGAAAACCCCATGTTTTCCTTTAAGAGGGCCAGAAACCTGAGAGACAGTTTAGTGCAGACATATATAGAAACTCAAACAACTACATTGAATCAGATATGGGGACTTGGACCAGTTATTGTACACCATCAATGTGGAAAATGTTCAGCATGTTCTCCTACAAGCATTTTTAAAACATATGGTTTGAACAGTGCCTCAAAAAACGCAATTTATTGGAAGGAATGTTCTTGCAGCCTCAAGTGTATTGGCAAGATGACTCAGGAAGTTCATCATCACACCAGTGGAATTTGATGTAATTTTCAGAATGCTCCTTTAGTTGGCCACCACAGAACATTCTCACATACCACCCACCAAGTAAAATGGTGTGTACTAGAAGGGATTGGCAACTCCAAAAGAAAACATGATGTGGTTTGGTTGCTCACACTAAAGAAGAGTAGGTGCATTTGGCAAGCGAACACTGTTAAGAAAGGTCTCAACCAACAGGTGGAATGATATTCCCTATCCTCCCTCTGAGTTTCTTGTTTTGTGATTTGTTTAATAGGATTCTGCCTCCTTTTAATCATGATGCTAGTCGTAAGCCTCAGTTTTTCATGTAGGTGTATTAAAAAATTGCCCCCTTTCTAAAATGGCGACTGTTCTGGTCTGTGACTTTCTCTTTGGACAACATCTTGTAGAATTATAGGTGTTCTTTTGAATTTGATGGGTCATACTTTTGGGATAAGTCGCTGATATTCATATATTGTCTGTTACAATTTCTGTTTTCTAAGACTATGTTTCTATTTGAATATATTTGATGTCTTAATAAGGCAGCCATTGCCCCTTGGCACAAAATGTGTTGTGTTTATTGCTGGAATGGAGATTGGTGATTATGATTCTTTCTCCCTTTGGTGGTCCATATTTTTGTATTTTCATTTCTCTTCGTTTTATGAATTTATTATTATAAGATTTCTACAACTATTTGTTACTTGTTGTCCCCACGAGATTATGAGTCTTAGTCATGGCTAGCTGTTCCAAGATGGTGGCGATATTTCATTGGCACGCCACATGATTTGTTCTCACCAACTAGCACATGCGTTTATAGCTTTTTGGCACCATGTTCACAAGTAAGTTTTAGGTCTATTAACATCAAGCTTTATTTATTTATGGTGCATTTAAATTTTGAGTTTAGGATTACTACGTAAACATTTAATTCAGAAGATTGCAGAACTCTGTGCTTCTACTGTTCCGTTCAAACTTTGTGGAAAAGTGGCGACTACTTTTTGGGGCGGGTGTGATATCAGATTTGGGATTTGCACTGATTTTTGTGTATGTTTTATTGACTTTCCAAAAGTAAACCATGCTATTGTATTTGGTGTCTTTTTCTGTAAAGTGTATGTTGTTGATGAAGCATAAGATGTTGTGGTGCACTTTGGATACGTAGGCATAATTCTGGTGTGGTTTGATGAGTTGTACTTATTTTTGGTTGCTGTTGTTTGGGCAGCACATTTACGGTGACTGACCCACATCTATGATTTTCTTTTTGGCATATCGATTATTTTTTCCAACATTTTATATTGATCTTTATTCATGTTTATGTATTTTGCTAGGTTCCCCAGGGATTTTTCCTTTTGGCTTTGTTTTCGTCACTCAGCCCTGATGATCATTTCGGGACTCTTTAGACAAATGAGACTGAAACATTGACAGTACATTAACTCTGACTTTTATTATTCAACTTTTGATCATCTTCAATTAAATGCCCAAACTTTGATGGACTATAGTCAGAAGGTCGGTTAGGTGGATGTTCTGATCCTCATTAATCACCAGTATAGATTTATTACGAATTGACTTTTGTCATTTCTGTGGGTCGATGTGCTCTTTACAATGTCTTATTTTGGACCCTGATTCAAAATGTATTTGAAAGATGATGTATAATTATTGATAATTGTTTCTGATGTTTTGTTTATAAAAAAAGAAAATGTTTTACTTTTAGTATACCTTATTATATTTGTTTATATTATGTGCCTAATTCATAGTTTTGGGATTTTTATACCAATCCAACTCTAAGTAAATGTAAGTGACTCCCGCAAAAGCCTATTGTTTTATGATTCATACATCTCCATACCTGCTACAAACACATTGATTGGCTTAACTCTGAAATGCACACCATGGGCCCGATTCACAGAACTAACTTAAGACAAAATCCTAAACTTACTACTATTTTGGTATTCACAGAAAGCATTTGAGCAAATGTAAGGTAATACTAGTGAAGTACTACCTTTGTACTACAATGCGTTGTTGAACATGCTTTTTGTTGTTATCATATTTCAATGAAGCTAATGGATGAGTCGATTTCATGTATGGCCTGTTCATTCTGAGTGGGCTGGATAACTGGAGTCAGCAGCCCAATCTGAAGAATAAGTAACATGGGCATAACATTTGAGTAATTCAAATAGACTTAAGTTGCTGAAAGTATGTGGAATGTACATGTATAAATCTGCCTGAAAATGGAAAGGAAAGGTAAGAATCAGCAAGGAACCATCACTTTCCATATACTATTACTCATAAACGCTTGAAACAGGAGCAATTACTCCACTAACACCCCCTTCCCATTTAATGACTGTTGACCATAGTTTCAATAGGTTTGTTTTGGTGGGTGGGGGTTCCTAGACTAAAACTCCTAATTGCCGCCTAAGTGTACCGTTTAAGTTTTAGAAATCTGAGGCCCCTTGCGCCATCAGAGCGTCACTTTTTGTGACGTTTCGTGGCGCAGAAGCCTGCATGATATTTATCAGGCAGCACTAAGCCACTTTTTTTTGGCTTAATGCTGCCTTATAAATATCAGTCCCTTTAACCCAGTGTTCCGTGTTAAAGGGGAGTGCAATGGGTGTTGCTGGGGGCGTTCCTAGCAACATCCATGGCCTTTTGACACTGCCCAAGATTTACGAGAAATCTAAATCTGAGGCAGTGCCAAAAGCTTGTGCCTCCGCAGGGCAGGCGCAAGGGAGGAGCAACAGGGAGAAATATCTTTAGTTCTCCTCGTTTTCCTTTTTCTATGTGTGCTGCTTCTGCAGCACACATAGAAAGAGGAAAAGCCTCTTGTGCTGATTTTTGTACAGGAAGGTTTCCCTTCCTGTACAAAAATAATCATCCCCGCAACGCAGGCACCCTTGCACCATGGTGCAAAGGTGCCTGCGTTGGCGCAGGCAGCCTATTGTGCACTGACGCAGGGGAAAAGGACAGGAATGTGCCGTATCTTAAAGATACAGCGCATTCCTGCCTTTTTTCTTTTGCCGTAGGGAAGCGCAGCAGGAAGGACTCCTTACGGCAAAACCTCATAAATGAGGCCCTTACTATTAAAACATCATTTTACTACCAACTTGGAATACATATTTACTGACTTGGTGCTAAATTAGCATCAATGTACAGTCAATTTATATGTTATAAAATGGGGTTACTAAAATCTAAATGCTGTAAAGATCATATTGCCAATCGGGTTCATATGTTTGTAAATGCATCAACTTATCCATGGGCGTCCGCAGAAATTTTTCCAGGGGGGGGCAAAATGTTAATGTCATCACCATCCTACGATATGATGTGTGCCAGGTGGGGCACAAGAAACACTGGGGCGCAGAACTGGGATAGACTCAATTAAATGCCAGGAATCCAGGACATGTGACTGACCCTGCCACAGGCCAACAAACATCACCTGTAGGGAAAAGGCTAAACTTTCTGACAAGGTGCTTTATCTCTGTCTGCTAGGTGTGCAGACTTCCGGGTCCTCGTTCCAACACCAATCAAGGCTGTCTTCAGCACGATTCGATTTTCATCAGAATACTTTAAAACAGCCTATGATTAAAGCACCAGATTAAATATACTGTATGCACAGTGTATGTTAGGGATTATTTGTAGCACACATATTTACCAATATTGACTTCTTGGTGCTAGAATTCATGATAACTTTTACCCAAAGTTAAAGCACAATGTCAAAGTTAGTAGTAAATGCAGCAATCACACACGCTAATGATTCGCCAATGGGTGCTCCCTTTACTAGAATTCCCCGGGCATTGCTAAATTTTACACACATTCAATTAATTTATACAAAATAAAATGTATAGGTCCAAATGTTAGCTATATTTTTGAAAAGAAACTTAGAGTCCCTCTACGTGTAGTCAATGTCAAACTGACAACGTGCCCACGTTTAGGGATACAATAATGGCCAGCTCCCTTATGCGGAAGCCCGGCACCGTAAATGCGTGGCACATGCGGCGCCCGCAGCGGCGGCACATCACAGGTCCAGGGATGCTGAGTCTTACACAGTGGTCGAAGTGGAGGAAAAAAGTAGGGGAACAGTGGGCGGAGAATCAAAGGGATGGAATAACCCAAGGATTGGATCTGTGGGTGGAGCCAGAGGTGTGGCCAGAATGCGCAGACATTCCAATTTTTAGGCATGTTTGGCATTTCACTGCCCAGTTTAATCAACCAATGGATACACATGATTATTTAAGGTTATTATGAGTTATTGACATTAAAATATATTCACAAATTGGGATATGGGATATGCTTCTAATCACAGAATGTACCAAATACGATAAAATGTGGAAACACAAGCCATTTGTCTCCGAGCCATGGAGTTTCTGTCATCAGCACTACTCCCTTTTTCCACAACAGCAGTTCAAACATGAATGGAAAAATATCCTAGTTTGCAAATGTTTTCTCTAAAATTATGGCTCTGCCATATTTGCCTCATAATGCAAGATCTGCTGCATGATCTGACCGTTTGTAGCTCAAACATATCAAAAGTTAATATAAAATGTGACTTGTGTTGCTGCGGAGTGGATGGCCTATTGTAAAGGTTGACTGGTCACCTTTCTCACTGCTGCGTTTGTATGTTACACTGGTACTAATGAGGCAAAATCTTCCCAGAGACTGTTAGCATGTGTGCACACGTCAAAATAATAAAGTATCTGAAAATATAATGCATTACGCTGCACCCTTTTTTTTAATGCATAATTTAGTCAACACTACGGCATAATGTTGTCATCCTTTGCTGCATAATTAATTCCAGTGGCCCCACAGCAGGCAGCCATGTTAAAAGGGCTTGTGAATGAAGCCGGTTGACTCTAAGTTTGCAAACTTAGTTTGGTGTGCGTGCAAATCCTGCATTGCCAATCCCTGGTGAGTTGCAGCTACTACTGCTGAAACAAGGCCAATGGAGGTACCTATGAGTGAGGCAGACTGGCCTCAAGGGCAGGGCCAGCCATAGCACTGGTGGTGTCCTATGCATTAATGTTTGTTAGTGCCCTTCAATGACCACCTCTGCCATGGATTCCCTCACTACCACCCTTTAACTGTGCCCCCAAGTTTCCATAACCACTCTCTCACAGATGCATTTAATTAAATTTACAGCGCCACTCATACCATTGTAGGGTGTCAGAGTTTACATCACACACATTACACAGAGACAATCAATATGTGTGTAAATCACTGTATAGAAAATGTTACATAAGACTTAAGGACTACAAGGTGTAGGAGTCACATGACAACCATACTAGTAGCCCATATAGTTTTATAGTGATTGGTCTGGAGAAACACAATACCCGGAACTTAAAACGTAATACCATGGTTGGGGGTTCTCCTTAATAATCATAATTGATTTCTGTCCAAAAGAACACTTTTTGGGACATTGGGATAATCAAAGACTGGGGGGGACATAACCCTCTAATTTATACCTTGCAGTTTGTATGCAGCTCTTAGATGACAGTTAATAGCTCACTGTTCTAAGTTAGGATTTTAACTTATAAACTGCAAGTAACAAAAGGATCTCTCTGACAAAAGCAGTAGCCCACTGACCTATTTACATTATGTGCACTTTGTGATCTGCATGGCGCATGTTCTTTACAGCCGGTAAATTAACCCTCTGAGCTACCTTTCCATGAGTCAAAACTTCCACTAGACAAAATTCTGATCTCTCTCTAGGAAGAACATTAATCACCCGAGTCATCATGACATTTTTATTGTTGCCGAAAATTGCTGGAGACAGCAAGCGTTTTTAAAACCATAATATACTTGCAAACATGATGCCTCCACCTAAAGTCAGCACCCGGTGCGGTCACATTGGTTGCACTGCCCTAGATCTGGCCCTTCTCAAGGGTCCTGTGACCTCAGTGACTGTTGTTCTAGGGTGTGCTGCTTCATAGGCCTGCCCGCAAGACTGGAGGTGAACTTCAGTATGGATAGTGGTGGACAAGCCTTGAAGGTTAACCTACACTTGTCATGCTAGGGTCAACCTGCTGGTGCGAAGACAACAGGACTTCTAAGGTGCTGCAAAGCCTTCTAAGGTCTAGCATGTGATTGTGATCCCCCTGGAGAGTGGTCTGGTGGACTGGGTATTAAGGCTGAACCTGGTTCCCAGTTCCAAATTCAGCAGCTCTGACCATAGTGCCACATCCTCTCCCCCACTGAACACCGTACTGCCCCACTGAGAAAAACTCCCACTGTCTTCAACTACAACCCAATTGTTGCCCGCTATAAACACCTGGATGAGGCTCAATTTAAATTTCGCACTAGACAAGAGCAATATAAACCTACAAAAAAAAAAATAAACAACATCCTGGAAAAAGCAAACACTTATAGGGAATGCAAAATTTAGCAAACCATGGGAAATGTAAGCAGGAACAACATGGTTACCTTAATGCTTTTGCACTCACTATTCAGAAATCAGTTAGTGCTTATGCTTGAAAAGTTAAGGACACGACTACAGGGCCCTGAATGGACCCATTTCAATGGCCATTGATTATATCCTTACAAAACATAAGCAGTAGGGTAAAAAGACCACATCCCTGGACGCAGAGCTGCAGCACACATTTTGTTTTCCAATCCACACATTGCAGTACCTCCAGGATTTGTGCACTAGTTCCAAGTCCAGGGAAAACAAAGACAAGAAAACAAAAATAGCGCTTCACTGGCAAACTCTGTAAAAGTGGCGCTAATGTGTTTCAGTGTGAATAAAATCAGTTTGGCCAGTTTGCTACCACTCTGTCTTACTATATTTAGTTATTTATCTATTTTTCATATTTTTAGCCTTTTATTCCCAATGCTGCACTTTGGAATTAAAATGTCAGAAAAATATGACATTTCCAGCAAAAGCGTCTTTCTTTTTTGGATCCATTTCACAGGGAAGCAAATAAAAGAAAGGAGAGGAAAGAGAGTGAGACCCCCGTCTTGAAGTCACGGTTTTTATGGGCGTCCGCAGGGGGGGGGCAAGAGGGTCACTCCAGGGGGGGCAAGCGCCCCTCCTTGCCCCCCCCTGCGGACGCCCATGAACTTATCATTGTGGAAGGATAACGTAGCCTAGAGAATATGCCCTACAACCTCACATGTTATACAGAAGTTCAAATGGAAAATTTCAGCTAACTATGCCACTTCTTGAAGTGAATGTGGAATGTCAGAAATGTGGTTTAGGATGCACCTAGTGTTACAAAAGTAAATTGTGGAAATCATCACCATAAGGGAAAATAGAAACTTGGTTTGTAGATGTGCAGGGTGTGAGGCTTGCACAAGTAATAGGTCCACAATTTCCCCTTACTGGGAACTAAGCACCTCATTGTAGTTCTTGACTCTCTTAAGGTAGCAAAGCAGAGTAGTCCAAGGTCTAACCAGGGGAGGTGGTGTGGGCTTTTGCTCACCATTCACTGGCACAGAATAATAATATTAACACTCAATAAATGATTGTCCAGTTAGTGCCTATTCTTTGAAAAAACAAGGTTAATTTACTACCCACACACAACTAAATATTATGTGTTACTTTAGAAATGTATACATAAGGCACATAGCAAATACCTTAGGTCATCCCAACACATACACTGACAAGCTTATTGGCTTCGTCAGAGGTTCACAATTTAAATTAAATCAATAATACATGTTGAAAATAATCATAGTTAGTTTCACTATAATCAATAAACCTGTGACTAATGTCAATAAAGTGTACCAACACTGACCAAAAATGAATGTCAATATTATATTAATATTAAAGCATTTGAAATGAACATAACATGTGCCTGTGTCTTCTGTATGCACTTTCAAGCCACCTAAAATGCAGGCATACAGGCAACACAAAGAGAGGGCTACACTCCTGGCAGAATAGCAAAAGCTCCAGTCTGCAGCCCACACACATATTTTTTTTATTTTTTGGGGTCCCCTGTCCTTCCTAGGGCCATCACAAGAATGTATAATTTAGTTAAGTTAGGAAGCCCCTAGGGAATTATGGGGCACTACTTTAAGGAGCAGTGAAGATCGATTAGGAGGTTTCGGCTCTATTCCTTTGCTGGTGGAGGCCTAGCACAGCTCCTTTGTGTTGCCCTTGTTCTTTTTTGTGTTGGGGTGCCCTTTTCCATCCTGGCACCCTGACTGGCCATTGCGTTGGTGGCAGCTTGTGGGCCCACTCTAGCTGCACCTGCTGAACCCCCACCCCCAGCTGCCTCAGGTACTGCTGGCACAGGAGAAGGCAGCATGCTTCTTCCCTGCCCACTGGCATGGTGTTTTGTGTATGGTAGCCACCCAACTCCCCCCAGACCCCTCTTCTCCTTTCGGCGAGGACACAATGGTGCTCTCCAGGTCTTCCTTGCATCAGGGGCCCAAAGATGGGTCCATAGCCACTTTCTTCCCCTTGGCCATGGTGCAACAGCACTCCCCCGTCTCTACTGTTGGTGAGGGCCTGGAGATGGGGTTCCAGGCCCCCTGTGCAGCAACCGGCTGTGGCCCCATGAGCTGTGATAAGGGGTCCGCATAAACACCTCCTTCTATGGGAGCATTAAATATTATTAAAACCTGTGTCAACCCCCAGGCACTGGGCCACCCTCTGGTGTTAACTGTACATCTTGCAGTGGAGCTCCATGCGCTCAGTTTCCCTAAAAAGTCAAAGGTTACCATCCTTTAAAAGGCCTTAACTCGGGCCCAGCTGGGCTGATTTGGACTATATTGAACATATTTTACTCTTGGTTGCAAGCTATAGTCGCCAGGAAGAGGTCCAACAGGCATCTTGGTCTTGAAAATAGCATATTTTGGAGAGAGCTGGTTCCTTTTTTTAATATTTTTTTTATTGAAGGAAGAGCAACAAACGCATTTGTTATACATTTACAAAAAAAACAAAAAAAACAAAGTACATGAGTAGTTATAGCATTATTTGGATAAACAATTTATAGACAGAAAAACGCTAGAAGCAGAGATCTGACAAATACTAAGCTTTGACAATAATAATTGTATAAAAAAAAAAAGATTTACAAATAATATACAAATATTTAAGCTGGCCTCATTTTCTTTCTATTTCATTTAAATCATGATTCAAATAAGTTTAACCAGATTTTTTCCTTCTTTTGTAGAGCCTTAAGGCCCCTATGCCTTGCTAATGACAGTTCCATGGAGTTGATTTCTTTCATCAGAAGCCACCAATCAAAGACAGATGGGATATCCTTAGATATCCATAATCTAGCAATGACTAACCTGGCACAAGCAAAGATGATAGTTATTAATTCTTTATAGGGACAATTCGTTTCCTGTATATCTAGTAAAACCAATTGTGCTGAGAATGGTGGTGTGACGATTTGTTTCTTATTTAAGACTTCAGACAATTCTTTCCAAAATAACAAGAGCGCTGGGCATGAATAGAGCATGTGTTCTATGCCTGCCGCTTCATGGTCACATTTCGGGCACTTAGTTTTGTTATTGACTTGATTACCCCGTACCCAACTAGCTATCCTCTGTGGTGTATAATAAAGTTGAGTGATGGTTCTGTACGTCTGTAATCTCAAGCTAGTAGACTGCACAATCAAGTTTATGTGACGTAAAGAGTATGAGATCTGTAAAGGATTAATATTCATACCCAATCGGAGAGACCATTTGGCGGCTATTTTCGTGTAGTCTTCGTTTTTTCCTTGTATCAAATATCCATACCCTAGACTTATTAATGATTTTACTTTATTAGAATATAAACATTTAAGTATGTCGGATTCAATCGCTTCCGTAATTTTCATTTTAGAAAATAAATAGTCCCTTATCTGAATATATTTAAAGTACATATTATCGCTTAAGCTATAAATAATTTTAAGTGCTTCAAAGTCCAGAAAACCGTTCTGACCATAAAGATCCCCTAATATGTGGATGCCTTGTCTCTTCCAAAGAAAGCCTGCTCCATCAGAGAAGATATCAGGAAGCCCTGGATTATCCCATATTCTAAGCTCTGCGTTGTAATATGTGATTTTCCCAATAGTCATTATTGGATCCCAAATTTTTTTGATATGCTTGGCTGTCTGAAATTTCACTAGCTTGAAGTAGTTTGAGTCTTGTAAGCGGTGCAAGAATTGGTTGCTATCCAGTCCCAACATAAACCGGTGGAAAAATAGTGAACTGTCATTTTTTAGCAAACTTCTAATACGACAAAAAAAAGTGGCCAAAAAGTAAAACCTAAAATCAGGAAATGTTAATCCACTCTTTTCTGTTGTCAATGTTAGTAATTTCAACGCCCTTCTCGCTTTTTTGTATGCCCATATAAAGCTGCTACAGATACCCTCCAATTTTTTGAAGAAGATGTTATTGGGTTGCAAAGGAATAAATCTAAATAGATATAGCACAGTCGGCAGAATTTTCATTGTTATTAGATTAATACGTCCCAAAAGACTAATCGGGATCTTGTGCCATTTTTGGAGTGACTTTGCAGTTTCTTTTAGAAGAGAATCATAATTTAATATTATAATTTTATCAATATTGGATGCTAATTTGATGCCTAGATACGTAGCGCTTGAACATAAGCCTGGGATAGGTACCAGAGGTTTATAGTTGGCTATTACCTATGTTTTACCTACATTTAATTTGTAGCCTGAAACATGGCCATAGTTAATAGCTTCTTTTGTTATTTCTGGTGTAGCTTTTACTAAGTCTGTGGTAAATACAGCTTTATCGTCTGCAAACGCAGTGATTTTCAAACTCTCTCCACCATGTACAAATGGTTGAATATTTCCTTGCTTAGTTAATGCATTTAAGAATGGCTCCAAGGAAAGAGCGAAAAGCAAGGGAGACAGGGGACACCCTTGTCTGGTTCCCCTCCCTATTACAAAGCTCCTAGACTCTCTCCCCCCATAGCTAATTACAGCCTGCAGGTTGTCATATAATGAACAAACCCACTGTAAGTATTGACCCTGAATGCCTATCTTCTTTAATGCCTCCCACAGATACTCCCACCCCACTCGGTCAAATGCTTTTTCGGCATCTAACATTACCATTCCGAGTGGGGTGAGAGTAGTCGAGGCGACATCAAAGGCTGTGATCGCTGTGTTTACATGGGCCGTTGTGTCTTTCCCTATCACAAAACCATGTTGTTGTGGGATGACCAAAGTCGGCATATTAGGTGCTAAACGATTAGCTAAGATCTTAGCATCTGCGTTAAGCAGTGAAATTGGCCGATAAGAGCCACAGTCTTCCGGTGTTTCTTTTTTTTAAAAAAGAATACAATTTTAGCTATTTTCCATGATATAGGTACTTTTCCCAAGTTGTGTATAGAGTCGATGACATTTTCTAACAAAGGTAATAGTTCTTCTGTGCAGACCTTATATAGTTCCATGGGCAGACTATCCTCTACAGCTGCTTTTCCCGATGGTAAGGCTAAGATCGCTACATTTATTTCGGATTGAGTTATTTTTTAATTAAGAAGTTGCAATTTTTCCTTGACTGTTTCTTTTGATGTGGGCATATATTTATCCAGATATTGTGTGATTCTCGCTCTAGAAGGAGTATTATCAGGAGTGTATAAGCTCTGGTAGTAGTTAACAAACTGACCTAGAATTTGTTCTGGTTGATCGTATTTGTGTAAATCGGACCCTTTAATTTTTATGATGTTAGTTCTCGCCTTTTCATCCGCAACTTTGTATGCGAGTATTTTACCTATTCTGTCTCCTCCTTCATATTGATTTAATTTGTATTTATGTATTTTAGAGAAATATCTGTCTCTTAGCGTCTTTTTAAGAGATGATTGTAATTTTAAGAGTTTGAATCTTATCTCCTGGATATTTCCATTTTGTGCCTTAGTTTCTTCGGCTAGTTTCTGCTCCAATAACAAAATATCTGAAGTAGCTTTTTCAGAAGTCCTGCGCTTTTCAGCATTAAGTCTGTAGATAAATTGTTGGGTAAACCCTCTTATGCTGCACTTACATGTGTCCCATACTATATCAACTTTGGCTGAATTAATATTCAATTCGATAGATTCCTTGATATGCTTCTTCAGGGAAGTGACAAAGCCCAGATCAGTTAGTGAATATCTTGGGAAGGTAAATTGTCTTAGATCTGGCCTCAACTCACCATTTTCAAATTCTAGTAATATAGGGTTGTGGTTGGAAGAGATCCTTGGACACAGTTCAATCTTACAGTTATTCAGTATTCGATCGGTTGTCCACACCATATCGATTCTCGAGCAAGATCTATGGGGCGATGAGTAGTATGTGTGTCCCGCTAGTTTTGGATGTTTATGACGCCATATATCTTTTATGTTAAGCAGTCTCCCTAACTCGAGAATCGCAGATCTGACCTTGCGCATCCTGCGCGGAGAGCCATGTCCAGTAGAATCAATTTCATAATCTATTACGCAATTAAAGTCTCCCATCACTATTCTTTCTCCCTCCCATTCTAGTAACTCAATACTTAAGTATTCAAATAGCTTGGGGTCATCCATATTAGGGCCATAAACCAAGCATAGAAAAAACTTCCGGTGTTCCATCTGGACTTGTGCTATCGCCCACCTCCCCGTGTATCCAATGCTGTTTTTGTAATTTCTATCGCTAATCCTTTCTGTTTTAGTATGGCCACTCCCCTAATGGAGGCACCCAAAGTTGAGCAAACCACAAGCTCATACCCCATTTGTAAGAGCAATTTCCTGTCTTGATAGCTGATATGAGTTTCAGATAAAAGAGCGAATTGAGTTTTATACATAGCCAGTTCTTCTTGAACCAGTCTCCTCTTTTGCTTACTATTAAGGCCAGCAACATTCCAAATTAACAATTTTGTTTTAGACATAGCTTACGTCTAAGTTCTTTGTCCTCCCTCTGCATTAAATTTTTTCCTCCCCCCTCCCTCTCTCGACCCCAGTCCTTTCCTTCCCTCCCAAGTCCCTTTGGGGGGAGTACCCCTCTATCCCTTGCTGCCGCTGGTATGGCAGCCTAGTGAGATGGCTAACACGGGGATAGACCCAACCCTCTTTTTTAAAGCAAAATTGTTCGTTATTTCCACAAAAAACAAAACAAATGTGACCGTGTGTGCATTATACATATAAGAACAATATAGCTAGATCATACCATGAATAAATTCGACCCATTTTTGTACCCCTGATGATCTAGCGTGATCTGGTATTTTAAGTACATACTTCCATAGCCTTGCCAGCTATCCCTTTCATTTCTGCCTTTCAGCTGTAAATTTTTCTAGAGCCCTAACCGCCTCTTCTTGGTCGGTAAAAAAGAAAGGTCGCCCATTATTGATTACCTTAAGCCGAGCGGGCTCTTGTAAGTAGACTATACAGTTTATAGCTTTGAAGGAGTCTATTAGCTTTCTAAGCTCCCACCTTCTATCCATTGTTTCCTTGCTTAGGTCTGATCGTACAAAAAAAGATATGTTGTCAATAAGAACCGGGCTATTGGAATTAGCTTTAAATAACACAGCTTGTTTTAGCAAGAAGTTTCCAAAATATATTAGGATAGGTCTCGGAAATTTGTTATTTTTGTTCTTTTGGAACATAGGAAGTCTATGTACTCTCTGTAATTGAGAGTCCCAATCCCAGTCAGACAGATCACTAAACGCTTTTTGAAGTCTCTAGTTTGGATATCCGTACGACATGTTGTTTAATTAGCTCATCCGAGCGGGTAGATCCTTCTTCGATTCCCACAACGCGTTGTTTAAGATCTTCAATTTCTTGTGTGGCTCCCCCAAGCTTTACACATACCTCACTCATAAAAGCTTGAATTTTGGTATTATCTTCTCTTAATTGCAGAAAATGCTGCTGACTTTCTTGTCTTTGAGCAATAAGAGTCTGCATTATCGTGTCCATAGTAGTCAAGCTTGGCTGATCTTCGATAGTTACTGCCCCTGGAATCTTTCCATCTTGTTCCACATTAGCACATTCCATATTGTGAAGACTTGATGGCACTATATTATCTGAAAATGATATATGACTGGTTTCAGCTGTATCAGATATTTCTGTTTCCATGTCGGATTGAGCCACTTCCACAGAATCAATCGTTAAATCATTCGCCCCATCTTTCTCAGTCGCTACGTTCGACATCATAAGTTTGGGAGCTATCTCTAATGTAGCTGACTGTGAGTTTTTGGGGCTTAGTTCTTGAATCAGATCGACTGAAGAGTTGATAGTGAGACTAGACAAGTTTGCGTCTGTTATTGTACCCATGGCCATGTCTTTCTGGGCTGTATCAATTGTGTTTCCATCTATGGTTGTGCTTGTATTTGCTATAGAGCCAGTATTCTCCAACCCAGAAGACATTTTCTTGCTTCCCTTCTGGTGTAAGTCTTCGTCAAAGTTAACTCCAGAAAGCCTCAATGCCATATTCTTTACCCCCCCTTTAGCTTGTATCCATTTTCTAAGCGGACTGTCATCAACATTGACTTTAGTCTTTGGCGCAATTTTGGATACAGAGGAGTTCTCTTTAGTCACCAATTTGCCAAGAGCTTTTTTCAGTTTATTCCTAGCTTTGCTTTTTGTCTTCCTTGAAGCTGTTTGTTTAAGATAGTTCTGTCTATTGTGCGTGGTTTCTGTCTCATTATCTCCACCTTCTGATACCTCTTCATATTCAAGATTAGTTCCATCTTCATTTGCCTCAGCTTCATCTATTAATATGTTCTCTGTTATACTTGTTAGATTCTGATCTAGTAATCCATTGGATCCATTAAGGTCAATTGTAAGCTGAGTATCAGATGTTAAATCATTTCCTAGATTTTTGACAGTCTCTAGATTTTCTGTGTTTGTTTCTTTGGCGCTTTCTAATTGGTTTCCAATTGGTGCTGCTCTCTCGCAATCTGAGCTTGTCTTCTTTCCAACACAGGCACCGTCTCTATTCAGAGTTTTAATCGTTTGGTTGAGATTCTCCTCTGACTTCTTCTCCCCTGTAACCTCGCCCTCAATCTCAGGTAATTCTGGATACTCTGTCAGGCCTGTCGGCGTATTCGATGCTATCATTGAGTAGTTCGTAATTTGACTTAGGGAAGCATTGTGGTTAGTTTCACCCCTAGTAAGTGACTCTGATTCAATGTTTCGAGTGGCTTTTTTATCCAATACCCCCGGACTATTTATCTGTCTAGTGTCCAGCATCATATTTCCTTTACCACCTTCAATAGTTCCTGTAGCAGCCCCCGCCGCTTTTCCTTTGCTATTATTAGTATTTTCTGTTACTTTAGAGTTGCTCTTAGAAGTTGAAATATTGACAGTACCTGAGCTTTCTTGTCCTTTCTCTTGTCCTCCGTTTTTTCCGGTCCGTGCAGATCGTGTGTTCAACTTAGGCGCCATATCCGTGTCTGTTTCCTTATTACTCACTCGTAGTCCATCCGGCGTTCTCCTCTCAGCTCTAACAGTAGCTGTGCTCAATTGTGCCACCAGTGCTCCTATTCCAGTCCAACTGTACCAGTAAGTTTGAGCTTTAAAAGCTCTTCTTGTCTTCAACGCCGGCAGTACCCTTCTGCTCAGGCGGCTCAGGTGGTTCAGGAGCTGCAGCATTCAAAACCTCAGCCCTCCGCCCTCCACGAGTAAGGTTTTCCAGACTTTTTTTTAACTTTGTGAAATAGCGATTGTTGTTGTTGGTCAACAGAAATTAGCAATCCTTGATCAGGTCCGCTCAGCCAGCAATCAATAATCAACTAAGAGGAGCTATATCCCTCCATTTCCCTCTGGTCTGCAAAAAAGAAAAGGGCGTTTTCCCTCTCCTCTGCGCTGTCTCTTCCATAGACACCTACTCCAATAGTCCTACGAGTAGCAGCTGAAGCCATAGCTAGTGAGAAAGTCGGCTCCACGTCCTCCACGTTTCACAGCGTTTTCCTGCTGCCACAGCTGTAGTCACAGCCGCTTTCACTTTGCTCCGGTCGCCCTGGCTGAAGGCGTCTCTCCTGTATATGGGCAGTGGAGCTCTTCTACATTGGCGGCATTAATATTGCTCTGTTTCTGATCCGCCGAGAGGCTGAGAGACGGTTCCTTCTTCTCTCTCCGCCCGACGACCGGAGCCTCCAGTCGTACCACAGGGAAGAGCCGAAGCGGCAGCCAGCGAAGAAATCGGCTCCGCGTCCTCCACGTTTCTCGCCGCCACAGCTGCTCCAGCCGGCTTCTTCCTCTCTCACCGCCCACTGTCCGATATCCGATGACCGGAGCTTCTCTGCCCAGCCTCCCGGGACACCAAGCACCGAGACGCCGCTTCCAGCGTTGATCAGCTTCAAGCACCGGGTGAGTCGCAAGTTAAATGACACCGCCTTTCAGGAGCCGTGTCACTATTCAGACAGTCGCCAAAAGTCGCCAAAGATGAATTATTTTCTATCCAGTCTTTTGCAGACCAATCTGAGGTATCGGGAAGAGCTAGCCCGTGCTGCCTGTCTCACCTGGCGGCATCAACCCGCCATCTTGACTCCGCTCCGGAGAGAGCTGGTTCCAATGACTCCCTGCACCAGCTTTCCTCCTTTTCTGCGTATCTGGTGTTCCTCTCCCCCTTCTGGGGTACAGAAGTCCAGATATTTCAAAACTGTCCCTCAGGAGGTGAAATGACTCACTGGCCCTTGGAGAGACGCACCGGTCCTCAGATGAACTGGGGGAGAGTTCCCAGTCCTTGGGGGCATCAGGGAGCATATCATTGCGGGTGTCTAAGGATGCTGCCACCATCGCTGGTCCGCTGTACAGAGTGCAACAGCAAAAATCAACTCTCTCTCCACTGGGCAAGAGTTTTTAAATTTGAGTGGAAGGTTCTAGAAACCGGGAACCCCTGGTGAATTCTAGAGTGCCACATTACCCCTCCAACCCTGTCCCAACTCACCTGCGCAGTATGCTGGGTCAGCCATTCAGAAATTAACTTATCACATCTCCTCAGCCTCAGCTCCACCTCTTGCTGACATTACTGCCAAGGCCTTTCCCACCAAAACAATAAATATGAGCCCCCTTCTTTGCTGGCTCTTGTTGTCTGGGCTTCCTCCTTTGTTCAGTGACCCTAGGCTCTCCAAGCCCTGTTACAGTGTGACAGCTAATTAAGAGAAGCAGATTTTTCCCCACCCTTTCCTCCCTCCTCAGGAGTTGAGGGGAGCACTGTTAATTGCTCCTTTGTGTGAGGGGCCTTTGTTCCTTTTGCTGAAGAGCAGTTTAATTAAAGTGGTTCAGGATAGTGATAAAAGACCTGGACTCTAAACCTAAGCTGAGCCAGAGAAATATGAACTTTTGGACAACCCAAAAGGTGTGCATGGATGATCTTGGAACCTGCGTAGTCAAACTGGGCACACACTTTTCATCCCAGTTTGATACCTTGCTGGAATTTGTAGGACAATAGGAAGCAAAATTGCTCTCTAAGAAAGATTTACCACTATATATCTATATCATGGGTAAATATAATAACCAAGGGTAATTATTGATTGATTTGTATATATATATACATGTATATATATGTCCAACAAAGATGCCCAGGAGCTTTTAGGAGAACACTTGACAGCTTGCCACACCATCCGGTTGCTTGTTTCCAACTTGCCTCAATTATCCAGTTTATATAAATGAGCACTCACCACGCCGTTTGTCAAAGCACCAGCCTCTGAGGAAGAGGTTTCACAACCTCTAAATGTGTTAGGCAATCCATGTAAAGAAACCTGGATAATTGAGGCAAGTTGGAAACAAGCACCGGATGGTGTGGCGAGCTCTCAAGTGCTCTCCTAAAAGCTCTTGGGCATCTTTGTTGGACATAAATTGCACACGGCAGCCCTGCCATGGGGGGAGCACCATCTCATAATGAAAGAGAGGCCGCAGTTGGGAACCTTCCACAATCGCATTGGCACAGTGAGCTGCATGGAATTTACTTGCATCAATGACTCTGGATCCTCCTCCAGGAGATGAGTAAAGCTTTTAAAATTGACTGTGGTGCTTGGGACCTATTAAGGGAATTAATTGTATGCTCATAGGACCACATGTCCCAGAATGCAGCATGTTATTCACATGCACTTAGCGAGGCCCAAAAGGGGGCAATTAACCAATTAAAGCATTCCAATATAAATGTGCACTCACAGCACTGTTTGTCAAAGCAGCAGCCTCTGAGGAAGAGGTTTGACAACCTCGAAACACGTCAGGCAATGCATGTAAAGAAAACTGGATAATTGAGGCAAGTTGGAAACAAGTACTGGATTGTGTGGCGAGCTGTCGAGTGCTCTCCTAAAAGCTCTTGGACATCTTTGTTGCAGTCGCCAGCAGGTAGTTATAGTTAGGACCTAGTCACCGTAGGAAAATTGCAACATTCTATTCCCAATAACTTTGGTGCCGATTATCGAATCTTCGTGAAATTTTCAAAACTCGTGGGGCACCCCGGTCCGCTCATATCTTGAAAGTTTCTGGGTGAATTGGCAAGCAGGGGTTGAGAAAAAAGGGGGGTCCTAAAATGTGTTTTCTCCATGTTATTTTCCATAGGAAACTTTAGACACAGCTACAGCCGAACTGCTGAACGGAATTACACCAAATTTGGCAAAAAAGTAGCCCTTGGTTCAGAAAGAACTCTTTTTGTCAAACGGTGTAAATCTGTTCAGTAGTTGCTGAGAAAATCAAAATTAAAAAAATATCGATAAATAGAGGCGCACAGGATCCTTGCAACCTGCAGATCAGGATTCGCGCACCCTGACGATCATGAGCTGCATTCTAATTGGCTGGCAACACTCCAAAGCAGGAACTGTTGGCAGCCATCTTGTGCATTGGTAGAACCGAGGCACAAGAAAATTGTAAAATAAAGGTGCAAAACAATAAAAGAGAGCAGGATTGAAACACCCTCACCCCCTAGGCCTGCTTAGGGGGTCCAACAAGCACTCCCAGGGCCCCAAAAATCTTTTTTTTGTTTTTAAACGCCGATATGTGCGCAGGGTGTGCGGATCCAGCCGTTAAAAATATTAAAAACGAAGCGCGGGCTCCCGTGCTTCATTTAAATGAAACCCCTGGGTGGGCCAGATCCAGGGGGGCAGAAAAAAAATGTGTGGGGTGGCCCCAATACCCTACACACTGCCCCGGGGACCACCACCCCGCTTTGCATAAAGATTTGCGGGGCACATGGCCCCCACACAGCCCCGTGGACCGTCACCCCTGGGGCTTTGATTTTTTTACATGGGGGCATCCAAGGCCCTCCTAGCCCCGGGGACTACCACCTCCCCGGGGCTTTTCAAATGTTGTGAGTGGGGCCGCTAGCCCCCTTCCTGGAGCCTTTGATGGCCCTGGGAACTACCACCCCACAGGGCCAGCTCCTGCAGTGTCCCAGGGTGCCCTCCCCCGGGACACTGCTGTTTGCTACAGTAGGGTGGGAGCATGTCTCCCGCCCTACTGTAGCAAACTCTGCTTTGGATTTTGGAAGAGAGAGCAGGGAAACCTGCTCTCTCTTCCAAAATTCAAAGCAGAATTGCTTTTCCACATGGGGAGCTGCATGTTAGCAGCTCACCGTGTGAAAAAAAGCAATGCTGGCTCTCACAGGACACGGTGAGCCGGTGGGACCGTGAGGGCATTGGGGCTCCCCTCACGGTCCCGATCTATGTGGAAGGCCCCAGTGTAAGGGTTCCCCGGGGCGAATAGAAATTAGTGGTAGGAGGCAAATTTTTTACAAAAAAATTTGGAGTGGTGACCCCAGCGTGGCTCCCAGCGCGGCCCCCTGGTGGGAATGTGCTGGGTGCGTGACTCCAATCGTGGACCCCTGGTGTGAACGCGCTGGGTGAGCGACTCCAAAACGCGCTGGATGCACGACTCCAAGCAAACAAACTATTTATATATTTTTTTATATAAATCTAGGTTATTAGTTTGGATATTGGGTGGCTCTAAACAGAACCCTTGTGTTTATTGGGAGATTTTGGTACCTACAAGTAAGTGCCTATGCAGAGTCTAAAGTTGTTGAGAAAGACTCTGTTTCCCTCATCTGTGCAATGTACACAATCTGTCCAGTAGATGTCATCCATATTAAAACACAGATTGTTGTTGTATATGGACCCCATACTATAATCTCTGAGATAAGAACAGCGTTATTGGCATGTTTCCTAGCTTTCTCAATCTGTGGACAAAATTGATTGGACCAGTTCCATTTCTGTCTTTGGCATATGTTAGAGTAGACAAAGGCAGTTTGGGGGAAAAGTAACATCAATTCTGCAAAGGTGTCCTTCATTAGCATTTTCAGACCTACCCCAGTCAAAGTGCCTAGGTCATTGTCACCACATTGCACAATTATGAGGTCAGGGTGTTGGAGATGCAAAAAGGATTTAACCAATGGCATCAATTGGTGCCATTTTAATCCTCTCCATCTAATCCATTCAATATCAACATTTTGCAAAGCTAGGTCTTTGTCAATACCTCTCACTTTCAGAATACCTTTTGCACCAGGAAATATAGCTGTGTCCCCCAATCCACACTCTAAGCATCTTTAAGTGAAGTCTGGATGCACTCAGAAGATGTCTGTAGCTGAAGTAGGCAGTTTGTAATATAAGATGTCTCTAAAATGGTGGACAAGATGCAGTTTTAAAAAAAGAAGTGAAATGATTGGCTGATTGAGAACATTATAGACTGAAAAAATAGGGTGGATGTTTCTGTGTTTAAAAAGCAAGTTTCTTATTAGTTAGTAAAAACTGGTTGAAAGGTACATTAGATAAGATGAGCTTATACTTTGGAAAGTCAAGCACACTTGCTGTTCGAATTTGCAACATTGTGTGCTGAACTTGTGACCTGTGTGTTCAGTTGAGTGTTGCATGAACTGTTACTATGGTAACAGGCATTAAGCAGAATGGGGGTAGGGTTGGAAGTTATGTGTGGCATTAAAATGTGTATTTCCTATTAATATTACAGTAATATGTAATTGCAGTGAGATTTCCCAAGTCACTGGTATAGTTAAAAGTCGTCTGTTATGAAATAAAAATGGTTAAACTATTTGTAATATCTTTTGAAGTCTTGTCTGGATCCAAGGTTCCATCGCTTATGGTGCACAGACCAGGCGCGAATCCAGAAAATTCCAAAAGCAATTTTGGTTCAGTATGAGGTCACTTGGCAATGTTTGACATGTTTAACCAATAGAAATGTGTCTTAGCACATACCAAACTCGACCCTGCACTCCCCACACATCAGGAACTACCATGGACACACATATTCCCCATGCATTTCTATGGGAGGGCAGGCCACTCTCACCACACATACATAGAGAGCGCACACACTTTACACTGGACCACAGTGAAAAAGTGTGCAGAGGCCTAAAATCACCAACACCAGATTACAGAAACAGGCTAGGAAAATGCAAAACGTTTTGATGTGAACCTGCCAAAAGGGCCAAGTCCAACACAGTGATATGGTGAGAGTTATAGTAGAGAAATGTGAAAGGTTTCTGATTTGTATTTGGCTACATGTTATATTAAAAGTAGTTGTAGAAAGGTATTGTAACAGTGAGATTTATACAGTCGTTTTATTCTATAAAGAGTTTGTTTGTTGAGCAGTTATTGCCTTGTTAGTACTGAGACAATCCTCCAATCACCCATTGAGCACCATACACTAATTCATTCAGCGTAGTAACACCTATGTACTTAAAAATTCTCTAAGAACTGTGTTTGGTACAGTCAGATGTAATCTCTCAGCTGACACATAAGCGCTTATAGACTTATCCTGTTGCCAACTACTGCCAGTCTGAGAACCTAGTCACTGTCTATGCACTTGAAGAATGAGTCAGGCATTCAGACAAGCAGTGGTACAGTCAAATGTGCACAATGTATGCGAACCCCTAACCCCTTCCAGACTATTGAGTCACTCCTACAAATGTCCAGGGAATAGTCATGCTTGTCTGGGATCACACTGTGAGTCTGTGTCCACTCATACAATCATCCTGACAGAAGCACGTCCTTATTTAATCTCTCTGCTGACACATAAGCGATTACAAACATATTCTGCTGTCAACTACTGGCAGGCTGAGAACCTAGTCACTGTCTATGCACTTGGAGAATGAGTCAGGCATTCAGACAAGCAATGGTACAGTCAAATGTGCAGACTCCTGAGTCAGTCCTGCAAAAGTCCAGGGAATAGACATGGTTGTCTGGAATCACACTGTGAGTCTGTGTCCACTCCTACAATCATCCTGACAGAACCATGTCCTTATTTAATCAATCTGCTTTTCATTGAACTAGTCAATGACATCCACACACGCTACCAATGCTTACTAATAATGGGAGGTTTTAATTTCCATTGGGATCAGACTCCCATGGAAAGCCAGGCCATCCAACTCAATGAAGCACTGACCTCCCGGGAACTTAAACAAGTGGTACACGCTCCCACACACGAGAAGGGCCATAATCTAGACTTAGTCTGGTCATCCCACCCATTTACCTTCCCAATAGACATTAGTCCCTGCACCTGGTCTGACCACTACCTAATTAGTGGCCAGCTGCCACCCACCAAGCGTGCAGCTAACCCTGCCTCCGTGTGGAAAGTACTGTGAGGTTGGAAAAAAATCCGAGCAGACGACCTGGGAAATACCCTACAAAACACAGCCCCTCCGAATCCAACTAGGGGAAATCCTGACTCTGCTAGCATTGCCCTGTCCACCAGGCTGAAGCAGGCCATAGACATAGGCCAGCATAGAGTCATATCCGGGGACAAAGGCAAAGGGGCCCCATGGAGGAGTGTGGCTCAATGGTGTGGAGGAGTGTGGCTCAATGGTTAGAGCGGCATACCCTGAAGCAGAGCTCTGGCCCCGGACCAGGGTTCAATTCCCCCCTCAGCGGGTCTTGGGCTCAATTTCCTCGGACCTGACAATTCTCGCCTCAGTGCCTATTCTAATCATGGGCCCCACGCTGCAACTCTGGGCAATAGCTTGCTTAACCTACACACCGGCCCCAACAGCGCTAGGATGCCTGGCTTCACCCTGGGGGTGCCCAGGAGTGGACACTTCACAGGGAAAGCCAGGATGGGTTCCTCAGCGGTATGAGTAATAGCGCCAGGAAACCGCTTGGTGACAGTGCGCTCTACAAATACCTTGACTTTTACATTTACACTTACATTTACAATGACTCCCTAAGAGCCCTGTAGCAAACCCTCTGCCAACAGGAGAGAGCGTGGCGGAAAGCCTACTACGCAGATTCCCGCACAGAGTACCTCTCAGCACTCAGAGCCTATAAAAATGAAAGCCGAATTCTACGAAGTTAGGATCACCACAGCTAAGGACACTCAAAAAGAAACCTTTTGTGTACTTTCTGAGATAAGATAAACAGAGACTGTGAAGCCTGCACATAGCCCAGAGGATTGTAACAAGTTCCAATCCTTCTTCCTTGACCAGGTCAAGAACCTATTGAACATGATCACAGCCACTCCCATCGTGTCCTGTCCACTGTCACCGGTCCCCCGGCCCCCTTGTTTGCAGCACCACTCACTGTTTTTCCCACTCTGACCACCGACTCTCTGCCCCTCATAATGGGACGGGTTAAGTCAGGCTCCCCAGCAGACCCGTGCCCACCAACCATTTTCAAGATGACACTACCAGGGATTGAGGACGAGGTACTTTCACTTCTCAATCAATCCCTGGTACATGGTACTGTCCCTGCTAACCTCAAGGAAGCACGTGTCATTCCACTCCTGAAGAAACCAGGAGCGGATGTAAAGAACTTAAAACATTTTAGACCGATCTCCCAACTCCCCTTCCTAGCAAAAGCGCTGGAGCAGCACGTGCTGAAATCCCTGTCCCACCGCCTCAATATAAACAACCTCCTGCAGCACAACCAGGCAGGGTTCAGGGCCTATCACAGCACAGAAATGGTTATGCTAGCAGTGCTGGACGATCTCAGGCTCCGGGCTCACAAGAAAAGGCCGTGTGCCCTGGTCTTACTTGATCTGTCCGCGGCATTTGATACAGTCCATCACAAAATACTGCTATCGCGGATACACGATCTTGAAGTCCAGGGCACAGCCCTCAAATAGCTCACATCCTTCCTCAGCGGCCGGTCGCAGAGAGTACAGCTGTTGGCCCGCACGTTCGACTCAGGCAGTCTTTCCTGTTGAGTCCCGCAGGGATCGGCATTGTCCCCCCTCCTCTTTAACGCCTACCTGCAGCCCTTGATAGCCTCCTTAAACACCATGGATTGCCAGATCTATAATTACGCTGATGACACTCAACTCATCATCCAGATCGACAACTCCCCAGCCTCTCACGCTAAAACACAAAACATCCTTAAATTTATCCCCAACTGGTTGACGGCCAACTCCTTAAAAATCAACCCAGACAAGACTGAGGTCTTGGCCATCACCACCGCCTCTAACCCTTGGAGCAACCTTTTCTGGCCCCAGGAACTGGCTGCCGACCCAGTCCCGGCCATGGCTGTTAAGAGCCTAGGCATCAAAGTGGATGCTAATCTGTTTATGACCCAGCAGGTGTCTGCAGTAGTGGGAACTTGCACCGGCCTGATTAGACAGCTCCATAAGCTCGCCCCTCTCTTGAACTTTTCCACCCTCAGACTGATCGTGTCGGCAATGATAATCTCTCGTCTTGACTACGGAAACGCCTTGTACATAGGCCTCCCAGAGAAATTACTTGCCAGACTTCAGGTCACCATGAACGATGCAGCCAGGCTAATTTTTAGACTACCCAGAGGGGCCACGCCACCCCCCTTCTCCAACACCTGCACTGGCTCCCAGTAAAGCAGAGAACCAAGTTCAAGGGCCTCTGCATCACACATAAGGCCATTTATGGCCAAGCCCCTATGTACATCAAAGATTGCCTAAAACTTCACACCTCGAATCGGGTGCTTCGGTCCTCAGAGGCCTGCCTACTGACATGCCCTCACTTCAGGCTTACCTCCATTGTGGAATAAACTACCAGAGATAATGCACGAAGAGCGCACCTTTCTTCCCTTTAGGAAGAAGCTAAAAATGGTCCTTTGCTTAGAAGCTTGGGGCTCTCCACAATGCTAATCCCTTCGCATCTGCAGGCCAGGCCATGCCTCTCTCTCTTGAAAGCACTTAGAGACCTGTCAGTGATAATTGGGCTCTACAAATGTAAAAAATGTAAAATACAAATCTGCTGAAACTTAATCGCTTATAAACGTCTCCTGCTGTCAACTAATAGCAGTCTGAGAACCCAGTCAATGTCTATGCTCTTGGAGAATGAGTCAGGTATTAAGACGATCAGTGGTACAGTGACATGTGCACAATGTATGTGGTCCCCTAACCACTTGCAGACTACTGAGTCAGTCCTGTAAAAGTCCAGGAAATAGTCCTGCTTGTCTGGAAACACACTGTGAGTCTGTGCCCACTCCTACAATAACCCTGACAGAAGCATGTCCTTATTTAATCACTCTGCTGACACATAAGCACATATAAACTCATTCTGCTGTCAACTACTAGCAGTCGGAGAACCCAGTCTCTGTCTATGCTCTTAGAGAATGAGTCCGGCATTAAGATAAGCAGTGGTACAGTCAAGGGAGCACAATGTATGTGATCCCCTAACCCCTTGCAGACTAATAAGATAGTCCTGCAAAGGTCCAGGGAATAGTCAAGCGTGTCTGGAGTCATAGTGTGAGTATATGTCCACTCCTAAAATCATCCTACAGAAACATGTGCTTATTTAATCTCTTTTGCTGACACATAAGCGCTTATAAACTCATCCTTTTGTCAATTACTAGCAGTCTGGGAACACAGTCATTCTGTATGGACTTGGATAATGAGTCATGTATATATGACATAATATCACTTCAGGAGACCTGGGACCCGATGAATTGCTTCTCCTTAGATGGCTACCAGCACTTTTTCATCCCAGCACAAAGTAGTAGGGTGGGTAGAGCTAAGGGGGGCCTGATTAGCCTGTTATCTTTAGAACTAAAGGGCTTGTTTTCCCAACTCGATGTGGGTTCCGAAAATAGTCTAATAGTGGAACTGTCAGTCTCGGGGAGAAACAAAATACTATTTATAAACTTTTATAACTCCATGGATAGCGAAGACAATAACTTAGCGCTATTAGAAAAGTTCCTTTTATCGTATTGTCTAAAGTCAAATACATTCAAGATTATATTCATGGGAGATTTCAATACTCATCCCTGTGAAAAATTGTGTGGAATTGAAGGCTATGAGGGTCCCCCGCTTTCAGACCTGTCTGGATACTGAGTCACAGGGCATACACACGATAGACGCCTTTGGCACCATCTATCAACAAATTAATCTAAGCCTACAGACAGAGGGAAGGCAGACAATTCATACTGGCAAGAGGTGGTTCAACAGCAGCTGAACCAGAGCCCATGCTGCCCTCCTTAAAGTACTAAAAGCTTCTCCAAAGGACAGGGGATCATAGCTAGCCTTAGATCATCATATAAACAGGCACTATTAGCTAGAAAACGGGAACTGAAGGAGGAGGCCTGGATTAATGAAGGGTGAACGGGGACTCCCTGTAATACTTTAAGGTCTAGAGGAGGGAGTGAAAGTCTACAACAAACTATGGGGGGGAACCTCTATACTGACCTATATTTCTTTACGTCTGAGCATTAAAGTCTCTGCTAAGTTTCAATTGAGATGCTACATAAGACAAAAAAAAAAAATTTAAGACATCAAATGTATATTTGATTTCTTTCATTTATTTTATATCTTTTACATGACAGATTATTTTTTTCATTTTCTAGTGGTCATTTTATCAAAGTTACAAAACAGTGACATGGTAATATGTGTATATATAATTAAAACATGCTTGGTTGGATCATATCTAAGCAAAACCCCCTAAACAGTACATATAAAAAGACTTTCACTCATACCATCATTCATACGAGTTCAAACTTTCATACTAGTGATTCTAGCATTACTAACAATAACACACAACAGTGAAAAAAAGTGAACATGTATCGTGTCTTCCGATAGACTCCTCAGAATATGGCTAGAACCCGTTATTTTGTTTCTTCCTTTTTGTTTTGAGGGTTAGCAGTTTTTAGTACTCTTTTCCTTTACTTCTCCAAATTCTGATTTTAAACTGAGGATGTCTGGTGCGTACGGCCTACGTACGTTTCGGTGATGTATTAAATTTGCTTCACCTTCTTCAGGGCCAACATGTAACTGGACAACAGACGAGTGCATACATACAGTTAAAACCAAGGGGTTTTTCAATATCTGTGTCAGCGTAGACACTATTAGGACCCTTTTTAGAAAGATAGATTTAATGGGCAGTCGTATTGTCGTATCTCTGTGCAGGTAATTTCCGAGGGTTAATGGATATACTTGGTGTATCTGTGGTTTGGATTAAAAGCTGTGATATAAGATCTCTGGATTCATTTTGTAGGTCATTATTTCTTTGGGACCTATATGCAGAGAAGTCTTTCGTATCCACAGTTGCCTACGGCCGATGTCACTGCCACTGGATTAAACTTTTATCTCCCGAAGTTTTGCGAAACAGCGGGAAATTCTGGGCCACTGTAAATCAACCCCTGTTCTCAGTTGATGAGAATTCCCCCCTGAGCTGTGATATTGCCGATAGTGACTGGATTGCTCACTTTGAGAAAATCTATAGGCTGCAAGGAGACGACTATAGGATAGACAATAGTCTCCCGGACAACGTTACCCCCGCGGTGGTCTTCGATGTCACCGAAGTGGAAAGGGCCATTGGAGAAATGTCACAGAATAAGGCCCCGGGCCCTGATGGGGTCCCTGCAGGCTTATTTAAAGCTGCTCCACACTTTTGGTCTAAAATCCTGACAAATGTGTTTAATTCTCTGGGACCAAACAGTTCGCCAGCTACCTGGGCCTCCTCAATCATAATTCCAGTCTTCAAAAAGGGGAACAGACAGGACCCGTCCTGTTAAAGGCCGATTTCCCTGATTGATTCGTCTGTAAAAATATTGGGCCGTGTGGTCCTACGTAAATTAACAGATTGGCTGTCTGAAAGAGGGGTCCTGTCAAATGCACAATACGGTTTTGGAGCCAAAAGGAGTACCCTTGACCAATGTCTTAATCTTCAACTTTTAATTAGCAAGTACACTATAGCTAAGGAGGGGTCACTTTATATGGGGTTCATGGACCTCTCCTCAGCATTTGACCTTATAAATAGGTCAAAGCTGTGGCACATATTATTAAACATGGGCATTGACCCACCATTAGTGCACTTTTTAGCGGACCTGCATTCTGGTCTTTTAGCTGCATTAGAGTAAACACTGAGGGGCGATGTACAAGTCATTTTAGGTCAGAGAGGGGGGGTCAGACATGGGTGTATTCTGGCCCCCTCCTGTTTACACTATACATTAACACCCTGGAGCCTGCTTTGGAGGACGTGTCACGTGATGTACCGCGTATAGGCGAACTGGTTATTCCGGTTCTCCTTTACGCGGATGATGCCGTCCTCCTGGCCCACACTGGGGTGGGTCTGCAAAAACTGTTAGACGCTTTTGGGAGTTTTATTGAGGAATTAGATTTGAAAATTAACACAAAAAAGTCCCAAGTTATGATTACAGGGAAGGCACGTAGGGATACAAAGGTTAGAACCTTTTACTGTTGTGGGGAAGATGTTCGTAGGGTACCCACATTCCCATATTTGGGAGTTCTTTTCGACAAAAGTGGTTACTGGGGCCCTGAAAAAAACAGCTGCAGTACGGCTTTCGCTAGAACCGCATCTGCACTTATGGGTTTCTCAAAAAAGTTAGGGTCTAGGCCGATAGAACCCCTTATTAAGGTTTATAAAGCTAAATGTCTAGCGGTAGCCACATATGGTTCTCAGATATTGGGCTATTCGCCCCAAGTTAAAATTCAGGTTATCGAGAATAAATTCCTAAGATCAATACTGACTGTTCCTCAGTCTACCCCAACCTTCTCTATTCACACCGAGCTGGGGCTAGGTTACGTAACTGAACCAAATTAAAATAGCCCCGTTAATATGTTGGTTGAAAACCTGGTTAAACCAAGAAATCACCTTGAACCACATCATACTGCTAGACTGTTTGAAGCTGGATAAGTCTAATAAAATTCCTTGGCTGGCTTATATAAAATCGGGTTTTCACAATTTGGGACATCCTGAACTCTTTTCGTCTCCAGACTCCATAGTGAGGAAGGACATTGGACTGACCAAAAAAGCTATGATGAACTTAGGGGTATATTACCTACAAACAGCGATATTTATCGCTAAGTAGGGTTAGCGGCAAAATTATTATCGCCGTGCTTCACCGATTTTTATCGCTGAGATAACTTGCTATTAGCAAGGTTTATCTCAAAAGCGATAAAAATCAGGCGAAATGCGTGAATATCGCTGACAATACAGCGATATTCACGCATTAGCGTGAAACAGCTCTTAGCCATGTTATCCACCTCCCATTGGATAACATGGCTAAGAACTGGTATTAGCAGGCGTTAGCTTTTGGAGATATTCGCGCTTAGCGCAAATATTTCCATCGCTTCGCCTTTGTAGGTAATAGGCGATAGCGATGTTAGCGACTTTTTTCAGTCGCTAACATTTTGGCACGCCCACTTTGCATGTCATTAGTGATAATTATCGCTGACATGCAAAGCGGGCCCCAAAATGCTCGCTATCGCCTACAAGCTGTCGCTAACTGGTGTTAGCGACAGCTTGGTAATTGGGCGATTACATTTTCGCCGCTTTAGTGGGAAAAAGTCCCGCTAAAGCGGCGAAAAGGCCCTTGGTAATATGCCCCGTACTCTCTCTGGAGCGGGAGGAGGTAGAGTTGATGAAACCAACAGTCAGAACTAAATATGCCCTAATTAGCTCCCTAGGCCCTGAACCCTACCTCACCATAGTGAATCGCCCTTTCATCATCACCTTCTAACAAAATTTTGTTTTAATTTGATTCATTTTTCCTTAGGTTGTTTTAAAAATTGGTGCCCCCCAGAACGGGCAGATCCTTGTCAATGTGACGATTTCTTGACTGAGGACACCTCACACTTTATTATGTTCTGTGAACACTATCGAGAAATTAGAAATACATTTTGTTTCCAATTCTGAGGGAGGTGGGTTTCATACAGGTTAGGCCAGCCCTTCTGTACATACAACAATTAAACACCCCACGAATAATATTCCATGTTGCTAGTTTTCTAGTGGCTGCTACCCAGATAAGGAACAAATTGTCAAGGTCACACCTATCTCTGCCGATATTTTCTGAATTAGATGGTCCGTCTTTTTACTCCATGATTTTATTGTAGGACAATAGTTCCTGCACATTTTTATCACATTTTTAAGATATATTTATATTGTATAATATTTACACTGACATCATGAACTCCTTTGTCTATGATGTTTTTTATGTGTAATTAATTGTTTGTATTGTACTATGTCTTTTTATTATATTAATTTATCGAATAAAGTATTTTGACTGACTGACTGAGTCAAGCAATGGTACAGTCAAATGTGCACAATGAATGTGGTCCCCTAACCCCTTCCAGACTACTGAGTCAGTCCTGCAAAAGTCCATGGTATAGTCATGCTTGTCTGGAATCACACTGTGAGTCTGTGTCCACTCCTACATTCATCCTGACAGAAGCATGTCCTTATTTTCTCTCTTTGCTGACACATAAGCGCTTATAAACTTATCCTGCTATCAACTACTAGCAGTTTGAGAACACAGTCACTGTCTATGCACTTGGAGAATGAGTCAGGCATTCAGACAAGCAGAGGTAAAGTCACATGTGCACATTCTATGCAGTTCCCTAACCCCTTGCAGACTACTGAGTCACTCATGTAAAAGTCCAGGGAATAGTCATGCTTGTCTGGAATCACACTGTGAGTCTGTGTCTACTCCTACAATCATTCTGACAGAGCATGTCCTTATTTAATCCCTCTATTGACGCATACGCTTATATAAATGTATCTTGCTGTCAACTACTGGCAGTCTGAGAACCCAGTCACTATCTATGCACTTGGAGAATGAGCCAGGCATTCAGACAAGCAGTGGTACATTCAAATTTGCACAATGTATGCGATACCCTAACCCCTTGTAGAATACTGAATCAGTCCTGCAAAAGGCCAGGGAATAATCATGCTTGTCTGGAATCACACTGTGAGTCTGTGTCTACTCCTACAATCATCCTAACAGAGCATGTCCGTATTTAATCTTTCAATTGAAACATAAGCTTATATAAACTTATCCTGCTGCCAACTACTAGCAGTCTGAGAACCCAGTCACTGTCTATGCACTTGTAGAATGAGTCAGGCATTCAGACAAGCAGTGGTACACTCAAATGTGCACAATGTATGCAATCCCCTAACCCCCTGCAGACTACTGAGTCAGTCCTGCAAAAGTCAAGGGAATAGTCATGCTTGACTGGAATCACAGTGTGAGTATGTGTCCACTCCTACAATCATCCTGACAGAAGCATGTCCTTATTTAATCTCTCTACTGACACATAGGCACTTATAAACATATCCTGCTATCAACTACAAGCAGTCTGATAACCCAGTCACTGTCTATGGACTTGGAGAATGAGTCAGGCATTCAGACAACCAGTGGTGTAGTCAAATGTGCACAATGTATGCGGTCCCCCAACCCCTTTGCAGTCTACTGAGTCAGTCCTGCAAAAGTCCAGGGAATAGTCATGCTTGCCTGGAATCACCCTGTGAGTCTGTGTCCACTCCTACAATCATCTTGACAGAAGTATGTCATTATGAAATCACTCTGCTGAAACATAAGTACTTATTAAGTCACCTTGCTGTCAAACTACTAGCACTCTAGGTACTCATTCACTGTCTATGCATTTGTATAACACTTATTCTGTGTTCAAATGATTTTTATGTAGAATGTGTTTGTTTAGTAATAGAATAGTATATTTTATAGATTTTTTTAAATAATATTTTTTTTTCTTCAGATATTGTTCATCATCATTAAAAGAAATGTATTATGGCTAGAAAAACAGAAAAGAGGAAACAACAGAAAAAGGACTATTATTTGAAGACAATTCAACAGCAAGTATTGGATGAACAACAATATTTGGGGAAAAAGAAAAGTCTTGCGGCAAGAGAACAAAATAATTTATTTTTAAACTTTTAAAACCCAGAAACAGTGTGCATATTGTGAAAAGTATAAAGAATGCCTCAACAACAAAAAAGAATAATAAGAAAAAGAAAAATGGGAATTAACATTCAAAAGACACAATGTATGGTAAATGGAGGCAGAGTCAGTATGAAGAAATAAGAAAGAAAATGTTTTACAATACAGTTGTCTTTAATTTGTTGAAAGATGTGAAGAAATACAAAAGAAGAGCATCAGTTTATAAAAAGAAAAAAGAAATTGAAATTATTGTTTCGAAGGCTTTTGATTTAAAAAGGAAATTATTCATTTGAGTTTGAAATAGAATTAGATCACTAGATAAACCAATACATTTTATGAAGGCCAAAAGTAAGAAGAAAAAGGTAATCAACAGAACTCATTTTTGTAATATTTTTTTGGGTGAAAGGAAAGACAGTTCAAGTTTAGAGCCTTTTCCTAATGAAGAGAGTTATTTTCAGACCAATACTTTATTGCTTGCAGTTGATACCAGTGGTTGAGCTTATGAGGTTAGAAATGGTTGTCCTATTGAGAAAGAGAAGATGTTTTCTAGCAATGTAGAAGAACTAATAGGTGATGAAGTTCTAGGAAGAAGTCCTAAAGACCCAGTGTATACTTGGGATTGCAGTAGTATACAACAGGAATCTATTGACATTTTACGCAATTTCTTACAAGAGTATATTAAAAAAAAGTGTAAAACAAAAGATTAAGATGTTGCAAGGACTAGATCCTTGCAGAGTGAGGAAAAATACTGGTTTGCAAGGTCATTCTCTGGTTTGTTTTTCTAGGAAAGTATGTCAAAGTGTTTTTCATCATTTCAGAATGTTAGCAGTACATCATTCGCAAATGCGGAAGTTAGTCAGAAGATTGTATTACGCAAAAAGTCCAGCAATAATTTTAAATAAGTTGAACAGTGCTCTTTTGCGAGGGTCAGTATCAGATGTAAAAAAGGTTTATGATGAAATAGAGTTTCGTTATTTTGGTCCTGAACAAGAGAGTCCAGAAAGTGATACATTAATAGAAGTAGATGTTGAAGAGAATGTGGAACATATTACGACAACAATTTTTGAAGAACAAATTACAATGTTTAAGGTGATTTCATGTGAAAGGCCAAATTATTCTTGTATTTGCTGCCGACGAACTCACTATAAAAATCAGACTAGGATTGTCTATTGTATATTTAAAAAGTGAAAGAGAAAATAATGATAAGTGGAAGGAATTTTCAACGTATTTGGTGTGTAGTGAATTGCTTTGATTTGGGTGCTGATCAGCCTATTTGTAAATATTGTTATAACAAATTAGACGAGAAAAAAATGCCTGCTAGAGCTGAAAATAATAATCTAGAGTTGGTAACTATTCCTCCAGAACTGATAGATTTAAATATGTATGAGTCTATTCTGATTCAATGTGTGCACCCATGTCAGTCCATTGTTCGTATGGAGCCTAAACAGGTAAATTGCCTCCTATAGATTTACAGAGAGGATTAAAAGGAAGAGTTGTATGTTTACCTCTAGATTTAAAGAAAAATATTGAAACTATTGGTGTAGAGAAAGTAGAACGTGAACCACTAGTTATTCTAGTTAATGGCCTTCCTACTAAGAGTAAGAACATCTGGTAGGAATTAGTGGATCTCATGAAAGTGTAAAAGGCAACATTATATCTTATAAATAAACAATTATTACTACAAAAATGTGTTTGTGGAAGAAGAAGAAATACTTTTAGGAGATGATAGTGAAATGTCAAGTGGTCAAATTGAAAAAGTGGACATGTCCAAAAGTGAAGAAATTTATGAACATTATAGTGTACATCCACTTCATTCGAAAAAGAAGTGATGGGGAATACTATTGAAATATTCCAAATGAAGAAAGCAAAGGGGACTCCCATGAGTGTATGGAAAAAAAGTTTGGAAGCTTGTTGTTTTCCGCAGCTGTTCCCAACTGGAAAAGGTGGAGGATATGACGAACAATCAGTGCAGATTCCTGCATCAGAATATCGGACAACAAGATTGTATGCAGAAGATCCAAGATTTTGACAATGTGTCCCATCTATAGTACATCTTTTGGTTGAGAGTGACTTGTCGGGACTTTCATATGCAGTCAACCACATATAAAAAACAGGAGTACATCTTCAAAATGTTTATGCAAAGGAATTTATAGATGAAGTACATCAGAGAGACGATCATTTAGAATCCCAGCTGATAAATTTGATGGCATGTCAGCGTGGTACTAATGAGTATTGGTACGGTCGTCATGGAAAACTTAAATGTATGCTAAGGAACCTAGGAACTCCAACATGGTTTGTTACCCTAAGCTGTGCGGTAAACGCTTGGGATGATTTGCTTGAATTTCTTCGAGAAGCAAATTAAAATACAAAACATATTACATACAAGACACCTGGAGAATTGTGCTCCTTGGATCCTGTTAATGCATGCAGATATTTCAGTTATAGGTTTGAAGCTATGATGTCTTTTATATTCAATAAAAAAATCCTCCTCTTGGAGAAGTTGTGGATTTGTTTTGGAGGAAAGAGTATCAAGCTAGTGGTGCTCCTCATATACATATGCTGTTATGGATCAAGGATGCACCCAAATTTGGAACTGATTCCGATGACACTGTTTTGTCTTTTATTGAAGAATATGTCAAATGTGCTATACCAAAAAGAAGAAAACACATTAAGGCAACAAGTGTTACGATTCCAAAGTCATCGATGTGGCAAATACTGTCGAGGAAAGTACAAGTCTAAGGAAAAGTTTTATACCAAATGTCGTTTTGGATTTCCACATCCAGTAATATCCAAAGGAAGAGTAAACAGCTTCATGTCAGCTGTGAGACATACCATCACTAGAAAATCTCCTAAAAATTAAGGGTGGGCATAGCGCTCCGCTCCATCCATGGAGTGTGCGTAGTGGTGCCTACTTCTTGATTTGCAAAGTAGGCGTAGTAGGCAACACTTCGCACACGCCATGGAGGAGCAAAGTTGTCTGCCACCCGCCTCCCTCCCGCCCTCTTGTAAATGCCCTCGAAATGATTTTAAACATTGTAAAATTAATTAAAACGACTTACCTGACATGCTGCATCCCGGGGCTCTCTCTTCCTAGATTTTCGCCACTTCTTCCTGACAAATGCGCATGCGCCCGCGCATGCGCATTTCTCGCGATAAATGATTTTGAGGCCATTTATAAGAGGGCGGGAGGGAGGCGGCGGCGCGTAGTGGGGATACGCGAAGTGTGTGGGTGGGCGTAGATTTCTCACCACTTAGTGGTGCTTCGCTTAGCCCCACTATGGCCAGGGTTACTAAAAATACGTACAATTTGAGAAGAAGTGAAGAATCAAAGTATATCAATGATTATAATCCAGTTATTCTCTCAATGTGGAATGCTAATATGGATATCCAGTTTGTTGCGGATAATTCCATTGCTGTTGCCCGGTATGTGACATCTTATATAACAAAATCAGAAAAGAGGGAGTTGAAAAGAAATGTGGGAAGAAATTTCTCACGAGAAGAGTCTTAGTAAAAAAAATTACATTTTCAGTTTGAAGATGTTGTCCCATCAAGAAATTGGACCGTACAAATGCTCAGATCGGTTATCATCTGCAAGTTTATACTCAAAGTCTAGAAGAATCTTTTGGGTGAGTCTGGGTCTTGCTGCAATGCGAAATCGAGTACTTAAATACAAGAAATCGAATATTTAGCAGAAAATAAACCGGAAAGTACAGATATTGTCAAAACAAATATGTTGGACACATATTATCCAAATAGAAGTCATCCTCTTAAAAAGATATGTCTCTATGAAGTGCTGCAATATTACACTTTTAAAAGGAATACTACAGAAAACATAAATGAAGGAAAATATGCAGTGATTGGTTCAGAAAGATGTTTGGTGAAACAAAGGAAAGGAGATCTAATTAATCACATACAACTGAGTTGTGATACTCCTGATAGAAGGGAATTTTACTATTTAGCACTTTTGCAACTCTTCAAACCGTGGCATACAGAATTGGAATTACTTGGAGATTTTCAGTGCTATGAAGATTCGTTCAATGCTTGTAAAGATAGCATAGAATGTACAGTTTTTGCAATTATCTCAAAATGTTGAATGATGAAATTGATCAAGAAGCTACTATTCCAGCTGAAATTGCTAGAGACAGTTCTCAAGATAGTCAAAGTTCAATGAGTCAAGATCCACTAGGACAACCAATTCTTGAAAATGAAGTGACAATTGCCATGAATGAAGTGAAAACAGCAATGCATCAAGCTCAAGAAGATAATATGGACTTAGGAAACTTGGAAGAAATACTAAATGTTGAACAGAAAGAAATTTATCAGCAATTGAGACAACAGATTGACCATGGTTTTCTTCATGAAAAGAAAGAATGCACATGCACATCATTTCAACCTATCCAAATGTATGTTAGTGGTCAAGCTGGAACAAGAAAAAGTATCTTAATTAAGGTATTGACCAGTTATCTACAGAAAACAACTGACTCACATTAGTCTTGTGTTGTAACTGCTCCAACTGGGTTGGCAGAACACAACATTAAAGGAATTACATTACATTGTTAACTTATGCTACCTGTAAAGCATAAAAAATAAATTAGAATATAACAAACTATCTGGAGAAGCATGCCTTGAAGTTTCAATGATGAGGTGAGCATGGTCTCAAACTTAATGCTTGCCTTTGCACATTTAAGAATGCAGCAAATTCTTAAAACAGAATACGATGTCTTATTTGGAGGTAAGCATGTGATAGTTTTTAGAGATCTACTGCAACTCACTCCCATAAAGAACAACCAGTATTTAAAAAACGTGTACATGAAGACACCAAAAAGTCTTTGGGAAGTGTTGGAAACGTTAACATTTGGTCATATTTTGAATACAAAGAACTCATGCAAAGTCGACTACTTACAAACTTGTTTCCAAATAAAAATATAGTTTCTGATAAAATATATTAAAAAACTGCAGAAAATAAATCTATAATCTGCTTAATGCCAACACTGCACGAGTATTCTATATTCAATGAAGAACTATTAAAGCTAGAAAATGAACAAATAAAATAAAAATGGAAGCCATTGATAAAATAGAGCATGATACAATCACTAATATTTTGACGGAACAATTAAAAACAAAATTGGATTCTTTAGAAAAATCTATATCTAAAACTGCTGGTTTAGAAAAGAATTTATATGTATGTGTAAACTATCAGGTAATTTTATGGTGTAATTTGGATGTTGAAAAAGGTTTAGTATATGGAGCAATGGGTAAAGTTGTTGATTTTGTTAATTATCAAAATAGAGATGGAATTGAATTTTTGAAAATCAAATTTGATCAGATTCAAGAAGTAAAACAAATTGGTCATTGTTCAGTTCGTTTTTTGCTTGTTAAAGATTTGTATGTTCGTAGAAAACAGTTTCCTCTTTCTCTGGCATATGCGGTGACGATTCATAATTCTCAAGGTTTAAGTGTAGATAATGCTTTGGTAAACATTGGAAATACCGTGATTAAAAAGGGATGGCACATGTTGCTTTGTCCTGATTCAGAACTTTATCCCGATTGCATTTCATTGATTTTGATGAGGGAAAGATTAATGCAGATGCAAACTGTGCAAAAGAGTATAATCGTTTAAGAAGAGTCTATGCTCCCAATTTAGGTGAATATCCTGTATATGATAAGCGTGTAGTAGGCCAAAAAAGAAGATATGACAATATGTGTAGTGAAGTTATGGAGAAGGAAAAAAATCAAGATAATGTTGAGATTGCAAGTAAAAAGAAAAAGGACACTATTGAAGAGATTGGCAGGTATCAGTAAGAAAATAGTTAAGGTATCAACTGCTATGCTAATGTAGTGGTAAATGTTTTTTTTCTAGAAAGTTTGCAACAGCAAATTATGAAAAATCAACAAAAAAGATTTTGTTCATTGTTACATTGTATTTATGAAAAATTGAGTACTGACAAAAGTAAAATACAAAGTGTTTCTGATATTCGGAATCTTCTGGATATATGTTCTGGTTGTACACAATTTACACAGAATGTCCAATAAGTTGCTCAGGAATTCTTAATGTATATGCTTGCAGAATTGGAAAATGAAGGAATAGAAATTGAAAATCTTTTTGGAGTTAGTTATAAATGGAAACATAAATGTGAAAATTGTACATTTATATCTACCACTAACATAGACACTGAATGATTAAAATATTTGACAATACCAGACTGTAAAACAGTGTCTTTCAACAAACTAGTTTAAGCAGCAAATCAAAACATGGAGTGTAGCCAACTCAAATCAGAAATGCTATCAACATTATTCATACAAAGATTTGGACAATATATAATTTTAATGATACAACGTTGTACAGCTGATGGAAGAAAACTGGAAAATTTAATGAAACATTTTGTAGCAAGCCAACTATCAATATCAGGAAGAACTTTTGTAGCAGTAGCAATTATTTTCCATGATGGTCCTTCTACAACATCTGGACATTATACTGTCTATTTAAAATGCAATAAAGGATGGACATATTGTAATGATGCTCATTTGGTTTTTAAACCTCGTTTGCCTTATGAATTACCAAATTCCTACCTAATATTTTTAAAGCCAAAGTTCTAAGAACCTATTGGGAATATCTTTATATGTGTTAATACAATTCCTATTGAACGATTTCAGTATAAAGGATGTCAGGGATATCATTTGGCCTAGAGGAAAGATATTTACATTAATTATGGACATTCTCTTGGATATTATGACAGCATATATTTTAAAGAACATCATTTAGAGTGTATGGAAATTATAAACAATTGTTCATTGATTTATTGTTTCGGGTCTTTCATATTGCAGTAACAAAATTATCTTAGAAAGAAGCATTTTATATATGTGTGATTTGTAGTATATGGTATGTTATTGACGATGTTGTTTTTATGAAATGTGCAGAGATAGTTGACTATATTGAAAATATTTTTTAAACAGATTTTGGTTTTTTGAAACAATCATATTGATTGTTTTTTTTTTTTTGCCCGCTGGTATGTGATGACTAACATTGAAATCACTATCTGTAGTGAAATTCCATATATTCCGAGAACAGCAAAAAAGCAAACGAAAAAATGTATATAATGTTAAAATTATGTTGTGTTGTAAAAAATATAATATTATATATTATAACTGTATTTTTTCTTCTCTTTCACAGATCCTAATTCTAAAATACGAAATTTTGAGAAATTTAAATTATAAAAAAAACTGAAAAAATGTTTAGCATTTTTTGATATGTGCTACTGTCAAGTAATGCAAACACTATCAATGTACTACTACATTCAGCTGTGCACTATATATAAATCTATAACTAGCTACTTAGCAAAGTACTACCCATGCAATCTAGGAATCCTCCTGTCTGTCCCATGCACTTCTTCAATCACTCATCCAGCACTATCTGCATATTCTATCACTATGCCAATACCTAAGCACTTATAAATTTAGCATGCACTTTCTTTGCAGCACTGAAATTACTCTAGTTGCTAGTCATACACTTAAGGAATGGCCTAGCCACTAACACAAGTGCAGGTCCAATATTTTGAACACTATGCATGTAAACCTCTAAACAGCTACATACTATTGATGTGCGCTTCTACATACCCAGTAATACCTATGCAATGTAGGAATCTTTCTATCTGTCCCATGTATTTCACCAATCACCCATCCAGCACTATCTACATATGCTATCACTCCGCAAAACCTTATCACTTATAAATTCACATGTACTTTATTTGCAGCACTGATATTATTCTTGTTACTAGTCATGTAGCTAAGGAATTGCCTACCAGAAAAACTAGTACAGCTACAATATTTTGTGCTCTATGCATGAAGACTTTTAACCAGCTACATACTATTGATACGCTCTTCTAAATACCCAGTTAGTACCTATGCAGTGTAGGAATCCTCCTGTTTATCCCATGCATTTCTCCAATCACCCATCCAGCACTATCTACGTATCCCATCACTCCGCCAATACCTAAGCCTTTATAAATTCAGCATGTACTCTCTTTGCTGCACTGTAATTATTCTAGTTAGTAGTCAAGTACCTAAGGGGGAATGGCCTAATCAAAAAAACTTGTATAGCTACAATATTCTGTGCACTATGCTTGCAGACCTCTAATCAGCTACATAGCATTGATACAGTCTTTTAACCCCTTCCATGCTCATGACGAGCTCAGCTCGTCATGAGGCACAGTGGAGCTGTGCTTATGACGAGCTGAGCTCGTCATGAACAATCGGGTACGATGAGGATCAGCACAGGAGGGGAAAACCATTAGCAGCCAAGGTGTTAAATACTCAGTTAGTACCTATACAGTCTAGTAATCCTCCTGACTGTCCAATGCACTTCTCCAATCACCCATCCAGCACGTTTTACATATGCTATCACTCCTCAATATGTAAGCACTTAAAAACTCAACATGTCTTTGCAGCGCTGAAATTATTCTAGTTACTAGTCAAGTACGTAAGGAATGGCCTAGACAGTAAAACTAATACAGCTATAATATTCTGTGTATTATGCATGCAGACCTCTAATCAGCTACATAGCATTGATACAGACTTTTAAATACTCAGTACCTATGCAGTCTAGGAAACCTTCTATCTGTCCCATGCTCTTCTCCATTCTACCATCCAGCACAATCTATGTATCCTATCACTCTTCGAATACATAAGCACTAATAAATGTAGCATGCACTCTCTTTGCAGCACTAAAATTACTCCAGTTATTAGTGATATACTTAAGGAATGACCTAGCCACTAACACAAGTGCAGGTACAATAGTTTGTACACAATGCATGTAGACTTCTAACCAGCTACATACTATTGATACACTCTTCTAAATACCCAGTTAGTACCTATGCAATCTAGGAATCCTTCTGTCTGTCCCATGCACTTCTCCTTTCACACATCCAGCACTATCTACTTATCATATTACTCCACCAATACCTAAGCACTTATAAATTCACTATACACTCTGTTTATAATACTGTAATTATTCTAGTTACGAGTCATGAACTCATGGAATGGCCTAGCTACTAACACAAGTACAGCTATAATATTGTGGGCACTATCCAAACAGACCTCTAACTAACTACATATTATTGATACACTCTTCTAAATACCCAGTTAGTACTTATACAGTGTAGGAATCATCCATTCTCTCCAATGCACTTCTTTAATCACTTATCTTCCAGTATCTACGTATCCTATCACCCCACCAATAAGTAAGCCCTTATAAATTAAGTGTTCACTCTGTTTGCAACACTTTCATCATTCCATTTAATAGTGGTATTCTTATAAAATGACTTAGGCACTAACACAAGTACACATACAATATATTGTGCCTAATGCCTACAAATCTCTAAGCAGATACATACTATTGGTCCACTCCATTAAATACTGAAGTAGTACGCATGCAGCGTAGGACACATTCTGTCACTCTCATGCAATTCCTCAATCACCCATCCAGCACTATTTTCTTATTCTATCAGTCTGCCAATACCTAAGCACTTATGGGGCAGATTTGCAAGCACCCTGCACCACCAGTACATCACTTTATGTAACTTAGTGATGGCACCAGGCACTCCTTCATATTTACAAGGAGAGGAAAAGCCACCCTGCGTAGCTTTTCTTCTCCTTGTAAATATGACCCCTTCATACCCAGCACTTTGCATTGAAGGGGTGTTCCATAAGTGTTGTGGTGGGTGTTCCCCCACAACACTCATAGAACAAGACATCATAAATCTGGAGATGTGTGTGAATGCTGTGGCATCCCAGAGTTGGTGTAGCAAGGCACAACAAGGAGAATTGTTTTCATTTCTTCTCATTTTTATCTCTTTCCATGCTTCATTCCACAGCATACATTGAAAGAGGAAAATGCCTTTACTTATTGTTTTTGTGCAAGAAAGTGTCCCTTCCCGCACAAAAACAATCTCCCCATGACACAGACATTTGTGCACCATGGTGCCCAAAAATAAGCACACAAAAATGCGCCAACACAGACTGCATCCACCAACTGTTCACCGAAGCATATTAGAGGATGAGAGGATGAATGGTCCGCAGATGTTTATACATTGAAGTAGTGCCACAAGGATATTTCTTTTCACTGCCTCTAGACAGGACTCATTCACAAATTTTGCATGTCACCTTTCTTGCATTGAAGAATTTCCACACTACAGTTTCCTGCCCCTGTGGACGTGATGTAATCAGTGATGTCACTTACCATGTCATGAATGATTTTCATGAATGATGTAATATGTGATATCATCCGCAGTGCATTGCGGGCGTGCGAGTTATAGTTAGCAGAACTAACTTTAATGGAGGAATTTCTATGGTTTTGTACATGTGAAATGTCCAGCTAACTATAACAACCCTGAAACCTATGGTTTTTTTCAGTAAATTTCTAAGGTTTTTCAAATGCTAATTTCTAACTACCGCGTCTTTGAAACCTATGGTTTTTTCAGTGAATTTTAACCTTTTTTTAGATGCTAATTTCTAACTATAACGTCTCTGAAACCTATAGTTTTTTCAGTGAATATATATATATATACATATATATATATATGTGATCAAGCCACCTCGGTGGTGAAACGCGTAATGGCCGTCTGAAAATAAACGTTGAAGTTTATGCACGCAATCTGGGTCCGTGTCTGCTTGCTGATAGCATTCCCTGGAGGCAGCTTTGGAGCAGCGATCTTGGATATATATATATATATATATATATATATATATATATATATATATATATATATATATATATATATATATATATATATATATATATATATTACCTACTGGCGGTCGCCAGTAGGTATATATAGTTAGGATTTTTTCTCTAGGGATTTTTGAAAATTCTATGTCTAATAACTTTGGCGTTTGTGGACGGAATTGGCTGAAATTTTCAAGAAAATGGAACATTTTGTTTCTGAGCAGCCCCTGACAATTTGGGGGGGTTTCATCAAGGGGGGGCTGAGAAAAAAGGGGGGTCCCAAAACGCGTTTTTCCCATGTTAATTTCCATAGGGCGGTTGGCCTCACTTTTAGCTCGAACGGCTGAATGGATTTGCACGAAACTTGGCAAAATTGTAGGGACTGTTAGCCCGATGTGCCTTTGCTAGGTCTCAATATATGTGCTCCAGTGGATTTTGAGTAATTTAGGTTCAAAAAAAGATATATATCTGGGCGGAGCCTAACCACACATCTGATCTGATTGGCTGTCAGCACTTCATCCAAGAAGTGTTGGCAGCCATCTTGGGACCAATATACATGATAGCACCTCATTAAAAAGCATTGTAGTTAATAGAGGGTTTTAGGACTTTAGTTACATTATAAATCATTTGTTGATGGAACCATACTCGTTTTAGGAATTGTGGTGGGTTCTAAGGTGATTTTACCATGTGAAAAAACCTTCTGCTGTGATATCATGAATATTGTTTGAAAGAAAACTAATATCTCATGATTTTCCCACAGTGGTTTGGAAGGGGATCTATAAGCTAAACTGAAAGCATATTTTCTGTAAATTCACATTATCTTTCTCAGTCATGTGAAAATGAAGTCTGACATTCTCGTTAAACATGTACATCCAACAAGGACGGAGACTGTCAGTTGATTCCTTTGTGCTCTACTGCAGCCTCCTAAAGTGTTCTAAAGAACAACTAGAGCGCTAACAGTCCTACGTATTACAAAGGTATAGCACACCTGGAGCCATCGTGATGGGAATAAAGTGGTAACTCTTAAAACATTTAATTTAAAAAGGAACAAAATGAGGGGGTTTATTATGCAATAGAAGGTATTATTAGTGCTGCAGAAAGAAAAATTAGGGCACATTTTGAGCGACTTTTCAAATCCTCTTCTATTTCATTGAAAAATTCTGACATGCAGTCTCCCAAAATGGCCACCAGAGACAAAAGAGCCCAAATGTAGCCCAAATATCACCCAGATGTAGCCCAAGTATAGCCCAATGACAGAATGTCCCAGAGTGTTCTAAAGAACAACTAGAGCGCTAACAGTCCTACTTATTACAAAGGTATGGCACACCTGAAGCCATCTTGATTGGAATAAAGTGGTAACTCTTAAAACATTTAATTTAAAAAGGAACAAAATGAGGGGGTATATTTTGCCATATGAATTATGATTAGTGCTGCAGAAAGAAAATTAGGGCACATTTTGAGTGGAGAAGTGTGGCTCAGGGGTTAGAGGCGGCAGACCCGGAAGCTGAGATCGGTCCTGGACCAGGGTTCAATTCCCCGCCTCGGCAGGTCTTGGGCTAAAAATTCCACGGACTCGATAATTCTCGCTCCGGTGCCTTCTCGACTCATGGGTTCACACTCTGCGACTCTGGGCAATAGCTTGCTTAATCTCCACAAAGGCCCCTCGCGGCGGGATGCCTGACTTTCACCTTGTGGATACCTGCTGGGGCTATCACACAGGGGAATATCAGGACGGGATCCCTAAGCAAGCGCCGGGACACCCACTGCGGGTAGCTGTGCGCTATATAAGCTCAACTACATTGAGTGACTTCTCAAACCCTCTTCAATTTCATTAAAAAATTCTGACATACAGTCTCCCAAGATGGCCACCAGAGACAAAAGAGCCTAAATGTAGCCCAAATATCACCCAGATGTACCCCAAGTATAGCCCAATGACAGAATGTCCCAGAGTGTTCTAAAGAACAACTAGAGCGCTAACAGTCTTACTTATGACAAAAGTATGGCACACCAGAAGCCATCTTGATTGGAATGAAGTGGTAAGTCTGAAAACACTCAATTTAAAAAGGAACAACATGAGCGGGTTAATTTTGCCATAGAAAGTATGATTAGTGCTTCAGTAAGAAAAATTAGGGATCATTTTGAGTGACTTCTCAAATCCTCTTCTATTTCATTAAATAAATTCTGACATGCAGACTGAAACATGCACTTTGAATACCAGCAGCAGACGTCCCTGGTGAGCAGTAGCTTTACTACAGTGATCTAATGTGCAACTAGAGTGCTAACATTCAGAATTTATGGCAAATGTGTGACACATCTGAATGCCTTCTTGATGGAACCAAAGTAATTAAGCATTGAAAATGCAATAGATCTCGCCCTCGTTTAAGTTAAAGCCATTCTGTTTGTAATGAGGTGGCTTTTTAGCTTTGCTTTTATTAGTGTTTTTTCAACTTTCATGTAAATAACATGCATCTGTATGCATATAAGTATATGTATGCATGCATTTATGTTTGTATTTATATAGATATACAGATGATATATGTTTATATATGTATGTATATATATATATTCACTGAAAAAACCATAGGTTATAGACCATATATAGTTAGGAATTAGCATTTACAAAACTTTGAAAATTCATTGAAAAAACCATAGGTTATAGACCATATATAGTTAGGAATTCGCATTTACAAAACCTTATTTTACTCACACAAAACCATTGAAATTCCATATATAGTTAGTTGCACTAACTATATATCGCGCACCCGCAATCCACTGCTGATGATGTCACATATTACATCATTCATGACATGGTCAGTGACATCACTGATGACATCACTGATGACATCTCAAATGACATCACTGATGACATCACTGATGACAACATCCAGTGACTGTATGTTTCTGTAAAGTTAAAATATGTCTTACATATTGAAGAATGAGTGGATGTATAAGTGTCTGGATGAAGGATTTAGTAGGTGCATGACTGACTGTATGAGTGAGTGATTAAATGTGTCTCACTGAGTGCATGGGTTAGTGACTAAACTGTCTTAATTTGTGCATCATTATGTCTGTTGTTCTGTAAACTGTTGCATGTGTTGATAAGTAGCTATATGAGTAACTATATGGGTTATTGATTGGTTGCCCAAGTATTTGTATGGGAGACTGAGTGTGTGTGTGGGTGGCTGGGAGGTGTATGACTCTGTGCATAGATGTGTGAGCAGTTGATTCACTAGATGTATGGTTTCAAAAGTGCATGTGGAAACAGCTGTATGGGCGGTTGACTGTGTGCATGAGTGTATTGGTGAGTGAATGGATATCTCAGTGCTACGTGTCAAAGTAAGTACGTATGTAAAACACAGTACATGTGAGAGTTGACATATATAAATAACTGTGCATAAGAGCCAGTGAATGTGTGAGTGGCTGTATGGATCATTGTGAACTTGTATCAGGGATTGTATAAGAGAGTAAATATGTGTTAGTATATGTTTGAATAAGTAAAGTTTGTATAACTGTATAGTTGAGGAAATGGAGGTGTGATTGATTCTTTGCATGACTGACTAGGTGTGTGAGTAACTCCATGGATGAGTGACAGTCTGTGAGTGTCTGTTTACACTGATTGTATCTAAGGTTATATTAGAGTCTGAAGAGGTTCATCGTATTATCACATGAATGATATCATCAGTGATGTGATCAGTAATGTCAAATGAGATGTCATCAGTGATGTCATCAGTGATGTCATTTGAGATGTCATCAGTGATGTCATTTGAGATGTCATCAGTGATGTCATCAGTGATGTCACTGACCATGTCATGAATGATGTAATATGTGACATCATCAGCAGTGGATTGCGGGTGTGCGATATATAGTTAGTGCAACTAACTATATATGGAATTTCAATAGTTTTGTGTGAGTAAAATAAGGTTTTGTAAATGCGAATTCCTAACTATATATGGTCTATAACCTATGGTTTTTTCAGTGAATATATATATATATATATATTCACTGAAAAAACCATAGGTTTCACACCAGTTATAGTAACCTGGAAATTTTACTGACATAAAACCATTGAAATTCCCACGTTATAGTTAGTTGGACTCACTATAACTTGCGCGCCTGCAATGCACTGCTGATGATGTCGCATATTACATCACTCATGACATGGTCAGTGACATCACTCATGACATCACTGATGACACCATCCTTGTGACAGAGTGACAGACCTCCTTTCAGTGTAATGTAACCCTTGAAACACATATTCAAAAATAGAAACTAACATTTTCAAAAACATGTAGATACCCATACCAGTTACAACAACCAATTCAGTAATTGTGCCATCTATATACACATCCACTCATTCACCAACAGTTCTATATAGTCACTCATACATATACTCACTCATCATATGTAGTGATACACCTATACATCCTGACAGTCATCCAAAAGTTACTCACACACATACTCACACATGCAAATAAACTATTGAACATCCATTTATTTGCATGTACAGCTATACCCCCACTACCACCTTACTTCTAAGGAAACTTACACATACTTACTCTCTTAAACAATCACTTATAGAAACACATACTTATTTAAACAGGAACTCTTACAATCTCTCACTCTCACATTTACTCACTTATATACATCAATACTTCATATATTAGATTAAAACATATGTAATTACTGATAAAGACACTAGTGAGACAGTCATTCACTCACTAACACACACATATACACACTCATCACCCCTTACAGTCCTGCACATAAGCTGTCTTCAAAACACATACAAACAGTGAGTCAGTAATTGATGCATCTATGTGCTAAGTAATACCCCCACCAAACCATACAGACACCCGGTGCGCGTACCGGGCGCTCCCCCCGCGCAAATCGTTTTTTTTTTGTTTGCCCCGCGGGGCCCTTTTATAGCCCCCACATCAAACCTAGGGGGTCAGGGGGGGTCTACTCTGCCCCCTTATGGTCATTTCCCCCTTTTTTTTGCCACCTCTTGTGTCTCAATCTTACCAAGACACAAGATGGCGGCCGCTCCGGACTGTTTCGAATGTTTACAGACACCCGAGAGCCAATCAGCTTTCCGTGCGCAAGTCGCGTAGCATGCCCGGTGCGCTCCCCGGTGCGCGTACCGGGGCGCGCCTATAGATATATATATTTTTTTAACCTAAATTACTCAAAATCCACTGGAGCACATATCTTGAGACATAGCAAAGGCACATCGGGCTACCAGTCCCTACAATTTTGCCACGTTTGGTGGAAATCCATTCAGTCGTTCGGGCTAAAAATGAGTTTGACCGCCCTATGGAAATTAACATGGAGAAAACACGTTTTGGGACCCCCCTTTTATCTCGGCCCCCGCTTGACGGACCCCCCCCACATTTTCAGGGAAGGAGCGGATCGGGCCACCTACTTTGAGAAATTCGCGAAGATTCGTCCACCGGCGCCAAAGTTATTCCCAATAGAATGTTGCGGATTTCCTATGGAAAGTAGATCCTAACTATAACTACCTACTGGCGACCGCCAGTAGGTAATATGTATATATGTATATGTATATATATATATATATATATATATATATATATATATATATATATATATATATATATATATATATATATATATATATATATACTGCCTATCGAGTCCATCACCTCTGAAGAAGTGGTTCTTCCACGAAACACGTCAGGAATGAGAACATTATGCTGGTGATTTTGAGTCTCAATCGTTGCAGTTCCCTGCAATAAAAAGTGTTGGCAGATACATACCTGTTGGGAGGTCCTTTCTACAGCAGGCATCTCTTGTTGGATTAATTGCGGCCCCGCCTGAGCCGCGGAAAGAACCCCGGTGCTGTTTACAGTGCTCCTGCAGCGACGCCTACAACGCCGCTGCTTAAGGGGCAGGCGCTGATTTATTGCAGAAACAGAGTGTCAGCGGCAATTGTGTACGATTGATCACGAGCCACTGGGATATTATTGCAGAACAATTCCATGGAGAGAAAGGCAAACTCACTGAAGTAAGACCAACATAGAAGTTACAAATGTAGGACACTACAAATACCATCATGCCATGAGTGTGGCCTCGCCCATTGGGGTTTGAACTTCTATGGTTTAAAGATTGCCGCTAACTCTGCCTATCGAGTCCATCACCTCTGAAGAAGTGGTTCTTCCACGAATCGCGTCAGGAATGAGGACATTATGCTGGTGATATTGAGTCTCAATCGTTGCTGTTTCCTGCAATAAAAAGTGTTGGCAGATACATACCTGTCGAGAGGTCCTTTCTACAGGAGGCATCTCTTGTTGGATTAATTGCGGCCCCGCCTGAGCCGCAGAAAGAACCCGGGTGCTGTTTACAGTGCTCCTGCAGCAACGCCTACAACGCCGCTGCTTAAGGGGCAGGCGCTGATTTATTGCAGAAACAGAGTGTCAGCGGCAATTGTGTACGATTGATCACGAGCCACTGGGATATTATTGCAGAACAATTCCATGGAGAGAAAGGCAAACTCACTGAAGTAAGACCAACATAGAAGTTACAAATGTAGGACACTACAAATACCATCATGCCATGAGTGTGGCCTCGCCCATTGGGGTTTGAACTTCTATGGTTTAAAGATTGCCGCTAACTCTGCCTATCGAGTCCATCACCTCTGAAGAAGTGGTTCTTCCACGAATCGCGTCAGGAATGAGGACATTATGCTGGTGATATTGAGTCTCAATCGTTGCTGTTTCCTGCAATAAAAAGTGTTGGCAGATACATACCTGTCGAGAGGTCCTTTCTACAGCAGGCATCTCTTGTTGAATTAATTGCGGCCCCGCCTGAGCCGCAGAAAGAACCCGGGTGCTGTTTACAGTGCTCCTGCAGCGACGCCTACAACGCCGCTGCTTAAGGGACAGGCCCTGATTTGTTGCAGAAACAGAGTGTTAGCGGCAATTGTGTACCCTTGATCACGACCCACTGGGGTATTATTGCAGAACAATTCCATGCAGAGAAAGGCAAACTCACTGAAGTAAGACGTACATACACAAGTCCACCAGCCGTTGCTCCTCTTTGCCGCGTGTGCTCTCTCAGCGTACAGTGGAGTACCCGAACAATACCACAACGGTCCTGGTAACTGACAGATTTCCTTTGATAATCCTCACAATTAGTGGTGAGACACCCTGCCAGAGAATGATACCAAGATACACCAATCACCATATATGAAATTCGCACTGTTGCGGATAATATATTTAGGTGTTAACATGTATAACCTGATTTACCTGTTACTTCCGTTGATACACTAGTATGACAATAACTAACTGTTTACCATATATCCTCAGACATGTTGCTGCGTTTCCAACGTAATTTGTGGAATCGTTTTTTGTACAGGATAAAATGCCACTAGAGCGCATGTATCATTGCCCCCTGCTTGGACGAATTTTCAGAAGTGTATTATGAGACAGGTAATTCAATATACGATCGCAGTCTACTATAATGACTTGAATTATTTTAGGTTATTTACAAATAATGAATCTATTCACTATTTTCTCTCCCACTCTCAACCCCCCTAAAGCCCCTTTTCCATGACATGGGTAAACGCTCAATCAAAGACATAGTTCGCCTTCGTCCATTATTGTTTTGGGTGCGCCTGAGAAGGACACCCAAATTGGCAAACTATGCAGCAGTGTTTGATGAACTTTTCAATTTGAACAGCTCAAATAAGATCGTGTGGCTGAAGAAATTGAGACAGTTGGTCATAAACCTGGGGGTGGGTGAATCTTGGATGACCCAATCCCTCCCACCTAAACAAAGTGTTAAGAAAATCTATTGGGATTGGGTGCAGGCCGAGGAATTACACAGCTCTAAGTGGATGACTCTAACCGATCAATTTCTAGAGCATAAAGCTGTTAGGAAGCTTGAACCTTTTTTAAATTTTATTGAAAACCCAAGAGATAGATCGCTCTTTTTAAAGTTGAGATACGGGACACTGCCCATGAATGAATTTACCGAGAGTTGGAATAAGTCAAGCTACCTGTCCAGGTTGTTCATGCCCTAGCGAGTCCTTACCTTTGCCTGTAAAGCTTATAGGGGGCCTAAAAGAAGATGGCTGAAACCAGTATATATAGAGTTGGGAGTTAGACAATACAGGATGGCCCTGCGCATCCTTACAACAGATACAACATCTCTGACTATTGTATGTGGGGTTGCAAAGTACCTGGGAAAGGCCTGGCTGATACGTACAAAGCTGTTAAAGAAAGAATAAAATGAGCTAGACAATTGTAGTTCAATCAGTTTAGTTTTACATGATTGTATTGCCGTCGTACTTTAGGCCCTCTGGGTCCCTCTTTTTATTGTATATAAGTCTTTTTATCGTTTTTATTGGCTGTAATTTGGACAGATGAATTTTATGGTTGTTTTATGATTGAAAATGTACTTACTTTTATGATAAATTTTTATCGAATAAAGTATTACAACAACTATTTTACATGCATCCCAATATTATGGGTTTAATAATATGACTGTGTTTTTGCAATTGCTATATATGCATACCATGTTTTACTCCACTTCAAAATGGATTCTATTTTCACCATGATAATGTTTTCATGTGATTGTGTAAGTTGACCTTTGTCCATTTTGTTGGACTAAAAATGTGTTGGTGTAAACCAGTAACCAGTGTGTGAGCAAGAGGCTGGCGTTCCCCGAAAAGCGTAATTGGAATACAATCTAAACTATTGGAGTATCCTTAGAGAGCGTGATTACTTGGTCTACAGAGAAATGTATATATATATATATATATATATATATATATATATATATATATATATATATATATATATATATATATATATATATATATATATATAAAAACAAAAGTATGTCTGTTTATCCTTTATGCATTACTACACCATTCATCCGATCGCATGAAACTTTGGGAAGTTGTTGAGTACACTCCTGTGAAGGTTTCTGGCAAAAAAAGTAAAAAAAATAGTTAAAAGTTGTTGAATATCGCCCCCCCCCGGTCCCCCAGGGCCCTCATAATCTTACCAATACTGAACGTTTACAGTTTACGGTGCGACTCGCTTTTGCAATGACCATCAACAAAGCACAAGGACAATGCTGCAAGTGTGTGGACTAGATTTGGAGAATCCGTGCTTCTCACATGGACAACTGTATGTGGCCAGCGTCTGAAAACCTTCTGATTTATTCGTGTACGCACCAGACGGAAAAACAAAAAATGCTGTGTATCCAAAAGCACTCGAATAAATAAACAGAATTAAAACAACACTTTAAAATGGTTTCCATATTAACATGAATACGTTTCAATAAAAATGACACAATGTAAATTGAAAGTTATCATAACAAGTTTCCTTAAATTTCCTTTCTTCCGAGATCGCAGCAACGCGCGACGGGTAAGCTAGTATGTTATGAGAGGAAAATCAATATGTTATTCTTTCCACACGGCTATAAATTTGAGCGTTATTTGCACTTAACATTGTTTCTATTTGGACATTCAGGGTACAACAAATGTATTTATACCATTGGGGTATTTAAATTGGCATTTTTAGCTTTTCTACATTATTTAATGTTTTTATAGATTTTAAATGCTCAATGTTTTACCCTGTCATTACAGACTATATTATTGTTATATATATATATTTATTATTGTATATAAGTATGTCCAAACCTATATTAATATGAATTTACGCTGTTATTCATGAATGTGTTCCTCTTTATTATCCTTTGTTCGTGCATCATGTTGACACTTGAGAAAGAAAGTCTTTCTTCCCTGTCTCTTGAGCACTGATCAGCTGATGACAATTGTAATTTCAATTTTCACTTTAAATGCTCTCTTACATATACGCAACGCGTCATTTGATCAAGGCCCAGGTGGGGCTGAAACGTGTCATGGCGGCGATGCAGGGTGATTGAAAAATAAAAAATTACCTGGCACAAAGAACCTTGGGTCCGCGCTTCATCTCTCCTTATGAATGGATTTATGGATGAAAAGACTGCAATTTTATGGTGTCGAGTTGCTTCAGCGGCATTTGCGGTAACTCCTCCTCTTCTTTGGACGTTGTGGAAGGAAGCAGCTGGTTTTGTTTACGGAACTACAAACTCTATGCTCCGGTGAGGAGCACACCACACGGAAGCCCCTGGATGCTGGATATTTCCTGCTGCCTGAGGGACTTGAATCATGGTAATCGGAGATTCAAAAACCAGACTGCCGTATGATATCCAGCGAAGGTAGGAGGCAACATTGACTGTCCAGTTGAGAAGTGTGCCCGGTGCGGACGCAAGCATTGTTTTAGCGTCTGACATCGTTGTATAGATATTTTCACCCACACAATTGCATCATGGCCGCAGAGGCGTTGCATAGCGGCAAGGCAGCGGCAGACGAATTATTCAATTATTCTCCGGCTGGGGGGTCTGTTATGGTGGTGCAACAGGACACGGCACCACAAAGAAGTACGACTGCACAGGATTTATTTAAAAATTGGAGAAACTTATGAGCTCAGAGAAAGCGAAGTGGTGGGAGCAGAAGTTTCTATCACGTTATTAGGAGGTGGGTAGAATTCCGAGAGGCTTGAGAATCACTTTGGCGCCAAGCTATGAAAACCCAGATCCCGACATGCTGGCTGGATGGGCTGAGTGTAATTTAGAATCCTCCAGCAAGTTGGTTCGAATTCTAGTGAAGTACGCTGAAAGGGATAGAATCAAACTTCAAGCCAAAGTTGAAGAATTAAATGTTGAAATTGATAAATTGGTGGCAGCAGTCAGAACTAAAAAAACGCATCAGAACAACGGGTCTCTTTAACACTGTTTTTAATCAATGTATTTAAATTTTGATTAACATAACATGAATTTAATTTGCCTCTTATAAATCCCATGTATTCTCTGATTTGTATGATATTGTAAATAGTTTTAACATCGTATGAAATGTTTTTATCTCTTTGTATGATTTTTAACTAAATCGAATATAGATATTTTTGACTGACTGACTGATAAACTGGAAGTGACTGACAATATCAAGAAAATGAGAGATGAAATGCAAATAAGGCAGCAAAAATATGAAGATACTATTAAAAAGCGCAAAGCATAGTAATGTATTCGCGATAAGCTGGACTACCAAAACGGCAATGTGTTTACTTTTGCTCACAAGTATGATGTTGTTAAAGCGAAAGTGAGTGTGGCTCGACAATGGAGCAACATGCATGACACTGGGGAAACAGTTATGGTGTCTACCTCTGCTTCTGATTTAAGTCCGGCTCCAGAGAGTGAAACAGGGGAAGGGGCAAGAACTTCAGCGGTGGGGTTTACAAAATTATCCCTGGCACAGGAGGTCGATTGCCTGTGCCAGGACAGGAGAGACACATTGAGACCCTGTGCACACAGAACCCCAAATACAACAGGAGAGCCAATCAAAAGCGCAGCGAAAGAAGAAAACGCTGCCAGCAACGCAAAGCACCTGTACAAAAAACAGGCGAGGGGAAGGTGGAATCGCAAATTCAAATAGAGCCAGATGCGGCCACCAACACGGTAATAAGTGTAACTGACATTACCTTAAAGAAAGCGGAAACCCGGATTCTGGCTCCAGGACTCTCCTTTAGCCCCGAAAGCAGCTTTAACTACTCAGAAACCCCGATGGACGTATTTAGATTCATCAGGAAACTCAAGTTGCAGAAGTATCACAAATTGCGGGCTAACAAACTGACGGATGTTGGTTAACAAAGCACATGTAGCCCTTCATTGTTTACAGCTGGCGATGTCAACCTGCTTCAAGATTTAGTGTCACTACAAAACGAGCAAACATCCACTACAAGTGATTTGGGGCTGGAAACAATGGATACAAGTGGGACTGTGAAAACATAATTCAAGCCCAAATCTGTGTTCCAACCTGTTATGCCCCACGATAACCTTGATGTCTATCATGAGCAGGTAACTCTTGATGTAAAAAGACTCTATAAATCTACTAACTTTGCAGGGTACAAATACAGCCATCAACAACAATGTTATGTACAAATCATGAAGAAATTGCAGTACAATGATAACTTTATTGTGAAACAATCTGACAAGGGGGGGAATATTATCCTGTAGCCACGGACGTTGTATATGTAGGAAGACCACCTCCAGCTAAATGAAATTGCATGCTATAAAAAAAGTAACATCAATATTGTCAAAGCCTCTTCGAATGATTATTATGGTAAATTACTTGCTTGGAGAAGTGGGGGGTTACTGTGTGATGATGAATATCGTTTTTTGAGAAATGACCATCCAGTAATCCCCTCGATATATTTTATTTCGAAGATACACAAAAGCGAAACTAAACCTCCGGGTAGGCTCATTATTTCGGCCATAGGCAGTATCATGGAAAATACCACAAAATATATAGATTATTTCCTTCAAGAATGGGTTAAAGGTTTACCATCTTACCTCCAAGACACTTCCGACTTTCTAAGAAAAATTCAGGGAATACAATGGAGTGATGATTTAATTTTAATAACTATGGACGTTACTGCATTATATACATCCATACGCCATCAGGATGGTATTAAGGCAGTACAACATTATCTAAACCGTAGGCCGGCATATTTATGTCTGCATAACAAAATGCTAGTCAAGATGGTCACTACTTGTTTGGAGCAACATCTCTTCTTGTTTGACAATCACATCTATCAACAAACTAAGGGAGTTGCGATGGGGGCCTGCTTCTCACCCAGCTTTGCTTTTTGCATATGGGGCTGTGGGAGGAGCAGGTCCTCATGGGGCACTTTAAACACATTATAGATAAACACGTAGCCCTTTAGCTACGATATATTGATGACCTTTTTTAATCTGGAAAGGTCCTGAATCAGAAACCAACTTAACCTTGAGTTTACTGCTACCATGAGTAAATCCTCAGTAGTTTTTTTAGATGTGGAGGTATTTATAAAGGATGAAACAATCTCCACCAAAATGTATCATAAACCTACTGCGGGAAATTCTTTGCTACATGCTATGAGCCATCACCCACAACATCTAATTCAAAGCATCCCCAATGGGGAGATGCTCCGGGTACGGCGCTTATGCAGTAGCGACATTGTTTGTCAGGTAGCTCAGGAAATCAGTAAACAAAGGTTTCTAGCGAGAGGTTATGCCCCGGTGGTTGTGGACAGAGCGATCAATAAAACAAAACTGCTCACCTGGGACCAGGCCCTTGCTAAAAATAATGACATACAGACGCCATTGAAATAATTTGAACCTACTAGTTCAAGTTCAAGTTCAAAACTACTTTATTTCGATTAATTAAAATCATAAAAAGTACATTATATAGAGCAAATTGGGGGGTACATGATGCAAGAGACATAATTAAAAAAAAATTTAAAAAATATTTACAGTTTTTGAAACATTTTTAAGTCAATGTAAATTCATTAATCAACACCTGCTAAACTTAAGCGGCTCATCATAATGTGTTTCCTAAGGCGAATAGCAGCGACAAAAAAGTTAGCGACTCCAAACATTATGAATGGGGATTCCAATAATTTTAAAAATAACAATGCTGGTTTCGCTTGTACAAACCCCTTACATTTTATCAGGGGAATAATGAACTTTTTTCTGGGTAAGGAATAGTAGGAGCAGAAGAAAGTAAAATGTAAAGTATCCTGCAGGGAGTATCCATCGCACTTACATAGGGCCACGTCCTCGGGCCTTGCCCAAACATTAGAGTCAGTTAGCAAAAAATGGATTTGGTTAAAACTAAATTTAGTCAATAACCAACGATGAAACGGGATTGTCACAACGGTGAGGTATGATTGAATAGTTAGAGATGATATAGATAAATAATGCTCCTTCACAGTGGGCTTCCTTAGTTCTTCCGCCTCCCGCTCCAATTCTCTATACTTAATAAAGGTGGTTTTGGCCCACACCAAATCAGCTTTAACTATACCCTCCGGGTTTGAAAATAGTTCTGGCCGACCCAGATCACTTAGTGTGTTTTTGATATAGGACAGCCACTGGATTCTTTTCATGTTGTCCAGGGTCACGCAGTCCCTTATAATCGCGTGATTCAGGGACAGCTGGGGATTAAGCCAGGTTTTTAACCACATCAAAATAGGGGCCAACTTAATAATATCACTGATGTACCCCTGCCCGAGCTCCTGGTGGGTGGAGAATATAGCTGTTGACTGTGGTAACCCTAGGAGTGTGCGTAAAAATGTATTCTCCTCTCTTTGGACTGCCTCCGAATGATTATAATCCCATATTGTGGCCCCATACCTAGCGATTGCGACTAACTTGGCTCTGTATAAGGATAGGATGGCTTCAGTTGGTTTACCCCCTAGGCGTTTAGCGAAGCCTATTATGGCAGCTGAGGATCTTTTCATTGCGTTAACCTTGGCCGAGATTTGGGGTGCCCAGTTGCCCTTGTCGTCAAATACCACCTCTAAGTAAGTAAAGACCTTGACTCTAGTGATTGCTGTCTGGTTGCAATGGAAGGTGTTGAGTTTGTTTTTTCTACCCCCCACTGCCATAACGTGTGACTTTCCTGTATTTATTTTTCGGTCGAGTGAAGACATACATTCGTCAAAAGCAGTCAGTAGTCTTTGTAAGCCTAGGGGTGTTCGGGCCATTAAAACGGCATCATTCCAGTCCTCATAGAGGAGGACTGGAATAGACGATCCTCCAAAACGCGGTGTATCTAGCATCGTCCTGCCCAATGATTCTTCCAGATGATTTATGTAAAGTGTGAATAACATCGGAGCAAGAATGCATCCTTGGCGTACCCCTCTAGTGGACTTAAAACTAGCAGTCCAGGCTCCCTCTTGAGTCATTCTAATGGAAGCATCTAAGTCCCGGTGAACCTCTGCCAGAAAATAGACCAGGGATTGATCCAGCCCTAAGTCCAGGAGAATGGTCCACAGCCTGGACCGGTTAACCAGGTCAAAGGCTGTGGACAAGTCCATGAACCCGAGATAGATCGATCCCACTGTTGCCACCGTGTATTTGTTCAGGATGAGGTGCAAATTAAGGCACTGATCTTCCGTCTCTCTCCCCCTTCTAAACCCATATTGGGCGTTAGAGAGAATGGAATTTTTAGCAGCCCAATCTTCAATTCTAGCTAAAATCACCTTCCCTAGAATTTTAACTGATGAGTCAAGGAGCGATATGGGACTGTAGCACCTAGGGTCTCCTCTTTGCCCCTTCTTGAAGACCGGTATGATGGTTGAGCGGGACCAGGAGTCTGGGAGACCATGTGTTATAGATGCATTGAAAACGTTTGTCAATATTTTAGCCCAAAACGTAGTGTTTGCCTTGTACATATCAGCAGGGACACCGTTGGGTCCTGGTGCTTTTTTCCCCTCTGTGTTTTCTATCGCCTTCTCCACTTCTTCTAGCGAGAACCTACTAGCAGGGTCATACTCACATACAACAAACAACATAGAGCTATCAGGAAAATCCTAAATCAAACTGGAACCTGGAACCTGGTATTGAATGACCCTGTGATTGGTGGGAATCTGTCTGCACAATGCCACAAACCTCAATTGACTTTCAGAAAGGCCAGGTCTATGGGCAACTGTCTGGTTAAAATAGTCGAGAAATTAAGACACCCACTAATTGGTTATCATCACAGAAGGGCTTGGAAAGGGGCGACCATTCGGTCCCCCCGAACGTATGGCGGAGTACCACGATCCCCCCGGGAAGCCATCTTGGGCGGGAGGCGAGTCTCGGCTGGTATGCCCGAAGCGGCGTAGCCGGGGCGCGCCTTTTCCCGCCCTAGAGTGGGCTGGCCTAGACACTGACGCAGCTGGCCACGCCCCTGGGGCAGGCAGGGGCGGGTTTACGCCCGCCCTGAAGACGGATAAAAGAAGCAACAAGTCAAGGAAGCATCCTCTTGTTCCTGTGCTCTGAAGCTGCACCACCTCGCTGCACGTGAGCTCGAGACGGAACGAAGAGCCAATTTTGAGCGTTGTAATCTTTCTTGTTTGTTTTGCAGATACTCGGTCAGAGAATGCCCAAGAAAGCGGGAAAGCGAATGACTACCGACCAGATGCTGCGTGTTCTTATGAAAGAGGTGACCGACCTAAAGAAGCGAATGGCGGATAAAGACGAGGAAGGGGAACCGAAACGTCCTTTGGCAGGAGCAGCTCCAGGAGGAAAAGGCAAGAGGCCCAGAAGGGGAGCAGCTGGGGGAGACATCCCGGTTCCCTGTACCCCACTCGAAGAACCAACTCCCGTGCCGGAGGGGGGGAATCCGATTCCCGTGGTGGTCACCCCCGTGTCCGGGGAAGATATGCCGCCCGAGCTGGCAGCACAATTAGCAGCGTGGTTGGGTAAAGGTAGCAAGGGCGCCACGGCTGACGACGCGCAGGTGTTGATGAAGCAACTGCGTGAAACAAGGGAAGCGACGAAGACACCATCGCCGGCTGTGGCAGTAGAGAAACCACCTGAGACAGGTCCAGTCGCAGATACAGCTTCCGGTTCAGGTAAGCGGCCATTGCCGATTGTGAGGGATGAGTCTGCACCCTCTCGAAGGGAAAAGTTGGGTCAACATGTCCCTCTGGCTATCAAAGAGAAGATATGGGCAGAGGAGTATATAAACATCTTCTCGTTGCTTACCGATCATTATGAGATGGAGCATGTTAAGAGCCAGAAGGAGCTCATGCATCCGAGTGTTTGGCGCGCAAAGATGGCCGCCTTTAAGGTAAATGAAAACATTGGCAATTGGGGCAAAGCATGGGGGATTTTTACATCCATCATGGGTGAACGTAGGCCCGAATTGCTGTCCGAATTGCCGATTTATCAGTCACGGATCATGGGGTATTCTGTATCACACGAGGGCAATCAATGGTTCTGTTACGATAATATTTTCAGAAAAGCGAAAGAACATGATAAAAACTTAACTTGGGATTGTTATGATTCTGTGTCTTGGTCCAAAATGGAAGATACTGGTATGTTGAAGTTGCCATTGGTAGGGAGTAGCGTGGGTGAATCCTCCCGCCAATATGCTGGGACGCCCTTTCGATCAAGTACGAGTAACGACAACCACTCGAGGCCAATCGGCAACGCAGGGAAAAGGGGGATTTGTTGGAACTTTAACAGGGGTAAATGTACCAGGCCCCAGGGGTCATGCAAATTTAGGCATGAATGTGGTGGGTGTGGGCAATCATCCCATCCTGAGTCCATGTGCAGAGCCAAAACGGGTGATAACGGGGGTAGAGGAGGCGCCAAACAGGTCTGACATAGTCCGAGGGGCGCCTTTACCTACTCCGATTGATACCATGGCAATGATTCCCTGGCTCAGCGAATACCCGGATCACGCTTCCTCTGGGGTGTTGCGGAACGGGTTTTCATATGGTTTCCGCATCCCAGTGGGGGGTTTCAGGGTGTAGCGAAATGTAAAAACCAGATATCGGTCTTGCAGCATACGACCGTGGTACAGGAGAAGATCGGGAAAGAGGTTACTCGAGGTCGAGTCGCCGGTCCATTTAATGTGCCACCAGTTGCTAACTTTGTTTGTTCCCCTTTAGGGGTGGTCCCCAAGAAGGACCCGGGTGAGTTTCGGCTGATACATAATTTATCAGCCCCACGCGGTCTTTCCGTAAACGATGCGATAGACCCGGAAGTGTGTTCGGTGCGGTACGCATCCTTCGATGAGGCCGTGGCCATACTGAATCGCCTGGGGCCCGGGGCGCTGATGGCAAAATCTGATATCGAGTCAGCGTTCCGGTTGCTCCCGGTACATCCAGACGATCAGCGTCTCCTTGGTTTCATGTTTCAGGGTCACTATTACATGGATAGGTGTATGCCAATGGGGTGCTCTATATCTTGTGCCTATTTTGAAAAGTTCAGTTGTTTCCTGCAATGGGTCTTCACAAGGAAGACGGGGTTTCAACATGTTATGCATTACCTCGATGACTTTTTGTTTCTGGGGGCAGCCGGGGATCCGGAATGTGGACAGGCTTTGACTGAATTTTGTGTCCTGATGAATCAGTTTGGCGTGCCATTGGCACCAGGTAAGACTGTGGGTCCCTCGACTTGCCTCGAGTTTCTGGGGATCGAGCTCGACTCGGAAGAAGGTTGTTTTCGTTTACCAGGAGACAAAGTGTTAAGATTCAGGGCATGCCTGCAAACGTGTATAAGTGAGTCTAAGGTTAAGCTACATCAATTACAACAATTGGTGGGACAGTTGAATTTTGCCCTACGTGTAATACCGATGGCCCGCCCCTTTTCCCGCTCGATCGCTCAAGCCATGGTCGGCCTGAAGGAGGGTCATCATCGCACAAGGCTCTCGGCAGAGGTTCGCCAGGACATGCGCATTTGGTTGGCATTCCTGGCGGATTTCAATGGTCGAATTGTCTGGAACAAGCCGGCGGTGTCCTCTGAGGAGCTGGGGCTGTGGACGGATTCGGCAGGGAGCATTGGTTTTGGTGCGATATTCGGCACTCAGTGGTCGGCACAAAAATGGCCGTCATGGTGGCATGATAGTGGACTGACAAGTAACATTGCTTTTCTGGAACTTTTCCCCATTCTGGTGGCCCTGAGAACTTGGCCCGAGGGGTTCAGAGATCACTCTGTGGTATTCTGGTCTGATAACATGACCGTGGTTGAGTGTATCAATAGCCAGGCAGCACGATGCAAATGGATTCTGAGATTGCTCAAGGAAATTGTATTACTGTGTATGCAATTGAATGTGCTATTTAAGGCAAGACATGTGCCGGGTGTGATGAACCAGGCGGCTGATGCACTTTCTCGTTTTCGTATGCAGGCCTTCTGGGGTTTTCTGCCCACAGCGGACCCGGTGGCGGCACCCTTTCCCGAAGCTCTCTGGTCTCTCGGTGCCCCGAACTTCGTAACCTCGTGGGAGAGAGTTTAGCACCCAGGACGAGGAAGGCATATGAAGGGGCGTTCCGTTCCTATTGGGCCTTTTTAGGGGCTGCTAGAGGGGAGCTTTGGGGCCAGGAGGAGTTGGTAGTGAAATTCCTGCTGTCTTTACATCAGGCAGGCAAATCAGTGGCTACGGCCCAGAGGCATCGGGCCGCCATTTCCTTTGTGGCTAGGGCTCATGGGATCCAGGACCCGACAGCGTCTTTCGTTGTGCAAAAAGCGCTGCGTGGGTGGCAACGCCTTGAGGGTCGCAGAGTAGATGAAAGGCGCCCGATAGGTTTGGATAGGTTGGCCCTGTTATTATCCATACTCCCTGCAACGTGTTCATCCCAGTATGAAACAGTGTTATTCCGAGCCACTTTTACGCTGGCATTCCATGGGGCTATGCGGCTAAGCGAACTGGTGGCAAGGAACAAGCAGGATGTGATGGGGGGACTGTGCCGAGAGCACGTTCAGGTCAGAGGGGGGACAATGACTGTCTCGTTTGTCAGGTCCAAGACCGATCAGGGTGCGATGGGTGATTGCATAATCATACAAAGGATTCCCGGGTCCCCCATGTGCCCGGTGGGTTGTGTAGAGGAATATTTAGCACAAAGGGTGGCATCTTGGGGGGGGACCTTGTTGAGACACGCTGACGCCACCCCACTGACGAGGTTTCAGTTCCAGCGGGTGCTTGCGATGTCGATTGCCGCTGCGGGCTTGAACCCGGGCGAGTTTGGGACCCATTCCTTTCGGATAGGGGCTGCTACAGAGGCTACAGCCAGGGGTCTGAATGTCGAACAAGTTAAACGTGTGGGGCGTTGGTCCTCCAATTGTTATAAAAGGTATGTGCGGTTGCACATGTTGTGAAGCTGTAATGATGTACTCACGCTTCTTGTTTTTGTTTGGTTTCAGTTGCGCAAGCCTACGAGGCGGGGCGGACTATGCAGTCGACCCATCACCGGGCCAGCGGTCAGACATCACCGGCTGTGAAAAAGGAGGTGTGGGTCGTGGGCCACTCATACGTGAGGCGTGCCGCGGACGTATTCAAAGCAGGTGACATGATTCACGTGGCTGGGGAATACGGGTACAGTATGTCCTTCTACGGAAGGGGCGGACTCTGTATTGACCAGTTTCAATCATTTTTCGAGGGTTTGCTAGGGCGGACGAGGTCACCGCCGTCTATAGTCATAGTACATCTCGGGGGCAATGATTTGGTCACCACTGGTAGACGACTTCTTCTTGAGGCGATGCTTTCCACTGTAAGTTGGTTAGCGAGAAGAGTTCCAGGGTGCACAATTGCATGGTCCCATATGATCCCACGAAAAGTATGGCGGGGGGCTATTTCTGTTTCTGCTCTGAATCATTCAGTAAGGAAAATTAATAACAAAGTGAGTAGATTGTTTCGTTCCTATACACTGCATTCTATTCCGCATGGTTGTATTACTGGTGACAGTATGTATCTGGGGGATGGTGTTCATTTGTCCCGGGTGGGGAACGAGTTACTCATAGGAGACTTGATAGCTTGGCTAAAGACTTTAAGACATGACCTTTAGGTAGGAGTGTTGTGGGGGGTCCGGATAGCCGGTCAACTATCCGGCCTGTGGCGGTAAGGTCATGATCGGTGAGCACTAATTGGAAGATCCCTATGAGTGGGCGTCACCCATTACGGATGGGAGCGCTCGAGGGAGGTGGCCATTGGCCCCTCAACGGGGAGGCGGTCCCTTCTAAGGATGGGCCGCCGAAAGGAAAGGAAAGGCGGTCAAGGCCCCTTCCTGGGTAGGAGGGGCTACAGCCCCCTCCTGGAGAATTTCCTGTGGCCAGGACATCTGCGACGGCAGATGTGGTAAGTTGTGTGGGGTTTGGGGGGGGGTCTACGCTACCTTCTAGATACCTCACACGAGTCCTCGGACGACCTTTAAGTGGCGTCGAGTTTATTGGGGCCCCCGTCAAGTCAAGGGAAATTGGTAGTTGCACTTGAGGTACACCTCTGTGCGGTCGCCCCTCACAAGTGAGGGGGATATTTCTGGTTTAGGGATCTTGACACCGGTTACGACCTTGCCGTTGGCCCTTAAACGTTAGGATGTACAATTTCAAAATTTCAAGTTAAATGTTTTGTAGGATGTTAGTTCGGCTAGGAGAACCTTTGTATTAGAGAATATGTTAAGGTTAGCCAAACATCGCAATGTGGTAATGAAATTGTACATAATATGAAACTGTTATTTTAATGTTTTAATTTTGTTTCATATTTTAATAAATACGGCCGGGAGGGTCACTCCCTCCCGTCTTCCAAAAAGTTCAGAACTGTTTCCGGTTTCCCATCCTTGGGGATTGTGTTGAGAGGGGGTGGCGGGTATCTCAGCCATATGGAAAGGGGCGACCATTCGGTCCCCCCGAACGTATGGCGGAGTACCACGATCCCCCCGGGAAGCCATCTTGGGCGGGAGGCGAGTCTCGGCTGGTATGCCCGAAGCGGCGTAGCCGGGGCGCGCCTTTTCCCGCCCTAGAGTGGGCTGGCCTAGACACTGACGCGGCCGGCCACGCCCCTGGGGCAGGCAGGGGCGGGTTTACGCCCGCCCTGAAGACGGATAAAAGAAGCAACAAGCCAAGGAAGCATCCTCTTGTTCCTGTGCTCTGAAGCTGCACCACCTCGCTGCACGTGAGCTCGAGACGGAACGAAGAGCCAATTTGACCCACCCACCAGCCCCTGAGGACAGCAAGTGGTTTTGAATAAAGTTTGATGTGGTAACTCTAATTTTGTTTACAGGTTCGGATTATTATCGTGGTAACTTTGAATATGCAATAAAGAATGGTCAATTTGTGGTATATTTTGCAAATAAAGTAATCCTGCTCTAGTATTGATCAGTAAGCATGCTTTTAATAAAATTGTTGTGTTACTGTCTTTTAAGTAAATTAGTCATTTAGTTTAGTATTGTCGTATTTATTTTGGTCGGGCGGTAAGGTCATGATCGGTGAGCACTAATTGGAAGATCCCTATGAGTGGGCGTCACCCATTACGGATGGGAGCGCTCGAGGGAGGTGGCCATTGGCCCCTCAACGGGGAGGCGGTCCCTTCTAAGGATGGGCCGCCGAAAGGAAAGGAAAGGCGGTCAAGGCCCCTTCCTGGGTAGGAGGGGCTACAGCCCCCTCCTGGAGAATTTCCTGGGGCCAGGACATCTGCGACGGCAGATGTGGTAAGTTGTGTGGGGTTTGGGGGGGGTCTACGCTACCTTCTAGATACCTCACACGAGTCCTCGAACGACCTTTAAGTGGCGTCGAGTTTATTGGGGCCCCCGTCAAGTCAAGGGAAATTGGTAGTTGCACTTGAGGTACACCTCTGTGCGGTCGCCCCTCACAAGTGAGGGGGATATTTCTGGTTTAGGGATCTTGACACCGGTTACGACCTTGCCGTTGGCCCTTAAACGTTAGGATGTACAATTTCAAAATTTCAAGTTAAATGTTTTGTAGGATGTTAGTTCGGCTAGGAGAACCTTTGTATTAGAGAATATGTTAAGGTTAGCCAAACATCGCAATGTGGTAATGAAATTGTACATAATATGAAACTGTTATTTTAATGTTTTAATTTTGTTTCATATTTTAATAAATACGGCCGGGAGGGTCACTCCCTCCCGTCTTCCAAAAAGTTCAGAACTGTTTCCGGTTTCCCATCCTTGGGGATTGTGTTGAGAGGGGGTGGCGGGTATCTCAGCCATATAACTAAATGTGTAACATGTAAGGCTTGTAAATTTGCTAAAAATAGAAAGGATTATACAACACCTTTCAAGCCAAATCCAGTATGTATCAATGAAAGATTCAATTGCAAAACAGACCATGCCATGTATGTGTTGGAATGTCCTTGCGCTTTAAGGTACATTGGTAGTACTAAACTACCAGAACATAAACGAATACTCCAACACATACGAGCCATTACCAACAAAGATGAGGCATATCCTGTGGCTAGGAACTTCGAGGTGGCTCACGAAGGTAACCCAACACATCTTAGTAACTTTGCAATTGATTGTGTTCCGCCACTCCGGAGGGGTGGTAACCGTGAAGGCACCCTTCTCCTGTTAGAAACACGTTACATATTGGAGCTCAATACAAAGTCGCCAATGGGGCTGAATGCCAGCGAGGATTTATACACTTGCCTTTAATCAATGTGGGTTGTCCTTTGCTCTTGGATCCTCCAGAACCTGAATGAATTTTGTACATATGGCACTAAGTTCTCCAAGAAATTTTTTATTTTTTTGCACATATTTATTCACCACATTTGTTTATGGTTATAATTTTATCAATGACACTTAACACATACTAGTGCACTCCTTGTACCGGCTGGTTCAAGGATTATTCATGTCTGTTCGTCTATCTTTTGAAAATCAGCTAAATATTAGGATTAGACAAATACATATTTGCCCACGTGGGCTGTATGTTATGGGAGGAAAATCAATATGTTATTCTTTCGACACCAATATAAATTTGAGCGTTAATGTTTTTATAGATTTTAAATGCCAAATGTTTTATCCTGTCATTACACACTATATTATTATTATATATAGATATATATTTATATTTGCATTTAAGTATGTCCTTGCTATATTAATATGCATTTACGCTGTTATTCATGAATATGTGCCTCTTTATTATCCTTTGTTCGTGCATCATGTTAACACTTGAGAAAGAAAGTCTTTCTTCCCTTTCTCTTGAGCACTGATCAGCTGATGACAATGGTAATTTGCACTTGCACTTTAAATATTCTCTTACACATACGCAACGCGTCATGTGATCATGGCCCAGGTGGGGCTGAAACGCGCCGTGGCGGCGATGCAGGGTGATTGAAAAATAAAAAATGATCTGGCACAAAGAACCTTGGGTCTGCGCCTCATCTCTCCTTATGAATGGATTTATGGATGAAAAGACTGCAAATATATATATATATATATATATATATATATATATATATATATATATATATATATATATGTATATATATATATATTTTCTTTTTTTACTAAGGCCAGCATGTATATATACATACATATACATACATACATATATATCACCACCACAATTGGCAGTAGATCAGGGCTTGGCTTTGCGGCGGTCCTTCGTGAAAACCGGCATTTTCAAAACATTATATACCCACTCCTTGTTCCAGGAAAAAGTACTCAGGACACTCCAGGATGCTTGTGACATTTATAAGCAAAAAGAAGTCACACACCGACGCGTTTCGCTCTAAGGCATCCTTGAGTGTCCTGAGTACTTTTTCCTGGAAGAAAGAGTGGGTATATATTATATATATATATATATATATGGATGCAAGCCAAGGGTCTGGTAAAGACCATGACGCTCCGGCTCTCTGGTGTAAGTTCGCCCGAACAGGACATTACTCAAACATCTGCCATGCCGATAGAAAATATTTTGTCTGTAACGGACGCCTCTGATGTACTTGATATGAATATTGTAGAATTACAAAACTCTATGGGATCGGACCAATCGGCTAATACTCTGAAAGTATTGGAATCGTTAGAGAATTATGGTACTCAGTTAGATGTACCAGTCAAGAAACTATCCCCTAGTGACTTGGTGGTCTTGGATGAAGTCGATAATGGTGTACCTCCTGATGGCTTGGGGCAATTAATGGGGCCGTGTGTCCTACCTGCTCTGCTGACTGATGATCTATTCAATGGAGCGGACAATACCAACATTGCTAGAGTATCGGAAGATAGGATGAAAAACACGACTTCATCATTGGACATGATATTACAAACCTTAACTGATAACAAAAAGGAGGCGCAAAAGCACTTCTTACAATTGAGAGAGGGTAACTCTAAACTACAGAACTCTTTACAGGACATAGACAAAAAGATGGGTGGGATGTCACAGGATATAGGGGATTTACAACAACAGGTGGTTAAGATAGAGGAAGGGGCGGCAGGAATGAGTGTGGTAGTTAGCCAGCATGATGATAAGTTGTTAGCATTACAATTAAAAGTTGAGGATCTCGAAAACCGACAAAGACGGTCCAATCTTAGGCTTTTTGGTATCCCAGAGGGGGCAGAGGGGGGGCCCAAGAGCATTTATGGTAAGGCTATTTCAGCAGGCTTCCGTAGATCTCTCAGACTGGGATTGGGATTCTCAGTTACAGAGAGTCCATAGACTACCAATAACAAAGAGAAACAAACAAAGTAAATTCCCCCGCCCATTTCTAATTCACTTTGGGAACCATTTGTTAAGGCAGGCAGTATCTTTAAAAGCAATACCCAACTTACCTGTAACAGTAGGCGAGATATCCTTTTTTGTCAAATCAGATCTGAGTTAGGCCACAATGGACAGACGATGGCAACTACGCAAACTAATCGATCCATTTAAGGCTCTAGGGGGTCAAGCATACTTGCAGGAACCGGCAAGGCTAAAAGTACTTAAGGGAGGGCATACGTATTTTTTCACGGATGTTAGGGAAGCTGAGGATGTTTTGGCCTCATTTCATAATTAAGTCAGCCACTATTTGAAAAGTAAAAATATGTGTTTTTTTTATATTTCGTTCTTATTCGGTTGGGCATGGAGGGGGTTGTAGCCACTGGCTGCCTCTCAAGGTTAGCTGCCACCACAACGGCAGAATGATGTATTTGGGGGGGCGTTCCCTCTCTTTGGAGGAGGGCGGCAGGAGGGATGGGATGGGCTGGGTTGGTGAGGGGGGGGTCGTTGAGGGGTGGTGGGGTTATAGGGGGAAAAAAAGCAACACAAGAAAATGAAACTGAAATTCTAGAGTACTTAAGGAGTTATGTATTAAACACGGCAATGTCATGGAATGTTAGAACTGGCAAAACACATGATATAATTTTTTCTATTCTAAAATGCTTCGAATAAAATGTTTGGCCTGGAACGTTGCTGGCCTGAATAGTAAAAGGAAAAGACGTTTAGTCCGGGAAGAAATAGCTCTTTATAAGCCTAATGTGGTTTTCCTATATGAGACACATGTTGCCTATGCTATCTTGGGATTTTTGGGGCTTGAGGTGATAATTTGTTTGAAACTTAATGCATCTATAGGGGGGGTTGCTATTTTGAAAGATAAACGGGTTAAGCTAGAAGTTAGGAAGAGTGTTTGTGATAAAAAAGGGAGGTGGGCTATCGTTCAATTAATGGTGGAAAAAATTAAATAGTTTTTTTGTATAGTTTATGGGTCAAATTTTGATGATGCTTACATTTTCGATCAGTTGAATATGGAATTATTGCAGTGGGCAGGCGAATTAATCATCAAGGGTGATTTTAACTGCATAATGGACTACAAGATTGATACTACGAGGGGCAATGTAAATTCTAGAATGCGGAAAACATGAGCTGCCATCCTTGAATTAGGGCGCATTCATAACATTAAAGATGTTTGGCGAGCTGCCTTTCCTACTACAACTGGGTATACATATTACTCTGCCTCTCACAAGCTCTGCTCACGCATCGATATGGTCTGGGAATCAGATAGAGTAATGAGAACTAGTACCATCGAACTTTGCCCCAGAATTAACTCGGATCATAACCCTATTTTATTTACTTTTGATACTGAAATTAGCTACATAACACCCCGAACATTCTCATTTCCCAGGCACTTATTTACTAATATCTTATTTATATCACAACTCAAGCTACATATTGCAGACTTTATCAAGACTAATCTTAACTCCACGACATGTTTAATGGTGTGGGACTCTTGCAAGGCGAGAATTCGGGGCTTTACCCAGCAATTTCTATTTCATCAAAATTCCGAGCGGTTTAAAAAGGACAGAGCGTTGGTTAACGATATACTTTCCACTGAACTGTTACTAGCGGAGGCTCTCCGCCGACACACCACGAATATAACAGAATTGGAACTACAATTAGGACGACTGAAATCTGCTCTAAGAACTATTTTCTGGGATAAGAGCAGCATTAAGCTACACAAATTTCAAGTGACACAGTATGAGAGCGGCGATAAAGTCGGAAAGTTATTAGCCTATAAAATAGCTGACGAACGAGCTAATACTCTGATCAAGAATTTAAAGGGCCCTAATAATAATATAATTGATCAACCCAATCAAATTTTAGAACACTTCGCTGAATTCTATAAAAAAACTATACACTCCAGAAAATCAACCGACAGAGGTGGATTTCCAGAAATATCTGGATGATTTTCAGGAGAAACCTGACTCCCTTGAGTTGGACCAACTATCTAATCCCATTAGACCATGTGAAATAAGAAAGGCCATCTCTTCCTTACCAGCTGGAAAGGCGTCCGGAGAAGATATGATCCCACTAGAAATTTATAAGGGGTGTGCCGAGGAACTTATACCTCTCCTCTCCCAAGTTATTAATTATATTGGGGAAAACAAGGTAGCCCCGAAATCCTGGAATAAGGTAAAACTAGTCCTTTTTTAAAAAAAGGGAAAATCATCTGATCAGTGCGGTTTGTACCGCCCCATTTTGTTAATTAACGCGGAAGCTAAAATATTTGTGTTAGCCACTCGATTAGCCCCTAGAATACCGAAAATAGTAAGCCCAAACCAACATGGGTTTGTAATTGGTAGGGATACTACCGCACATATCAATCTGGCTGTCACAGCCTTTGATATCGCTGAAAAGGAATCCACCCCACTCGGTATGATTATGCTTGATGCAGAAAAGGCTTTTGACCGAGTGGGGTGGGATTACCTGTGGCTAGTTATGACTGGCCTTGGTTTTGGAGGCACATTTCTGAACTGGATACAGTCACTATATGATAATCCCATGGCCAAGATCAGCTCTATTATCAGCTTTGTTAACTATTGCTCGGTGCCCCCTATCACCTCTCTTATTTGCCTTATCAATAGAACCATTTATTTACGCCTTACGAATACAACCATTCATTATCCCTTTTAAGTTTGGTCCTCACTTATTGAATCTCACAGCCTATGCTGACGACGTCACCATATATTCAACCGATATCGGTGAGGCGATGCAGGGTATCATACTAGAAGCCAATAGATTTGGGGACGTCTCTGGCTATAAATTAAATCTAAACAAAACCCAAATAATTGCTAATTACAAACCAGAAGGACTAACTATTGGACTGTGTTCGGCAGCTACTTACTTAGGGGTTAAACTATCTGCAAATATTAAGGATTTAATGAAAATAAATTACGATGACCTAGTTAAAAATACTATAACTTTGTTAAAAAAATGGCATAAAGTTTTTTTAAATATCATTGGCAGAATTAACTTGATTCGTATGATAATTTTACCTAACTTTCTGTACTTTTTTCGTTCTATTCCTTTGGTACTATGCAATTCTTTTTTTTTTAAATTAGACGGGGTATTCAGTAGTTTCATTTGGGGATACCGTAAAGCCCGTAGATCGATGACACTATTAAAAGGTGCTCTCGATATGGGAGGGCTGAATTTCCTGGACTTTAAGCTGTACTTTTGGGCAGCATTTGTTGGACGCTTACGATACTTAATTAACTCTGAAGGTACAGAAAAGCAACCTTATTTTCTTACATTTATGTTTGATCTAGATGCGAAAATGTTTTTTATGGAGAATTAATGACCCCAACTACTACAAAAGAGTTCGTTTTAAGACAGCGAGGGATCTAGTTAAAATTTGGCGTAATATCCAGGCCTTCTGTAACGTGAATTTTTTCCATCCTAATTTGATTTTGTGGGGAAACCCCGGCTTACCGGGAATATTTAACGATGGATTAACTAACATATGGGAAATACATGGAATAAAAAAGTTAGGGGACCTGTTTGGAGCACAAGGGTTCCTAAGCTTTGAAACACTTAAAATGTTATATAATATCCCTGACTCCACGAAGTTCAAGAACCTGCAGCTATTTGACTTTTTTACTCGAAAAATGAAACTTAAGAATATTTCTGATTCAAGCATATGGGATAATCTCTATTCACAGGAAACTAAATCATTAATTAGTGGCTGTTATAAATCTCTCAACACTTATAGAAACATGGACTGCAATATAATATCAGAGAAGTGGAGCAGGATGTTAGGGACCAATATTACTCCGGCTGTAATAAGCTCATCTCTACGTAATATCAATAATTTGGTCTCATCATCAAGTTTAAGATTGCTGCAATTTAAATGAACCTGCATGCTTTACCATACCCCAGAAAGAATAACCAAATGGGCCTCGAATAGCATATATAGTGAACGAACTAAGTGCCCCAAATGTGCGTTGGTTGCAGCAGATTTGGTGCACATATTCCACACTTGCCCCAAACTATCAGAATTCTGGGCATCTTTTCAGAATATAATAACACTGAAATTAGGGAATATATCCCCCTTAGATTCTGCATTAGTTATGTTAGACACTAATGGCAGGAATATCCCACATAAACCCTTATTTACTATTATGGTAACCTGCTCTAAACTTATAATTGCTCGCGCTTGGATTTCCCCAAAAAACCCCCACACATAATGGAATGGTGGTCTCTTCTTATTGAAATTCATAGTATGGAATTAGCGCTGGCTAAGCTTAGGGGTACTAAATCTCTAGCTAAATTCAATAAGATTTGGGGGTCTCTCATATTGTAGTTAAAAAAATTATGTTTAATCTAGATCATTACTGTCTTCTGTTCTATATGTGCCAAGATACATGTATATATTTTGTTTGGATCTAACAAGAATTTTGTCAAATGATCTAATGCCAACTTAACGCTAACTTTGTAGACGTCTAGATTATTTCTTTTAATTTGACTCATTTTTGTATACTGTTGGTCCTTGTGTTGCTAATAAAAAATAAATAAAAAAAAAGGACGGTCTGACAAGTCTACAGCCCGAACCGCTGAACGGAATTACGGCAAACTTGGCAAAATTGTAGGGACTGGTACGCAGATGTGCATTTGCTATATTTGCTGAAAATTGCTCCAGTGGTTTTTTGGAAAATTAACTTCAAAAACACATATATATCTATAGGCGCGCTCCGAGCGCTCACGGGTGCGCGTATCTGGGAGCGCACCCGGCGCGCTACGGGAGTGCGCGAGCGGAAAGCTGATTGGCTGTCGGGTGTCTGTCAACATTCTAAACAGTCCGGAGAGTCCGCCATCTTGTGTCTCGGTAGAATCGAGACACAAGAGGTGAAAAAAGAAAGGGGGATATAATTAAAAGGGGGCAGAGTAGACACCCCCTGACCCCCTAGGTTTTCTGAGGGGGGCCTAGAAGGACCCTGAAGGGCAAAAAAACGTTTTTTTTATTTAAAAAATTTTCACGGGGTAAGCGCTGGGTGCGTTCCCGGGTACGCTCTCCAGTACGCACACCCTGAGCGCACCACTGGGAAAAACAGTGTAAAAAAAATAGAGTAAAAAAATAATGTAGAGTGTTTAGTGGTAAGTTAGCTCTGAAAAGAACTGTTGTCTTCATTGGGTGTTTTTTGTACCTACAAGTAGGTACCAATGCAGAGTCGTATATTCAAGAGGAAAACTCTATTCCCCTCATCTGTAAAATGCACACATGTCTCCTATAGATGTCTTGCATGTTGTAACGCAAGTTGTTGTGGTAAATGGAACCCATAGCATAGTCTCTGAGGTAAGCAGAAACAGATTTATTTACATGTTTCCTTGCTTCTCAATCTGTGGACAAAATTGGTTGGACCAGTTCCATTTTTGCCTTTGGCATATATTAGAAAATACCAAGGCAGTTTTTGGAAAAAGTGACATCAATTGCCCAAAGATGTCCTTTAAAAGCATTTCCAGACCTACCCCAGTCAAAGTGCCTAAGTCATTTTCACCACAGTGCACAATTATAAGGTCAGGGTGTGGTAAATGTATAAATGATTTTATCAATGGTATCAATTGGTGACTCCTCAATCCTCTTTGTCCAATCCATACAATGTTCAAATTTGGTAAATCAAGATTGCAAATACCTCTGTTAGTTGCGTATTTTTGAGCCCAGTGGACATAGCTATGACCCACGAGCCAGACTTTTGTCATTTTGAAGGTAGGTGTGTGAAGGTAGGTGCGCTTCTAGTCAGATGAGTTGTGGAAATGAAATGGCAGTTTGATTATGATAAAAAAGTGTTTGAGAATCAGTGCAGATGAATAAGTAGAAATTATTGGAGCTTTGTTAAAAATCTCCAATGAAAATTAGGGTGAATGCTTTTTTTTTTTAAAGAAGTCATTTCAATTGTTGAGAAAAAGTCATTTAAAGAAACATTGCATTTTATTAGCTGGTAGATTGAGAGGTCAAGCAGGCTTGATGGATTTTTTTGCAACATAGTAAAATGAACTTGTGAACTCTGCTCTGGTTTTAGAGGGAGTTACCATGGTTACTTGGTGAATGAGCACTGGGGGGATGGGTGAATGTTATGTGAGTTTCAAAGTCTTGAAATCTTCAACCAATTAAAATGTGCAGTTTGGTTTTGAATTTGTGGGGGAACAATTTATATTGGCTATGTGCAAGAATATGGCTCTGAAATCAGAAAGAATCTGTGCCATTATTGAAAGGCTCCCAGTGAAGGAAGCATTGTTCAGAGATTCTGCTTAACAAATTCTGTTGACTGTGACTGACACTGTTTGACATCTTCCAAGCCATTTTTAAAGGTGAGTAATGATTCTTTTAAAAAAGATAGAGAGTTTAAAGATTTTTTACAAGTATCATAGTGTGTGTCTCTGTGAATGAAGGAATTATATTTTTACCTTTTTCCATAATGTTAGCTGTGTGTTTATAAGGTAGTCTTCTTTATAAATTGTTTTTTATGCTTGGATTCAATGCTGGTTTAGAAATTGTGTAATGGTTTCATTGGAGTTGTAAATATGCTCATTTTTATGAAGCACATTGTGGAACCTGTAGCATGGGTGGAAGGAGTGAATGTCTGGAGAGGGATAGGAATAGCAGATAAAAAACCATATGAAATGGTGGGGAGATGCATAAAGTATTTCAGTAATGGTATCAAATAAGATGTAATATAAGATAAAGAGTAACATATTTACAAGACTTTTGGACAATTTTAGACATGGATGGAAGCTGAATGCATGCAGAAAAATAAAATATGTACCCAGACAAGAATATGAAATGCCGTGAGAGATGTTAAAATTGTGAGAGTCTACCTTATAAACACACAGCTATGTCAAAGATTGTGCACGCAGCTTGTAAATATGCAGGCAGACAAAGCAATCTTTGACATAGCTGTGTGTTTATAAGATAGACTCACAATGATAAGATCTCTCACAGCATTTCATATTCTTTTCTGAGTGCATATTTACTAGCTGTGGGCACAATCTTTGACACAGCTGTGTATTTATAAGGTAGACTCTCACAATGTTAACATCTCTCACATTACATAAGGTAAGGTCATGAGCTTGCCCCATGTGAAAGGATGCATTGCTGGAAATTATTTTTTTACTACAATTTTTTACACTGTTTTTCCCTGTGGTGCGCTTGAGGGCCTCATTTATGAGGCCATGCGTCACTTTTACGCCACCGGTGCGTCACTTTTTGTGACACAGCAGTGGTGTAAAAATTGCACCTTGTTGAGTTATATTTACAAAGTGACGCATCTAGGTAGATGCGTCACTTTGTAAAGCCCTGTGCCACATTATATGTGCGTCAGGTGTAATTATTCAAAGGGGGCATATTGACGCAAAGAAGGGTTGTACAAATGACGCAGTGAAATCTATGAGATTTCACTGCGTCACTTTTAGGATGCTGTTGTTTCAAAATTTTGCACCTGCCTCACAGCAGGTGTAAGACTGACGCAGGCCCTTTCACTTAGGGCTTGCCCCATGTGAAAGGATGCATTGCTGGAAATTATTTTTTTAAATGGCATAAATTGAGATAGAATATACAAAAAAAGAGAAACATATTTACAATATGCGTGCACAATCTTTGACATCATTGTGTGTTTATGCATCTCCCCACCAATGCTGTGAGAGATGTTAACATTGTGAGAGTCTAGAAGCATATTGTGTTTTTGTATGGTGTATATTGGAGATGAATTTTGGAAATGAGTTAGGTTTCTGCTTTGCTTTGTAGTGGTCATTTAAATGGGTTGTGCTTTGTGTTAAAAACGATTTAGTATAGAAAATGTTTTCTGGTAAAAAGTCCGGTATATATATATGCTTATAGATAGGTGGCCTGTTTTTGGCCAGTAGAGACAGTGAAATATTATGAGCAGAGACACATATACTGCTTGCAGAGGCAGAGATTGTGAGTCAAACTTCATTTGAAATGGGTCTGGCTGAATAATATGCTTACTTGATGTCTTAAAAAATATGGAAGCACATGTTTTTTTAAAGACATGGTATATTACATGTGACATTCTGGTCATCTGCCTAACATCACACTGATGGGTGAATGAAGCTTTAGTCATAGTGTTATTTTAGGCACATGATCAGGATGTTATATGTAATGAGCAATTAATGTTATGTGTTGCTTATATATAGGTGGCCTGTTTTTGGCCAGTAGAGGCAGTGAAATAATATGAGCAGAAACACACATACTGCCTAAGATCACACTGTAAGTGAAGCTTGATTCACCCATCATTGTAATCTTAGGCAGAGTCACACATACTGTTGGCAGAGACAGACATGGTACATTATATCTAACATTCTGATCATGTGCCTAAGATCACACTGTCAGTGAAGCTTGATTCACCCATCACTGTGATATTTCCCAGAGTCACACATACTGTTGTCAGAGACACACATGGTACATTATATCTAACATTCTGTTCATGTGCCTAAGATCACACTGTGACTGAAGCTTGATTCACCCATCACTATGATCTTGAGCAGAGTCACACATACTGTTGGCAGAGACAGACATGGTACATTTTATCTAGCATTCTTATTATGTGCCTAAGATCACACTGTGACTGAAGCTTGATTCACCCATTATTGTGATGTTAGGCAGAGTCACATATACTGTCGGCAGGGATAGACATGGTACATTATAACTAAGATCCTATTAATCTGTCTAAAATCACACTGTGAGTGAAGCTTGATATAATGAGCAACTAGAGTGCTAACATTCAGAATATATGGCAAATGTGTGACACATCTGAATGCCTTCTTGATGGAACTAAAAGTAAACAAGCATTGAAAATACAATAGATTATGTGTGATCTTAGGCACATGTGCACCATATTACATGTAATCTACCATTTCTTTGTCTGCAAGCAGTATATATGTCTCTGCTGATATTATTTCAAATTATTTTCAGGCAAAAAACAGACAACCTATTTATAAACAAGACATAACATTAATTAGTAAATTATATTTAACATTGTGGAAGCGGTTTGTAAGTATGCCAATGAAACCTTTACACTATTTCTGGACCAGCATTAATGTCAAACATTCAGTATTTTTTGCAAACGTGTGACACATCCGAATGCCTTCTTGATGGATCTAAGTAAACAAGCATTGAAAATGCAATATATTTGGTGTGATTTTAGGCACATGTCCATGATATTACATGTAATCTACAATTTCTGTCTGTGGAAGCAGTATGTGTGTCTCTGCACAAATTATTTTTCTGTATCTACAGGTCAAAAACAGGCCACCTATATATAAAGAAGATATAACATTAATTAGTAAATTATATCCAACATTGTGCAAGCGGTTTGTAAATTTGCCAATAAAACCTTTACACTATCTCTGGACCAGCATTAATGTCAAACATTCAGAATTTATGGCAAATGTGTGACACATCTGAATGTTTTCTTGATGGAATCAAAGTAAACAAGCATTGAAAATGCAATAGATCTCGCCCTCGGTGTCACACATACTGTTGGCAGTGACAGACATGGTACATTATATCTAAAATCCAATTAATCTGTCTAAGATTACACTGTGAGTGAAGCTTGAAATAATGAGCAACTAGAGTGGTAACATTCTAAATTTATGGCAAATGTGTAAACTAGCATTGAAAATGCAATAGATTTGGTGTGATCTGAGGCACATGTGCACGATATTACATGTAATCTACCATCTCTGTCTGTGCAAGCACTATGTGTGTCTCTGCACTAATTATTTCTCTGTATCTACAGGCCAAAAACAGGCCACCTATTTATAAACAAGATGTAACATTAATTAGTAAATCGTTTCTCACACAAAGCAAAGCACATGTAATGTAAATGAGCCTTTTGTTGTATACTAGTGTTTATATTGTTTACTTATTGTAATTGCTATGTAATATGTTTGTAGTGGTGTAACTTATGTTATTTTTTTGTTTTCCACAGATAATAATCATCTATACAAAAAAAAAAGATGCCTTCTAAAACCAGAGCAGAGAAAAATTATAAATGAAAATTAAGGTCTAAGGAAAAAGAAAATCAAGAACCAACCAAAATAAAATCTTCAGAGAAAAAGAAAAATGCTCCTGGTAAGCAAAGTAAAAAATTTCTGAGGAACTTATTGAAATGTCAAGCAAAAAAAGTTGTTTACCTAAGAAAAATGAAACACCTGTAATTTCGAAAAAGACAGGAAATCCTTCTAAAAATGTTAGACGTGTACAAGGAGACAATATCTTGCAAAGAAATACAAGAAGTAAACAATTTTCTGACATTCGTAGACAAATGTTTTACAACAGAATTGTTTTAAATTTATAAAAAAATATCAAAAGGTATAAAAAAAAGACCGCTTTTTACAAGAAAAAAAAAACATAGTTAAGATTGTGGATGAAGCATTTAGAGTGAAAAATGGAAAGGGGTGACCACTCGGTCCCCCCGAACGTATGGTTGGGTGCCCCGATCCTCCCAGGAAACCATTTTGGGCGGGGGGCGTGTCTCGGCTGGTATGCCCGAAGCGGCGTAGCCGGGGCGCGCCTTTTCCCGCCCAAGAGGGGTTGTCCTAGACACCTACACCGATGACCACGCCCAGTAGGCGTACCGGAGGAGGGTACACGCCCTTCCGAAGAAGAATAAATAGAGCGGGAATCCGAAGAAGCGTCCTCTTGTTCCTGTGCTCTGAAGGCTGCACCCACTCGTTGCTCGTGAGCCCTCGACGGAACAAGCGGCAATTTTGAGGACTTTTAATTCTTGTGTTTCTCTTTCAGTGATTGGAGGCGAAGAGTCCAGGACCGTGTTGATCGACTTGGAGCGGATAATCGAAACCATGTCTGGCAAGAAGGCAGGAAAGGGTTCCGAGACAGACAAGGTCCTACGCATGTTGGTGAACCGAATAGCGGGCATGGAATGAAAAGTCGGACAAGTCCCAGCGCTTGGTCGAGATTTGGCGGTCGCCAAAAAGCAACTGGCTGCAATGAACAAGCCTGGTAGCCGTAAGAAGGTAATAGGCCCGGCCTTGCCGGGAATTGTCCCCGAGGGTAGAGGGAAACGGGTCAAGAGGAGGGCGGTTGCAGGGGAGGTTCCGGTCCCTGAGGTGCCCCCGGTCACACCAGCTAATGGCCCGGTACCGATCCCAGACGCGGGTCAACCGATCCCGGTTGTGATTACGCCCGCTAACGATGAGGATATGCCTCCCGAACTGGCCACCCAGTTGGCCGCATGGCTCAATAAAAAGGCAGGGGGTGCTACGGCACCCGGAGACACAGCCGAAGAGGCTAAGCTACTAATCCAGCAGTTGCGGCAGTCGCGAGATGCCGCGAAGGCGAATCTTCCTCTTGTTTCCATACAGGTGATACCGGAAGGACCGGCAGCTGGTCGCGAAAAAACGGCGGGAACAACGACCGAACGGGGTAAGCTCGCTTTGCCGCTGGCGGGGGAGGGCTCATTACCCTCAAGGCGGGAGAGGGTGGTACAACATATCCCGATTGCCACGAAAGAATTGATATGGGCAGACAAGTATGTCAATATGTTTTCGTTATTAACTGACCATCGAGAGATGGAATATGCTAAAACACAGAAAGATTTGTGGCACCTAAGCGTCTGGCGCGCCAAGATGGCGGAGTTTCGGGTGGAGGAGACGATAACGAATTGGGCAAAGGCCTTTGCAATGTTTACTGCGATTATTGGTGAACGTAAGCCCGAGGTATTGACTGAACTGTCTTGTTATCAAACACGTATAATGGTTTTTTATGAAATGTATGAGGGGGATGAATGGAAAGGTTACGACATGAAATTCCGTAAAGCGAAAGAGTATGATTCCTCTCTGACATGGGACTGCCTCGACTCAATTTCTTGGCATAAGCAGCTCCTGCCTGGGACGGCAGGGACATCCTCGCCAGGCGGGACTGGGTCGGGGGTGTCCCGCCAAAAGCCCGCGGTGCCCTTTCGAGCAGGCGCCGGTGGTGATCACCAGTCGAAGACCGGCGGGAATGGTGGAAAGCGGGGGGTCTGTTGGGGCTTCAATCGAGGCAACTGTAACAGACCGCAAGGAACATGTAGGTTCAAGCATGTGTGTGCGGGCTGTGGGAATTCCTCACACCCGGAGAGTTCATGCAGATCCAAAAATAACTGGGGGAGGAAAGGGAGGCTCTAAGCAGGAGTGAGGCTGATCGTTGTGACCAATGGCCTACACCCGTTGATCTCATGGCTATGACTCCTTGGTTGAACAAATACCATGATCATGTCTCCGCCGGGGTGTTGAGGAAGGGATTCTTATACGGCTTCCACATCCCGGCGGGGGATTTTCGAGGGGAACCTTTTTGTAAAAACCAGCTATCAGCACAGCAGAATCCAAGTGTGGTAGAGAGAAAACTTGCAAAAGAAGTGAGTCTAGGCGAGTGGCAGGGCCTTTTCAGCGCCTGCCAGTGGCGGATTTCATCTGTTCCCCATTAGGAGTGGTCCCGAAGAAGGAACTGGGGGAGTTTAGGCTGATCCATAACCTGTCTGCTCCAAGGGGTTTCTCAGTGAACGATGCCATCGACCCAGAAGTTTGTTCGGTGCGGTACGCGTCATTCGATGATGCCGTCACCATGTTAAATCGCCTGGGCCCCCGGGGCGCTGATGGCAAAATCAGATATCGAATCAGCGTTCCGGTTGCTCCCGGTACACCCACAGGATCAGCGTTTGCTAGGTTTTGCTTTCCAAGGGAGTTATTACATGGATAAATGCATGCCGATGGGTTGCTCCATTTCTTGTGCCTATTTTGAAAAATTCAGCGGTTTTTTAGAGTGGGCATTCACCGAGGCCACAGGGCACAGATATGTTATGCATTATCTAGATGACTTTCTGTTCTTGGGAGCAGCCGGCGACACGAAATGTGCGCAGGCGCTACAGGACTTTTGCATCCTCATGAGGGAGTTTGGAGTCCCACTGGCACCAGGTAAGACGGTTGGACCATCTACTTCACTGGAGTTTCTGGGAATTGAGCTTGATTCTGTAGAGGGGTGTTTTCGTTTGCCGTGGGAAAGGTAGCTAAATTTAGGGCTTCCCTGGAACTTTGCCTTGGTAAGGAGAAAGTGACCCTGCACCAGTTACAGCAAACAGTGGGTCAGCTTAACTTTGCCTTGAGAGTTATACCACTGGCCCGCCCCTTCTCACGCTCTATTGCACAAGCTATGGTTGGTCTTAAAGAAGGACACCACCGGACGAGACTGTCTGCAGAGGTTCGCCAGGATATGCGCATTTGGTTGGCATTTCTGGCGGACTTCAACGGTCGAGTAGTGTGGAGCAAGCCGCCAGCGTCTTCAGAAGAGCTGGGTTTATGGACTGACTCAGCGGGGAGCGTGGGATTTGGCGCCATTTTTGGTAACCGATGGTCGGCGCAAACATGGCCGGCGTGGTGGCACTCCAGCGGTCTCACAAGTAAGATTGGGTTCCTGGAGCTGTTCCCTATTTTTGTTGCTCTGATGGCATGGCCAGACGATTTCAGAGACCGCTCGGTGGTATTTTGGTCTGATAATATGACTGTTGTCGAATGTATTAACCAACAGGCAGCACGCTGCAAATGGATCTTGAGATTGTTGAAAGAAATTGTGCTGCTTTGCATGAGACTGAATGTACAGTTCAGGGCGAAACATGTGCTGGGTGTACTGAATCATGCGGCTGATGCACTCTCTCGTTTGCATATGCAGGCGTTCAGGGGTTATCTACCTACAGCGGACCTAGCGGCGGCACCATTCCCCTAAGCACTCTGGCTAATCGGTGCCCCGGATTACAAGACCTCGTGGCAGCAAGCTTAGCCCCCAGGACGAGGAAGGCATACGAAGGAGCGTTTCGTTCCTATTGTGCATTTTTGGGTCCGACAGGGAATCAGAACTGGGGTCAGGAGGAATCCTTCCTAGGGTTCCTGGTAGCACTGCGCAGAGAAGGCCGATCAGCGGCAACGGCCAATAGGCACAGGGCGGCCATTTCATTCATGGCGCAGGTGCATGGCATCAAAGACCCAACGGGTTCCTTTTTGGCGAAAAAAGCCCTTTGCGGCTGGCAGCGCCTCGAGGGTCGCAAGCAAGATGAGAGGCGCCCGATTGGCTTAGAAAGGTTGTCCCTACTCATGGCGAAACTAGTTGAGACATGCTCCTCCCAATTCGAAGCAGTTCTGTTCCGGGCAGCTTTCGCATTAGCGTTCCATGGGGCTATGCGGGTGAGCGAACTGGTCACAAGGAATAAGAAGGATGTGGAGGGAGGCTTGTGCAGGGATCACATCCTAATTAGGGGTGATTCGATGGTAGTCATGATAGCTAGGTCCAAGACTGACCAGGGAGCTACGGGAAACATTGTTTGTTTGCAGCGCGTGCGAGGGTCCCCCACGTGCCCGATAATGTGTATAGAGGAATACTTGGCACTGAGGGCGAATACATGGGGGGGAGTTTGCTGAGGCACAACGATGGCACCCCACTGACGAGGTTTCAGTTCCAGAGGGTGCTTGCACTGACAATCGCTGCTGCGGGCATGGACCCGTGCGATTTTGGGACCCACTCCTTTAGGATAGGGGCTGCTACTGAGGCTACAGCCAGGGGTCAGAGTGCAGAGGAAGTGAAACAATTGGGACGATGGTCCTCAAATTGCTTCAAAAGGTATGTGCGATTGCACATGTTGTGAAGTCAATTGACAGGCACTCACGCTTCTTGTCTTTTGTTTGAATTACAGTTTTGCGAGCATATCATGCGGGGCGGAATTTGCAGTCGACCCAGTACCAGGGGACCAGCGGTCATGGATCACCGTCTGAGAAGAGAGTGGTGTGGGTCGTGGGCCACTCATACGTGAGGCGGGCCGGGGACGTATTCAAAGCAGGTGACGCGACTCGCGCAGCTGGGGAATACGGGTACAGAGTGGCCTTCCATGGAAGGGGCGGGCTCTGTATTGACCAATTCGAGTCTTTTGTTGAGGGTCTCTTAGGGCGGCAGAGGTCACCGCCATCTGTAGTCATAGTACACCTGGGGGGCAATGACTTGGTGACTCTGGGTAGACGAGTATTGTTCGAACAAGTTTTTTCTGCCGTTAGCTGGTTGGCAAAAAGAATCCCGGGGTGCACGATTGCCTGGTCCCACATGATTCCCAGGAAAGTATGGCGGGGGGGCCTTTCGGTGTCAGCACTGAACCATTCGGTGAAGAAAGTTAACAATAAAATTGGTAGATTGTTTCGCTCTGCACAATTGCATAGTATTCCTCATGGGTGTATTCGGGGTGATCACATGTATCTAAATGATGGGGTTCACCTGACCCGGGAGGGGAATGTTTTACTCATAGGAGACTTCATAGCATGGCTAAGGGGTTTGAGGAAGCATGACCTTTAGGAGGAGTCTGGGGGGGCCGGATAGCCGGTCAACTATCCGGCGTGTGGCGGTAAGGCCGTGATCGGTGAGCAGTAATTTCAAAGTCCCTAATATGGATGGGAGCGCCCGGGGGGAGGCGGCCATTGGCCCCTCCCACTGGGTGGCGGAACCCACTAAGGATGGGTCGCCTAAGGGGAGACGGCCATAGGCCCCTTCCAGGGGAGGAGGCGGCTATATGCCCCTCCTACGAATTTCCCGGGGCCCGGATATCCGCGGCGGCGGATAGAGAGTGTGGGGATGGGGGGGAGTCCACGCTGTCCTTCCTACAGATACCTCACACGGGAGCTCGGACGACCTTTAAGATGGTGTCGAGCGGAAAGGGGGGCCCCCAACAAGACAAGGGAAATTACAGTTGGCAATGAGGGTACAATCCTCTGCGCATGCGCCATTCACACCGTGAGGGCGACAGTTTTTGGTAGTAGGGATCTGACACCGGTTAAGACCTTGCCGTTGGCCCTTAATGCTAGGATGTACAATTTTAATTTAGAATGTATGTAAGGAAACCTTTGTATTAGAGAGTTGTTAAGGTTAGCCAAAGAACATGTCTTCATCGAAATGTAATAAATGTAAAATTGTACATGATTATGAAACTTTTATTTAATGTTTTAATTTTTGTTTCATATTTTAATAAATACGGCCGGGAGGGTGACTCGCTCCCGCCTTCCAAAAAAGTTCAGAACTGCGTCCGACTTCCCATCCTTGGGTATTGTGTTGGGAGGGGGTGACGGGCATCCCAGCCATATGGAAAGGGGCAACCACTCGGTCCCCCCGAACGTATGGTTGGGTGCCCCGATCCTCCCGGGAAACCATTTTGGGCGGGGGGCGTGTCTCGGCTGGTATGCCCGAAGCGGCGTAGCCGGGGCGTGCCTTTTCCCACCCAAGAGGGGTTGTCCTAGACACCTACACCGATGACCACGCCCAGTAGGCGTACCGGAGGAGGGTACACGCCCTCCCGAAGAAGAATAAATAGAGCGGGAATCCGAAGAAGCGTCCTCTTGTTCCTGTGCTCTGAAGGCTGCACCCACTCGTTGCTCGTGAGCCCTCGACGGAACAAGCGGCTATTTTGACCCACCCACCAGCGCCTTATGGCAATGTTTGGTTTAAATAAAGTTTTGCTGAGATAGGCCTTTTTTCCTTTGTAGAGTAAGTAAAGGAATGTTTTAAGATAAGGATGTGACTTCTGCCCGTAGGATACTGTTTTTCTTTGTAGGAGAGAGCAGTTGATGACACATCAAGGCGATGTCAGAATCTTTTCCTTCCTTAGTAGGTAAACAACTGTCGTATTTATTTTTTGGTCGGGCGGTAAGGTCATGATCGGTGAGCAGTAATTTCAAGGTCCCTAGAGTGGGGCGCCACCCAATATGGATGGGAGCGCCCGGGGGAGGCGGCCATTGGCCCCTCCCACTGGGAGGCGGAACCCACTAAGGATGGGTCGCCTAAGGGGAGACGGCCATAGGCCCCTTCCAGGGGAGGAGGCGGCTATATGCCCCTCCTACGAATTTCCCGGGGCCCGGATATCCGCGACGGCGGATAGAGAGTGTGGGGATGGGGGGGGAGTCCACACTGTCCTTCCTACAGATACCTCACACGGGAGCTCGGACGACCTTTAAGATGGCGTCGAGCGGAAAGGGGGGCCCCCAACAAGACAAGGGAAATTACAGTTGGCAATGAGGGTACAGTCCCCTGCGCATGCGCCATTCACACCATGAGGGCGACAGTTTTTGGTAGTAGGGATCTGACACCGGTTAAGACCTTGCCGTTGGCCCTTAATGCTAGGATGTACAATTTTAATTTAGAATGTATGCATTTGCAGGATGTTAGACTTGGCTAGGAAACCTTTGTATTAAAGAGTTGTTAAGGTTAGCCAAAGAACATGTCTTCATCGAAATGTAATAAATGTAAAATTGTACATGATTATGAAACTTTTATTTAATGTTTTAATTTTTGTTTCATATTTTAATAAATACGGCCGGGAGGGTGACTCCCTCCCGCCTTCCAAAAGAACTGCGTCCGACTTCCCATCCTTGGGGATTGTGTTGGGAGGGGGTGACGGGCATCCCGGCCATATAAATTGTTTAGTTTAGTAATGAATAGAATTCGTACACTTGATAAGATAATCAATGTGTTCAAATCAAAATGTAAGTGGAGGAGAGTAATTAATCGAACTAATTTCTGTGATGTTTTTTCTGGAGAATGGAAGCATAGTTCAAGTTCTGAGCCATATTTTAATGAAGAAAGTTACTTTCAAGATAATGATTTGGTGCATGCAGTTGACACCAGTGGTCGAGCATATGAGGTGAAGGATGGTTGTCCGGTTGAAAAAGAAGAGATTGTGTCTCGAAATACAGAAGAGGTGTTAGCAAATGAAGTTTTAGGGAGATGTCCTAAGGCTCCAGTGTATACATGGAATTGTAGTAGTATTTGTAGTGTTCGACAGGAATCAATTGATTTGTTTTGCAATTTCTTACGGACATATACTAAGAAAAGTATGAAACAAAAAATGAAAATTTTACAAGACTTAGATCCTTGTAGACTGAGAGAAAAAACGGGTTTGCAAGGGCATTCATTGGCTTGTCTTTCAAGAAAAGTATTTCAGAGTGTTTTTCATCATTTTAGGATGTTAGCAGTGCATCATAATAAAGTGAGGAAATTAGTGAGAAGGTTGTACTATGCAAAAAGTCCAGCACTTAAACTAAAACAGTTAAACAGTGCTCTTTTGCATGGAACTGAATTAGATGTCAAAAACATTTGTGATGTAATTGAGTCTTGTTACTTTGGTGCAAAAGAGGTCAGTACAGAAATTGATACACTAATAGAAGGTAATGTAGAAGAGAATGAAGAGATTTTAAGTACAGAAAATTTTGAAAATGAAATTATAAAGTTTAAAGTCAATTCAAGTGAAAGGCCTAATTTTTCTTGTGTTTGTTGTCGACGAACTCATTATAAGCATCAGACTAGATTAGTTGATTTATATGTAAAAAGCGAAAAGATAAATAATAATGAGTGGAAGGATTTTGCTACTTATTTGTTGGTTGAAAATTGTTTTGATTTGGGCTCTGATCAACGTATTTGTACATATTGCTATAATAAATTAAATGAAAATAAAATGCCTGCTAGAGCTGTTCATAATAATATGGAGTTTGTAGATATTCCTTCTGAATTGATGGATTTAAATACCTATGAGTCTATTCTGATTCAATGTGTGCATCCTTTTCAGGCTAATGTTCGCTTGGAGCCTAAGACTGGGAAATTGCCTGCTTCAGATTTACAGAGAGGATTAAAGGGAAGAGTTGTTTATTTGCCTCTAGATTTTAAGAAAAATATTGATACGATTGGTTTTGAAAAAGTATAAGAGGAACCTCTGGTTATTCTTGTTAATGGTGTTCCAACAAAAAGTAAGAAAATCTGGCAAGAATTAGTGGATGTTAGGAAAGTCAAGAAGGCAACGTTGTATTTGGTAAAAAAATAATCAGTACTATAGAAATGTGTATCTGGGAGAAGAAGAAACAACTGTAGAAGAGGACACTGATGTCTCTGTTGGGCATATAGAAAAAGTTGATGTCTCTAGAAGTGAAGAAATTTTTGAACATTATAGTGTTCATCCATTGCATTCCAAAGAAGGAATGGGGAATGCTATTGGCTTGTTTCTGATGAAAAAAGCCGAAGGAAGTCCCGTTAGTGTATGGGAAGAAAGTTTGGAAGCTCGTTGTTTTCCACAGTTATTTCCAACAGGTGAAGGTGGACGATATGACGACCGACCTGTTCAAATTCCTGCATCTGAATACCAGACTTCAAGATTATATGCAGAAGATCCAAGATTTCGTCAATGCATTCCATATTTGTTCCATCTACTGTTTGAGAGTGACTTGTCTGGACTTTCCTATGCAGTAAACCATATACTGAAAAGTGGAGCACATCTACATAATGTTTCGGAAAGGGATTTTATGGATAAAGTCAAACTGCAAGATAGTGTTTTGGAATCTCAGCTAATTAATCTCATGGCATGTCAGCGTGGTACTAACGAGTATTGGTACCGTCGTCATGGGGAATTGAAATGTATGCTAAGAAACTTAGGAACTCCTACATGGTTCCTCACTCTTAGCTGTGCTGAGTATGCTTGGGAAGACTTACTTGAATTTCTGCGAGAGGCAAATAAAAACATTGAAAATATTGAATACAAGACACCTGGAGAACTGTGCTCTTTGGATCCAGTTAATAAATGCAGGTATTTCAATCATAGGTTTGAAGCTATGATGTCTTTTATTACAAACAAAAAAAACCTCCACTTGGAGAGGTGTTGGATTTCTTTTGGAGAAAGGAGTATCAAGCAAGAGGTGCTCCTCATATACATATGCTGCTATGGATTAAAGATGCACCAACATTTGGAACAGATTCAGATGAGAAAGTGATGAGCTTCATTGAGCAGTATTCTACATGTACTGTTCCGAAAAGTACAGACGAAAACAATTTAAGACAGCAAGTTTTACGCTTTCAAACCCATTGTTGTGGGAAATACTGTCGTCGAAAATACAAATCCAAGGACAAGTTCTACACGAAATGTCATTTTGCATTTCCACGTCCAGTAACATCGAAAGGAAGAGTCAACAATTTTATGTCTTCTCTGCGACATACTGTGACAAGGAAATCACCCAAAAATACATACAACCTAAGAAGAAATGAGGAATGCAAATACATAAATGACTACAACCCAGTCATTTTGTCCATGTGGAATGCTAACATGGATATTCAATATGTGGCTGACAACTCTATTGCTGTGGCTCGATATGTGACGTCTTACATCATAAAATCAGAAAAAACGGAACTGAAGGAAATGTGGGAGGAAATTTCACATGAAAAGAGTCTAAGCAAGAAATTATACAGTTACAGTCTAAAGATGTTGTCGCATCGAGAAATTGGAGCGTATGAATGTTCTGATCGGTTGGCATCAGCAAGTCTATATGCCAAATCTAGAACCATCATTTGGGTGAGTCTAGGTCTTGCTGCAACACGAAACCGAGTTTTGAAATCTGTACAAGAAATTGAGTATTTGGCGGAGAAAGAACCAGACAGTACAGATATTTTGAAGACAAACATGTTGGATACATACAATCCAAATAGAAGTACTCACCTTGAGAACGCTTGTCTCCATGAAGTTCTGCAAACCTACACTTTTAAAAGGAACGTCACAGAAGACATCAATAAAGGTGTATATGCTGTAATTGGATGTGAAGGCTGTTTAGTAAAACAAAGAAAAGGTCATTTGATTAATCATCGAAAATTGAATTGTGATTCTCCAGACAAAAGAGAATTTTATTACTTAGCACTTTTACAACTCTTTAAACCTTGGCGTAGAGAAGAGGAACTACTTGGAGATTGTCTTACTTAATAAGATTCATTCAATGCAACCAAAGATACCATAGAATGTCCTGTTTTTTCAAGTTATCTGCAAATGTTGAACGAGGAAATACAGCAAGAAGATACAATTGCAGCAGAGATTGCTGGAGACAGTTCTCAAGACAGTCAGAGTTCTGCTTCATTGAGTCAGGATCCACTAGGAGGATCAATTATACAAAATGAAGCTGCCACTGCCCTGGATGAAGTTGAAAGAGCCATGGAACAAGCTCAGGAGGATGGAGTTGACTTAGAAGATTTGGAAAAAGAACTAAACGTTGAACAGAGACAAATATATGACCAAATCACACAACAAATTGAGCATGGTTTATCACATGAGAAAAAAGAGTGCTCATGTACATCATTTGTGCCTATCCGACTATATGTCAGTGGAGAAGCAGGAACTGGGAAAAGTTTCCTGATTAAAGTGATTGCAACATATTTGCAGAAAGAAACGGAGACATCACTCTCTTGTGTTGTTACTGCTCCAACTGGGTTGGCAATTGCAAAAAACACAGTTGATGGACAGAATGTAGAACAATGCCATACATTCACCCCAGTACAAGGATCTGGGCCAAAATCCATCGTTTTTTTGCACTCCACACCACCCTGGGTTAACACTGGCTATATGCAAATCAGCTCTGACCCTGTGCCTCATGGGAACAGTCCAGTCCGAACTACCAAGCCATGTCTTTCCCAGACCGGAATCAAGCATCCAAGGACCGGTTTCTGGCTATCAGCCTTTATCAGCCTGGATAGCTTGACTCCAGTGGTGTGGAGAGCCTGGGACTCACGTCTGAGTATACCCAGCACACTCGGGGTGAAAATTGCAAAAAACACAGTTGATGGACAGAATGTAGAACAATGTCATACATTCACCCCAGTACAAGGATCTGGGCCTAAATCCATTGTTTTTTTGCACTCCACACCACCCTGGGTTAGACACTGGCTATATGCAAATCAGCTCTGACCCTGTGCCTCATGGGAACAGTCCAGTCCGAACTACCAAGCCATGTCTTTCCCAGAGCGGAATCAAGCATCCAAGGACCGGTTTCTGGCTATCAGCCTGGATAGCTTGACTTCAGTGGAAAACCATTTTGGGCGGGGGGCGTGTCTCGGCTGGTATGCCCGAAGCGGCGTAGCCGGGGCGTGCCTTTTCCCACCCAAGAGGGGTTGTCCTAGACACCTACACCGATGACCACGCCCAGTAGGCGTACCGGAGGAGGGTACACGCCCTCCCGAAGAAGAATAAATAGAGCGGGAATCCGAAGAAGCGTCCTCTTGTTCCTGTGCTCTGAAGGCTGCACCCACTCGTTGCTCGTGAGCCCTCGACGGAACAAGCGGCTATTTTGACCCACCCACCAGCGCCTTATGGCAATGTTTGGTTTAAATAAAGTTTTGCTGAGATAGGCCTTTTTTCCTTTGTAGAGTAAGTAAAGGAATGTTTTGAGATAAGGATGTGACTTCTGCCCGTAGGATACTGTTTTTCTTTGTAGGAGAGAGCAGTTGATGACACATCAAGGCGATGTCAGAATCTTTTCCTTCCTTAGTAGGTAAACAACTGTCGTATTTATTTTTTGGTCGGGCGGTAAGGTCATGATCGGTGAGCAGTAATTTCAAGGTCCCTAGAGTGGGGCGCCACCCAATATGGATGGGAGCGCCCGGGGGAGGCGGCCATTGGCCCCTCCCACTGGGAGGCGGAACCCACTAAGGATGGGTCGCCTAAGGGGAGACGGCCATAGGCCCCTTCCAGGGGAGGAGGCGGCTATATGCCCCTCCTACGAATTTCCCGGGGCCCGGATATCCGCGACGGCGGATAGAGAGTGTGGGGATGGGGGGGGAGTCCACACTGTCCTTCCTACAGATACCTCACACGGGAGCTCGGACGACCTTTAAGATGGCGTCGAGCGGAAAGGGGGGCCCCCAACAAGACAAGGGAAATTACAGTTGGCAATGAGGGTACAGTCCCCTGCGCATGCGCCATTCACACCATGAGGGCGACAGTTTTTGGTAGTAGGGATCTGACACCGGTTAAGACCTTGCCGTTGGCCCTTAATGCTAGGATGTACAATTTTAATTTAGAATGTATGCATTTGCAGGATGTTAGACTTGGCTAGGAAACCTTTGTATTAAAGAGTTGTTAAGGTTAGCCAAAGAACATGTCTTCATCGAAATGTAATAAATGTAAAATTGTACATGATTATGAAACTTTTATTTAATGTTTTAATTTTTGTTTCATATTTTAATAAATACGGCCGGGAGGGTGACTCCCTCCCGCCTTCCAAAAGAACTGCGTCCGACTTCCCATCCTTGGGGATTGTGTTGGGAGGGGGTGACGGGCATCCCGGCCATATAAATTGTTTAGTTTAGTAATGAATAGAATTCGTACACTTGATAAGATAATCAATGTGTTCAAATCAAAATGTAAGTGGAGGAGAGTAATTAATCGAACTAATTTCTGTGATGTTTTTTCTGGAGAATGGAAGCATAGTTCAAGTTCTGAGCCATATTTTAATGAAGAAAGTTACTTTCAAGATAATGATTTGGTGCATGCAGTTGACACCAGTGGTCGAGCATATGAGGTGAAGGATGGTTGTCCGGTTGAAAAAGAAGAGATTGTGTCTCGAAATACAGAAGAGGTGTTAGCAAATGAAGTTTTAGGGAGATGTCCTAAGGCTCCAGTGTATACATGGAATTGTAGTAGTATTTGTAGTGTTCGACAGGAATCAATTGATTTGTTTTGCAATTTCTTACAGACATATACTAAGAAAAGTATGAAACAAAAAATGAAAATTTTACAAGACTTAGATCCTTGTAGACTGAGAGAAAAAACGGGTTTGCAAGGGCATTCATTGGCTTGTCTTTCAAGAAAAGTATTTCAGAGTGTTTTTCATCATTTTAGGATGTTAGCAGTGCATCATAATAAAGTGAGGAAATTAGTGAGAAGGTTGTACTATGCAAAAAGTCCAGCACTTAAACTAAAACAGTTAAACAGTGCTCTTTTGCATGGAACTGAATTAGATGTCAAAAACATTTGTGATGAAATTGAGTCTTGTTACTTTGGTGCAAAAGAGGTCAGTACAGAAATTGATACACTAATAGAAGGTAATGTAGAAGAGAATGAAGAGATTTTAAGTACAGAAAATTTTGAAAATGAAATTATAAAGTTTAAAGTCAATTCAAGTGAAAGGCCTAATTTTTCTTGTGTTTGTTGTCGACGAACTCATTATAAGCATCAGACTAGATTAGTTGATTTATATGTAAAAAGCGAAAAGATAAATAATAATGAGTGGAAGGATTTTGCTACTTATTTGTTGGTTGAAAATTGTTTTGATTTGGGCTCTGATCAACGTATTTGTACATATTGCTATAATAAATTAAATGAAAATAAAATGCCTGCTAGAGCTGTTCATAATAATATGGAGTTTGTAGATATTCCTTCTGAATTGATGGATTTAAATACCTATGAGTCTATTCTGATTCAATGTGTGCATCCTTTTCAGGCTAATGTTCGCTTGGAGCCTAAGACTGGGAAATTGCCTGCTTCAGATTTACAGAGAGGATTAAAGGGAAGAGTTGTTTATTTGCCTCTAGATTTTAAGAAAAATATTGATACGATTGGTTTTGAAAAAGTATAAGAGGAACCTCTGGTTATTCTTGTTAATGGTGTTCCAACAAAAAGTAAGAAAATCTGGCAAGAATTAGTGGATGTTAGGAAAGTCAAGAAGGCAACGTTGTATTTGGTAAAAAAATAATCAGTACTATAGAAATGTGTATCTGGGAGAAGAAGAAACAACTGTAGAAGAGGACACTGATGTCTCTGTTGGGCATATAGAAAAAGTTGATGTCTCTAGAAGTGAAGAAATTTTTGAACATTATAGTGTTCATCCATTGCATTCCAAAGAAGGAATGGGGAATGCTATTGGCTTGTTTCTGATGAAAAAAGCCGAAGGAAGTCCCGTTAGTGTATGGGAAGAAAGTTTGGAAGCTCGTTGTTTTCCACAGTTATTTCCAACAGGTGAAGGTGGACGATATGACGACCGACCTGTTCAAATTCCTGCATCTGAATACCAGACTTCAAGATTATATGCAGAAGATCCAAGATTTCGTCAATGCATTCCATATTTGTTCCATCTACTGTTTGAGAGTGACTTGTCTGGACTTTCCTATGCAGTAAACCATATACTGAAAAGTGGAGCACATCTACATAATGTTTCGGAAAGGGATTTTATGGATAAAGTCAAACTGCAAGATAGTGTTTTGGAATCTCAGCTAATTAATCTCATGGCATGTCAGCGTGGTACTAACGAGTATTGGTACCGTCGTCATGGGGAATTGAAATGTATGCTAAGAAACTTAGGAACTCCTACATGGTTCCTCACTCTTAGCTGTGCTGAGTATGCTTGGGAAGACTTACTTGAATTTCTGCGAGAGGCAAATAAAAACATTGAAAATATTGAATACAAGACACCTGGAGAACTGTGCTCTTTGGATCCAGTTAATATATGCAGGTATTTCAATCATAGGTTTGAAGCTATGATGTCTTTTATTACAAACAAAAAAAACCTCCACTTGGAGAGGTGTTGGATTTCTTTTGGAGAAAGGAGTATCAAGCAAGAGGTGCTCCTCATATACATATGCTGCTATGGATTAAAGATGCACCAACATTTGGAACAGATTCAGATGAGAAAGTGATGAGCTTCATTGAGCAGTATTCTACATGTACTGTTCCGAAAAGTACAGACGAAAACAATTTAAGACAGCAAGTTTTACGCTTTCAAACCCATTGTTGTGGGAAATACTGTCGTCGAAAATACAAATCCAAGGACAAGTTCTACACGAAATGTCATTTTGCATTTCCACGTCCAGTAACATCGAAAGGAAGAGTCAACAATTTTATGTCTTCTCTGCGACATACTGTGACAAGGAAATCACCCAAAAATACATACAACCTAAGAAGAAATGAGGAATGCAAATACATAAATGACTACAACCCAGTCATTTTGTCCATGTGGAATGCTAACATGGATATTCAATATGTGGCTGACAACTCTATTGCTGTGGCTCGATATGTGACGTCTTACATCATAAAATCAGAAAAAACGGAACTGAAGGAAATGTGGGAGGAAATTTCACATGAAAAGAGTCTAAGCAAGAAATTATACAGTTACAGTCTAAAGATGTTGTCGCATCGAGAAATTGGAGCGTATGAATGTTCTGATCGGTTGGCATCAGCAAGTCTATATGCCAAATCTAGAACCATCATTTGGGTGAGTCTAGGTCTTGCTGCAACACGAAACCGAGTTTTGAAATCTGTACAAGAAATTGAGTATTTGGCGGAGAAAGAACCAGACAGTACAGATATTTTGAAGACAAACATGTTGGATACATACAATCCAAATAGAAGTACTCACCTTGAGAACGCTTGTCTCCATGAAGTTCTGCAAACCTACACTTTTAAAAGGAACGTCACAGAAGACATCAATAAAGGTGTATATGCTGTAATTGGATGTGAAGGCTGTTTAGTAAAACAAAGAAAAGGTCATTTGATTAATCATCGAAAATTGAATTGTGATTCTCCAGACAAAAGAGAATTTTATTACTTAGCACTTTTACAACTCTTTAAACCTTGGCGTAGAGAAGAGGAACTACTTGGAGATTGTCTTACTTAATAAGATTCATTCAATGCAACCAAAGATACCATAGAATGTCCTGTTTTTTCAAGTTATCTGCAAATGTTGAACGAGGAAATACAGCAAGAAGATACAATTGCAGCAGAGATTGCTGGAGACAGTTCTCAAGACAGTCAGAGTTCTGCTTCATTGAGTCAGGATCCACTAGGAGGATCAATTATACAAAATGAAGCTGCCACTGCCCTGGATGAAGTTGAAAGAGCCATGGAACAAGCTCAGGAGGATGGAGTTGACTTAGAAGATTTGGAAAAAGAACTAAACGTTGAACAGAGACAAATATATGACCAAATCACACAACAAATTGAGCATGGTTTATCACATGAGAAAAAAGAGTGCTCATGTACATCATTTGTGCCTATCCGACTATATGTCAGTGGAGAAGCAGGAACTGGGAAAAGTTTCCTGATTAAAGTGATTGCAACATATTTGCAGAAAGAAACGGAGACATCACTCTCTTGTGTTGTTACTGCTCCAACTGGGTTGGCAATTGCAAAAAACACAGTTGATGGACAGAATGTAGAACAATGCCATACATTCACCCCAGTACAAGGATCTGGGCCAAAATCCATCGTTTTTTTGCACTCCACACCACCCTGGGTTAACACTGGCTATATGCAAATCAGCTCTGACCCTGTGCCTCATGGGAACAGTCCAGTCCGAACTACCAAGCCATGTCTTTCCCAGACCGGAATCAAGCATCCAAGGACCGGTTTCTGGCTATCAGCCTTTATCAGCCTGGATAGCTTGACTCCAGTGGTGTGGAGAGCCTGGGACTCACGTCTGAGTATACCCAGCACACTCGGGGTGAAAATTGCAAAAAACACAGTTGATGGACAGAATGTAGAACAATGTCATACATTCACCCCAGTACAAGGATCTGGGCCTAAATCCATTGTTTTTTTGCACTCCACACCACCCTGGGTTAGACACTGGCTATATGCAAATCAGCTCTGACCCTGTGCCTCATGGGAACAGTCCAGTCCGAACTACCAAGCCATGTCTTTCCCAGAGCGGAATCAAGCATCCAAGGACCGGTTTCTGGCTATCAGCCTGGATAGCTTGACTTCAGTGGAAAACCATTTTGGGCGGGGGGCGTGTCTCGGCTGGTATGCCCGAAGCGGCGTAGCCGGGGCGTGCCTTTTCCCACCCAAGAGGGGTTGTCCTAGACACCTACACCGATGACCACGCCCAGTAGGCGTACCGGAGGAGGGTACACGCCCTCCCGAAGAAGAATAAATAGAGCGGGAATCCGAAGAAGCGTCCTCTTGTTCCTGTGCTCTGAAGGCTGCACCCACTCGTTGCTCGTGAGCCCTCGACGGAACAAGCGGCTATTTTGACCCACCCACCAGCGCCTTATGGCAATGTTTGGTTTAAATAAAGTTTTGCTGAGATAGGCCTTTTTTCCTTTGTAGAGTAAGTAAAGGAATGTTTTGAGATAAGGATGTGACTTCTGCCCGTAGGATACTGTTTTTCTTTGTAGGAGAGAGCAGTTGATGACACATCAAGGCGATGTCAGAATCTTTTCCTTCCTTAGTAGGTAAACAACTGTCGTATTTATTTTTTGGTCGGGCGGTAAGGTCATGATCGGTGAGCAGTAATTTCAAGGTCCCTAGAGTGGGGCGCCACCCAATATGGATGGGAGCGCCCGGGGGAGGCGGCCATTGGCCCCTCCCACTGGGAGGCGGAACCCACTAAGGATGGGTCGCCTAAGGGGAGACGGCCATAGGCCCCTTCCAGGGGAGGAGGCGGCTATATGCCCCTCCTACGAATTTCCCGGGGCCCGGATATCCGCGACGGCGGATAGAGAGTGTGGGGATGGGGGGGGAGTCCACACTGTCCTTCCTACAGATACCTCACACGGGAGCTCGGACGACCTTTAAGATGGCGTCGAGCGGAAAGGGGGGCCCCCAACAAGACAAGGGAAATTACAGTTGGCAATGAGGGTACAGTCCCCTGCGCATGCGCCATTCACACCATGAGGGCGACAGTTTTTGGTAGTAGGGATCTGACACCGGTTAAGACCTTGCCGTTGGCCCTTAATGCTAGGATGTACAATTTTAATTTAGAATGTATGCATTTGCAGGATGTTAGACTTGGCTAGGAAACCTTTGTATTAAAGAGTTGTTAAGGTTAGCCAAAGAACATGTCTTCATCGAAATGTAATAAATGTAAAATTGTACATGATTATGAAACTTTTATTTAATGTTTTAATTTTTGTTTCATATTTTAATAAATACGGCCGGGAGGGTGACTCCCTCCCGCCTTCCAAAAGAACTGCGTCCGACTTCCCATCCTTGGGGATTGTGTTGGGAGGGGGTGACGGGCATCCCGGCCATATAAATTGTTTAGTTTAGTAATGAATAGAATTCGTACACTTGATAAGATAATCAATGTGTTCAAATCAAAATGTAAGTGGAGGAGAGTAATTAATCGAACTAATTTCTGTGATGTTTTTTCTGGAGAATGGAAGCATAGTTCAAGTTCTGAGCCATATTTTAATGAAGAAAGTTACTTTCAAGATAATGATTTGGTGCATGCAGTTGACACCAGTGGTCGAGCATATGAGGTGAAGGATGGTTGTCCGGTTGAAAAAGAAGAGATTGTGTCTCGAAATACAGAAGAGGTGTTAGCAAATGAAGTTTTAGGGAGATGTCCTAAGGCTCCAGTGTATACATGGAATTGTAGTAGTATTTGTAGTGTTCGACAGGAATCAATTGATTTGTTTTGCAATTTCTTACGGACATATACTAAGAAAAGTATGAAACAAAAAATGAAAATTTTACAAGACTTAGATCCTTGTAGACTGAGAGAAAAAACGGGTTTGCAAGGGCATTCATTGGCTTGTCTTTCAAGAAAAGTATTTCAGAGTGTTTTTCATCATTTTAGGATGTTAGCAGTGCATCATAATAAAGTGAGGAAATTAGTGAGAAGGTTGTACTATGCAAAAAGTCCAGCACTTAAACTAAAACAGTTAAACAGTGCTCTTTTGCATGGAACTGAATTAGATGTCAAAAACATTTGTGATGAAATTGAGTCTTGTTACTTTGGTGCAAAAGAGGTCAGTACAGAAATTGATACACTAATAGAAGGTAATGTAGAAGAGAATGAAGAGATTTTAAGTACAGAAAATTTTGAAAATGAAATTATAAAGTTTAAAGTCAATTCAAGTGAAAGGCCTAATTTTTCTTGTGTTTGTTGTCGACGAACTCATTATAAGCATCAGACTAGATTAGTTGATTTATATGTAAAAAGCGAAAAGATAAATAATAATGAGTGGAAGGATTTTGCTACTTATTTGTTGGTTGAAAATTGTTTTGATTTGGGCTCTGATCAACGTATTTGTACATATTGCTATAATAAATTAAATGAAAATAAAATGCCTGCTAGAGCTGTTCATAATAATATGGAGTTTGTAGATATTCCTTCTGAATTGATGGATTTAAATACCTATGAGTCTATTCTGATTCAATGTGTGCATCCTTTTCAGGCTAATGTTCGCTTGGAGCCTAAGACTGGGAAATTGCCTGCTTCAGATTTACAGAGAGGATTAAAGGGAAGAGTTGTTTATTTGCCTCTAGATTTTAAAAAAAATATTGATACGATTGGTTTTGAAAAAGTATAAGAGGAACCTCTGGTTATTCTTGTTAATGGTGTTCCAACAAAAAGTAAGAAAATCTGGCAAGAATTAGTGGATGTTAGGAAAGTCAAGAAGGCAACGTTGTATTTGGTAAAAAAATAATCAGTACTATAGAAATGTGTATCTGGGAGAAGAAGAAACAACTGTAGAAGAGGACACTGATGTCTCTGTTGGGCATATAGAAAAAGTTGATGTCTCTAGAAGTGAAGAAATTTTTGAACATTATAGTGTTCATCCATTGCATTCCAAAGAAGGAATGGGGAATGCTATTGGCTTGTTTCTGATGAAAAAAGCCGAAGGAAGTCCCGTTAGTGTATGGGAAGAAAGTTTGGAAGCTCGTTGTTTTCCACAGTTATTTCCAACAGGTGAAGGTGGACGATATGACGACCGACCTGTTCAAATTCCTGCATCTGAATACCAGACTTCAAGATTATATGCAGAAGATCCAAGATTTCGTCAATGCATTCCATATTTGTTCCATCTACTGTTTGAGAGTGACTTGTCTGGACTTTCCTATGCAGTAAACCATATACTGAAAAGTGGAGCACATCTACATAATGTTTCGGAAAGGGATTTTATGGATAAAGTCAAACTGCAAGATAGTGTTTTGGAATCTCAGCTAATTAATCTCATGGCATGTCAGCGTGGTACTAACGAGTATTGGTACCGTCGTCATGGGGAATTGAAATGTATGCTAAGAAACTTAGGAACTCCTACATGGTTCCTCACTCTTAGCTGTGCTGAGTATGCTTGGGAAGACTTACTTGAATTTCTGCGAGAGGCAAATAAAAACATTGAAAATATTGAATACAAGACACCTGGAGAACTGTGCTCTTTGGATCCAGTTAATATATGCAGGTATTTCAATCATAGGTTTGAAGCTATGATGTCTTTTATTACAAACAAAAAAAACCTCCACTTGGAGAGGTGTTGGATTTCTTTTGGAGAAAGGAGTATCAAGCAAGAGGTGCTCCTCATATACATATGCTGCTATGGATTAAAGATGCACCAACATTTGGAACAGATTCAGATGAGAAAGTGATGAGCTTCATTGAGCAGTATTCTACATGTACTGTTCCGAAAAGTACAGACGAAAACAATTTAAGACAGCAAGTTTTACGCTTTCAAACCCATTGTTGTGGGAAATACTGTCGTCGAAAATACAAATCCAAGGACAAGTTCTACACGAAATGTCATTTTGCATTTCCACGTCCAGTAACATCGAAAGGAAGAGTCAACAATTTTATGTCTTCTCTGCGACATACTGTGACAAGGAAATCACCCAAAAATACATACAACCTAAGAAGAAATGAGGAATGCAAATACATAAATGACTACAACCCAGTCATTTTGTCCATGTGGAATGCTAACATGGATATTCAATATGTGGCTGACAACTCTATTGCTGTGGCTCGATATGTGACGTCTTACATCATAAAATCAGAAAAAAACGGAACTGAAGGAAATGTGGGAGGAAATTTCACATGAAAAGAGTCTAAGCAAGAAATTATACAGTTACAGTCTAAAGATGTTGTCGCATCGAGAAATTGGAGCGTATGAATGTTCTGATCGGTTGGCATCAGCAAGTCTATATGCCAAATCTAGAACCATCATTTGGGTGAGTCTAGGTCTTGCTGCAACACGAAACCGAGTTTGAAATCTGTACAAGAAATTGAGTATTTGGCGGAGAAAGAACCAGACAGTACAGATATTTTGAAGACAAACATGTTGGATACATACAATCCAAATAGAAGTACTCACCTTGAGAACGCTTGTCTCCATGAAGTTCTGCAAACCTACACTTTTAAAAGGAACGTCACAGAAGACATCAATAAAGGTGTATATGCTGTAATTGGATGTGAAGGCTGTTTAGTAAAACAAAGAAAAGGTCATTTGATTAATCATCGAAAATTGAATTGTGATTCTCCAGACAAAAGAGAATTTTATTACTTAGCACTTTTACAACTCTTTAAACCTTGGCGTAGAGAAGAGGAACTACTTGGAGATTGTCTTACTTAATAAGATTCATTCAATGCAACCAAAGATACCATAGAATGTCCTGTTTTTTCAAGTTATCTGCAAATGTTGAACGAGGAAATACAGCAAGAAGATACAATTGCAGCAGAGATTGCTGGAGACAGTTCTCAAGACAGTCAGAGTTCTGCTTCATTGAGTCAGGATCCACTAGGAGGATCAATTATACAAAATGAAGCTGCCACTGCCCTGGATGAAGTTGAAAGAGCCATGGAACAAGCTCAGGAGGATGGAGTTGACTTAGAAGATTTGGAAAAAGAACTAAACGTTGAACAGAGACAAATATATGACCAAATCACACAACAAATTGAGCATGGTTTATCACATGAGAAAAAAGAGTGCTCATGTACATCATTTGTGCCTATCCGACTATATGTCAGTGGAGAAGCAGGAACTGGGAAAAGTTTCCTGATTAAAGTGATTGCAACATATTTGCAGAAAGAAACGGAGACATCACTCTCTTGTGTTGTTACTGCTCCAACTGGGTTGGCAATTGCAAAAAACACAGTTGATGGACAGAATGTAGAACAATGCCATACATTCACCCCAGTACAAGGATCTGGGCCAAAATCCATCGTTTTTTTGCACTCCACACCACCCTGGGTTAACACTGGCTATATGCAAATCAGCTCTGACCCTGTGCCTCATGGGAACAGTCCAGTCCGAACTACCAAGCCATGTCTTTCCCAGACCGGAATCAAGCATCCAAGGACCGGTTTCTGGCTATCAGCCTTTATCAGCCTGGATAGCTTGACTCCAGTGGTGTGGAGAGCCTGGGACTCACGTCTGAGTATACCCAGCACACTCGGGGTGAAAATTGCAAAAAACACAGTTGATGGACAGAATGTAGAACAATGTCATACTTGCAAAAAACACAGTTGATGGACAGAATGTAGAATAACGTCAGATCCTTGTACTGGGGTGAATGTATGACATTGTTCTACATTCTGTCCATCAACTGTGTTTTTTGCAATTTTCACCCCGAGTGTGCTGGGTATACTCAGACGTGAGTCCCAGGCTCTCCACACCACTGGAGTCAAGCTATCCAGGCTGATAAAGGCTGATAGCCAGAAACCGGTCCTTGGATGCTTGATTCCGGTCTGGGAAAGACATGGCTTGGTAGTTCGGACTGGACTGTTCCCATGAGGCACAGGGTCAGAGCTGATTTGCATATAGCCAGTGTCTAACCCAGGGTGGTGTGGAGTGCAAAAAAACGATGTATTTAGGCCCAGATCCTTGTACTGGAGTGAATGTATGACATTGTTCTACATTCTGTCCATCAACTGTGTTTTTTGCAATTTTCACCCCGAGTGTGCTGGGTATACTCAGACGTGAGTCCCAGGCTCTACACACCACTGGAGTCAAGCTATCCAGGCTGATGAAGGCTGATAGCCAGAAACCGGTCCTTGGATGCTTGATTCCGGTCTGGGAAAGACATGGCTTGGTAGTTCGGACTGGACAGTTCCCATGAGGCACAGGGTCAGAGCTGATTTGCATATAGCCAGTGTCTAACCCAGGGTGGTGTGGAGTGCAAAAAAACGATGGATTTAGGCCCAGATCCTTGTACTGGGGTGAATGTATGACATTGTTCTACATTCTGTCCATCAACTGTGTTTTTTTCAATTTTCACCCCGAGTGTGCTGGGTATACTCAGACGTGAGTCCCAGGCTCTCCACACCACTAGAGTCAAGCTGTCCAGGCTGATGAAGGCTGATAGCCAGAAACCGGTCCTTGGATGCTTGATTCCGGTCTGGGGAAGACATGGCTTGGTAGTTCGGACTGGACTGTTCCCATGAGGCACAGGGTCAGAGCTGATTTGCATATAGCCAGTGTCTAACCCAGGGTGGTGTGGAGTGCAAAAAAGCGATGGATTTATGCCCAGATCCTTGTACTGGGGTGAATGTATGACATTGTTCTACATTCTGTCCATCAACTGTGTTTTTTGCAATTTTCACCCCGAGTGTGCTGGGTATACTCGGACGTGAGTCCCAGGCTCTCCACACCACTGAAGTCAAGCTATCCAGGCTGATAGCCAGAAACCGGTCCTTGGATGCTTGATTCCGCTCTGGGAAAGACATGGCTTGGTAGTTCGGACTGGACTGTTCCCATGAGGCACAGGGTCAGAGCTGATTTGCATATAGCCAGTGTCTAACCCAGGGTGGTGTGGAGTGCAAAAAAACAATGGATTTAGGCCCAGATCCTTGTACTGGGGTGAATGTATGACATTGTTCTACATTCTGTCCATCAACTGTGTTTTTTGCAATTTTCACCCCGAGTGTGCTGGGTATACTCAGACGTGAGTCCCAGGCTCTCCACACCACTGGAGTCAAGCTATCCAGGCTGATGAAGGCTGATAGCCAGAAACCGGTCCTTGGATGCTTGATTCCGGTCTGGGAAAGACATGGCTTGGTAGTTCGGACTGGACTGTTCCCATGAGGCACAGGGTCAGAGCTGATTTGCATATAGCCAGTGTCTAACCCAGGGTGGTGTGGAGTGCAAAAAAAGATGGATTTAGGCCCAGGTCCTTGTATTGGGGTGAATGTATGACATTGTTGTACATTCTGTCCATCAACTGTGTTTTTTGCAATTTTCACCCGAGTGTGCTGGGTATACTCAGACGTGAGTCCCGGGCTCTCCACACCACTGGAGTCAAGCTATCCAGGCTGATGAAGGCTGATAGCCAGAAACCGGTCCTTGGATGCTTGATTCCGGTCTGGGAAAGACATGGCTTGGTAGTTTGGACTGGACTGTTCCCATGAGGCACAGGGTCAGAGCTGATTTGCATATAGCCAGTGTCTAACCCAGGGTGGTGTGGAGTGCAAAAAAACGATGGATTTAGGCCCAGATCCTTGTACTGGGGTGAATGTATGACATTGTTCTACATTCTGTCCATCAACTGTGGTTTTTTCCAACTGGGTTGGCAGCACACAACATTAAAGGAAGTACTTTACACCGCTTATTGATGCTGCCAGTGGAGAATGATAACAAATTACAATACCACAAGCTATCTGGAGAAGCTTGTTGTGAAGTTTCATGAGTACTAAAGAAAATGAAACTTCTTATCATTGATGAAGTAAGCATGGTATCAAATGTAATGCTTGCTTTTGTGCATTTAAGAATGCAAGAAACTCTTAAAACAGACTATGATGTGTTATTTGGAGGCAAACACATAATTGTTTTTGTAGATTTACTGCAACTAACTCCAGTGAAAGGACAGCCAGTGTTTAAAATGCTTACGCATGAAGATACCAGGAAGTGCTTAGGAAGCATTGGAAATATTAACATATGGCTAAATTTCAAATATGCAGAACTACTTCAAAATATGCGACAGGCAAAGGATGAAAATTATAAAAATATTCTACAACATGTAAGAATTGGAAAACTAACTGAGCATGGTAAAGACGCTTTACATGGACGATTAATTTCAAATTTGTTTCCAAAGGAAAATATTCTCCCAGAGAATATTTTTAAGAACATTCCTGAAAACAAATCTGTCATATGCTTGATGCCAACTCTGCAAGAATGTTCAATCTTCAACACCAAAATGTTAAAGTTGGAAAATCAAGAGATTGTGAAACTGGAAGCTTTTGATAAAATAGAACATGAAGGAGCCACTATTATTTTGTCAGAAAAGTTGAAAACAAAATTGGATTCTTTAGAGAAGACAATATCTAAAACTGTTGGTATGGAAAAGACTCTGTATGCATCTTTAAATTGTCGTATAATTTTACAACGTAATTTACATGTGGAAAGAGGTTTAGTGAATGGAGCAATGGGTCATGTTGTGGATTTTGTGAATTACCGAAATTTTTATTTTTATTTTATTTTATTTTGAAAGTTTTATATAGCGCGAACAAGATCTTCGCAGATATCAGAGCGCTTTACAGAGAAGGGGAGCATGTATACGCAGATACATCAATCATGTTAGAAGTACATTGAAGTTATATCATAAAACAGTGAAGTAAATCAAATTCAGAGTCAAAATAAAAATACAAAGGGTTCGAACAAATAGTACAGATGAGTAACGAGTCTTTGTAGTTTTATCTCCAGTAGTGGTTCAAGTGTATTTAGCCATGAGGATCGCTTTTACTTCTTTCTTGAAACGTATGGAGGATGTGATCAGCCTGGTTTCAGGGGGAAGCGAATTCCAAATCCTGGGAGCCATTCCCGAGAAGGAGCGTTTATAGGTTTTTTCCTTGCGGAATCTTTTAGGCTTTAGCAAAAGATTGTTTGTACCTCTAGTGTTTCTGGTGCCTCCAGAAATCGTCAGCTTCTGTGCGAGGTATCTAGGTGAGCTCAGGTGGATAGCCTTGTGCGTCAAACAAGCGATTTTCAGGTGTATTCTGGCTTCAAACGGCAGCCAGTTCAGGGATTTGAAGTCCAGGGCGTTCGAGGCTCTAAGTGCTCTTTAGGACCTGTGATAAGTCTCGCTGCGACGTTTAGTTCTTTCGTGCGTATATCTAGGATTAACCGCAGAGTGCGTGCTGCCGTATTCTATTTAGAATGTACCGCAGTTTGGAAGTCTTTGCCTGGCTGAAGGAAAGGTTTAGTTTCCTAAGGGTGTTGATTTGGTAGTTCGCTCCCTTAGTTGCTTTGTTGATGTGTTCCTGCATGCTGAGATTGGTGTCAAGTGTTATGCCCAAAGATTTTGCTGAGTCCACAATGGTGGGTTGAACATTAAGTGCTGTGAGGTCTTTAAGCCACCTTTGTGCGGTAGTGATCTTCGCGGGTGGTGAGATCAGAAGGAACTCTGTTTTAAGGGCATTGAGTTTGAGATGATTAGCGGCCAGCCAAGATTGAGTGCTTCTGATCGTTGAGTTCAAGAGCGTGATGTCTTTGGGTGATTGTAGTTTGAGATAAAGTTGGGTGTCATCAGCATACATGTGGAAGTGTACATTGGATTCTTGCAGCAAAGTGGTTAGAGGTTCCATAGCTAAGTTGAACAAAGTTGGGGATAGGGAGGATCCTTGTGGTACGCCTAGCGATACAGGTCTTGGCGCGGACATCAAGTTGTTGCTCTTGAATTTCTGCGACCTGTTATGCAGAAAGGACGTAAACCATTTGAGCACAGTTCCAGATAGGCCCATTCTTGTGTTTAATAGTTCGAGTAAGTTCTCATGTTTGACGGTGTCAAATGCGGAGGAGAGATCAAGGAGGATGAGGAGGCAGGTGTCGTTATGATCTAGGATTTGGAGGGCGTCGTCGATTATGTGAGTCATAGCAGTTTCAGTACTGTGATTTGCTCGGAAGCCTGATTGATGAGAGTTGAGGAGATCAAACTGAGTAATGTGTTTAGTCAATTGTATTTGTGCGCATTTTTCCAGCAGTTTGGCAAGAGTCGGAATGTTGGTAATGGGACGGTAGTTGTTTAGGTCAGAGGGGTCGGCTGTAGGTTTCTTTAGCAAAGGTGTGACTTGTCCGACTTTGAGGGAGTCGGGAATGATCCCTTGTTGAAGTGAGCTGTTAATGATTTTGGTCCAGAGTGGAAGGAGCGACGGGGTAAGGACTTTGACAGCGTTAGCAGGAAGGGGGTCCGTGAGGTGATTGGATGGTTTCAGAGTGCTGAGCAGTTTGCCAATTTCTTCTTCTGAGTAGGTGACAAAGGTTGACCAGTAGGCATTGTTTTTTGGTTTAGTGGGTGCTATGCGGTGAGGTTTGGGGAAGAGGCTTGCGTCCATGAGGAGATCATTCTTTATGTTGTCAGTTTTTTGGTTAAAGAAAGAGGCGAAGTCTTCGCAGGAGGGAGCTTCGCGCATGGTGTTGAGAGGTAGGGGTTGTTCTTTGGATTGTGTTCGGATAAGCTCAAACAGCTTTCTCGGACGATTTTTGGCTTGGTCGAGCTGACGACTGAAGAAGTCTGATTTTGATCGTTTTATTTTCCTGAAGTAGGCATTTCTCTTTTTCTTCAGGTTTTTTAGGTTCAGTGCAGAGGGAGCTGATCTCCAGGTGCGCTCTGCCATTCGCATTGCGCGTCTATCGTCATTGAGACTCCCGTCGTACCAGGGGTTGGAGATTTTTGCGGTGGCTTTTTTTAGCTGCAAGGGTGCGACTTCGTTAATTATTGAGGTCATAGTGTCAAGATAGTGATCAGTCAAGGATTGGACGTCCTTAACGCCAGCAGGAGGAAGCAGTAAGTTGCAGCTGTTGGGGGGCAGCGAGTTTGAGTTTAGCTTTTTCATGTCTCTTTTCCAGACTTTGGGCCTGGCGGATTGAGCAGGGTTAAGTTTAACTTTTTCATTGATGAAGAATGTGACAATATGATGATCTGACCAGTCACAGGGTTGGATAGATTCGAGTTGGATAGAGCCCTCTTTGGAGATGATAAGGTCAAGGATAGAGCCTTTATCGTGTGTTGGACTGTTGCAAATTTGGGTGAGGTCAAGGGCGTTAAGGAAATTCTTCAGACCTTTTACCACCGCATCATTGTGATCGTTCCAGCGGAGGTTGAAGTCACCAAGGTATATTTGTGTGAGTTGTCGCCCGGAGTTGGTTGAGATCATGTCCATGATTTGTTGGGAGAAGGTAAGGTTGTCACCGGGTGGGTGGTAAACGCCGTGCAGAGTGCAGATCTGTTTGCCCTCACTGACAATATCGAGGCAGATGTATTCACAAGACGTTGGGTAGGGTATGGAAGGGGAAGTTACTTTCAAGACAGAGAGGTTGCTCCTGTATATACATGCGATTCCGCCACCTTTTTTATTGCCAGACCTATCAAGTCTAGTGATGTGGTAGTTGGGGGGAACCAGAATGTCCATTATAGGTGTAGAAGCTTCTGTTAGCCATGTTTCAGTAATGATGATTAAGTCAAGATCCAATTTTAGGATGAGATCGGCAATGGCGGCGGAGTGTCTAGCGGCTGATCTGCAGTTGAGCAGAGTGCATTTGAGACGGGGTGTGTCGATGGCAGAAGGGTGTTCTAGAGCGAGGGGGACATTACTCAGGTTACTATGGATAGCGATTCTGTTGTTCAGTGTGGGGGGTCTAAGGGGGTTGGAGTGAATCGTGGGAATGGCAGTGAGAGTGTCGGGTGTGATGCTATGGGGACCTGAGTCATAGGAGCGGAGGAGTGTGGTTGTGTCTAGGTCTGAGAGAGTGTTGCAGGAGCGGTGGGGGCGATTTTCGCGATTGTGAACAGGGATTGAGGTCCAATGCGGTGGGAGTCGAGTGCGAGAGTTCGCCGCCCGGTTGGAGGACCATTTGGGAGGGGAGGTGATGGTGGAGGCGCGTGAGTGGTGTCTGGGGTGTGTGCTGAGTATTTGTTTGATGCTGTGAATGTCTTGTTTGATCTGGTGGAGGGTGTTGGGTGAGGGGTGATTGGAGTGTGATAGACAGAGTAGTTGTTGTTTGATGATGTACATGTCTTCTTTGAGCTGGAGGAGGGAGGCCGTAATATGGTCTATTGTGGGAAATGTGTTGGAGGTGGGGATGGGAGGGTCGGGCGTTGATGACATAGGGGAGAGGTTGGTGGCGTGGATGAGAGTATTGGTGGTAGGCGTAGAGTGCAAGGTGGAGGATGGGCGTTTATTAGTGGTGGAGGTTGGGTAGTGGGGGGTGAGACTGGGGAGGGTAGCGGGATTGTAGATGGTTCTTTTTTGAGAGGGTGGAGTTGAGTTGATGGAGGTGGTGTGTTCTGTGTGATTAGTTAATGGGAGGAAGTGGGGGCTGAGAATGGGGGGGGATAAGTAGTGGGGTTTGCCTTTGTGTGTGACGGTCTGATGTTGATCTATGTTAGGCGGGTTGTGGGTGTGAGTTGTGGTATCAGGGGTGAGAGGAACGGGGATGAGAGGAACGTGGATGAGGGCTGTTGAGTAGGGGGAAGGGGTGGGGTGGTTGTTGTAAGCGGGAGAGAGGTCTAGGTCTGTGTTTGAGGGATGCGGGGTAACTACGGTAGGTGGGTGAATGACTAAGGTGCCGGGAGTAAGGGGGTGGTGCATGTCGTTTTGGGTGGGAGCTGTGGTATTAGGGGTGGGAAAGTGGTTGAGGGCTGGTGTGTGATGGGAAGGGGTGAGGTGGTTGGTGTAGGCGGGGGAGTGATCTATGTCTGTGCTCGACGGTAGTGAGGTAGATACGGTAAGTGGGTGAGTGACTAGGGTGTCGGGAGTAAAGGAGAGGTGCATGTCGTTTCGAGGCTGGGCTAGGTTAGAATGAATGTGGCTTGAGGCTGTGGTGTCAGGGATGGGTGTGGTATGAGAGGATGACAAGGTGAGGTTGTAGGGGGGGAAGGGGGTGCCGCTGGAATGTGCGGCTGAAGGATCTATGTCTGTAGCTGTGGAGTGCAAGGTAGCTACATTAGGTGGGTGAGTGTCTGAGGTGCCGGGGGTGGGGGGAAGGTGCGTGTCGTTTTGGGGTTGATTGGGGGTGACTTCAGGGGTGATAGGCCTGCGGGTGCTATGGGTGGGGGTCCGATGACTGGCGAGGGAATTGAAATTATAAAAGGAGAGGAATTGAATTGAATTGGAGGAATTGAAATTATAAAAATTTAATTTGATGATATTGAAGAAGTACAACAAATCAGTCGTTGTTCTGCTCGCTTTTTGCTAGTGAAAGATTTATATATCCGCAGAAAACAGTTTCCTGTTTCTTTAGCATATGCAGTAACTATTCATAAATCTCAAGGTTTAAGTGTTGATACTGCTTTGGTGAATATTGGAAATTCTGTGTTCAAGGAGGGCATGGCATATGTTGCTTTATCTAGAGTCAGAACTTTATCTGGATTGTACTTGATTGATTTTGATGAGACAAAGATTAATGCAGATCTAAATTGTGTAATAGAATATAATAGGTTAAGAAGAGAGTATGCTCCAAATTTACCTCAAAATCCTCTGTTTGAAAAGCGTGTGGTAGGCCGAAAAAGAAGAAATGAGAAAAATTGTAGTGAAGTTTTAGCAAAAAGAAAAAAAGTAGATGAAACAGTAATTGTAAGCAGAAAGGAAATGGATTCAGTTAAAGATGTTGTTGGATTTCTGGTGTCAACTGCTATGCTAATGTAGTGGTTAATGTTGTTTTCTTTCTCCAAACTGTAAAAGAACAGATTGCTGAAAATCGTGATCAAACACTTTGTTGTTTATTAAATTGTTGTTTATTAAATTCTGTGTTTGAGAAATGTAGCAGTGATAGAACAAAAATACAAAGTGTTTCTGAAATTCGAAAGGTTTTAGACATATGTTCTGGTCTAAATCAATTTTCACAGTATATTCAGCAAGATTGTCAGGAATTTCTAATGTATATGCTTGTTGTTTTACAAGATGAAGGAGTAGATGTAGAAAATCTTTTTGGCCTTTCTTATAAATGGCAACATGACTGTGACAATTGCTCCTTTTCAAGTAGTACTACAGTATACACTGAAAGATTTATATATTTGACTTTACCAGACTGCAAATCAGTGTATTTTAATAATCTAGTTAGAACAGCAAATCAAAACATGGTTTGTAGTCAATGTAAATCTGAAATGCTATCAGCTTTATTTTTAATAAGATATGGACAGTCTGTTATTTTAATGTTTCAACGATGTAGACCTGATGGGACTAAATTGACAACATTAGTTAAAAATGTTGTGGCTTCTCAATTATCAATTTCAGGAAGAACCTTTACAACTGCAGGAATTATTTACCATGATGGTCCTTCAACAACATCAGGACATTACACAGCTTATTTAAAATGTGAAAAAGGTTGGAAGCTCTCTAATGATACTCAATTGACTTTCAAACAACGTTTGCCTTCTGACTTACTAAATTCTTACCTAGTGTTCTTACAACCGAAATTTTAGGGAAGGTAATTGGCCTATGAAGATTGCAGCAGTTAATATAACTTAGTTTTCTCTTCAAATTTACTTTCTGAATGAGAGTGATGAAGGTAATAAAAACATGTAGTTCTCATAGAGATAGTATATGTTTATTATATAAAGTGTGCTGTGAGTATTATAGGAATTATTTATTAAATGTAAGCTAGAGATGGAAGTAAAACTCTTGTTTCATAACATGAAAGATGTTGGAGCTTTTCTTTCAGAAAGTCGGGTAAATGAGACATTACGAAAACAGTGGACTAATTTACATAGAAAAGGATTTTCCATATACTATTTGGCCTCATGGAAAAGTGGATGCATCAAAAGTGAGTTTAGATATGGTTTTAAAAAATTTACATTATTTAAGTAATTATTCAATGGGTTTTTTAAACACAATCATTTTGATTGTGTTTTTTTTTGCCCGCTGTTATATGATGAGTACTTTTGAAGTCACTGTTTTAAGTGAAATTCAATATATTCTGAGAACAGCAAAAATAAACCATTTAACATGTTGTTGAAATTATTTTGTGTTTTCTATTATTAAATATATATTATTTTTCCATTCTCTTATGCTCACTTACCTATTTCCACCCTCTATCACTCTTTTTAACTCAACCTCACTGGCCTTTTTGACTCTCCCTCACCTCCCTTCCCTTATTCCATTTTCCACACTTATTCTCATTAACCACTCCTTCACTTCTCATTACCTCTCTCCCATCCACCAATTTCCAGCTGTCAGTCACTGTACTTCACCCCCCTTCCCTTTGTTTCCTTTCTTTGTTCCCTCAATAATCCTCCGTCTCTCCTTCACCTTATTACACTTCACTCACTTCTTTTCTCACTTCCTCTTTCCTCTCACATCCTCACTCCCTTTCCCTCACAGCCTGTCTCTTAGCTTCAGTCTCTGGATCCTCTCACTCTCTCATTTCTCTTCCGTCATGCTTACTCCCTAAAAATGACCCACACTCCCTTCCTTACCTTTCTTTGCTCTCTTACTCAGTTCCTTTGTGTCACTCTTTCCTTCACTAGCTCTATATTCTCACTCCTTCACTTCATTTGTCTCAAGCTTACTTGCTTTTATCCTCTCTTTATTTTCCCTTTTTCATCAACCTCCCTGCCCTTCACTCACCCTCACTTACCCTTGTTAATCTCCTACTTTGTCTCTTGTATTGTAAAATATATATTATAAATATTGTAACTTATTTTGTTTTGTCTTTCACAGATATAAATTTAAATGAAAATATAAAACTAAGTTGATATTACTTATAAGGTAAGTTTGATGTAGAATATTTATTTTCTCTATACTATTTTCCATAACCTCACTACTCTTCTTTGATATTCCCACACCTCTGTTTCCTTATAGCGCTTGCCTCACTTATTCTAAATCCCCACATTTACTCTCTTTTTTCACACTCTTCTCTTACTCTCACCTTCTTTGAGGCGTACTCTTGTACTTTCTTTCCTCTGTCTTCTCTTACTTCTTTGTTTTATTTTTTTCCCTTCCTTTACTCTCCTTACTCCACTTCACTAATTCCTTCTCTTACTCCCTCTGTCCTCTTACTTCTACACTCCCCTTACCTCATTCTCTCTCTGTTAGCCTCATTCTCTCCTATGGCTGAGATACCCGCCACCCCCTCTCAACACAATCCCCAAGGATGGGAAACCGGAAACGATTCTGAACTTTTGGAAGACGGGAGGGAGTGACCCTCCCGGCCGTATTTATTAAAATATGAAACAAAATTAAAACATTAAAATAACAGTTTCATATTATGTACAATTTCATTTCCACATTGCGATGTTTGGCTACCCTTAACATATTCTCTAATACAAAGGTTCACCTAGCCGAACTAACATCCTACAAAACATTTAACTTGAAATTGTACATCCTACCGTTTAAGGGCCAACGGCAAGGTCGTAACCGGTGTCAGATCCCTAAACCAGAAATATCCCCCTCACTTGTGAGGGGCGACCGCACAGAGGCGTACCTCAAGTGCATCTACCAATTTCCCTTGACTTGACGGGGGCCCCAATAAACTCGACGCCATTTAAAGGTCGTCCGAGGACTCGTGTGAGGTGTCTAGAAGGTAGCGTAAACCCCCTCCCAAACCCCACACAACTTACCACATCTGCCGTCGCAGATGTCCTGGCCCCGGGAAATTCCCCAGGAGGGGGCTGTAGCCCCTCCTACCCAGGAAGGGGCCTTGACCGCCTTTCCTTTCCTTTCGGCGGCCCATCCTTAGAAGGGACCGCCTCCCCGTTGAGGGGCCAATGGCCACCTCCCCCGAGCGCTCCCATCCGTAATGGGTGACGCCCACCCATAGGGATCTTCCAATTACTGCTCACCGATCATGACCTTACCGCCCGACCAAAATAAATACGACAATTCTAACTAAATTACAAAAATGACAACATCATTATATGACAGTAACAGTTACCACTTATTAAAAGCATGATTACTGATTAACACTAGTGCAGAATTCCTTTATTTGCAAAACATACCAGAACTTGACCATTCTTTATTGCATATTCAAAGTTATCACGATAATCATCACAACCTGTAAAAAATAGAGTTACCACATCAAAACTTTATTCAAAAACCACTTGCTGTCCTCAGGGGCTGGTGGGTGGATCAAAATTGGCTCTTCGTTCCGTCTCGAGCTCACGTGCAGCGAGGAGGTGCAGCTTCAGAGCACAGGAACAGGAGGATGCTTTCTTGGCTTGTCGCTCCTTTTATCCGTCTTCAGGGCGGGCGTAAACCCGCCCCTGCCTGCCCCAAGGGCGTGGCCGGCCGCGTCAGTGTCTAGGCCAGCCCACTCCAGGGCGGGAAAAATGCGCGCCCCGGCTACGCCGCTTCGGGCATACCAGCCGAGACTCGCCTCCCGCCCAAGATGGCTTCCCGGGGGGATCGTGGTACTCCGCCATACGTTCGGGGGGACCGAATGGTCGCCACCTTTCCAGTCTCTTTAGTCTCTCACTCGTCTTCTGTCGAGCTCACTCCCTATAACTTAGTTATAGTCGCACACTCACCTTTTTTGATACCTTCTCCTTTACTTACCTCCCTCTCTCTTCCCATCCTTTGCTCTTTCATTCTTTTCCTTTATCTTACTTTTCTTACTCCACCTCAATAACTCCTTTTCTCAAATCCTCTATCTTCTAATTTATTCACTCCACTTTTCTCAGTCTTTTTCTATTACCCTCAAATAATTTCCAGCAATGCATCCTTTCACATGGGGTAAGTCCCATGTGAAAGTACCTGCATCAGTCTTATGCCTGCTGTGAGGCAGATGCAAGATTTTCACGCAATGGTGTCCTAAAAGTGACGCAGTGAAATCTTATAGATTTCACTGTGTTACTTCTACGACTTTTCCTTGCGTCAATACGCCCCCTTTGCATACATTACATCTGACGCAGGTATAATGTGGCGCAGAGGTTTACAAAGTTACGTATCTACCTAGATGTGTCACTTTGTAAATTTGACTCAACAAGGTACAATTTTTACACCACTGGTGCGTCACAAAAAGTGACACACCGGCGGTGTAAAAGTGACACACGGCCTCATAAATGAGGCCCACAAGCGTATTATAGGGAAAAATATTGTAAAAAATTATAGTCATTTTTTTTTCAAGAAATGCATCTTTTCACATGGGGCCAGCCCCATGTGAAAGGGTCTGCGTCAGTCTTAGGCCTGCTGTGAGGCAGGTGCAAGATTTTGACACAATGGCGTCCTGAAAGTGACGCAGTGAAATCTCTTAGATGTTACTGCGTCACTTGTACAATCCTTCTTTGTGTCAATACGCCCCCTTTGCATATATTATACCTGGTGCAGGTATAATGTGGCGCAAGGGTTTACAAAGTAACGCATCTACCTAAATGCATCACTTTGTAAATATGACTCAACAAGGTGCAATTTTTACACCACTGGTGCGTCACAAAAAATTACGCACCGGCGGCGTAAAAGTGACACATGTCCTCATAAATGAGGTCCTGAAGCGCACCATATGGAAAAACAGGCCTTCTGCTTTATTTTCTTTCCTTTCTTTTGTTTTACTTCATTGTTTTATATATTTCCGTTATTTTATTCTCATGACTCCACTTTAATTACTACTTCTTTTTCTTTGTCTGTCTTCTTAGTTCTACGCTCCCCTTCCCTTAATGTCTTTCTGTTAGCCTAATTCTCTCCATCCCCTTAGTCCCTCACTTTTCTTCTGTCATGCTCACTGCCTATAACTCAGCTATACTCCCACACTCACCTTCTGTCAGACCTTCTCCTTTAGTTTGCTTCCTCTCTCTTTCCTTCTTTTGCTCCTTCACTCTTTTCTCTTCGCTTAATTTCTTATTCCACTGTACTAACTCCTTTTCTTACTTATTCTTTAATCTTATTTGTACACTCCCCTTCCCTCATACTCTCTCTGTTAGCCTCATTCTCTCTGTCCTCTTAGTCTCTCACTCCTTTTATATCACACCCACTCCCTATAACGTTCTCTAAATTACTCACTCCCCTGTTCTCACTCTCTCTGTGTTACCTCCATTCTCTCTGTCCTCTTAGTGTTTTACTCCTCTTCTATCATGCTCACTCACTATTACTGAGCCATATTCCCACACTCATCTTCTTTCAGACCTTCTCCTTTACATTCCTTCCTCTCTCTTCCCATTCTTCGCTCTTTCACTGTTTTCCCTTCTCTTATTCTCCTAAATCCACTTCACTAATTCCTTGTCTTACTCCCTCTATCTTCTTAGATCTACACTCCCCTTACCTTATTCTTTCTCTGTAAGTCTCATTCTCTCCGTATCTTTAGTCTCTCACTCCTCTTCTATTAAGCTCACTCCCTATAACTTAGTTATACTCACACACTCACCTTCTTTCAATCCCCCTACTTCACTTCCCTTCCCCTCTCGTCCCTTTTTTTGCTCCCTCACTCATTTTCCTTTCCTCTCTCACTAAAATTAGGACTGGGGACGGTAGCAGTGGTTCTCTAATGCTGAAACAATGATCAGAAAACTTTGTTCACCGTAACAAAGTAGGGCATTACAATTTTTGCATTTGATGGAAGCCTCATTAAAAACAGGCATAGTACTGGGGGTGCCTCCTCTCGACGTGGAGCATTAAATTTCACTGTCTTCTGAAAATACAAAAAATGGCGGCGATAGTGTACATTAGAGAGAAATAGTGAGAGAAAGAAGGCATGAGATGAAAAAGAATTGTCAAATGCACATTGGGGAAAATATAGTTGGAGAAGGGAAGTAACTGTGAGTAAACTTACTATGTAATACAGAAATGTTGCACTCTATACTATAAGTCTCACTTTATACCACAATCATTTCACTACTATCTCATAAATTTCAAGTAGAATAACAGAAAAATGTCTCAAACAATTTATAATTTATAAATATAAATTTATTCTTCAGAATTTTCATAATTTAGAAGTACTTCTAGCATTAATTGATCAGGAATCTCATCAGAACTCTTCATAAATGACTCCTGGAACTCAACATAGTCCAAACATTCCATTAATTCAACATCCAAAGTCTCATCATTAAAATCCTCCATTCCATCTTCTCTCAAAAGAAGGTCTTCTTCATGGATAGCGTTATGAATAGGATCATTTGAGACCTCAATCAAACTCTTCTCAACAAAGATTGCAGAAATTTCAAAATTAATATTAACGGTGTCCTCATTGAGATCCATATTCTTTTTAAATTTCTTGCTGTAAATAGTAGAAAAAAATCACTTTAATTTATCGTTTTTAGTAATAGATAATATTAAACTAGCTTTATCAAGTATTAAATTCCCCTTACAAATTAACAACTCACCTTTTAGAAAGCAGTAGAAGAGATAATACTGTGTAAATTTCACAACAGAAATAGAACACCAAAAATTCCTCACAAATGTACCTCAAAGAGTACTATCACAAAATGGCTGTGTTTGCCTCTCATTAGAGAACCATTTCATTAGTAGAAAACCATTGAAACTTCATCACACACAAATTCAAAACCAAAGTAACATTTTAATTGGTTGTAAATTTCAAAAGCTAATTGGTTTCTTGAGTGTCTGTAAACATTCTAAATGGTCTGCATAGTCCGCCATCGTGTGACTCTGAAGAACAGAGACACAAGAAGTGAAAAATAAATGAGGAAATAATTAAAAAGGGGCGGAATAGACACCCTCTGACCCCCTAGGTTTTCTGAGGGGGGCCTAGAAAAACTTTTTTCTTTTTTAAATTTCGCGGGGTAAGTGCTGGGTGCGCTCCCGTGTGCGCTCTCCGGTACGCGCACCCTGAGTGCGCTGGGAAAAAATGTAAAAAAAATATATACATTTAACAATTTTTTTTTTTTCAAAAAATATAATTAATTGTTGTAAAAAACAGCTAACAAAAAAAAATAATCGTAGGTTACAAAGTCGATATACAAATGAATTAGCTTCTTAAAAAACTATGAAATTCACTGAAAAAAACATAGGTTTCACAAACGTTATAGTTAGGAATTTAAAAAACCTTTGAAATTCACTAAAAAAAAACATAGGTTTCACAATTGTTATAGTTAGGAATTAGCTTTTAAAAAACCTTTGAAATTCACTGAAAAAACCATAGGTTTCACACTCGTTATAGCTAGGAATTAGCATTTACAAAACCTTTGAAATTCACTGAAAAACCCTAGGTTTCACACCAGTTATAGTTAGCTGAACAGTTTACTCATACAAAACCATTGAAATTCCCACGTTATAGTTAGTTGGACTCACTATAACTCGCGCGCCCGCAATCCACTGCTGATGATGTCACATATTACATCATTCATGACATGGTCAGTGACATCACTGATGACATCACTGATGACATCTCAAATGACATCACTGATGACATCACTGATGACATCATCCAGTGAATGTGTGTTCCTGTAAAGTTAAAATGTGCCTAACATATTGAAGAATGATTGTATGTATGAGTGTCTGGATGAAGTAAACATTGTGCCAATAAGGGCACTAAACAAGGTATAAATGTGTGGGTGTGTCAGCACGAACTCATTTGTCGAGCCTCTGAAGAGAACAAGAAGTTCAGAAACGCGTCAGGCCAATATAAACGACATGAGAGCTGGAAACATATCAGACTGTGGCGTTCACTCTTACCCGTGATCTTGCTGTTTAGTGCATCCTTGCCTGTGGGTAACTTGGAGCGAGATATATATATATATATATATATATATATATATATATATATATATATATATATATATATATATATATATATATATATATATATCCAGAAAGTCGCCATTAAGAACTGCTTCGCGCAGAACAACGAAAAGGAGCGAAACCACCACGTAAGTGCAGTTTTTCAGTGCTTTATTGGTGCCAAAGATTAAAGCCTGCAATCCACCATGACGCGTTTCGCCTCTACCCACGAGGCTTGATCACATGATGTGTCATGGACACAAACAAGGGCATATATAGTGCAAATGTTCAAAAGGTTTCAGCTGTGTCAGTAACAGACATAAACAGTGAGAAAATACTACGTGGTTCCAACAATAATTATGGGCATAGTGCTCATGAGGTTCAACCGAAAAAAGTAAATCAAAAGATTATTTCTGGGATATTACTAGTTATAAAAATGCATATATATATATTCGATCGAGGTTTACCCCTACATACAATAAAATCAATCAATCAATCAAACCGGATTTATAGAGCTTTGCAAATCACCCACAAGAGTATCCAGGTGTTGGGAGCCATGCTCCTTGGGTGGAATTAGTTAAACATCCAGGTATTGAGTCCCCTTCTGAATTCCGGAAAAAAGGGTGCAGTTCGGAGGTGAAGGGAGACAGTTTCAGGACTTTGTGGCGAGCTAGAAGAAAGAACGTCCTCCATTGTCGTTTCGGCAGATGCAGGAGGTGTTTGCAAGGAGGAGACACACAGATGTCTGGAGTGTCAATGGAAGCTCTAGTGGTGTTAGATGTAGGCCAGTCCTTGATTGTTCAGGGGTTTGTAGGCATGGGTCAGCACCTCAGATTGGCATCCCATGTGGACAGGTAGCCATTGGAGTTTCTTCAGGTATGGGGTGATGTGGGCCCGTTTGGAGAGGTCAAAGATGAGCCTGGCCGCTGAGTTCTGTATGGTCTGCAGTCTCTTCAGTAGGTGTGTGGTAATTCCACCATAGAGTGTATTGCCATAGTCCAGGTGGCTGGTGATAAGGGCTTTAGTGACAGTGCATCTAGCAGTGACTGGGAGCAATTTGAAGATCTTTTGGAACATGCAAAGAGTGAGGAAGCAGGCAGAGGAGACTGCGTTAATCTGTTTTTTCATTGTGAGTTTTCTCAACAGGATGATGTCAAGGTCTGTCTGAGTGGGTGAGGGTCCAAGTTCAGTAGGCCACCAGGAGTTGTTCCTTGGGGAGCAGGTGATCCCGAATATCAGTACTTATGTTTTGTCTGTGTTGAGTTTGAGGCAATTGTTTTGCAACCAGTCAGCAATGATGGTCATGTACAGGTGGAAGCTGGTCCTTGGGGTGGATGGGTCTTCAAACAGAGAGAGGATGAGCTGGGTGCTGTCTGCGTACAAGATGATTTTCAGTCCATGGGTTCTGATGATGTGCGTCAGGGGGGTCAAGTAGGCATTGAAAAGCGCAGGGCTGAGGGATGAACCTTGAGGGATACCGCAGCTGATGTTCTTGGGTACAGAGGTGGAAGGCGGATTCCCTGTGTTCTTCCAGTGAAGAACCATAGTCTATAGTGAAAGTTCTCATCTCCTAACTTTAGGAGTTCCAACTGTCAGTACGGCCTCTATCGCTTTGTTGAATTAATTAACTTCTGTTATTACTCTGTACTACACTCCACCAATGTTGTGTTATATACAAAGTCATGTAAAATGCTTAGCTGCACCTGTGGATAGGTCCAGGCCATATAAATCAAACAAAGAATGAAACCATGTTTTTGAATTAGCCTAAAATGATATATCTTTGTACGATCTAAAGATGTGCCACACGTTAAGCTTATTCCTTACTCCCACGTTATAAGACATTCACATGGTGTGAAAGAACATGATATAACTTTCTCTTCTTTCTCATTCTTTCACAGCCCAGGCTGGCATACCAACCTTTCTGATAATCGGTTGACTCACATTACAATTCTTATTTATAAACCTATATATTTACTTACAAAGTATTAATAGTCTTTTTATTCAGGTATTTTTAATTTTCAATAAAGCTAAATAATTTGAAAAAAGAAGGAAAAAAGACAATAGCATTTTGTCGGGCACACTGTTTGAATCTCTTCAGCAATCTCTTTACTGGTGAACTAGGAATATGCCCCCAAGGTCAGAATATTGACAATTCATCCCTCACTCAAGGCATCATCCCATAACTTTCCACAGGACTGTATGCTTTTCACTTCCGATGTAAAAGCACAAACCTCGACCCTGATTCAGTGCTTAATTTTGTAAAAATGTAATTGACAGGGCTCTTGTCAGGACCCATTTTGTACCACACATTGCCCCTGCCATGCTGCCAATGATAGTAACAACACAACTACTAACCATCACACTCCTACAAGTGTGACAATTCGGACTATTCCAGGCCCCGAACGCTATAAGAATGGCTCAGGTGGTAGGTAATAGTAATTAGTAATGTATATTGAATATTTAACTGTTGTTGTGGTCATCCCCAAATTAACAATAACACAACACCTTGTGACAGACTGTCACAAGCGCCGGTGTTGACAATTAAGTGCCAGTGCTAAACACTGGAATACACAGCCTAAAATTAAGCACTGCCCTGATGACTGAACAATGTAGTATCCTATCTCCATCTACTATTCCTGGATAAAGTATCTGTGAAGGCCGCCAGATCCTTTACAATAGTGAACTACCTTTGTTTGCCCTGCTCTACCTCTCTGCAATCTTTGCTATCATCGACCATTGAACACCTGTTTAACACCAGCACAGTTAAAATACCTTCACTGGTGGTGTCCTGGAGTGATTCACATTTTACATGTAGAGTACATCTTAACTGCCTAGATGAGCCTTGGTCCAACCCAAGCCATATTCTACACAAATTTCAAAGACTCCTTATCACCAGCTGTTTCAACCTCCATATCAAGGCCCTCAAAGTCCTCCTGGTGGATAGGAACACCATGATGCATTCGTTTTTGTTTTCAAATTCATATTTATTTTATTTTAAAGGAACCATAAAATAATTCAATTTTATAATCTTATAAATTCGAAATGTATTAATTATTATTCAAATCATAGATCAATGGTATTTGAAAAGAATTCTTCCTATTCAATTCTAAAAATAAACTCTGTTGTGCACTGTTAGTGAAGGTGTAGAAGTATATGATTAACTCAGAATCACTGGTCCAGATACCAACCCCTGAAAGCTAATTTGCACATGTAAAACGATATCATATAACACAAATACATAGTCAATGCTCTTATTTTTATTGTTCTCTTTTATTGATACATTACGACCAGGTTAAGTAAACCATCATAATTCTAAGACACAAACAGCCTAATATTTAAAAACTGAGGGCACAATTGAGTATTTAGATGTAGGACTGGAGATTAAGGAAGGCAAGGTGTGCACCACTCTCTTCAGGAAAGCTACAGCAGTGAACAGTGTCCTGCATGCCCTCAGCAGCCACCCAGAGGCACTCAAAAGGAGTATACCTTATGGCGAACTGCTGAGGGCAAAAAGGAACTGTAACAACAGTGAGGCGTACACAGAAGAAATCTTAAACATCATTGAAAGGTTTTGCAGTAGAGGGTATCCCAATTGGGTACTCAAAAAGCCCAGAGAGCGGGCAGAAAGTGAAGAGAGAACCAAAACACTTCAGGATAACACAGAAGACACACATAAAGATGAGAATGACACAACACACATGATCCTCACCTATAACTCAGAAGCACAGAAGATCAAACATATACTCACCAAACACTGGGAGATTCTGAAAACTGATAATGTCCTAGGGTCAAATCTTACTGACAGACCCAACATCACATACAGGTGCAACAGAAATATTCGTCATTTGGTGGTTAGGAATGACATTACTCACTATCCCACCAACACACAACATGGCCTTATTGAGTTTTATCCATGTGGCCACTGTAAGGCTTGCAAACACAGCAAATACAGAGGAGAGCTTGAATATAAGGGGACAACCAAAAAGATTACCCAATTCTTGACTTGTAGCACTAGCTTTGTTGTTTACGCTATTGAGTACACCTGCAACTTATGGTACATTGGCAGCACTACATGCACAGCCAAAAAGAGGGTCTGAGAACATCTGAGGGCCATCTCTAACCATGACCCTGAATACCCTGTTGCCCATCATTTTGAGGACTTGATCACACGACTCACTAGTAGCTTCAACAGTTCTTTAAATACTTTTCACTTTTTTCATTTTTAAACCATGTGGCTTATTTTTAAAGTGACCTGTGCATTTGAACAAACAATAGAAGTATAATAGGTGTTGCCTTTCATCCATGGCATAACTTAGACAACTATTTGCAACATTTATCAACCAATTGTCAATCAAAGATAAACAGTACATAATCATCATCAATATTTGCATAAATGAATTTTATGAGCAGCAAGTCATATAAATTGTATAAATATATAAATCGATAAATAAATATATAAATAGATAAATATGTACTACCTTTGGAATAAATACTAAAATAGATCTTATTGTCTTGTTGGTTGTGGTACTGGTTTTAATACCTAAATCCCCTTGTAAATAGATGTGTATGTACTAAAATAAGTATTGCTTATAAAATTATTTCATTTATATAGTTGCAGCGACTTCTCCTGTTTTAATATCTATTGCCTGTTCTGTATTGTTGTTATATGCTAAAACACATGCAAAAAAGTGACTTGTGCTACACACCTCTCTAAGTGCAAACTGTACTTAACTAAATAAATAAACGAAAAAACTATAGGGGGGGGGGTTAGGCAGCTTTACTATGATATGGAGAAATGTATGGAAAAACTCTAAAAGAGATCTAAATAAATATTTCTGTGACACTATATACATGATCAACTGATTAGTAAAAACATGGTTGAATTCATAGGTGAGGAAAAAGAAGTTTCCCATTGTTTACAATGAATAACTACAGATATTTTAGTTGTATAGACTGGTGTGTAGTTCTTCCGTGACATTCAACCCCTTAGGGTATTTGGTATCGAAAATTTTAAATATATTACATCTCCAATTTACGGAGTGCCTTTTCTCGATCACCTCCTTTCTTGTTGATTGGAATAGAATCTATCAGATAGTACTTCAGATCTTTAGGGTTGACAGCATGGCTTTCATCAAAATGAAGAGCCACCGGATATGCTGAATCATTGTTCTTGATGGCTCTTATGTGTTGGAGCACACTTTTGTGGCACTGTAAGATGGTACTGCCTATATATTTCAATTTACAAGGGCACTCCAGCACATAGACCACATAATCGGTTTTGCAATTTAATGCCTTGTCTATCATTATTTCTTTTTCGCGAAATGGAGTCTTGTAACTGGTTATTGTCACATCGTGTTGACAGGCTTTACAGATTTTGTACCTATGAAATCTCAATCTTTGTGACAGCCATGAACTTTTAGTGGGTGGCCCACATGGATCATTCTTAACTAAGACATCCTTCATTGATTTACCTCTGCAGTATGTTGTTGCAGGTTGCTTGGGGACTATGGTACCAATTACAGGGTCTTGTCTAATCAGGTGCCATTTTTCTTGATTATTTTTCTTACTACACCCTCCGGTTGATTATATTTCAGGATAAACCCAAATTTCTCAGGTGTGTCTATAATTTCATCCACAATAGGTTAAATTTGAGAATGGACTGACTGTACCCTCTCGCCTTGAATCTCATTAGACATTTGCCCTGAGCTTTATGTAGGTCCTGATCATTGCTGCAGATGCGCTTAAGACGCAACAGCTCATCATATGGTATACTTTGTACCAGGTGCCCAGGATGGGCACTGTTGGCATGTAAAATGGCGTTACCAGCTGTTGGTTTTCTATGGAGTCGTGTTTCAAGTTTGTCCTGATCAATATATACTTCAATGTCCAAGAAATTCACAGTCTTATTGCTTATGAAGGCAGTAAAGTGTAAATTGAGTTGGTTCTTATTGATTTGAGCAATGAATTTTTCTGGTTGTGATTGTGTACCATGCCAGACTAGGAGGAGGTCATCTATAAACCTCCATCACACCTTTACATGCTTGGTCATGGCTTCATTGTGTTCTTTCATGAGAACCAGCTCCTCCCACCAGCCCATGTGCAAGCATGCATAGCTGGGGGAGAAGCTGGCTCCCATAGCAACACCCCTTGCCTGTTCGAAATACGCATTCTGGAACATAAAGATATTGTTTGCTAGAAAACTTTCAACCATATTGATTAACATATTAGTATGTTCAGCATATTCAGGACCCCTACGTGCTAGATAATGCTGTAGTGCTCTAAGGCCATCCTTATGTCAATTTTGACATGTACAGGGAGGTCACATCAAGTGTGATGAGTAAATAATCATCTTGCCATTGGAAATCAAGCATTTTTACCAAAAAGTCCCCTGTGTCCCTGATATGCGATGCCAATGTTTGGAGATATTCCTTAAGGAAAAAGTCTATATATATTGATGTTTTTTCAAAAATACTGTTTTTGGCAGAAATAATCGGCCTTACTGACGGTTTACTTGGATGTTTATGAATCTTGGGGATAAAATACAATATTGGTGTTACCGGGTTATCGTTCCTCATATATTTGTATTCATCCATAGAAATCAGTCCCATGTTTTTCCAGGCCGCCAATTTCATATTGTACGCTCCATGCATTGCATTCAAAGTTTGTCTGTTGATTCTGCAATAACAAGTATTATCATTGAATTGGTTCATGGCCTCATTAATGTAGTCGTCTCGTTTCAATAAAACCACTTTCCCACCTTTATCTGCCCTCCTGACAACTATTTCACTGTTATTTTTTAATTTCATCATGAGTTGATGGTATTGAAGTTCCTTTATGTTTTTTTTGGTTTTATTAGTGTTGCCATTTTTTTTGTACCTTGAATTTTACTGTTGAGGTTCTTTAAGTCATTCACTACTTGTTCTAGGAATACATCAATCGTGTCTTTCAGCATCAAGGGAAAAAACGTAGACGGAGGCTTAAATGGTGTTTGACCTCCTTTATGTGTACTAATGGGAGAGCTTGATGTGTCTTGGTTTGCACTCAAAGTCTCTCCTTCATTTATTAGGTCTTGTAACACGTCAAACAACTGACTCTCTGATCTACTATTGAACATTCTTATCGTTTCTTCCTCTTGTATCAGGTTATTTGAGTCATCATTAGTTTTGTGCAGGGTCCCAGGTTTTGACCACTTTGATTGCCTGAGTATTTTGGTAGTTTAAGTTTTCTGACACTTTTGTAAATATCTACTTGAGTGGTTTCATAATTAAAGGTACTCTCGGGACAGTAGGCGAGCCCCAAAGCCAGAAGTTGTTCCTCTGCTTTATTTAACACTTTGTCCGTTAGATTGATAACTGTTTTGTAATCGGATTCGGAGGTCTTGGGTGCTCTTTCCGCCAATATTTTTTCTGTTGGCGTTCCGGCTGTCATTTGTTGCTTTCATCGTCTGCTCGCCTTGCACCTCTCCCTACGCTTTCTGCTTCTGCTAATCCCTGATTGACCTGTTGTTTTCTCAGGCGCAGGGATTGCAGGCGTTCCTGGCATAAAAAATCCACCAAGGAAACAAAAAGGTGGGGGAGGGCCTAAGGGATTTTTAAAGACCAGACAAATACACATTCCCTAACTGAATACAGAAAAACATAAGAGTGTCAGAGGGTCTACAAGGTCTATGTGTGGTTCATTAAACTAATAGAACGGTGTCAACTCATCTAACAGTGATAGAGAACATTGGTGGATACCAGTGATCACTCACAGGATATCCATCAATCACCACCAGGTGATCTTTTTTCATGTTGCAGCAATGCTAATATTCTGTATATTGCTGAAACCTGTTGACCATTTTAATGAACCACTCTTAGACCTTGTAGACCCTCTGACACTCTTATGTTTTTCCATAAAAAATCCACCTCCTCAGGTAAAGAAAACTTCCTGGTGGCTTGTTGCCTAGATTTCCTGCGGGATTCCATTTCAGGCTCACTTTCCTCCACGGAGCTGGCATCAGAAGCCGATGTCAAATCAGATTGCATGTTAGTTATAGTTGCTTCTAAGGTGCTATTTTGTCGCAAGCCTGATTTGTCTGCTTTATGGGTGTCGTATTTTCGTGCAAAGGTAAACACCCTTCCACACTCGTAGTCGCATCGATCTCAATTAAATGTGAACGCTTTACGTTCTCTTATTATGTCATCCTCCTTTTTTAATCTTTTTTTCATTTCATTTCTTATTTTCTCTAATTCCTCCATTCGGCCCATTTCCTCAAGTTCTTTATTTCATTTATCAATTTCTTCCGATAATCTATCACAATCTTTGTCCGCATATTTGACTAAAATAAGCAAAAGTTTACATGACGAGTCTAAGTTGGTTTCTGCCCATTCTTTCATCATATCACGATCAGGCGCTTCAAGGCTGGGGGCTAATAAAATCCTTAAACCCCCAGGTACCTGTCCGACATTGATGTATCGCTGCAGAGATTTGGCTTCCCATCATTTCTTCTGTTCCACGAGCATCGCTTTTTCTAGCTGTTTGCTTTTGTCTTTAATGTCTGAATTTCTAGGATTGCTTGGTGGATTATGAGTAACTGAGGGGCATATTATCAAGACAGGCGATACAATTATCGCCGCTTTAGCGGCAGAAAACTACCGCTAAAACGGCGATAATGGGCTTGCTAATATGCGTTATAGAATTCCAGTAGAAGCCCAGGTTAGATGTCCTTCACATCTAACAAGGGCTTCAATTGGAATTCCACAGAGCATATAATCAAGCCCATTATCGCCGTTTTAGCTGCAGTTTTCTACCACTAGTCTTGATAATATGCCCCTGAGTCCATGCTGGGTGCAATCTCATCATTTAACATAGCCACCTGGTCCATATCTTTCAGCGCGTCGGCTGCCATTGTCAATTTGGGAGTTAGATGTAAACTGTGCAATTCTGTAAACTGGGAAATTTGCGTTACTAGCAGATGTCCGCTAATTCCTCTTTGTTGACAACAGTAACCCTGAACCCAACATGGAGTTGTTTGTTGGCGCTCACCCACCCACCACTCACTATCGGTTTGGCGTTCAGCGCGTCCTTACCCGCACTCGCCTACCTGGACAGTGGAGGTGTAGCGGGTTTCTGCTCCTGTCCTTTCCGTCTCCGTGGGGGGGGGGCGGTCTGTCAATAATCCTTCCGGATTCACTTTGAAGCTTGTTGCTGAGTCATTGCTCCTTTGTGGCAGGTAAGCCCAAGTTTTAGAGGGGTCCTCGTTTGAAACTGGAGGAGTCGAACCAGTTTCCAAATATCCCAAAAAACTCTTTTCTCGATTTGCCAGTCTTTCAGGGCACAAAGAAAGAGCGTGGACCACCTTAATTCATCAGCTGCAATCTTTATTTAAAATTCCCAAATGAATGCAGCAGCCATGACGCGTTTCGTCCCTCACCGGGGACTTAATCATATGATGCGCTAGTAGCTTCGACACAGCGACCCAAGGTAAGTTGCTCCAAAATGACTAAATTGCAGATTTGTGGGCTATGACGCATTTCGGCAGGATCCCCTGCCTTGATCACATGTAGAGCCAAACTCCCAATATGCATATATGTGCTCTACTACCACCACGTGATGCTAAAGGACATAGACAAAACACTATTCACCATTAGTGAAGTTCATTGTTAATGCAAAAAAAAATCTGTTTTTGTTTTTTGAATTTCATTTGGTAAATACATGCTCTAGTGCAATAAAACTATAATTGATAGCGCTGTCATTTAATGAATATTGATACAATTTTACTTTAGTTGATGTATTTTCTCTCCACGCTCATTTGCTTGTTTTTATCCATTCAATTCAATTAACTTTATTGTACCAATAGGACAAGCCTTTCCCGAGTGTTTAGTTTGCAGATAATCTCATAATGCACAAATTCTGCATAATAACCGGCTATTGTTATTTAGGAAAAAACAGGGAGGGAAGGGGGAAAAAAGAAGAGGGTTGAGGGAAAAAAGAAGGGAGGGAGGGGAAAACAAAGGCGATTGGACCACAGCCTGTTGTTTGCTTTGTTTATCGAGACGGCGTGCGCCAATTGTTGCCTCTGTGCTAAATAAAATCTGATTTGGCACTGTTTGTCATTATTACACATAGCAATAGCAACATTTTACTCTTTTTGACCTTAAAACCCTTGACCTCACATACATGGTACAGTGCTAGTACTCTGTTATACACAGGTCTATCTGTTTTTTAAGGGTGTCACAAGCTAATCCTTTGGAACACTATACAAGATCCTCGCTGGCAGCCGTCAAGTCGAATTACAGTGTGGGTCCACAATTGAGTTTGCGATTTATGTAGCAGCTAGAAATCAAGTGCAAGTGCTTATTCCTTATACATACGTATTCGCTTTAGTGCAAAATCATATTTAAGTAGCCCTAAGGTCTAAAAATTACTGACGTGCAAATCGCAGTTTATTTAAGAAATTGCGCAAATTTTGCAAATTATAATAATAGCTGCCGCTGCCGATAAAGCGCAAGTGCACAATTAGATTCAATGATGTGCAAAATCACTTATAATAGCCCGTCAGGTCTATACATCCGTATAGTGCAAAACAGCAATGTATATGGGAGTTGTGCAAATTTTAATAATGCTGCCACTCGGAGTAAAGTGCAAGTGCACAATTGAATTACAGTACTCCCTTACTTCACAATGACTATCTGTGCTCTCAATTATTTCCCTTTCACATAAAATATATTTTTAAAATAAATTTAATAAAATTATACCTATCTACACCCGGTTAAAACAATGGGGAGGACTTTATCCTCACACTTGAATTGCACTTAAAAACACTTCAGGGCTTTCCATCTAATCACCTAATCACACTCATGTCTATAAAAAATGTTTTACACACTTACAAATTCATTGCAACAGGTCACCTTAAAGCATTCAACAGATTCACATTTGTAAAAACATGTGTGACTTGATTTATTCATTGCCACCCCCTATGTAACAACTGGCAAGAGATTAGAAAGGCTCGACTCAGTGCTCCCAATTATATTAAATGGACATGCAGTCCTTCATCTGAGTTGAGGCCATTTGGATAATTGCAGTCGAGCATTAAAATATAGCGCAACTCTAATTTTCTCAGCTCAACCTCCCGATTTCCTCCTCTTCTTTTTTTGGGTACGGAGTCTATCACAAAATAAGGTAAATCCTCAACTCTGCCTCTGTGAACTTAATTTATGTGGCGAGCAACTGGGTAGGCTGGGTCCTTACTTTTCACTGCTCTCAAATGTTGGAGAATTCTGATGTGGTAACATCATAAAAATATGGGACACACACCCTCTTAGATTTAAAATCCTTCCAAGTTTGTACTTATTCATTCTACGTTGCATGCTCACTGGTAAAGTGCCTTGCCCTGGTGGCACGTAAGTACAAAATTAGATTATTTTGGGGGACATTTCGCCCCAAAACCAATGGCACAGACCAATGCTGCCTCTTCACTTTATTTAAATCATTATACTCCATATGGAGTATAATGTAATAATGTAATTCTGACGTGGGTCATATGGATGGTACTGCCCACGTAGACCATGCGGCACGTGCATTGCAGCACGTACACCCCATGGTCACTCCTACAACTGAGGAAACTGGAAGTGTATATATATATATATATATATATATATATATATATATATATATATATATATATATATATATATATATATATATATATATATATATATATACTGCCTATCAAGTCCATCACCTCTGAAGAAGTGGTTCTTCCACGAAACGCGTCAGGAATGAGAACATTATGCTGGTGATTTTGAGTCTCAATCGTTGCAGTTCCCTGCAATAAAAAGTGTTGGCAGATACATACCTGTCGAGAGGTCCTTTCTACAGCAGGCATCTCTTGTTGGATTAATTGTGGCCCCGGCTGAGCCGCGGAAAGAACCCCAGTGCTGTTTACAGTGCTCCTGCAGCGACGCCTACAACGCCGCTGCTTAAGGGGCAGGCGCTGATTTATTGCAGAAACAGAGTGTTAGCGGCAATTGTGTACCCTTGATCACGACCCACTGGTGTATTATTGCAGAACAATTCCATGGAGAGAAAGGCAAACTCACTGAAGTAAGACGAACATAGAAGTTACAAACGTAGGACACTACAAATACCATCATGCCATGAGTGTGGCCTCGCCCACTGGGGGTGGAACTTCTATGGTTTAAAGATTGCAGCTAACTCTGCCTATCGAGTCCATCACCTCTGAAGAAGTGGTTCTTCCACGAAACGGGTCAGGAATGAGAACATTATGCTGGTGATTTTGAGTCTCAATCGTTGCTGTTCCCTGCAAAAAAAAGTGTTGGCAGATATATACCTGTCGAGAGGTCTTTTCTACAGCAGGCATCTTTTGTTGGATTAATTGCGGCCCCGCCTGAGCCGCGGAAAGAACCCCGGTGCTGTTTACAGTGCTCCTGCAGCGACGCCTACAACGCTGCTGCTTAAGGGGCAGGCGCTGATTTATTGCAGAAACAGAGTGTCCGCTGCAATTGTGTTCCCTTGATCACGACCCACTGGGGTATTATTGCAGAACAATTCCATGGAGAGAAAGGCAAACTTACTGAAGTAAGACGAACATAGAAGTTACAAATGTAGGACGCTACAAATACCATCATGCCATGAGTGTGGCCTCGCCCACTGGGGGTGGATCTTCTATGGTTTAAAGATTGCCGCTAACTCTGCCTATCAAGTCCATCACCTCTGAAGAAGTCATTCTGCCACGAAATGCGTCAGGAATGAGGACATTATGCTGGTGATTTTGAGTCTCAATCGTTGCTGTTTCCTGCAATAAAAAGTGTTGGCAGATACATACCTGTCGAGAGGTCCTTTCTACTGCAGGCATCTCTTGTTGGAATAATTGCGGCCCCCGCATGAGCCGCGGAAAGAACACCGGTGCTGTTTACAGTGCTCCTGCAGCGACGCCTACAACGCTGCTGCTTAAGGGACAGAAGCAGATTTATTGCAGAAACAGAGTGTCAGCGGCAATTGTGTACCCTTGATCACAACCCACTGGGGTATTATTGCAGAACAATTCCATGGAGAGAAAGGCAAACTCACTGAAGTAAGACGAACATAGAAATTACAAATGTAGGACACTACAAATACCATCATGCCATGAGTGTGGCCTCGCCCAATGGGGGCGGAACTTCTATGGTTTAAAGATTGCCGCTAACTCTGCCTATCGAGTCCATCACCTCTGAAGAAGTGGTTCTTCCACGAAACGCGTCAGGAATGAGGACATTATAATCTTATTAGCTTAAGAAGAAGCTCGAGAATATGGCAAATTTTCCGGTTACAAACTTAATATTTCAAAAACCCAGATTATACACTCTGAGACTGGTACACCTACTGATATCCCATTAAACTCTACTGGCACATATCGTGGCGTAACTATTTCTCCTAAAATTGATGACATTGTTGGATTAAATCTGGATCCTTTGCTTATATCAACTAACAGAACTTTAGAAAGGGTAAATAATTTACACTTATCTTTACACGGACGTACTAATGTCATCAAGATGATAATTTTCCCAAAATTTCTTTATTTTTTCCGAACTATTCCGTTATTTTTTTCGATGTCTCTTTTTAACAAGATTGACAGGATGCTGTCCAGATTCTTGTGGGGGTACCGCCGCTCAAGAAGATCTTTAAAGTGGTGTACTCTTCCGCAAGAACGTGCTGAGTTGGGATTTCCGAACTTTAGACTGTATTATTGGGCTATTACTCTTAAAGTAATCAGGGTGCTATTATTCCATGACCATGTTACCGAAACTTCTATGGCACCCTCTATTTTTGAAATGCTAATGGGCGCTGAAGTGCGTCAATGTCTACTGAAGTTCACGGAACCAAGCTACTATAAGAGAACAAAATTCAAGGTGTTTTTGTCTGCTTTTTTAGTTTGGAGACAAATCAATAAAACCCTGCGGATAATCTCAAAGTTCAATTTTTATACACCTATTTCTGGTAATACGTCATTATCGGGGATTTTTCAAGATACGGCAATATATCGGTGGCAAATGAGACAGATCCATCTACTGGGGCAACAGTATCAAAATGGGATTTTTGTGTCCTTTTCTGAACTCCAAGAAACATTTGGCCTTTCTAGGAATTAATTCTTTAAATATTTACAGATCCGTAGCTTTTTGGAAAAAAAAAATCTGTTATATAATGATGCTATGGAGACTATTGATATTTTAGAGAGTTGCAGGAAGAACAGCCATATTGGTACGATTTATCAACTAATGGTTAATAGGTTGCATGATGATCTAGATCAGCAGGCCCAGAAATGGCAAAGAAAATTGAGCATAGAAGATATAGACTTGGCAAGGGCCTTTGAGATGAGTAATAAAGTACTAATTAATAGTTCTCTTAAAAGTCAACACTATATGTCTACCCTGGACCTCTACTACACACCCGCGAAACTAGCCAAATGGAAGGCCACGAAGGGTATTAATTGTAGCCGTTGTGGAATCCTAGCAGCGGACTCATGCCATATGTTTTACAGTTGTCTCAAATTGGCGTTATATATAGATAAGATTGAACATTTTTTGACTAACTTGCTCAATGTCAATATTAAGCTATGCCCTTCTTTGATAATTTTTGGTATTTATTTTCCTTCTGAAAACCTATCTGCTGATCAGGAATATTTTCTGTTTATTGGAATGGCTGTATATCGTTTCTGCATTACTTCTAGATGGCTGGATATAGATCCGCCTACATTTGAACAATGGCTGGGAAAGTTGCTAAATATTTATAGAATGGACAAAGCAGTTTATAAACTGAAGGGACAGAAAAAGAAGATCTTCGCTAGGAATTTATGGTCCCCTATTGAAAATTGGATTTAAACCTAATAATTACTGTTTACTGCAATGATATTTTTTTATGCCTATAATGTACTAGAAATTATGTGAATGATGGTTGCTGATCAGATGCTGCTTTGTTCTTGTATGTTTTATGCCTCTGCCATAAAATAAAAAAATTTAAAAAAAGAAAGGAATGAGGAAATTATGCTGGTGATTTTGAGTCTCAATCGTTGCTGTTTCCTGCAATAAAAAGTGTTGGCAGATACATACCTGTCGAGAGGTCCTTTCTACAGCAGGCATCTCTTGATGGATTAATTGCGGCCCCGCATGAGCCGCGGAAAGAACCCCAGTGCTGTTTACAGTGCTCCTGCAGCGACGCCTACAACGCCGCTGCTTAAGGGACAGGTGCTGATTTATTGCAGAAACAGAGTGTCAGCGGCAATTGTGTACCCTTGATCACGACCCACTGGGGTATTATTGCAGAACAATTCCAGGCAAAGAAAGGCAAACTCACTGAAGTAAGACGTACATAGAAGTTACAAATGTAGGACACTACAAATACCATCATGCCATGAGTGTGGCCTCGCCCACTGGGGGTGGAACTTCTATGGTTTAAAGATTGACGCTAACTCTGCCTATCGAGTCCATCACCTCTGAAGAAGTGGTTCTTCCAGGAAACGTGTCAGGAATGAGGACATTATGCTGGTGATTTTGAGTCTCAATCGTTGCTGTTCCCTGCAATAAAAAGTGTTGGCAGATACATACCTGTCGAGAGGTCCTTTCTACAGCAGGCATCTCTTGTTGAATATATATCTATTAACATTAGATGTAGTGGGATTATATACATGCATCCCACACCAGCAAGGGTTGGATCCATGTGAACACTTTCTATCAGAAAGATCTATCTCTTATGTGGAACAAACACAGATGCTGCTAGAAATATTGAGAACCTGCCTTACCCAAAACTTCTTCCTAATCGACAATAAAATGTATAGGCAAAACCTGGGCACTTGTATGGGAACATGCTTTGCGCCATGCTTTGCGGGGCTTTTCATGGGCCTGTGGGAAAAAGAAGTGGTATACAGAATGCCCACATACACTGAGAAAGTCATCCGATGGTTAAGATACATCGACAACATCTTTGTAATATGGAGAGGAACTGAGTCAAAAGCAGTTACCTTTGTTGAAACCCGCAATAAGAATCAATATAATTTGAAATTCACGAGTTATTGGGGGAAAGACAGCATGGAATGTCTCGATTTAAAGCTAAGAGTCAATAATAACAAACTAGAGAGCACTCTGTACAGAAAGAGCACGGCAGGGAATAGCTTACTTCATGACCAGAGTTGTCACCCCAGTGCGCTCATCAGAAGTATCCCGGTGGGAGAACTATTAAGGGCAAAGAGAAATTGTAGTACACTGCAAGGTTACATAGAAGAGTAAAAACTGATGTCTGATAGATTCAGAAACAGGGGCTATTCGGAGAAGATCATCAATAGAGCAAAGGGAGCAGTGGCGGAAAAAGACAGAGAGACTTTGCTCTTACAAGGAACGAAGAAGGATGAGGAAGAGAACACAACCTGATGCATTACTACATATAGCAATCAATCGTATATGATCAGAAAATGTCTGGCCAAGTTTTGGCCAATCCTGAAAACTGATCCAGACATCACAGACTATGTTGATCCGTTACCTCAAGTGACTTTTAAAAGGACTAAATCATTAAAAGATCAACTCTGCAAAGTAGTGGAAACCAAAAAAACGAAAATAGCTGGGATACAAGGCTTCTATACCTGTAGAAGCTGTAAAGCTTGTAAGAACAGTTGCAATAGAAAAGAGGTGACTCTATCTCCATAAGCTGAAAAATTCCAAATAAAAGAACACACATCCTGCAACACAGACTTTGCGGTCTATGCTTTGTTCTGTCCATGAAACCTGTGTTATGTTGGCAGTACTACCAAAAAGGCTAAGCTCAGAGTCCTGGAACATTTACGAGCGATAAATAATGGCGATAAGTCATACCCTATCGCCAGACATTTTCAAAGCCAGCATAAACAGGACACATCATTACTAAGCTTTTGTGTGTTGGATATGATCAAGTTTGATGAAAGAGGCGGGAATAGAGTCCAAAACCTACGGAGGCTCGAGTCAAGAATAATCATTCAGTATAAGACAATGACTCCGTTAGGGCATAATTGCGATGAAGAGCTTGAAGTACATTTGGGTTAACCTGCTACGAATGAAATGATTATTGTTTTGTTGTATATTGGGGGATAAAAATGGCTTACATCATTGGAGAATTTGAATTATAAAGATCATCTCTCATTTTTAGGAGCTTAGAAGCAGCAGTCTACATGGTATCCAAATTGCTGATAAGAATTTTTGATAATGTATTTTGATCTCTCCTAGATAGCAATTTTAAGAAGCAAATCTAGTACACATCAGTTACAGTTTGTTTTATATATTTTTTATTTGTTTTCTTTACTCTAGAGCACATGAAGAAAAGAAGCGGTAGGATTTACAGATACCGAGAGAATCTTTTCATGTATACTTCATAAATTGAGTCAAATTGCAGTGAATTAGGGGAGAGAAATGCCCACTAGGTCTCGATAACTTTCTCTAAGTTGGTCGTTCTGAATGAGCGATAACGAAATGGTGATAAGGGGGTACAATAAGGCATTGTAATCAATGCGGTGATGTAGAGTCGGAGATGTCCACTCGGGCTACACACCTTATAGTCACCTGAGTCTTTTCTGATTAATAAAGAACTTAGAGGCAATTTTCGTCCCTGAAGGGACGCACACAGACTAAAGTAATTTAAGTGGAATTACCCCTGTTTTCAATTACCCCTGTTTTCAATTTTCAATTTTCAATTTTGTGTTGAAACCCCCTAAACCCTACAGCTTTAAAAATACATTAATATTGATATTTGTCACGGAAAAGAACATGGTTTGATTTTTAATAAACCGCTAGAAAATATGTGCATAAGAAGGAAAAAGAATTATTCAAATTTGTTATTTAATTTGAGATTCACAGTTATAGTCTGTTTTTCTGTTTTTCTGTTTCATGATTTGCACAACTGTCACATGACTATTTAAGTTGCACTTAGTATGTTGAAATTTACTCGTGAGCAAGGGTCACAGACCCGAAAGGCGTAGAGTGATTGCCTTTAATCTGTCTTATTAAAAGTCTTTTGGGAGATCCAAGTGTTCGTGTGTTTTCTTCGAAGGAACATTGAAGAAACCTTGACTCTCTCTCTCTCTCTCTCTCTATATATATATATACATATATATGTATATATATATATATAATATAATATATATAATATATATATATATATGCAGAGTTTTCAGCCCAAGGTTTGACGCTGGCGCGCTTCAATAAGGGCGGCGCGTTTCTTTTCTGGCAGAGCCAAGCCGGTTTTCTTTGTTTTCAATAACGTGTCAGTTTGGCACAATAAAGACGCACTCACTCATTTCTTCAGTAAGAATTAGGCAATTTTCTTTTCTTTTTGCCATGCCATGTCCTACGCGTTTTGGTCAGTGACTTTGACCATGATCACGGGATAGTGACATACAGAGAAAGTCCTCTTTCATTTCTACAATAAACAGCTACTTCCTGTTTTTGGTGTAAGGTGCATTGTGGTTAGTGTAGTTTATACATGAAAAGTGATTCATGAATTGTAAAGTGCTTGTCTCTGTGACACGTTAAAAACAGTAAATCATTTATTTTACTGTCATGGAGGCAATGTTTATCCGTTTGCAGATTTTTAATTTTTAAATTACAATGTTCAGTTTTGTTTTCATGCTCTCTGGTGAGCCTATTTGTAACTGATTCCATTGATTCAAATATCCTTCTGTTGCTACTTATCCACAAGGCTCCAGTTGTTTGGGGTTTCTGTTCTCTAGTAAGCAAAGTTCTTGTTCTGATTTTGTTTGATGGCATGATGTTATTTCTTTTCTTTTCCCTCAGAGATGTACATAGAGTTCCTCATTCTGGTTTAGACCTCTCGGATCTATTATTCTATGTCCTTTGATCACGTGCATGTTGTTTTGAAAGTTGAGCACTTTAAATAGAATGGCCACCAAAAGCAAAATTACCCGTGAGCAAGAAGTTCTACTTCGAAACGTGTAGGGTTTGTTGTTCGTGTGCCTAATAAAATACAGCATTGAGCACTATTTGGGTCCCGGTACTGGTTTTTGTGAAAAAAACACTGCGTGATACCAGGAGAGGTATATTTTGAGGAAGTGGCGATTCCGCCGGGAGCCCGCCGTTACAAGTGGCTTAAGCACGCCAAATGGGGTGTGTTTGATATATATATATATATATATATAAATATGCTCCACTACGTCCCGTTCACTTTAATGGGAATACACAGCACTACAGACTCCTGGTCTTTATCAATGACTTTTTATTATTTTTATTCATCATTATCCGTTATATATATCTATACATTTATATATATCTTTATTCAGTGGAAAAAAATAATAAAATAACTTTGTACTTAGGTGAATATGTCAGCCAATACATTACTGTTTTGAACTAAAAAAACACAGACAATTGCCAGAGCCAACTATTACTTGCGCCCTGCCATGCACTGCTTATGACCTCACATATTACATCACTCATGACATGTTCTATGACATCATTTGTGACATCACTCATGACATCTCAAATGACATCATTGATGACATCACTGATGATATCATCCAATGAGTTTGTTTGTTTTATAGTTTACACAGTGGCGCATACCTACCATATTACTTTTCAACCTAATTTTGTACATCCTGTGTCCAGCTAATGGGTATAAGTGTTTACAAAATATGTGTGCTCATAATGTATCATAGGTGTGTAGAGGTATTGAACGTGTTATACATCTTTGTATTCTGAAAAGAAACTCTGTGCAGACGATAGTTGATAACCTGTGTCAAGAATGTTCCATGCAAGAGATTGGCAGTCAACCCACGTTGACCTGCCATTAGTGGACCTCTCCGCCCCTCATCAGCGTGATGCCACTTCTGCCTCTGGTGCATCATTACGCAGGGAAGCAGATGCGAGTAGTGGTAATGAAGAACGAACCACCTTGGGCTTCGTGAAAAACCCAGAAGTCGTCTTTTGCTGCCGGGTTCAAAGGAATCAACAAATGCTTGGCGGCACTTCAGGAGCCGTGGGGACACCGGCTAAAAGAAGAAAGTGTGGTGAATGACACTTGCTACCTACTATTAAACCAAAATAAACCAGCGATCTTCAGGTTCAGACGCTATGGCCTTTTATGGTGGTTAGCTGCCAATCTCTAGAGACAATTGGACTAATTTTGGCAGGTTGTTCTCATATGAGGGTGTTTCTTTGCCTATAGAACTCTGGCCCCCTGAATGCTTGCAAAAGTAATTGAATGTGAAGGATTGTGAAGGATTGTTGATAAGTGGGAAGGGAAGCATATATTTACTCTTCCATACTTTAATCCTATTGTGACTGCCAACCTTTGCATAAGGAGAATACATAGAGGAGTGATACTGCTGCGATTGGCAAGTGCTATTGCTGGTATACAGTGTGGACTCCAGGTACAGGAGCTACTGTCCCAATGACGGATGGCTGTTAGTACCTGGGTGTTTTTTTTTCTTGCTTCTGATTAACAGACAGCTTTATGGAGACTCTGCTGAGGGTCTATTGATGGCTCTTGTTGGCTATGAGACTGGGCTGTGTATTCCTCGCTTTAGAGAACTAGACTGGCAGCTAATTGAAAAAGGGAGAAGAGGAAAAAAGGGAGAAGAAATATTGAGGCAAACCACCTTCAAAGCCTTACGAACGCTGAAATGGTTGTTCCCCTCAGTAAGACACTAGGCTCAGATTGGTGCCAAGGAGGAAAGGGGGAAAAAAGTGGGAGAAAAGACAGAATTTTTTTTCTCTTTCTTTCTTACTGCTGCCTTTAAAATCTACTTTCAATAGGATCACTTAAGGCTTGCCATGATGGGGAAGCATTTGAAGATTTCTAACGTGATGGCTCATGTGGATTTGACAGTGGGCCTCAAATCTAAAGTACAAGCAGCACATATGAACATAGCTTCAACAGTGGCAAGAGTGAAGCGCTCTAAAAAATCTTGCTGAGGGTCAGCCGCAGTTTCAAGCCCCCTAAATTCAGAAGAAGATATGGGGGAACATGGAATGGAGGTTAAGGCCGGAACCCAAGGCATAGAATCTATTCAGGCAAGGTCGGCAGAAGCAACAGGCGTTGAAGGGCAACTTCTAGCCCAGACTGCTTTAGCCAGAAAAGTAGCTAATTCTAATGAAGGCAGTGGGGAAACAGAGAATAAGGATGAGACCCTAATACAAGATGAGGGGTTGAATAAAGTGATCCACAAACAAGGTACTTCCAGCCAGACTCAAGGAAAATCGAAGGAATATCCTCTATTTAAAAAATCCAAAACAACTTCAACGTTGGTGCCTGTAGCGCAACTCCAAGAACAAGGATCCTCCATCTACTTACAATCAGGACCGCTTCGAACTGATCAATCCTTCACTCAGCCACAAAGCATTCTGGAAAAAGAAAAAGGGGCTCTTTGAGTCTCAGAGCCTCAGAATGCTGCCTCTATTGATTCTTAAAACTTCTAGCTGCACACTTATTGCTTCATAAGTGTGTCACCCTAGGCACCAGTATATGTTTGCTGGAATCTCCAGCGTGGTTTTACTTCAACAGTTCGATCTATAAGTTTTTTCCAAAAATATTACTCCATACACTCCTTAAGTTCAAAATCCAAAGGTTACTTTATTCACTTTTCATTCATTTCAAAATTCAAGACAATCCGTGTTCCAATGCATTTCGGTGTTTCACCACACCTTCGTCAGGGAACGTCTACAATTTAAATAAACAAAACATTTTCTCAGTGCATGTATCAAAATAAACAACATTTCTACGCGCTGTAAAGTCGAGTTTTACCTATAGATTAAGTTAGCCTCCTTATGTCACATGTAACCAGTATCCGTAAGTGTATCGAGTACTCTGTAGGTTTGTTAACACTCGGGGTTTGCTACTAAGTTACGCGCTAGTTGCATATTACTGTGGGCGCTACCCCTACAAATCCGTGAATAACGGTTAACTCTATGGAGGTAATCCCCGCCAATTCTCACCTTGTTTGAAAAGTGGAATCAGCTCATTCTGCTCCCGCGGAGTCGTGCCACTCCGTTCGAAGTTCGAGTAATCTACTCTCACTACGCGCTGGTTCGCGCATGCGCTGTATGTAGGTAAAACTTTTTTTCTATGTTCTAACTTTATTGTTCACTACGCGGTCACTACTGGGCTGTTGCTACTAGATCAATTACCGGCTCGTGCGGGCCCAGCAATATAACTTTATGCGAATGTAATATGCCTACGGAGCAACATTCGGTTCAGGTAATACGGTATAACATAAATGGTACAAAGAATTTATCACAAGTAACAAGTAAATTCAGTCCTGTCGTTCATTCCATTGGGCTTCAAACTGCTAAGGTAATAAATCCAATAGTTTTCTCTTTTTAAGAGATTTTTCTTGTTCATTGTTCCTTCTTTTTTAGGGACTATTTCCAAAACACATGCCTTAAGCTGGTTGATGTTGTGATGTTTTTCAACGAAGTGCGTGGCCACTGTTGATTTCGATGATTGTGTTCTTATGTTACTCTTGTGCTCATTGAGCCGAACTTTAAACTTTCTTTCCGTGTGGCCTACGTAAACGCTGCCACATGGGCATTTTAGTAAATACACTATGTTGGTTGTATCGCATGTGGCGTTCACTCTGAGGGGTATTTTATGTCCTTTCATCGGGTGATTGATGCTTGCACCCTTCATAATGTTGTGGCAATTTCCACAATTTAGACACGGTTCTGTTCCTTTAAAGGTCCGTTGACTTGACTTTTGCGTCGGTGTTTTTAACAGTTCTCCAATGTTTTTACCCCTAGTATGAGCAAAGCGTGGTTCCTCATCGAATATGCCTTTGAAGTCTGTTTCTAGTTTTACTATCTGCCAGTTCTATTGATTCTTAATCATGGACGACAATCTCCATCTTAGGTAAATTCCCTAAGATGGGACAGCAAGACCAGGGGCAGCAAGCAGCAGATGTTTCCTCAGAAAAGCAGGCGCTAGAAACACGACACACACTGCCCAATATGATATTAGAACCATTTTAAATCTGATTCTTGATGAGATATGAGAACTTAAAACAACACAGGCAAGCAAAATTGCACCTCGACATCATGGTATGTCGGAAATTGAAGAGGCAGTCAGTAGCTATCCGGACAGAATGCAAGAGGCCGAATCTCGGATCTTCCAGCTTGAAGATCAAATGAGTATGATGCAGCATCAGGCTACGCTGGACAAAAAAAAGAAAATGCTCCTTGAAAAGCAAGCTCAAAGAGCTTTAAAATCATTTGCAACGTTCCAATTTGCACTTAGTATGAGTCCCAGAACGATGTGAAGTCTCCCAAACCCATAAATGGGTAGAGACATTTATTTTTAAAAATGTTCTGCCAGAGTTTACAGGAGACCTAACAATTATAAGATTACACAGGGTACCAGCGCAGCCGTTGCCCAATTCATAGCTGCCTCGAACAATTTTAGTCAACTTTGCAGATTTCTGAGTGAAAGAACAAATACTTACTAGGGCCATTCTAAAGAGACAACTTTCAAAGAGCTAAGTTCCTAGCTGCCATATCTTTTCGGACATGTCATCTTCAGCTGCATGGCATCGCAAGGAATTTGTTAAACTTTTGTATTTGTTTAAGGTACAGGGTACTCAAGCAGCCATTCCTCAGCAATCCAAGTTACGAGTTCTAGTGCAAGGGAAGTGCCATACGTTTGTGAATCTTGATGAAGCTCAGAAGCTGCTACAGGAAATTACTACTGAAAAGTAGATAAGAAAGAAAAATTAGGGGTGGTCTTTTCCAACTCTGAATTGGCTCAGAATACATGTGATGAGGGGGTAGGAGTAGTTCACTTAGGGTGCAATACCATGGTATGCATACCAACGTCTAACCAAAGGAGGGAGGCTAGGGGTATTATGGGTAATTCCCCAATTGCCAAGGGGGGGGGCACGGATAGTAGTATGGGTTGGGGGGAGGAGGGGGATTGGGGTGGAGGGTAGGTTTAGGAGCACTAGTCAAAAAAGTGCAGAATTATAGTAGAAAAAATGACTGCGAGCAAGGAGAGCAGAAAATTAAAAGGGAAAAAAATGTTCATTGATTTATTATGTAGAAGATTTAATTTCAAAATGTGGCCTGCTGACTTTACCTGTAAGGTATGATGGCTCTTAAAGTGTGTATACTCTCGGTAAATGTAAATAGTTTCTTACAAACAAAAATACGGCGCAATGATGGTTAATGTATTTTTCTTCTCAATTTTTATTTCTTCAGGAAACTCATTTAAAAAAAACACAACACTTTTTTTATCCCCAAATATTTTTCTCAGGCATACTTTACCTCAGCAGGGCTGGCAATCAGGGGGGTAGCTATTTATTTTGGGCAAAGGATCGAATGGAAGATATCGCAAGTCCTGAGAGACCCCCAGGGAAGGTGGATTTGGGTGGTTGCTAGGGCTTTATACTTTTGTGAATTGCTATGCCCCAATAGAAGATGATCCCAAAGCCATTATCAAGATCAATGAGTTAGCTAGAGGGGCTGTGGACCCCATAATTTTAGGTGGGGACTTTAATTTTATTCAAGATTTGAAAAGGGATACCTTTGATAAAAGAAAAACACAATTGAAACCCAAGACTAAAAAAGTATTTTGATTTTATAAAGCAGGATTATCAATTAATCGATCCATGGAGTAGGGCCCACCCAGAATTATTACAATTCACCTGCCACTCTCATCGATTCCGGTCAGGCTTGTGCATTTTTTTCTTATTTCTCGTTATATTAATTATCTAAATGCAGAAATTGGGGCTAATCCTTTCTCAGATCATTCACTAGTTAAAATGGAATCGAAATAGGGGCAAGGAGGAGGGAAAAGTGGAGGTGGCATATAGACGGCCTCCTCCTCTCGAACACTCAATGGTTTGAGAATACAGAGAAATGGATAAAAGTATATTTTTCAGGAGAATAAGGGTACAGCAGCACTTTTTTCTGTATGGGGAGCCTTTAAGGCCTCAATTAGGGGGCAGATTTTGGCCTTTAGGGCCGCAGAGTCTAAAACTAGAAGAGTGTGCCTAACAGAATTGCAACAGTGAGTTGATTTAGCTTTAATGCTGGGAAATAGTAGCCTGGGACAATATTCTGTAGCCGAGCAGCACTTAACCAAAGCTAAGCAGAAGCTAAGGGAAGTTTTCATCCTTGAAGAGATAATTAGTTCACGGATGTTCCAGCAGCGTGTTTATGAGGAAAGTCAGATGGTGGGGTAACTACTGGCTTGGTCAAGCAGAGTTAAACAGGAGGCTGCAGCGATATCAGAACTGGAGGAACCAGGGACCATGGATTTGGTTGAAGAGAAGGAAAAGATTTAAAAAATCATTGATCATTATCATAAGCTGTATGCAACAAAATATAAGTCATCAAATGAGGCGATTAGCCAATACTTTCACGGCACCAAGCGCCCTCAATTAACAAATATGCAGGCAGGGGAAATAACAGCTGAAATTACAGCTGAAGAAATCCAATGTGGCCTTACCTCAATGTCCAGCGGGAAGGCCTGTAGTAACGATGGCCTTCCCATTGAGATTTATAAAGTATTCTCTGATGAACTAATATCATTTTTGGTTGAGCTTTTTAATTTCGTGACAGCTGGAGGTGTGGTTCCATCTACTTTTAAAGAATCCATTATAGTCAGTTTCCTAAAGAAGAGTAAGAATCCCAAAGGCACTAATGCATACAGGCCGATTAGCTTGTTGAATGTTGCGTATAAAATACTGATGAAAATTTGGGCAAATCGGTTCTCTCCAATAGCACAGAAGGTGATCGACAATGATCAGACAGGTTTTGTGGTGGGCAGATCAATGTAATCGAATGCCGGGTTTTTAGTTCAGAACCTTGGTTTTTTAACACCAACCAAACCCCTGCATATTTTATGACTGTCAATGCTGACAAAGCATTTGATCTTGTAAATTGCAATGCGCTTTTATATATTCTTAGAAAAATGGGGTTCCCATTTGTAATAATTCATATGTTATGGAACCTATATCAAGGGGCCCATCCCAGGTTATCATAAATTCTCACCCAGTAGGGATGGTTCAATCACAATCAATCGAGGCACCCGTCAAGGCTTCCCCCTTTCTCCTTTGTTATTTACTTTTTTTTATAGAACCTCTTGCAATTAGGATTAGGAATAACCATGTGATAAAAGCACTACTAGAGGGTATGCTTAAATTAAAACTTTATGTAGATGATATTATTCTCTATCTTAGACCTAAAGAGCAGAATATTGAAATCACGTTGGTACAGTCTGCGCATTTTGAAGGAATTGGGGGCTATAAAATCAATCATGATAACAACTGAAATGTTGCTATTTAATTCTGGATGGCAATTCCTTCCGTGCAATCTTCAAAGGCAAGCGTGCTCCCATGACCCATTTCGATATTTGGGGATTTATGTTTCTAATCGCTATGAGGATCTTTTTAAATTGAATTTTGGGTTAATGCTTACCAAGGTTTGGAATTTACTAGATAGATAGATCCTCCTCCCGCTTACATTAATTGGCTGAATTGCTCTTGTAAAAATGTCGATTTTACAGCTACTGATTTTTCTTTTTACAAATGTCTCAATCAAAATCAATATGTTGTATTCTAAAGAATTAGAGGCAATCTTTGCCAATTTATTTGGAGTAAGAAGGCTTCAAGGGTAAAACTCCTGGTGCTTCAACTAGACGTCAGCCAAGGAGGATTGGCACTCACCTAAGTTCGGATTTATTATGAAGCATCTTTTTTTATATAATTGGCTCGTTTGATGGATTACAAGGGTTCTCTGGACAGTTTTTTTGGGAGGGGGAAATGGTGCAGGAAGCAGGATCTCAGATTCAGTTTTTTATAAAAACGGCTGAACTCCCAAAGAAAACTAGATACAAGACACTAAAGGAGTACGGGCTTAGACTTCGGTCATTTTACTCCAGGGAGACCTACACTGCAGGATATGAATATTTGAAGCGTTCAGAATGCAAAAGTCTGGGCCTGTATATCCAGAAGAGTCAGATAAAGTTCTGGGAAATTAAAGGTTTTTAAAAACGTGGCCATTTTATAGTAGGGTGTTCTTTAGATTGTCAGGTGATGCAAGCTAGGTGTGCAGTGTGGTGCAAGCTCTTTTTTAGGGTATCTTCAAATTATTCAACTGATAAAAAATGACTGCCCTCCATCTAATTGCCCCACAGATCCCGTATCTGCTGCCCTTTTGAGAACTAAGCTAAGGAGGGTGGAAAATTGGTATAGGATTTTACAGAGCCAAAGGGGGTGCACCATAGTATCAAGTTTTCAAGATAAAATTATTCAAGAAGCACAGTAGACTTTCTCAGAGGCAGAGTGGCAGGTGATCTCACATTATGGTAAGAAGGCATCAAGAGCAGCCAATTTTACAAGAATGTCATTTTTATCACTCTGGATGGCGTACTATACTCCTAGAGCGCTACATAAAATGCACCCAGGAATAGAGGATAGATGCTTCCGATGCCAGCAACTGGACCAAGGGGGTTGGCTTCATATTTTCTTTACTTGCCCAGCATTGGCCCAGCTCTGGGAGAAAGTTTTTTCCGCCCTAAGTGACGGTCTACAGAGGAAACTACAACCAGAGGCAGAAATTGCACTTTTTGGGATAGAAAGACAAAGACAAAACTCCCCAATCTTTAAAGGAGAGGAAGCATTTATAGCAATATCCTCTCTTACGGCAGGGTCCCTGATTCTACAGAATTGGAGGACAACTAAACCCCAGACTGTTTAAATTGTTATAATAAAATGATTTGGACAAGAACTTTGAAGGAGGCCTATACAAAAAGGGTAGGCGCGATAAAAAGATTCACAGCACTTTAATTAGAAGAGTGATATTGTATTCTGCTTTCTAGGGCGATTATTATCTTGGGGCTAGATGTAATATTTAATGTTGATTAGGAATACGGGATGTACATTTTTAAAAGTATTTTTATCTCACGAGATTTAAATAATCATATTAAATGTGAAATTAATCTCTTTGCTGATTTAAGGTTTTTGTTTATAATAATTCTGCTCAATGATAAAATATAAAAATAAAACAATTATGTTCGATGCTAGTCTTTTGGTTCTGCAGAAAATGTTTCCAACACGGCAAAGATTCTACATTGTGGATACTAAGTATTGTAAGCAGCTGTGAGTTATTACAGAGAATCGTCTCAACATTAACCCAGGGCGGGTAACTACGGTCCGCCAGTGGAGTTTATGTAGTTTTGCCTACTCCGCGTTCTGTTGCAAACGTGGAGTTCAGGCAAAACTATGACTCCATGGTGGAGCGTAGTTAGACGGCCGCTCTACCCTCCCAAATGAATTAAAAGGCACTAACCTGCCCTGTGGCTGCCTCTTCCTCGCAATCCTGCTTCACTGATGACACCTACATTGTACGTCTTGCCAGTGCGCATATAGGCTAGTGCCCTGGTGCCCACTCAGGTATTCAAAAACAGCATGTTGGAGGCTGCGGCGGAGCCCCAGGCAACCCTGGCACCTGTAGGCTGCCCGCATGCTGCTGGAGAAGCTATGTACGCTGTTCCCTACTGGCAGGTAAAATATATTGTTCTGTTTCCTTGCCAACATCAGTGCGGGCAGGGAAACAGATCTCAAGTCTGCTCCCAGCCAGCAGAAGCATTTTTAAATCTCCATCCTGCTGTGAGCCAACTTTGTGTTTATCCGTGTATGGCGGGAGATTTGAGAAAAGACAGGAGCAAACACATTTTTGTCTTTTCGCACTGGTGCGGCCCCTCTCCCCTAAATAATGACATTTGGCCTCAAGAAATGGAGTACCAGGGGCCAAAAATGGCTCAGGGGGGAAGGCTATGCAAACACCTCTTAAATATAGAATGCGCGCCCGGTAATGGGGTCTCTGGGGCCCTAAATTGGCTGGGCAGAAGGGGGGCCTCTCTGGCCCCCCCTCTCCATGTGTATATATATATATATATATATATATATATATATATATATATCGGCACACACTTACTTCGTTTGCAAGAAAGTAGACGGCACTCCAAGCTTGGAATTTTTCTCAGTTTATTGGCAGACCCCCTGTCCCCAAAGAAATACAAACGCGTTTCGCTGAAAAACGGCTTCCTCAGTGTCAATATCCATAACAACTCACGCCATTATATCTCCACCTCTCTGTCAACATCGAGAGAGGACTAACAAAGGCCATGTAAATGATTTGGCAGACATCTTACAATGTGCAAATTCGCAATCTTTAGGCTATACAAGGAGAATGGCGATCAAAAGTGCTCGTGCAGTTAAAAACAAACGGGGAAACCCCATGTAATTCATTTTGAAATACTTTGCTTGCGTGGAAAAAGTTGATTATAACAAGAATAATTCGTGTAGGGATTTGGTAACATGATACATAATCAAAACTCAATGTGTAAAATACCTCAGGATTGGATTCACATTCAAAATACTTGTTTTGTATATTGTAAAACTATCTATACACAATGTAAGAAATCCTGTCCGAGGTTCACAGTTAATGTATCTACACATGCAACATAGTGACACATCATGTTTCTCCAAAGCCTTTCCTTATGTTATCATACATGATCCACGCAAGTATGTAACTATAATGCCCTGTATGGGCTGATTCTCTGTTTTCTTTTCTCTCGCCCTGATGGGCTTTGATCTCCCTTATCCCAGATTTACAAAATTTGGAGTCTGATGGACATGGGGTGTGGGGGAAGGATTGGCGGATGGTGTACTCATAGTTTTTGTTTTGTGTCTTGCCTGATTGCTGGAATCTTTACCCCCCATTTTTTTATTTTTCATCCTATATATATATATATTTTTTTCTCTTTTTTTTGGGGGGGGGGGGGGCGCATGGAGCGGCAGAGATAAAGCCTTGGCCGAAATACAGAGACTGGAGGATTTGATCAGGAAGGAGAAAGACACCAAAATGGCCAAAGATTTACGTGAGGCAATGACAAAGAGATTGAAAGATTATGAGAGTGGAATAAAGAAACGTAAGCAAACGAAGTTCCAAAGGGATGAACAGGATTACCTGACAGGAAGAATACTCACCTTTGTGAAAAAATTTGATGCTACAAGGAAGAGGCTTGCTCAGGGGAACCAAGTGCCATCAGAGAGTGTAACTTCGGAATCAGACGCGTCTGTATCGGAAGATGAATCAGCAAGATGTGACAAAGGCAAAAAGAAAGGACAGGTAGCCACAGCTGTGGTTCCTTTTTTAGACGAGTACCAGGTTCTAAAAGACTCACGACAACGCCCCCAAAACCAAACACCGCAGAAACCCCAACAAAAAAGAGGAAAACAAGGCGGGGGAAGAGGGGCAGGAACAAGTGCACAAGCGGCGCAACCAATGGTAACTCGCAGCAAGGGCAGGAGAGGAAGATGGTAAATGATGAACAAACCATAATCAATCTCTCTGAAAGGAAATTAACCACCCATGAAGAAAATGTCCTAAAGAAAGGACTGACCTTTTGTCCAACTGCAAAATTCGATCCAGTACAGACAAGAATAGACATTTTTAAGTTTGTCCAAAAGTTAAAATTGCAAAAAATATTCGCTTTGAAATCCCAATTTGGAACTAATAGGCCCTCGGAAGTAAATGAGGCCATTAACACTCTCAGGGATAATGACTTATCACTCCTCATGACCACACATGACCTGGCAGGTATGGAGGAGTTACCGAGCTCAATGGAAGTATTTCGAAAAGAGGAGATCATTCAAGTCAGAGACCCAGTAACCTGAAATGTAAATCTAGATTTCTACCACATGCCACACATGACGCAATAGACGTCTTCAATGATGCCATCCTTCAAGATCTGGAAAAAATTACCAACAAAAATTTTGAATTGACCAAAAAGAACTCGAACATTTCCCGGCTGGAATGGGAAGCAGTGAAATCACTTAAGGAAGACACATCCATCGAAATCAAGCCCTCTGATAAGGGGGGTGGAATATTGTGATCTATGATCTTGTGACATATATATATATATATACATATATATATATATATATATATATATATATATATATATATATATATATATATATATATATATATATATCCAAGTTTACTGCTACGATAAGCAAAGACACGCTCTCAGAAAGGTACAGCTAGTGGGAGTTTATTCACAAGGTAACACTACGCGTTTCAGCACAAAGGTGCCTTGATCACACGTTAACCTCAAACCAATCAGGAACATCTTATGTACAAACACAAATGACCGCCATGTTTAGTAAACATAATAGAAGGGCAATGACATTGTGAAAAATTGCGTCGGCCATTAGTAACTAGTCATTTTACATTAAATCTCTATTGCATCATAGAAATGTAAAAAGAGAAACAGTAAATTCATTTAATATGTTATAAGAGACTTGAACTCCTTCCCACATTGAAAAAAGGTCCACAATCAATTGTAACCAAGCTTTTGAATTTGGTAAACATTATACTGGGTGGGCATGGCCCCTTGATGCCAACATATTCTCCAATATACCACAATTACTCAGTGAGCAAACGGCATATAGGAAACAGCATGTAAACGATAAAGACCAAGTAGCTTAAGTTAACTAATCGGGTGGTGCGTAATGAGTAAACGCTTGCTTGCCATAGCCATACGTAAACTGTACAAAACATTTTTTTCATGCACTGCAGTCAGAGTCAAATTATGCTTATAGGTGATTGCATTTCCGCATTTGACATGGCTATGGTCACGATACAGGCAATTACTGACTAGATCGGCATCAAACCAAAAAACAGTGGATCGTCTGACGCAATTCTAACAATTGCATGTGCGCCAATATTAAAATATATGGATAACGTAATCCGTGTGAAGTGCTGGTTACAAGGCATGAGTGGGGGTCACAAGTACATATAAGGTAATTACATTTGTGCATGGAATTAACTTATTACTAGGTGCTTATGTCGAAGCATCTCCAGGACTTATTTACAAAAGGCAAATTGAAATTCCAACGTTATAGTTAATTGGCCTCACTATAACTTGCGCGCCTGCAATGCACTGCTGATGACGTCACATATTACTTCACTCATGACATGGTATATAATAAAATGAAATGGTTGATGCCATTCTTTTTTTGCTGTGATCCAATGGGACTCCAACCAGATCATAGCAAAATTTGCCCATTTTGTTTTTATTTCAGTCCCAGGGTGGTCTTTCTAGGTCCCTCCCATGGGGCATAGGGGGGCAGGGTATTCCTACCCTGCCCCATTATTTATTTATTTTTAAGTTCAGGACAGCGGACCAGGTTGCCTTGTTCTGAAATGGCTGCCAGCAACAATTTTTGCATGTTGCTGGCATCCAATGAGAGTGCTCAATGCCTTGGAAGTCTGGGGGGATCTGATCAGGTCACATACCACAGGTTTACTCCTCTTCTGATCTGCCACAGGCTCTGCAGTGTTCTGAAATGAGTACCTGGAGATGCCACATTTCTATCTGGCACTAGCTAGTGGGTGGGATTGACTTCTGGGCACACCCTAACTAATGTGGTAAAACTTCCTGGGGCCAATCTTAACCACTTTTGAAATATGAAATACCAGCATTTGTAAAAGCGCACAGCTACCTCCAGAGAGGTGTCCCGGCGCTGAGGGCCGTCAGGAAAATTAAGCGAGCTATTGCCAAGAGTCACATGGTGCTGGGCTAAACTCCTGCTGGCACCGGGAATCAAACCGTGAACCCCGTGGTCCGGAGTCAGGCACCCTGGCCGCTAAACCACACCTCTTTCACTTGTGGTATGTTCAAGATGGTGAAAGTCTTCAGACACACTAAACTTAGTCTCTGTAGGCTGTTCATGTATGTAGGAAGTGTAATATGGTCTTAGTGTCTTCCCACTCTAACACTAAAATACATTTAGGGCAGCCACTCTACCCACAATAAACCAAGCGACAGAAAACTGGCAGATCAAAAGTAGAGTTTTCGGCAAACAGAGAGTTTGTACGAAATAATTGTTTTGCCTTCCTGATTATCTTTCTTTCAAGTGCACCTCCAGTGTTATATGTAGAACCCAGAGCACTGTCAATCAGAATTTGACATTCAACAGGATTTGACACTATAATCTCAAAAAGGATGCTTACCCTGTATATTCTGTCAGGTTCAGTGGCATTATCTCTGGCCATTTAGGTCATGCTTTGTTTTCTCCTGGGAGGTACTTCGCAACTATTTTCCATACCTATTCAAATGCTAATTACTGTCTGGCAGAAGAAGGAGAGAAACTACAAATTTTATCGCAAGGAATTTCAGTCATAGAAAAGTTAACTTGCTAAAGTAACTTTTGCTTGATATTTATTAAATATTCAACTTTGTAATTGAATTGGATTTTGAATATCTATTAAAAAATAGTTGTTACATTATTTTGCTAGCTATTCCAATCCTTGAGATACAGGACTCGAAATTTTAGTCTGCATAACAGTGTTAAGCCTGCCACCGTGAAAAATAGTGTTGGTGCTAGTCACTGTAACAACATGTTAACACTGAATTTCTACATGTTCTTCCTTTAAATGCGATGTATCCTGCCTTGTGTGCGACAAGACCTATAAAAGGGGTGACTTATTATTCTTTCAAAGGGAGGTATTGAATGATCAAAAGGGTTTATTGTGACAGGTTAAATTGCAGTTTCTATGCTGCTACAGTCAGCCTACAATGGCAGACCTGAAGCTGTGTTGCCACTGCCACTGTAGTGGATAGCTCAATAGATGCTGCAGCCGTCTAGTGGCATCTAACCACCAGGCCCTGTGTAAATATGGTACCATACATTAGGGACCTATAGGCAAGTTAACTATACCAGTTAGGAATAAAGCAATTTGACCATGTCTAGAGGGGAAGCACAGGCCATTACTTTTGGCTGGGTGGGGGGCGAGGGGTGTTAAAGTGCACAGAGTTCTCAAGCCAGCAAACATAGGGTCCAGCAAAAAGGCGAAATATACAAAGTGACCACGCAGAAAAGATGGATTTCCAGGGAGATCAAAAAGATGCTGCCACTTTATGCTGAACGTGCTCTTTTGTAAATGCCAGTGAAATGGAGATGGTTTGTAAGTAGGGTGTGCCAGGCGGAAAATCATTCCGCGTTCATGCTCTTCTCCTTCTCCATCCCCATCTCGAAAGACTGTAGGCATTACTTTGGTTATATAATAGGTTCGAGAACTTTAGTGTTATGATTCAAACTAAAAAATAAACATGACTAAATATTAATGAACCAATGAGACTGCAGTGATACAGGTCATTGCTTGTAGCCCTGAATCACATGTGATTGCATGGGACAAAAAATGAATAAGAGAAATAATTTGCATGACATTGATACACCCTCCACAAAATAAAATATTGCCTGAAGCCATGCAGCACACACATTTCCATATTTTCTGTGTTACAGTTGAACACTCAGTAGCACCAGGGGGCAAATGTGATTGAAAAGGGTGGTCACTACCCTCGCACCCACACGCCATCTCATATAAATCTGAGCAAGGGGAGGTTCCGTTTTATACTAACATGAAAACCTCAGTAAATAACATTGAACACCATTTCTTTTAGGGAGGAAAAAAGCATGAGTCCATTTTATTTTTTCAAACATAAATATGTGATTAAAAGCCACATACTTTCAGTTATACCTGGGCGGAACACGGTGTTAGAAAAAAATAGATAAATGGCGGTCCAGAAAGAAACTATGCTTTTAAAAATATTCGAACGCTTATTAAGAGCACCATGCTTCAAAAGTGCTCTGTTCGTCTTCCAGCTAACATAAAAATCATACATACTGACTGAGGAGAGAGGTTTTCATTATAAATTATATTAACGCATCTAGGCCTGTCCATTTTACATTCTATGTAATTTCTACGACATGGCTGTAAACTTTACATTAAATATTAAAATCTTTGTTAGGTTGCTTTTCCCAATTATCTAGTACTTTAGCAAATAATCTTGTAGCAGGCAGTCGGTTATGTACGTTTTTCTTCAGAATGAAGCTGGTATAAGGGTCGCCACATGAAAGTGTCAAGTTTATTGAGGAAATGCTCTTCTTCGTTAGCCTGACAAAATGGTACCAATCTGTGTGTCTATGGGTCTTGCCTTAATGATGTCCATCATCAATGAACATATAAGATCTGTATGATCCTTGGCATGAGATATTTACATCTACTCATCAAAATATAACTTCGTACTGAAGCTTTACCACAGCAGTCCCTGTAATATATATTGCTATGCTAATATGAAAATAGAACATGGAGCAGAGAAAGAATATGATAAATGCACATCATCTTCCTCTTCATAGCTCTGGTAAATGTAATACCTCGGGCTAGACAGAATACAGCTTGACTTCCTCGTGCAGCCATCATTTTGAGTATAAGTCAGTCAACAGGCTGTGTTTACTCATTATGATTTAGCCTAAAGATCATTGTGTTTTTTTTAGTTCCATTATAAAGTTATTTTCAAAATTACATCTGCCCTTGCCTAACTCTGAAACCAGCAGGGTTCTTCTCGTATGGAATTATTTAAAACGGTGGAGTGTTTTTCTTTCTTTTGACAGCTTGATATTTAATTTTAAATTGCAGACCTGGTAAATTCTATTTTAAATTTCGAATAGAGGAAATACTTCTTAGAGAAATATTACTATTCAGACTACATTTTGGTGATATCATTTTTCTTATTCTCAGTCCGTTACCATTCTGAAGGGCCGAGCAGAGATTTCCAAAGTTTTATTATTTGCATTTGTAAAAAAGAGATCATTTTTTTGCCCCATGCCGGATATGAGATACTCACCTAGTACTGTTTTTGTGAACATTCAGATATTCTATTATCAGGGCCCTTGGAAGTATGAAATTCTGTATAACTATGGATTTACTGCTCTTTCCACACAATACATCATTTGTGACATAATTTGCCGAAATCGATCAAAATAAATGTTGCTTCTAGTTCCTAAAAAATGTTAAATATGGTGCCGTGCACTGGCAGACCAGTTGCAAAGGTTGAATGGCACCTTTCAGTTGCTGAGTGCTGCATTGAGGTATTAAACTGGCAGTTTTGAGGTGAAACTTTTGCCTATACAGTAACAATGTGTGCTAAAATGATAAAATAATAAAATAATATTGTCATAGATGTGCAACATTTTGACACCTGCCTTTTCTTGCCATATACATTTTTGAGTCCTGTTCCCACCATTTGGTACTCCATTGACACATGATTTCAGTAGTTCTGCATATAATCTTGCATTAATAATGTAAAAACTATACGTTATTAACATTATAATAAGGTCACCAGAAGGCCATATTGCTTAAAAGACCATAGCCAATTCCAGGTTTAGCTTTTGCAAAACAATTTAATCCAGAACTTGGATTTAATTCAGTGCTTCCCAATCATTTAGGAGCAAGACTCAATTTTTACAATTACTAACTTTCGATGATCCACCTAACTTTAATGGACCGGAGGTGGGCAATTTATAATTGTAACTAAAGCAAAGCTGGTAGCTCACTGTCATTTACAGGCAGCATAGTTTCCACTGAAATGGCCACTATATTTGCACAGACATACAGTTTTACTGATATAACTATATTGCACACAAATGATTATGTGTGGAAAATGGGCTTCAGTGAACATTTATGATTTGTGCATCTCCATGTGTCTTGATTCTTTTTTAATCCTATTAACATCTTTGTTTCCATGACAGAATTACAAAAAAAGTGTTTTCTTTTCCCCTTCTTAACTGCTGAATGTGTACAGGTAATTTAAAGTTAATTTACAGGTATTTACATTTTATTGTGTGATAGATCCTACAGCTTTTCCTTCCACACTCCCTGTACCACAGCAAGATTGTCACATAATTCACTTTACTTTTCCTTCTCCAACTGCAACAGAAAAGTCTGTAAACATCAATGTCCATGTTAAAAAAAATTCATACGATTTGTCAGAATACATAGGCCCAGATTTTTTTTAAATTATCACGCAGCGCAATGCAGCAGCCGCAAATGTTGTCTCGCGCGGCATGAGGAGAGAGCAGGAGAGCGCCAAATTTACCGAAAAATTGCACTCTCCTCCCCTCTCCATAAGTAGCGCTGGCGCTGAAATGTGCTGCTGTGCACCACACACACACATTTATACCGTAGTGCAAGGGTTGTCTGCATGAGTCTAGCATAGGTGTTGCACAGGAAGGATAACCTTTTGCAAAACCCTGTCTACTTGTTTTAATATATAGGGTTTTGCATTAGAAACCTTGGGTGGTGGCATGGGAACGCCCATGCACCAAACATGGAATGCCCACTAAGAGCTAAATAATGCAAAGAAGTGCTATGCGTTGTGCTACTTTCAAGTGATTTTCCAGCTCAAAACAAATTTTGCGCTGGAAAGTAAATTAGTAAAAAAGAGATTTTGCATCGATTTGTGTTATTTTTGTGACGCAAACAGGGTGCTAAATCTTAGTAAAAAATACCCCATAGCCTGTCGTTTGAGCTCTGACTTTGAAGTGCAACAAATGCGACAACATTAATACAGAATTTGAAGGCTTCTATATTTATTGCCTAGACTTTAACGGCCCACCAAAAACCGGCTCAAGAATCACCACGGTTTGGGAAGCATTGGTCTGATTGGTTCAGTTCAGGCCAGCAAGAGCAACAATTTTCAGAATTAATTAGATGTTAAACGAGCGCCCAAATTAGATTTTGTGATGATGTGGGGTCAACTGGTAACTTCAGACTAGAATGTAAGGAATGAAATTGTAGTGAAGAAACTACTCACTCCTGACATTTACCAACTTGAGATTTTCACATCGGCCATTTATCCCCATCTCAGAAGGTCACTTCATTCTATCCTAACTTTATAGTCAACAGCACTTTAAATGCTAGAGCTAATTGGCCCAGTTACATCAGAAAACAAACAAACAATTACAAATATACAAAGAACTGGCTCACTGTGGCCACCAGGACACCAGCCACTAGAAACTATAGAAGTTAACTGATTTCACCAGTGCCTTGACTTGGCACACCAAGTACTATGTGGCTGGCGGAAAGGGCCTTCTACGTTTGGTTTTGATGTGCGGTTGTGTGGCAACAAGATTGTCTTATTGTTATTCAGTGCAAGCAATTAGCGCTATGTTCTTACAAGTGTTCATATCTGATAAACACTACAGAGTTTGGAATGTCCCTTGGCAAAGGTACAATTGAATTGTTTTTTTCTAAGGGCTAAGAGAGTGCAAAAATGTTAATGATTGTTAGGCAAAATCTCAATACCAACATGGGCTTGTTTAAAAAAAGGATTTATTTATTTATTTATTTATAAAGTATTATATAGCCGAACATGATCCGAGGGATATCAGAGCGCTTTACAATTGGAGGGAGAGCAGAGGTAGCAGCTGCAGTACAGATTTTAAGAGGGTCACAAGACCATGCCATATGATAGAGAACTCTCAAGTCGTCAACATAAGGTATGGAAAGCTAATCCAGTTCTGGTTTCTTTATTATTTTCATTTCAGGTATGTGTAGTTTTTTCCCACATTATGAATGAACACACACCTCACATCAGAGACCTTGAGCGCTAGGCCTTTTAGACACATTTAAGACAGGCATTGCTTTTAAGATAATAGCACACTGTGTGGACCACATAAAACACCATACCTACAAAGGAAAGCAAAACAATACTGCAAAGTGCTGTTTGAAACACGAGGACTGCTTGAGGGTATCATGCATAACATGGAGGGATGTTTTGTACCACCGCTTCTGTCGATCGCAGCGTTTCTGAACACACAACTTTGTGTGCGGAGAGTGGAAGGACTTTAGGTCTGACGGGAAAAGCTAAACCATAAACTGGGCCACTAAAATGTGTGGAATTGGAGGTCTAAGTTATGCAAAATGGGTTGGCTGAATTATGCAGTAAGAAAAGGCAAGTTAACAAGTCATGTGACAATATGTGGCACATTCAGTTACAGTATAATTTCTCTCTGTTTGTTCATTTCAGAATTCAATAATAATGTGTGGGCGAATATCTCACTTTAGTAGCACCAGTTTAACTCCTGAATACAGCAATCAGCATCAGAAAGTGGGCGGTTAACCTGGTCAACGGGTTTGCAACTCAGCTAGACCTTGTGTTGCCACTTTTGTTTTAGTAACTTTTGATCCGTGTTAGTTAGAAGCAAAAATGTTTTTGTTGAAATCTGCAGATAATGCAGCTGATGGTGGTTATGGCGATTGCCAAAAATCAATAACTGCGCACAACATGCTGATGCTACAGAATCACTTAAATTCGGTGACTCTGACTGTAAGTCCCAGAATGCTAGGCGCGATTGGAATGTATCTGACATGCCACTTAAGTCACAGGGCCTCTTAGCAGGTTCACACGCAATTATACTCCCTGTGATTTTAAGGATATCCCTGATAACAGATGTTGATTCATTCAGAAGGGTTGCCCTATTTGCTCTGTCAGGATGCTATGTTTTATTTTACTGCTAAATTTCATCAGTCATGTTACTACATTGGCGTTAGTTGTAACAAATGAAGACTACTTTTCCCAGAATGCAATATTAATTTTAATTTGAAAGCCAAGGAATGTAAACTTGGTACCTTGAGAAATGGAGCAATCTAGCAGATGTAATTGCCTCATGATTATGCACACATCTAATATAAAGTGTTGATTTTGCTTTCTTGACTAACCCCTTTGATTAAGGCGGAGGGCTCTATGTATGAAGGAGGGAGGGCTCTATGTAAGAAGCTCCCCTTCCTTCCCAACCTGTCAGTCCTGAATAAATAGAACAAATGAGTGAGAATGCCAGCAATCCCATAGCGATTGCACACGATGATGTGGCACAGACCTTTTTCTGGAGCACGTCTGCAGTTTAGCTGTCTAGGCACTACCCTTCTCCTCAAAGGTGAAATGATTTAGAGGCCAGAAGAAACTTAATTTTTCTTGATCACCATGTGCAACCTGGAATTTTAATGGCAGGCATAATTAATTCTCCTGATGTGAATCATCAGGGCTGGGCTCTGCAATTATCAGCCCGGCGCAGCTGGGCCATGGCGCCGACATGAAAAATTAGGAAAATGATTCAGTAATAGGGTGGCAGATTTAATCTGCGTCACGAAAACAAAGTTAAAAAAAAGAAGGAAAATCGAGAGAATTCCGACCGAAGCTTTTGTGCCAATGAATACTGACAGGACTGAAAAATGTTGCCGGTGTCCAAAGTGATTGGTAATTACCAGGCCATTGAATTTTTTATTGTCAATTTATCATTGCACAGAGGTTAAATTTAACATCTTCCTCTAAAGCCATCATTCCAGGGGGAAGGCAAGCTTGGCGTCACGTGCCGCTGGAGTCAGTGAAAGGTTAATAGGCTAGTTCTGCGCTGTGTGAGGTTTGACACCCTCCTTCGCGTGTGTGGGCGCGGAGCTTCCCCATGGAGTGGAGGTGCTGGGCAGTCATTGCTCTGCACAGAATGTGTGTTTAAAAAAAAAATTCCAGTATATCACGATCCTCCTTTTGCATTTATTGAATAGATCAGATAGAAAAGCGTACAGAGTTTCATGACATTTATATTCGGGGAAAACGGTTCCGAAAATGTGATAAATATGCGAAAGTAACTTATCAGACGTGCATGCTCAGAGGTTGACTCGACAGCATAATACGGCGCCTGTTATTGTCATGACCTTACTGTGGTTATGTTTTGATGTCAGTGTAGTCTCTAAAATTCTTTGTAAATGTAGATAGTGTATATATAGACTTGCAATTGTAGATTGTAGATCTAGATGCTTCTCGGTGTATACATCAGGGTAGATATTCATAGAATATGCACATTTCATTTCTAATTATATTATATTGTTATTTACAAAGGGTGTCCTTAAATTCGGAAATAGGATGTATACTACTACTACAATAAGAAAAGTATAGGACTCCACCAAAATAGCTCCATTCGCCCCTCCCCCTCACTAAAAAACATGTAGCTCGTTACAAGAAGGGGGGGGGGGGTATTCCGTGGCGTTGTTTGACCTTGAGTTCAGTGCCTTTGCACCAGGTGTTTTCAAGCTGAGGAGTATTCCTCATTTACAAAAATATTTACGCAATTTTTGTTCGAGGACACTTTCTGCATGCGTGTGCGCACGGTGTTCCAAATAAATATGTATAGAACCTGTAGTGGCGGCCTTTCAAACCCACTCATCCAAGACAGCTTACATCATCGTCATTCACAAATACTTTTGCTTGACAGACTGGAGAGGTCACACCTACTGAATGGAATCTCGCTATAGCTGCCATGTTAGTGATATGCCGGGCACGACTCCTACCACTGTTTCGTCTCTTCACTTAGAATTGAGTGCGAGCTTTCTATAATTATATGCAGCAGCAGTCAGACATTCCCATTTGATTATTTTAATTTAAAGTTGT